>NC_079526.1:3254244-3854244 GCF_003711565.1 Takifugu flavidus
AAAATCAATCATTGGAATTGTGTCTTTCAGGAATATCAAATTGACATCATCTTCGCCCAGACGTGGACAGACAGCCGTCTCAGATACAACAGCACCATGAAGCTACTAACTCTGAACAGCAACATGGTTGGACTGATTTGGCTGCCTGACACCATCTTCAGGAACTCCAAGACAGCAGATTCCCACTGGATTACAATGCCCAACCAGCTGCTGAGAATATGGAACGATGGGAAGATTCTTTACACCTTGAGGTAAATTCAACTGCTTTTCCACTCTAAGCCAAAAGAATCATGGATTCAGCAGAGAAAAGTTAGCATGCAGTCACTGAATGGATATTTTGTTGATATAATTAATTTATGTCTTCACACAAATTGCCTGTTCATTAATATAAATGTCTCCTTCCTGTAGAAATTGATGAGGTATCTCTCGTTTTACTCGACTCAATGGTTTGTTTTTTGGAAACTGGTTTAAAAGTCTGTAGCGCGTTGACGCGGAAACGTGACGACCCGCACTCCCTGTTTCCTGCGAGCGAGTCAACTTCCAAACAAACCCCGTTTGGATGCTCCCTCAGCCGCTTGTGTTGACTTCCAGCGCTCGGGAACGTGCAAACTTTGAGGAGTAATATCCGTTTATGGCCCGGCAGAGAGACAATCAAATGCCAGCTGGTATTAATTGTGCAATGACTTGGCTGCAGTAAACAGAGATGACATTTTGTGATATCGGGCCCCTCCTTCGTGCATCATATTGTCCCCTTTCAGTGCTTTAACGAGCTTTGAAGATTGTGCTAGTAATACGTCGTCATGCGTGGTTTACCTTCGCCCAGAGGCTGCTAGTGCTTACCTGAGGAGACCCAGACTCACCTGTCATCTGCCAGACTCTGTCGTTCCTGTCCTGATGGTGAAATAGAGCTGTAGATAATGATGACATCACAGACCGGCTCTTCACTGGCCTGCTGAGTATATGATACTTATACTGATGCCGCAAGGTTGCTACATTATGAGCTCCTTGAGTTGTTGTATAAGTTTTTCCTGGTAGGTGGCGAGTGACAGGGGCTAACTAGCAGAGAACGGTTGCAATGAATCATCTCACCTACGGCCCAAATATCTCTTCTTCCTCATGGGGGTTCTCCTCCACTGCCCACATGTCCTGCACGGCTGTTTCCTACCTTCATTGTGATGCTCCTGTTGGCTCCACTACACCCTCGGAAGCCTGACCTTTGCTACAGCCAAGCGTCCGTATCCCTGCCGGCAGCGAAGAGGGGCAACATCCATTAATTATGTGAATTTGTCTCACATCTGTCGTCCGTGGCACTTCAGGGCTGTCACACACACGCTACCGTCACAAACACTCCTGCACTTTACCGGCTTCACTCTTGTCCAGTGTGAGAAAGTGGCCGTTTATCTTTGTTTGTCTCAGCGGCCTTTACGGTGCGTCACCAGTCGTACAAGCATCCAAAGGTTTTACTGTTGGGTTCGTGTCCGATCCATCAGCAGGACGCTTTCACCTTTCAATAATCACCTCCTCACCAGCTGATATTGGACAGTGTTCGTGGCAGCAAGCTTAGGATTTAGCTTTAGTTTAGGACATAAGGTCGTCTTATTGATATTTATTGTTTTTATGTCTGGGTTTGAGGCTAAAGACTCAAGAAACAGATGGAATAGCTGTTTTCTGTCCGGTTAAATCTGCTGCGAAGGTAACGGCATAAAAATGAAACTGTATAAAAATGTTTAAAGGGTAAATTCTTCGTGGTCCCTATGTTGGGTGGAAGCGCTCGTGAAAAAATGAATAATTGGCTAATAACCCTTTTCCCTCCGTGTACAGATTATTTTCACCTCAAAAACTCCCTTGAATCCCACAGAGCCAACAGGCGCTGACAGGAGTGTGTGTTTTTGTGTGATTGGACTCTCCAGGCTGACCATCAATGCCGAGTGCCAGCTGCAGCTGCACAACTTTCCGATGGACGAGCACTCGTGTCCTCTGGTCTTCTCCAGCTGTGAGTGTATAGAACGAATCATGCTGCCGTGTTTAATCTGAGGTGTGAGTGAATGGATCCCAGAACAGTTAAGCATAATAAGCAGCGCGCCTTCTGTCAATCAAACCCATCCCTTCACCTAAGGACGTCATCGGACAGGAAGTTGGTTTCCACGGCAACCTATCTGGTTTTCTGATTAAGTAAGAGCTCCTTATCATCCGAAATTAGTTTTCTGAGGGAGCAGAATAATTAAATGCACAGTGAAGATATGGAATTGAAAGCGCAGACTCAGATGTGCTATAGGAAGTGTACATACTACGCCGTTGGACACAAATAAAAACTTGATTTCTTTCTTTCGACATTTTAATATTTTCTTATCTTGCAATCAAAGCCCATTTTTTAATCTCACGTTTCAGTCAAGCTTCTCATCAATGCAATTATAAATATGCAAATTTGAGCCTTTTGTTTATTTGTTTGTTTGTTACATGTTTCTGTTGCCATAAACAACGATGTGCTGTCAGGATCCGCTGGATATTATGCCTATGTCCAACAACTATGTCAAGTCATTGTTCTCCAGCACTTGAAAGAGATGCAGTTATTTAAGTTCCAGTGTTGGATGAGCGTCTGGTTGCTCATTACTGAATTCACATGGAAGCATTATATTATACGCAAAACTAAATCTATAAAATAACCAAATTTAGATGGTAAATCAATGTAACAGTGGTTGAGCTCAGGCCTCTGCCAGGTCATTTTGATGCATATTGTGACTATCGTCCATAGTATAGTATAGTATAGTATAGTACAGTACAGTACAGTACAGTATCTATCTATCTATCTATCTATCTATCTATCTATCTATCTATCTATCTATCTATCTATCTATCTATCTATCTATCTATCTATCTATCTATCTATCTATCTATCTATCTATAAGGATGGATGGATAGTTAGATAGATAGACAGACATGCTGACAGATAGTTGGTTGGATAGTTGTTGAGGACTGGCCTGAGAAGCTGAGGGTTCTCGGTTCAAGACCGGGTGCGACAAAGCATGGAAGGTGTTCTTCAGAGAAATGCCAAGGTACCTTTGAGCAAGGTACCAAACCCTCAATTGCTCACTCATCCAGCGGTGCACCCAACCGTGCTAGAATGGCCTCCAGCACCATCCCTGTGCCTTCATCCAAAAGAGATAAAAGCGTCAAGATCACAAGGCACTATGTGAACATTTTGGGGGTTCAAGTATACCCTGGGGGGGTCCTGGCACCTCCACCTGCTGCCACCTGCTACCAGCACATCTACTCGGGGTCTTGAACCGAGAACCCTCTGCTTCTCAGCCCTTCATTTGATTAAAAGTTGGTATCTGCAATTGTGAGCTGTTATTTGTTGAACTCCTTCAGTCCGACTGCTAAATCTTTAATGACATCATTAGTATCAAATGAGAGAATGTGGCAAATGTTAATGGAAGCCATTCATCAAGCATGTTTGAAAACAATTAGCCATTCAGAGAACCTCTTCCCTCACAGTTAATGTTTTTCTTAATTGAAAGCCTATTACATAAAATTGCTATCAGCCACCATAATAAATTTGTTAGCTTTTCTGTATAAATGATTATGTGGCTGTTTAGGACAACATTTACCAAAGCCAGTGCTGCAGCGAGGTGCGCGGCGCCGTTATTAAGTCGTCATTAACCCGACGTGATCAATTTTTAAGAGCACATCCAGTCTCCGAAGGCATCGTGTGAAGGTCAGGCCCGACATCAAGATGGAATCAGTGACTCGCTGAACTTAAGCTTTCATTTAATCCGCTGTGATTCTGCCTCTGTCTCCCTCTCAGACCCTCTTTTCATTAGCTAGCCTCCAACAAAAGACACATTTTACTGCTGCTAGCGTTAAGGGCTGCCTGCGTGGAAAATCCATCATTATGATGTGCACCGAGGGTCTCACAACAATCAGACACACACGCTGTCTGTAATTGCAGATGGGTACCCACGAGATGAGATGATTTACAAGTGGAGGAAGAACTCTGTGGAGGCAGCTGACCAGAAGTCCTGGCGCCTCTACCAGTTTGATTTCATGGGCCTGAGAAATACGACAGACATAATTAAGACGACATCAGGTGGGGGCCGTCGGTGGCACACAGCTCATAACGCTGCTGCACTTTGTGACATCAGATGGAATTTGTTCATTTTTTTTCATGTCCCCCCACAGGTGACTACGTGCTAATGACCGTTTACTTTGACCTGAGCAGAAGGATGGGCTACTTCACCATCCAGACCTACATCCCCTGCATCCTTACCGTGGTCCTCTCCTGGGTGTCCTTCTGGATCAAAAAAGACGCCACGCCAGCCAGGACAGCTTTAGGTACGGCCCCGCTGGTCCAGAACTGTCCACATCAGGACACGTCCTGCTTTTTAACCATATCAGTGAATATGTTTTGTCTGTACATGCTGTTAGCTAAGCCGCATGGATATTTGTCTGCCGCTTAACTCGAGTCACTCCACCTGCTTTTGTGTGTTTTATTATGCTTTTTCCCCTCTTTTGCACACGCTCTCTATTTGTTCTTGTGCAGTCCTGTGGATCATTTCACTGAAGGTAATTGATTACATCCATTTTTCTTTTGGTTTGTCTTGTTTTTTCAATCTCCGTTTACATTCGGTTGATTCTTCACATGTTTCTCAGTGTCTGCATTTAGTTTAAGTCCCAGAATATTAAATCCTGTCATTTCTAGTGTTCGCATGATCAGCTTTTTGGTTTTTCAAAATTCAATAGTTGCACATTTGCTAAGTACATTTTATCTTTTCACTGCACAGTTTGATAGAAATCCTTTTACTACATGCGTAGAACACAATATGTTGATTGTTGTTGTTTATATGATGATGGTTAAGCTCCATGTTTCACAGGTTCCATTTATATTGAATATTTATAGACTTGGACAGAATTAATATTACATTTAATTTAATAAAATTTGGTTTTGGCTGTTTTTCCTGCATTGGCCATTAAAATAAAGCTCCTTCTGACTAATGAATGCAACTTTTTGGAGCTCCTAACCACTGTGGCCACTACTGTATAGGAGCTGAGGCATTGGGCTGCAGGAAGGGTTAAAGATGTGAAGCACCTTAAAAGTAATCTTAGAATGGACGGAGATGGATGGAGAGAGTACATAGCAACCCTTCAGCCAATTATTTTAAATGTCCACTTTTTGAACCCGCTACTTTTTTCTTTCTTTCTTACCAGCCGACCCTCTGCTGTCTGCGCAGCATAACGCACCGACCGTTCGCAGGTGTAATCACCGTGGCGAGCAGAGGCTAACAGAAAAGGCTGAATTGTCTCCCTGAAATAGATGAGGCAAACTTGTTACCATGGAAACCCGAGTGAAACAGTTTGTGGCTTTTCGAGTGCGCGTCGGCATTGTGGTGCCTTGCGGAGTGAAACCCTCACGTGCGCAAGGAGAAATTGTGATTGTACCACAAATAAGGCACCGATTTGTTTCTTCGTTACCGGCGGGTCGGGCAGCATGTTCCAGACGGTTTACTGTAAGGCCCAAACACAGCAATGCCAGGAAGGTGATGTGTTTCTAATGGTTGTTGTGTACCATGACATCAGTTCGGCGCATGCCTCCGGTCCATTCCACATGGCCAGTTGACATATTGTTTATACAGTTAGCCACTTTTATTAGATCATCAGATTGAATTACAGCCCCAATGAGAGGGTTGGGTCCACAGATCGTTAGCACTCAGCCTGCTTTTTGTGTGTATATGCGGCCTGTAGGCATAACGACCGTGCTGACCATGACGACGCTCAGTAGCGTCGCCAGGACGTCGCTGCCCAGAGTGTCTTACGTCACCGCCATGGACCTGTTTGTGACCGTCTGCTTCCTGTTTGTGTTTGCCGCCCTGATGGAGTATGCAACGTTAAACTACTACTCGTACAGCACGCGAAGACCCAGCTGCATGCAACACAAACGTCTGGTGAGTTGAAGACGCACCTTATATTTTAAAAAAAAGGGCAAAAAGCTGCATCTCATTTGTAATTAAGGCACGTGTGCAAGTAAGTTCTTTTGGCCAAAAGCCGTTCTCCTGTTGCGATGTCAGTCTTAAAATGACGTGCCACTGCCCTTTAGAAGCTCTTCTGATAAGACTGTTGCTATTTCCAGACCCTGCACTCAACACAACCAGCGTCCAAGATAGCAGACAGGCCTTGTGTTCTCTGCAGAAACACTTTACATAAGTTGAATGTAAATGTTGGGCTGGAATAGGGGATTACGCAACACCTTTGAGATTAAAGCCGTCGACTTGCTGATTGGTGCATGAACCAAACTAGGAAATTGTGTTAATTCCTGACACAAGTGGTGAACTACACCCAAGACTCAATAACAAGAGCATCCTTAAGCTGACAATGTAGGATTTGTGCTGATTTAAAGTTTTAAAAGGTGAAACGATGAAACCAAAGGAAATAGCAGCATTGCATCTTTAAAGGCCAAAATTTAAATAAAAATTAGAATATCAAAGTAATGGATTATACACATTTTGACATTTTTTTTCTAATTAGATGAGACTATGTATATGTTGAATATATCAGTGTGTAGTGAAGGACCACTCAGAAACCTCTTCTCCTCCTCCTCTTCCTCCTCCTCCTCCTCCTCCTCCTCCTCCTCCTCCTCAGACCTATTCTGTCCTGGACGTCCAGCCTCCTCACAGCATCGTCACGTTGAACAACTCCATGTACTGGCAGGACTTTGAGGAAACGTGCGTGTACGAGTGTCTGGATGGGAAAGACTGCCAGAGCTTCTTCTGCTGCTTCGAGGAGTGTAAAGGAGGCGCGTGGAGGAGAGGACGCGTCCACATAGACTTACTGGAGCTGGACGCGTACTCACGCGTCTTCTTCCCCACCTCCTTCCTGCTGTTTAACATCGTCTACTGGGTAGGCTACCTCTACCTTTAGCACAGTGCTGGACCTGGCCACACAGGAAAGCTGGACCGGTTTGATAAACCAGAACAGACTCTTGGCTGCGGTACATCCAGCTGTTTCCTGAAGAAAGACCCTCCAGACTACGACACAACATCTCCTCCCTCCGATACACAGGAGGAGGAACTGAGAAACCACGAAGAAGAAGCCACACCGACACTTCCCCAACGGGAGGAAAACTTGTGATGAAGGGATCAGACCGACACGTCAGAACCGGTTAATAAAAACCCAAGGACCACTCACAGTGCCTTCCTCTGGGGGGTGGACTCAGTCTGCTACAATAATCAGGGAAAATGATTTATAAAAACATCAAGAAGCTGGTTTTGGCTGATCATTGCTCTTCTTGTTGGGGGAGTTACACGTCTGTTGAAACAACCACGTGTTGTTGTTTTTTTATCACTTCAAGTCACGTTTACTCGACTCATTTCTCCTGAGTGCCCCACGACAGGAACTGGTTTCTAGGGAAGAAGAGGAACCGGAGCATCACAGGCAATAACATGTAATTTACTGAAGAATTTTTCATTTACATTACAAGATTTGACGTCACTGTTGGCGTCAGTGAATTCGACTGGCTTTGGAGCTTGAAAATAAATAAAATAACGTGAAGGCTCCTTTGCCAACTGCCGGCAGAACAAACGCTACCACACCAGAAGAACCCGGCTTTATGACTAGATATGCGTTTATCAGATTAATGTGTCAACCACACATACAGCGAGGCAGGAAAGAGCTGCAAATACATCCATAATAATAATAAAAATAATAACGTCCATACGTTAGACTTTTTAATCACTTTTAGGGATGATTTTCAGAATGATTTGTAAAATATTTTGGGAATTTAAAAAAAAATATATATATAACTGTAGGATTACAGATAACCTGAACACACATCGCATTTGCAGTTGAAATCAAACCACAGCAAACTCTGTAGCTCATGGTGCCGACATCCTACATCTGCTCTAATAAATATATCAGAAAAATGAGATTTTAATATGGTGAACATACAAATACATTCCAGAGACAGTCGAGATAGCCAAGTTAATATGCTGTATCTATATATTTATACGTCACTGTAGCATAGTGGTTAGCACGGTAGCCTCATAGCAACAGAAGTCTGGGTGTGTTGTGCTCAGGTATGAATGTGGATGATGGATGGATGGATGGTTGGATGGATGAGTGGGTGGGTGGATGAGTGGGCGGGTGGGTGGGTGGATGATGGATGGAACCTTTTCTTTTACCTTAACCTCTTATGCTTACAGACTAATGTAAACATCTTGACTTTGCATTGTTTCCTTTTCAGCCTTTGAATCTTTTGCTTTCATTTGGATCCGCTGTTATTGAAGGCTACTCTTCATTCTAGTCCTTAATAACAGCACCATCTCTCCTTATAGCTTGTATTTCACATCCCTTTTAGATCTGTATAAACAATGCAATAATGGAGCAGATCATTTTGCCTACAGGCCATTTGGCTTCTCGTGTAGAGTTAAGGAAGACGGTACCGAGTGTTAATTACTGTAATTACAAGCGAGGATTGCTGTTTACAGTTTTAATGCTATTGTGTTAGCACAGATTCAGTGTGCAATCAGTCGTTCGTACGCATCCATCAGCTTTTATGCGCACAATGTTCCCTTCAAATATGTTTTATACAATATGTTCTGGACGTGGCTCCTTATTTATGGGGTTTGAGCGTCTGCTGAGGGGAAGTCGGCGGCAACAACTGCAGCCACGCGTGTAGCTCAAGTGTTGCAGGGAAGACACAACATGACGCGGCACAGCTCCAGAAAAATGGTCAGGCAGTTGCTTCTTCTTCTGGCCATTTAATTCGCTGCGATGCTGCTTTCTGTTCTCCGAGCACAGATGGTGAAGCAGCCAGTAAAAGAGAACGGCTGTCATTTGTCCATGACTCAAGGCAGCAGATAAACTGGGATCTCCTGTTTTTGTTCTCCGTGATTACAAATAAAAACTACAGTCAAAGAGACCATAATGTGTTCTCAGGCAGAATTATGGTTTTAATATTCAGCTATTTATATGATAATTTCATTTTCTGTGTCGTTAGATGTGCCATTAACCACTTGCCTTAGAGCAGCCCACCTAGTCCTGAGATGGCAATAATGTATCCATTTTTACCTCCAATAAAAGCTGATTCTTCACAGTCGTAACCACGAGAGGACTTGGTTTGAGATCCCACTTTGAGGTATTCATTTGAATTCTTTTATTTGCTACTTGGGGCCGAGTAAAGAACCATTTGCTTTTCCAAATTTGACCATCTTCCACGTGCTTCGCTGTCGTGCTGTGTAGTCATGGATGCAGGTAAACGGTCTCCTTGACGATGGTAATTGAGTTCTCAAAGTCTCTGACAGTAGATGAGCAGGCTCCACTATTCCAGCCGTCTCTCTGCCTTTTTGGAATTATTAAAAGATGCGGTCACGCTTAACAACAATAACATTTCATCAGCCATAATGTCAAGACAAATTAGGACATTTATGGTCCATGTTTGAATTGAGAGCAGTTCTCACCCAGATGGAGGGAGATGCAATAAGATGTTCAGATTGGTGCTACGTCTGTTTTTATGGGGAGGGGGGGTTGTTTGATAGATCCAGAAACACGTTCCGACATGTTTCTGTGTAAAACCGTTATCCACAGACGACACAGCTGACCCCTGCCCAGACGGGGTCACTGGAACCAGTATCTGGGTCCTGTCTGTCACAGTCACAGAGAACATTACGGTCGGTGTCAGATGTGAGGCAACGGAGCAGCGAGAGGGACATCTGACTTCTTAGGGACTGAACTCCTTTGAGGATCAAGGCTGAATAAACCTCGAAACTGTCCGCAGAAGTCAGGAAAGCGCTGATTTATCCTCAGATTGGGATTATTTTGAAGATTATTAGAGGCATATTAAAGACTGGCATTGAACTGATTAAAACAAAACAATTTCAGTGCCTTTAATTTGTTGTTTTCCCTTTGCAATGTGCGTTTATTCCATTTGCCTGGATTCTTTTCCATATTTTGATATTCCTTTCCTACAAAAATGAGACCAAAAAAACACAGAGAAGCACAATTTTCCGCTGAAACTCTTCAGTATTATTTAATTGCCAGATGGTGGGAGAGTGGGGGGGTGCAAACATCGCACCATAAACACTGTAAACAGAGGAGTCCGGCTGAGATCTGATCCCAGGCCAGTGTAAGCTTGTGTGAACAGGAGCTTCAGGCAGCATCAGAACTGCATTGGCAGAGACGGCGCATGTGAAGGGGGCTGATATGAAGACTCCAGACGCGTTTGCCCGGCGCTCCTCTGTTACAGAAATCTCTCGCCAAGAAAGTTGCAGCATTTTTGGAAGGATTGTGAAATAAAAATGGACAGTTTGATGCCATCAACAGCAACAAACTCCAGACCGCATGTGGTGGGTTAGCGTTGGAGGAAGCCAAAGACATTTCTCATCAGACTGTGGTTAAAATAAGTTTTTCTTCTCTGTTTTTCTTTTTTTCCTGGATTTTACCTTTGAAAAGTTTATTGTAATGACTTTTGATTGGGCTGCAGCCTCCCTGGTGTTCTGAGATTGTTGTTTACGAATTCCTGATTATTTAAGGTAGAAATCTGATCCATTGCTGTTGCTTAAGATGGTTTTGAGTGTGTAGAGATGGTTTGTACGCCGGCTCTGATTAATGTTACCTCTAGTGTTGTTGAACAGTGAAATATTGTCTTTGGTTTCCCTTATGTTGAGTCCTGTAGGACACACGTGCGCACGCGGCTGCAAGTTTCCCTGCTCTGTGTTTTCACATCGACGGCTTCAGCATCATGCAGTTCTCAGTCACGTGTTGGGGTCGTGTTCCTTGGTGGGGGGGTCACGGTGGTGGGCTTGTTTTTCATTTCTCGCCTCTTTTCTGTTGGCTGTGCTGTTTTTCAGACTCATGGTTCTTTTTCTATCAGCCATGTGGATTAAAAGGAACTATAAAACAAATGGACTATCCTATCTTTTTTTAATAAATTGACATTAAAGTGTTTATTCAGAAAAAGGTCATTACAATGTGATGAAATTATTCTAAACTAAATTCTAAATTATTCTCATTTTCCACCCCAGCAGAACATTTAAATCACGTGGAAAGTAGAGATTCTCCTCCCAAAACTTCATGCCTATAATTAAATCATTACTATTTAGAGTCGGTCTTTCCTGCAGGTCAATTTTTATCATTTCAGATGTGGTTTATAAGAATCATTCAGAGCAAACATGTTTACAGATACTGAGCATACGAATCACATCGTTTTTTAATTATTATTACTATTGGCCCTGCTTTTTATTTTGAAACAAAGATAATCTCGGTGTTGGATTATGTATGTATTTACAAAAACTCCTTTTCTTGACAATAGTTGTGCTCCTTCCTGATATTAAATTAAAGATGTATTAATTTCCATCTGATCTGTACATTTAATGCCATAAAGTTAATAATGTCAGAAGTACATTTATAGGCAGATGTTAGATGGAATAATTTAGAGAATTAGATATTTAATATTTTTTATAAAGGGCTAGGTGTATATCTCAGCATAAGTCTTTATTACAACCTCTTCAATTCTAGATTTTACTCATTTTTTCATACAACAGCCCCTCCTCGAATGTGAGTGTCTGCGAGCTGTGCCCTCAAACATGCACCATCAACAGGTGGTCAATACAGAGAAGGGAAATGGGTCTGCAGGAAGTCAGGGGTCAAAGTTGAGCCTGTGGCATCCAAACAGTTCAAAACCGGGAGGGGGGGTGTCACTGTGTGTGTCTGGATCTGCACAGGAGCATCTCAGCGAAAGAGTCTCTCTCATTTCAATTTCAGCCTTGCATTGGTCATCAAGCCCGCTCTGCGCTACGAATTACTTGTTGCCATGGTAACTTTGTGCTTTCTGATAATTGCAGATCTGCTCAAGCAGAAATGGGAATCTGACTCATCTAAAAACATTTTGTAAAGCGGCCATTTTGTAAAGCGGCCAAAAACTCACCTTTATTATGTCTATTAATATTTTTGTGATCATTGTGTAGAAGCAGAGGGGACGTCAGCATGCAGCCATGTTTTAAAATATTTATTTAATATGCTTGGCAATAAAACCAAAGACATCTATCCCATCACTCATCACCAGTCTAGATGGTTTAGGTTGATATGAAGGGAAACATCTTTAAATCTAGCAGTTTTCAGGTGTTGCATTCACTGAAGAGGACCCTGCAGGTAATTACAGTTGTGCATCTCTGCGGTCAGATTAACAGTAACTAATGCAGAATTTTTCTTGCCAATCATGAACTGTGGGGGGGGAGGGGGGGGGGGGGGTGTAAAGCATTATTTGGTTTAGAGTAAGAGGAAATGATGGATTTGGGTGTGGCATGTCCAGGAAACAAGTATTGAAATTTCAGCATTAGGAATTGGCCTTTAAAACTCATTTCTTTCCCTGCTCCCACTCCACCCCTTGTCTTAATAGGGACCTTTATCTCCTTAAGTACAAGATGAAGCTGGCTTAATGATGCACAATGAAAAGGAATGCTTGAATATTGAGATCATTTGGCCAAACTCTCTCTCTCTTTCTCTCTCTCTCTCTCATAGCATGTCTTTTTATATCTGGACTTGAAGAAATTCAACATTGTCTGGAATTGCTGCATACTCGGACTGTAAATTGAGTCTCGCGTAACAAAAATGCAATAACAAGGCAGACGACCCTTACTGAGCTCTTCTTATATGTACTGCGTACAAAATATGTGCTGTGAAACTTTCAAACCTGACCAGAGCTCATGGGAGACGCGTGGCAACAGTCATTTTGAGTTTGACCTGATCAGTGCGACACATTATGGCTGAAATATGCAAGAGTTCTGTTTATTTCCACCAATAAATCCAATTCATCCACTGGGTTTGATCATTCAGATCTGCAATTGTAATAAAAGGAATGGAAGAGGTTAAAGAATCAGATTTATGCAAATTTCGTTTCTTTATTGGATTCTGTTACTATAGGTTACTGAAGCCACGCCCCCTGCAGCTTACTGCTGGGTGCATATATTTGATATATATTAAATATCAATCCAAAATGTACATTCATGGTTTCACTAGCTTTTCAGTAGGTCAGATAGGACTAAAGCGACAAGCTCTATGTTCCCTTTACCCACATACTTTCCTGTAATCTTCCCTTTTTTTGAATACCGAAAGACATTGACATTCTGAGGAACATTTTTAACCTTTAGACTCTTTGTGGGCCGTGACTTCAGTCCACACACTCGTACTCTGCCTCGTCATACACACAATGCCCCGATAAGGAATCCAATTAAGTTGATGCTAGACAATCTGATTCTCCCATTTCTGCAGTCTTCTTCTACATGTCTATAAACAATAATCCATTGAATGTGTAATATATTTTTGGCATACATATGCAAATGCACTATTATTAAAAAGAGAGAGGAGTAACAAGCCGGGTGACTTGATCAGTTGGGTTCGCAGCTGCGATTCAGCCAGGAAGAGACGCCGTGGCTTCGCCTGTCACACCTCTTGTCTGTCTCGTTGACAAGGACACAATGGTTGTCTGATGAGTCCTGTTTGACTGGTGTGTGCCGGGCAGATGATTATCGCTCGTAATTTGAAGATAGCGGCGAACCGTTAAGGGACCGAAAAGTTCAAAAGACTTAAAACGTTCCCCTGCCACCGTACAGTTGACCCGCCGATCCGTCTGATTACCTTTTCACGTCGGAGTAAACTTTGTAATCAGTGAAAAGAGCTGCTTTAACTCCTTGTTGCAGAGAATAAAGGCCGTGTCACTGACCCTCTGTGCAATCAGTCAGCAACGAACCACCAATTCCACGCAATTGATTTACCTTTGTCTTTTTTCCTCCATTGTTTGTGCGACTAAAGTTGCAATTTGAGGCCAATGAAATTGAGAAAAGCGATACAAAGAGGAAACTCTACGTTCAACTGAATTGTCGAGTGTCGTTCTGGAAGGCCAGTACCAGCTGGACTCCACCAGACTGTCCATCGGTCACTGGTTTTGTTCGTAATGACAAAGAGTTTAAAGTTCGCTTACCTGAGTATTGCGTCCCTGTTTGCGGATGATCTGATGATGACACATGAACCGAAAGGTGAAGTCGAGATAACTAAAACAAGCAGAAATTAGCATCGAGTCTGAGAGCAGGGTTCCCAGCAGCAGTAGGATGGCCGGCCCGGTTCTTGATTTCAAGTGTAGACAACTGTGAACGTGGTACCAGCCTGGCGTGGTGAAGAGAGGGCTGAGGTGGAAGGTAACGCTCTCCGTTTACAGGTCAGAATACAGACGCCAGCTGGGCTCCTCCATAGAGACACTATAGGGGCTCATCAGCCAGCTGAGGTGGCCGGGACATCCAGAATGGGTCAGGAGCAGATCCAGTGAAGGAGGCATCATAGCAGATGTAGAACTGACGGGAAGAACCAGATCAGCCATTAAATTCAATGAAATCAATATTCTGTTGACACACGTGACATGATTCTGACATCTGTCAGACATCCAATTATTCTGTAAAAGGATCATCTCATTTAACTCCACGGTCTGTGTCCTGTTAGAATCCAGCATCAGAAATCACACAATGGTGACGATCTGCTTTGTTGACCAACATCGATCGCTCTCATCCATAATCAAGACCGCAGAATGAAGCAGTTGGTCTGCTTTCATCTGTTTTGGCCAATACAAATCACAACCTCTGAATAATCCACAACCTTCAGGACAAAGAAATGTATTCTTTAAATGCACAGTGCCGTTTCCTTTACAGGAATGAATGGGGTCAGTTCTCAATGTTGACGTGATCAAAGCAGGAAGTGTTTATTTCAATCTCGTCCTGTGAGAAGCGGATCAGTCTTTGTTCTAAAAAATAGCCTTTTTTTCACGAATCCTCTTAAGCTTCCTCACTTCAGTCCTTAATTACAGAGAGCATCACTCATTTAATCCCTTCTTAATGAATAAGAGCATTAGCCTCGGCTGGGGCAGAGAAGGAAATCAAATCCATTCACAATGAACTGATTTAATGAATAATTTTATATTGTAGGAGGAACAAAGGTGTCACATCTAATTAAAATGGAATAGAAATCCCCTATAGCAACAAACAAAGTATTGAGTGTACCCAACACCTACCAGCATCATTATTATCCTGTTACTTTCTAAAAGACATGACAAGATGAGAAACTTTTACGGTGAAATTCGACTGTTCGACCGAGTCCGACTTCCTGTCAGCTGTCACAGTTCAATAATATAGCAAACAAACGTGGGCGTTGACCATGATATTATTTGTAAGTAAACGATAAATACCTTCACAGGCAGCCGTATAAATGCAAAGAAGCTTTTTGTTGGGACTAAAGACTTTAATTAACATCGCTATGGTAACTCCACAGGAAGTGATCATCATATCGCTTCTGTGTGGGTGCAACTTCTCTACTCGTCTGACACTGGCAGGTGATGGCTGGGTGTGGTCCAACTGAGGGTACTTTAGCTCATGCTGCTAAAGGATTTAATTTTGCTTCTGATAGAAAGTTGCCAGATCACTCAGGGCAACACAGTTGGTTGCTAATGGAGCTGCAGACCAGTCAGGGTGGCCATGCTGGCCCCCTGGCCACCGCTGACAGCACCGACCATGGGTATGCTAGCATCAGAGCTGGACCACAGAGCGACAGAAGAAGGTGACCTGGTCATTTATGTGAAGTACACATGGTACCAGGATGCACTATGGGAAGAAAGCAAGAGGCCAGAGTTAGCGTGATGCTATGTGCATGTTCTGCTCAGACACGTCGGGTCCTGCTGTGCTCCTTTGACATGTACCCTGCGCTGTTGTGCACTGTGTACACACTTCCACGGAAATGACATCCCCTGATGGCTGTGGCCTCTTTCAGCAGGATAATGTGAGCTGCCACAGAGGAGAAATGGACCAAGGATGGTGGGAAGACCACAAAGACCAGTTTGGGATGCTGAATTGGCCTCTAAATTCCACAGACCTCGATATACACAGCTATGGCGGCTGAGAAGTAACAGTCATGAAACATTTTTACAGTTTGAAACAAAGTTACACTTCAAAAACACATGCAGTGTATGAGTCTAAATTACAAAACTAATTTACCTTTAATGAACGAAACTGGACAAACTTGTGGCAGAACTCTTTTGGCAGCTGTCAAACAAATGAACAATTTGAACAAATTTAACAGAAGGTGACAGGAAGTGACAGGAGATGTTCACAGCGCCGTTTTAAGAAAGTTGGCACGATTGAAGACTGCGGGACAGAAAAGTAGATGTGTGTATGTTACACCAATGTGTTATTAATTAACACAAGGCTAGTGTTTAACATTCTACGTAAATTGAATATGTTTTTTTCTTGTTGTCCAGTGAATATTATCAAGAAGCTATTATTGTTGTTTGTGGATCCACACAGAAGCCACAAAACCTCCCGTGAAAATCCATCAATGCATCCGGAGAGAGCCAAACCGAATGGATTTAGTTTATCATGACATCAGCATGCGACATAAGGCGCTTTTCCACCAGGCTACACAGTTTTGGCTCCACGCGGTTCGACTCTACACGGTGCGGCCGTGTTGGTTTTCCATCTGACATGGTACCGCTTCGACATGGGGGGTCCTGAAACTGTGGTGACGCCGTCAGCATGTAAACACAACTCTTTTTTTACTCTTGTCCAATAGATGTTGGTTTTTACTGTTCGTTTTATACCAGAAGCTTCAGAGAAAAGACAGGAATTCATGATACGTGTCCAGTCGAACCGTGGAGAGACGAAACTGTGCGGCCAAGTGGAAAAGCGTCTGATGCCGCGCGCTGATGTCATGATAAACTAAATCCATTCGGTTTGGCTCTCTCCGGATGCATTGATGGATTTTCACAGAAGGTTTCGTGGCTTCACTGTGGATCCACAAACAGAAACTATAATTGCTTGATAATATTCACGCCACAAAAGGACAGTTCATGTCATCATTTGACGCATGGAAACTTTTTCTTCTCTTTGTTGCTGGCAAACAATTTTGCAACAGCACCAATAATTCGTTTTAGAGTTGGTCTTGCAAGAATAATTTATTGTTTGCTGGCCTGAAACGCTCTCCTGGTTCTTTGTATAACAAGTGAGGCCTGATCATTGCGTGCTGTCAGGATGCTTTTTACATTTTCTGATTTGTACACTTTTAAAGATTGCCCAGGTTATGTAAACAATAAACATAAATAAAACTTCAGCAATTGTCTTCTTCAAACATGGGTGATGGAAGATGGAAACAATTTACCAGGCTCAGCACCGACGCAGGTTGTTGGTTGTGATAGTGGCCCAAGAGGTGGAGTATTTTCCTCCTTAAATAGTTTCCTCCTTAAATTTAATACTGCTTTAGTTACTACTAAACTTCCTTGGGGGGGCAGAAGACCAGTATGGAGATGGAATATCCTGTACATGTGATCAAGGGGTCTTCTCACTGGGAATCTGCAATATTCATTAATGGTTGTGTTGCCATTTCCTTTTATTCACAGATGTCATGATTCACAGAGGCGCAGAGCTGTTTTTCATGATCAAGCTGCCTCTTCTGGGCCGAGACAGCGGCCTCTCTCACTCCTGCATTAAGAAACAGCCCAGAATCTTGCTGGCTAACTGGAACAGTGTATATTACAGTTGAAAACCTGGTCATTGCTGCTGATGTCAGGAAGCCAACTGTCACAACAGAGTCATCCTCCCATGTTTGTCTTCTGAAAAGATGGCGCGGCTTTGAAGTCATTTTGTTACATCTAATTTAAAAGGTGTGTTTAGCTCTGTGTTGTTCTGGGTCGAGGAAAATCAAACCTCAATGTGTCGTGCGGGTCAATGAATCTGCTCTCGTGCAAAATGAAATTTAAATTATTTGCTGGTTTCTGATTCTTTACATCAACCTCCTTCCTAATCAGGTCCACGGCAGCTGGGTCCACATCTGGGCAGGTCCCCACAGGACACAAACACACCATTCAAACACACACCTGTGCCTAGGGACAGTGTGGAGAGATGTTATTGGACTGTGGCAGGTGACAACACCAGGTTAAAACATGCAAACGCCACTTAGAAAGGGCCAAGATGGACTCAGAGCCTTCTTGCTATGAAACAATAGATTGCCACTTTTCCATCATGTCACCCTGGATATTTCAGACAGAACTGAGACAACCAAGAGTGGAAAAATGTGAAACGGGACTAAATAATTGACTCCATTATTTCACTAATCACCACCCTTGCTAACTAGGTTAGCATGCTAAATATGGAGGAACCTTCCACGCAAAGTGAACTTTTCAGTATGATTATGCATAATTGCATTAATGACCTACATTTTCCAACACATTAGAGTTGATTCATTTGCTTTTTTTGAGTGATGCTGTTCACTGTATTGCAGCAGTTAAAAGCTTTAACCAAAGGTGCCTTCGATTGATCTAACTGATGCTAATAAAGGCTGTGTTGCAGAGTACTGTTGCCAGTAACAGGAGCACCACAGCACTGCTTCCTGTAACAAACAGAGGGTTTCCTTACTTGTCCACCCCTGGGAGGTTTAATGTGAAACAAGAGCCCTCTGGAGGCTTCTCACATTGATCTGTGGAGTTGGGTTTTAGTCACCCTGGAGCTTGGCTCATTAAAGACAACATGAAAGTCAGTTTAACTCTCAGTTGTTGTCATTAAACACATTGGGAGCCGAGCTGCAGTGCAAGAGGAAACAGCATGAAAGACCTCAGAGAGTCCTGTTCTGTCCTGTTCTGCCCTTCTCTGTTCTGCCCTGTTCTGCTCTGCACAGACTGCAGTGTAAGACGGGTTCAAGGCAGCACTGTTGTTTATTTTGATGGATCGTTCTCCGTCCTCTTCCTCGCACTGAACATTTTATGGCATTTTTAGGATGAGGAGACGACTCCAGTGGGAAAGTGTGGGTGGAAGAGCAATTACAGTAATGTCAGAAAAGCACAGGCAAACTCTTCTTGCATGAACAGCACAAACGATTTCAAATCAAATCCAGTAATTATGAAAGAAATTTGTCATTCATTCGAAGCCATCGACCTCAACAAGTTTTCCATCTTGTCTAACTTGTCTTGAGGATAATAATATTAGGCAATAAAATGACTCCATCTGCTAAAGTCTTCCTCTGTGACTTGTGACTTTGACTTGTTGGTGCTAAGTAAATACTGGCATTCCCTCCTATGACAGTGCTGATGCCAGTTGATCTGGAGCAGTGACATCAGGAAGCGGAGCATCCTGATTAAATCATGATTAAAGTCCAGCTGCCAGTCATAACGCTTCACTCTGTTGAACAGCTAGTTAATATTAAATGAAAAATGTGGGGGGTAAATCAGATTTTTACTGAGATATAAACTACCTGGGACTGTGGTTAGACTCCAGGTCTCATGAGGTCCGTTCACACATGTTTATGACTCATATCACCCGTTTAAATGTGATAACTGTGCATGAAGATAAATGTATAATAGAAACATTGCTTCAATTCAATTCAAAATACACATTTTAATAAAAAAAAAGCCGAACTCAAAATGGGCCAAATGAAAAGATTTGAACCTTTATTGTTGGCAACAGTTTCTGAAAGTTGCTCGCTATTGTCAGACTGTACAATAAATACGAGTCAGTTTCTGATAGTTCCGTCCATCCCAGACGAGGACTTTTACATGGTTCTACATTCTATTTGTTAAATATGCTTAATGCAACTAATTTCACAGTGTATATATCAAATTATTTGTACAGCGGATAATATAAAATCTATAATCAGTCTGTTATTTGACTGATGGGGAGGTTATTTTGGTCATGCATTGCTTGGATCTTTATGTGGGATTATTCCTCCAAGTATGACAGAATACCACATTGATGCATCAGGTCTTAAATATGGGCAGCTGATAATTCTGAAATCCCTTTCGCTGGGTACTGTGGCTCCTTTTCATATAAGCTTGGGAGACTGTGGGAGAAGAAAATGAGTCCAAAAGTCGATCAGCATCTTTAAAAGCTAATCTGTGTGATGGGTGTTTTACTGGAGAGGCCACAGATGGAATCACCGACGCCAGTTAGACCTGTTGAGGCAGTAGCACCATGGACGGACGGCGATCCGTTAAACCTTCAGAGCCGAGGTTCTGTTCAAAGAACCTGCTGAAAGTGTAGCTGCAGTGCCTCATATAGTGCCTGTAATTAAAGACCAGCCACACAACTCTCTCTCTCTCTCTCTTTTTCACACACACACACACACACGCACGCACGCACACACAGTCTCTGCGGCTCTGTGAGGCAATCGTGCATCACATGTTCCATCCCAGCCCGACTTGGGTGGCCAGCAGGTAGCACATGCCGATCATGCACGTCATTATCATCATGGGGAAGCCTAACCTGCAAGACAATACGAGAGGCAACGGTCATGATATGACAGGCTAAAGAAGGGCTTTGATGGCTTATTATGAATCAAAATAAGCATGTAAAGGTTGAATATCCTGCATCTGAGTTGGGAATCGCAGTAAAATTGTCATTAATCCATCTGCACTGTCCAGTCACCCTCAATCTCTCAACACTAGTCATAATAAACAATGATAACAAGGCCACAAAATCATCCAGCCAACACGCAAACTGAGTAAATTCAGAGTTTTTCATTAAATTTGCAGCAAAGCCTCAGATGACTCCAGAACCGTTGTGTTGATTGGACGTCTACCATGTCCTATATGGGCATACGGCTGCTCTGAGGGTAAACAGGCCGTTTGTTCCCCAGTCTGTGACACAGGCGGCCACCAAATCCAAAAGAGGGCATCGTTTCAGTTTCCCCAAAGCAGAAAACAAATTATTTACAAGACAGCAGAAAGCCGATCATTAAAATATCGTTTAGAGCAAATGTTGCTGCGACTCTGGTAATGGAGAAGTATGAGTAGAAGAAGAAGAAGAAGAACAGCAAGAAGAAGAAGAAGTGTGTGGATATTTGTTATGATGATGAATTAGGAGAGCGGTCAGGAAACGGGCTGATTGTTTGCTTATTTATCAGCATTAAATCAAAGTTTCATATTCAGTTTGGTACAAATGTGTTTCCAGACGCAGATGAGACTTTTATTTTTCACTGTGACGGATTAAAGTGATGATGTGTCTGTGAAAACTCCCGCTGAATAAACATCATCCATCACAACCCGTCTAGACACATGGAAGGAACTCCCGTCATCCCTAAAACGTCTTGGATTTAATTCCAAGTTCTGGGATGTAGTCTGGTTCCCACTGTCCGCTTCACATCCAAGGTCGAGATTCTGAAATGCTCATCAAAATCAGAGTTTTGTGACATTTATCTCTGCGTGATGAAGGGGGGCGGAGAGGGGAAGACCCTCTCAAGTCTAATTATAATTGACCGTCTGAGGTCACCTCTGCTGTCCAGTCTTATCCTGCTGAGGACACTTCACCTCTCACACACAGCACGGCTGGACGGCAGAAAACGCAGCTAGAACACAGAAGACAGGAACAAGGTTCACCTTGAGGAGGACTTCCTGTCCGACTTTATGATCTTTACAGAGCAGCGTAATTGAACATGATGGGGGCTCTTTGAGTGGCTCGATTAAACCACAGAAACTTACTTTATTTAAGTGAGCTGTGTGTCCCTCTGACAATGCTTGACCCGTGCTGTTCGGTTAAAAACAGGACGTAGAGACAATCTGTCAATTTCCTTTTTTTTCTCAAGAGCCTTTCAGTTATTTCCCCTGCAGTTATTGTCTGCTTCCGATTCTTGTAAAAGGAAATAGCACATCCACGAGACCGCGGTACCCAGAGCTGAAATAACTCCCAATTGGTCTATTTGAAAATGAAACATTTTATGTGTTTTTTCTTGTGCGGTTTGGGGGAATTAGCTTAAAAACATGTTGTTGCTGTACTTTTACATTGCATGTATGACTCTAGAGTCTATTCAAGTAACCAAGCGGCAGGTGGAAAGTGTGTGTTTGTGCTCAGTGTGCTTTAATACTGCATCAGCAGATGATGTTCAGGGTCACCCCATGCTGCTAAAATACGATAAAATGAAGCCCTAATGCATCAAGATGTTCTCATCCCTATTTTTAACCACGAGCTCACTGTTACTCAAGGTCCATTAGCATGAGATGCTAAACATTGAATTCAAATTTCTCCATGGTTCGAGGGACCGAGTGATTGATAAGGTGAAAGGACATCATGGCGTTTGAATGGTTTTCCTGCTCCGATTTGTGAGTTTGGGTGTGTTGCAGCAGGGACTATGGGGTGGGGTTGTTGTTGGACTCGACCCATTAGTTCCAGTGAGAGGAACTCTTGATGCTTCAGCATTCTGAGGCATTTTGGACAGTGTCCAGGCAACCTAGGGGGCAGTTTGGGGATGAACCCCTCCTTCCAACATGACCGATTAACTAATCAAGCACAGAGACACAATCTCAACCTGTAGAACCGCTTTGGGATGAATTAGAGGAGAAATTAGACCTCACAAATGTGCTTCTAGAAGAATTAGCAAAAATTTGCACTCTGAAACCTTGTGAACAGAAGAGCTGAAGCTGTTATAGCTGCAAAGGTCGAGCCCGCACCATGTTAAACCCTACGGATCAAGACTGGGCTGTCGCTCAAGTTCATACATGTGTGAAGGTGGAAGAGGCCATTTGGTGTTTGTCAATGTAACAAATGAGGTTTTTACCATTTAGAAGCCTTAAAACATTAAAAGGCTTTTAACCATTACATTAACTGCTGCCAGACAGACACGATGTCTCAGATTTAAATTCACTAACATCCCAGATAGAGCAATTTTTTCAGTTTTTATTGTCTTGTCTATCATTTTTATCCCACACACTAATGTCTCCAAGTTTCGAATCATTAACCAAATTAACCTATAAATTGTTCAGTGGAGTAATTTTCTCTGTGCTAAAATCATTGTTGTTGCTCATAATTTAAACAGCTCGATTAAAGCTGTACTAAATTTAGGATTCCTGACGTCATTATGAGGGTATATAATAACAGGGTAAATACAATAAAGTATACTTGAAAAGCATTTCATTGTTTTCAGCCTGGTTTATCAAAAGTTCAATACTGTTTCGGGAAAAGGGGGGGAACCAAAACAGCAAAGCTTCATTTATTCTGGTGCTGGGGCAGTTAATAATTTAGTAGGATTGATCATTCTCATTTCCAGGTCATCAAATAACCAGCAACTGGAACAAATATTCTCCATTTATTGATTCAGTGATGAGACTCAGAAATTGCTACATTTGGTTTCCGCACCAATCGTGTCAACGCTGCGCCTGCTCCCTCTCAGCTCTGATGTCGGCCGTGACGCTTCCCATGATAGAGACGATGCTGACTGAAGTGGAACCCTAAAGCTAACCCTTTGTCAAGGTTTATGAAAAAGGCACCTGTCTTCTCGAGGACTCCTTTGAACCTTGAATGTAAGCAAGCCAATGAAGCCCAGGTCGGTCTCAGCTGTCTGGAGCCACAGACACGCGTCTCTCCTGCTCACCTGTCGCTCACGCCAGCTGTGACTCTCGCCACTGACAGCCAATTCCAGGCAGCGTCTCAGCCGAGAGCAGCGCCGCCGTCTGCTAACTAGAACCAGCTCAGCTGACAGACGGCTGCTGTTATTGTCCCCGTCAGTCCAGCCGAGCTGATCGATACATTTAGCCCCTTTGCATCCGTCACCAGACCACAGCGACCCGAAACAGAGCTCAGGCTCTATAAATCAACATTGATGATGCAGACATCCACTTTTTTTTTTTAATTAATAGGAATAGGTACAAATCTTTTGAACGTGCGCTTAACAACGCGCACGTTATAAGCATTTATACATTAGGCTTGATTGAGTCATTATGGGTCTAAAGTCTTGTACTCATCCAACAAGAGAAGTAGTTTGAGCTCTATTGGCTCTGCAATTTAAATGATTAGTAATCAGGCAGCCTTTCCATCCCTGGTTATAGTTGTTTATTGAGCCACCAGTGTGTTCAAATTGAGCTCTCCACACAAAGGTCAGTAATAGTGCCGCCCATCGCACATGCAGCATGCAGCATTTACTCCAATCTGCTTTTTTTTTTTTCAGTTTCTCCATCTAAGGGGTAAAAACAATAACACCAATCCCGGGGGTGGGGGGTGGGGGGTTATTAATTGTTATTTTGAGCTTACCTGAAGAACTCCATGAAGGAAAATCCATAGCCGTGCTGCTCAGCGATGCCTGCACACACAACATTGGCTGAGGCGCCTATTAATGTGCCATTTCCTGAAGGGACAGGAGGACATACGCATTAGCTGCAGGTCTCTTATCACATGAGAGCCAACCCAAAGGACCCATCGGTATTTACGGCGACCGAGACACGTTTTGTTTTTTTGACTGCAATGATAACATGACAATACGAAGACTCGTTGATTCTTCTGAATCTGAGATAGTCGTTTTTAGCGTTTTCTTAGAGCAGCCATCATAAACACATTATTGGGAAGCTGTCAGGCAGAATTTTGACACCATCTATCTGGACGTTCGATACTGCCCACTTTATAAAAGATGTCAGTGTGGGGGGAGGCCTGTGTGGCCGCGACATCATCCCTCCGATCGATGTGGATCCGTCACATTGCAGTTGATTAAAGTGAGACATTCTGACAGCTTTCTAACTCTCTCTGTCTCTCTGTGTGTGTCCTGCCTACTCAGACGGAGCCGAGGCACTGCCGAGGGGCCGAGCACTTACTGCTTTTTTCAGTCTGGACAAGGACGGCCTTGCCTGCACAAAAAGCACAGCCTGAGCTCCCCCGGGAGCTGCACCACAATGCACCGTCATCTCAAGCGTGTGATGGCTCCTTCAGGCCGAGGCCATCAATAAAGAGCCGCACTTTTCCATCTCAGATCAGCTACGAGTCCCCGGTGACCCAGCGCATGTTTCTAACACAAAACAGTTTGGCTTTTTAGATGGAGGCAAAACGCTGCTACCAACACACACCTCCGAGACAGGCCCCCATGGCCAAGGCAAAGATGAGAGGTTTCACTGGCAGGTTCACGTCTGCGTCCTGACTCAGGTTGATGAGAACTGGAATCTGAGAGAGAGAACAATGAAAGTGATGGAGGAATGCAGTACTACTAGTAGTACTACTACTACTAGTACATGCTAATGAAGACAGGTGCAGACAGAGAAGCTCCAAACACTGCGACGGCAAGAAAGTGCTTGAAAATTGGTCTAAGTTTTGAAGGACTCTGATATGCTGGTATGACGCTTTTCTAAAAGGAACTGAAGCATTCAATCATTCCTTTGCAACCTGGAGGAGAAGGTCACATTTCTGAGGACGGGTCTGTAGATCTCGTTCCAAAGCAGCTGGGCAGATTGCAATGTTGAGGGCTGAGAGCCCAAAATGTCTTCCACTGGGGAGACGAGCATTTTTTAACTGGAAGCAAACCCACATTTGCTTCAAATGTGTTGTTAACTTGGCCTTCCTCTGGTTTCTAATGCCTGACGTGTACGTCAGCCCCGCTTCAGCTTTACTGACATGTTTGGACATGGAGCTCTTTGAGCTCTTCCCCTCTTATATCCTGTAGATTAAATCCTGTGACATGTGTCTGTGTGCGTTTGTGTCGAGCAGAACTTTACAGAAACGCTTTTTTACACTGGTTTATCAGCAGAAGTCTAAAAATAAGGAAAGTAACAAGATGGAAGGACAGACTCAAAGCTCGAGGATTCACTATGCAAAACAAACATGTGACACTTTAATTGGGCAGAGTAACATGGTGCTCCCCCGTTCCTCACTGTCATTTTAATTGAGCGTGCTGGTGTCTCCGCTGAATGATCTATTAATTTTCCATAAAACAAAACTAAAAAGGCAGCTGAGGACAAACAGCCGAAACCTCCTGCAATCATTCATGAGTCCATGACTGACAACCAGAGGTAGAGCCTAAAATGAGGGGAGCCTAATATAAAAAGTGTATAGAACATAGAATTGTACAAAATCTTAATTTATTCTGGCATTTGAAAGATGAATTGAGATGAAAAGACGGAAAACAAGAAGGATTCCTGTTGCAGAGGACATTCTGTTGGTAGGAAACAGCAAATAGAACACAGGCAGATGATTGTTTTTTAAGATTAATAATGTTTTTGGTCTGGTGAATGTGATCTGTGTTTCATGGCTGTAATCGCCCGTGATGCCTCTTACCATGGTGGCGGTGAAGGGGATGTTGTCGATGAGAGAGGAGGCCAGAGCCGAAATCCACATCACTAAGATGATGGCTATAGCCAAGCGCTGGTCTTCCGGAACGGACTGAGAGGGAGGAGAAGGAGAGGAACAGGTAACTGCCACCTTTATTACCACTCAGATGCAACTGGCCAACCTCCTGCACCGCCGGCCACGGATTTAAACCAAACGTGCCAATTTTCTTCATGGATTGCACTCTTGGTGTGATCACGGGCTGTTTGCCCCCCCCTGAAGGGCTCCTTTTAATTGCCTTCTACCTTCTAGAAACGCCTTCTTGGGCCTGAGCGTTGTCCATTGTGTGGTGAGCATGAGCAAGTCAGAAACCAAGACTAACACGCCACCTGTCATGTGTGATTATCAGGCCCATAAAGGTTCACAGTTGAAACTCGGGCTGACACATCTATTACTGTAGCGGGCCTGCACGAAAGACACAGGCGGAAAACCATCTGAGAAAGCTGAGTGGAGTCAGATGCAAGGACGGCCGCTGAAATCAGAGTCTGCAGAACAAATGGATGAGGGACGTAATACGGTCTCACCTGAGTCTGATTGTAAATGGTGAAAAGCCGTAAAAGATAATGAGGGAGCAGAGAAGGAGAGGGGAAGCTCACTTTTATAAGCAGTGCCGTCTGTTCTCCGATGTAGTCGATAAGCTGCAGCTGGGCGAGAGCCTGAAAATGGAGAAGGAAGACGATATGAGGATGTGACATCAGAACAGATGTTAGCAGCATCACGCTAACCCCACATTTTCATTTCACCCTTTCCTAGAGAGTCTTCTGGCTAAAGACGTAGATAATTATGCTTCAAACTCTGAGGTGATTGACTTTCGGTCTCTGTCCAGTGTGGGATCAATGGAGCTCAGCGCTGATCCGGGTTTTCTCAAGCATTTATTGAGATATTTGTCAAAGGAGAGATTTGCTGAAACCCATGTTATAATTAGCAACTTAGCAGACAACCGATTCCGCCTGTAAAACCTTTACGCACCTCCATCAAAACAAAAAGTGCTGCAAAGAAGAGTAAGGTGGCCCACTCCACCCGGTGCAGGATGATCTCAAAGTCTTGCAGGTCAGCCAGAACCAAAAGCCACAGAGCGCCCAGGATGGCGATCCAACCTGAGAGAACAGAAGATATCACCTGAGTTTCCCTAAAACACCCTGATGGGCAGAAACAAGCCACTGGCATGTCATACAGGATATAATGGCAATTCTGGAGAGGATTTCAATGAATTCCATTAGAACCAATGTCTTAACTTGTGTTCTAGCCCCTAAATGAGGCATAAAAAATATCCTGTTTTGGCAATCAGGGGTCAATTATGTGACCGGGACAGGAAGTAAAGTTCCAAAAGGTTTACTTTTAAGCTGTTCCAACTATAGATCTCGAGGAAACTAATAAAATAAAATCAATAAAAGTCTGATTTTTGCTGTTCAGCAGTAAGAACCATTTTTATCACTTATTTGTATCTAAGGATTAGATTTACCACTCAGGCCCAATATAACGTCTATTGAACTGCTACTTCATTGACACTAGCTTATAGTCTCAAAGGGCACAATGTTCTTATCCACCTGGGCTAGCAAGTAAAGGAAAGAGGACTGAAGAGAATCAAAAGTGGCTTTCGTCTGAAAAGGAGTCTCACAGGCTTCACCTGGATGTTGTTTACATGTGGGACCTGCTGCAGCAGCACTATCTGAAGGGTTAGTTCTGCTGTTTGGACTCAAATCTGGATTATCACGCAGAAGAGTCACTGTGAATTCTCTTTAAGCACCATCCCGAGGCTTACTACTAAAATGTGACACCCGATTTCCACACACACACACACACACACACACACACACACACACACACACACACACACCACACACACACACACACACAGATTGGCCGCGGGAGGAAGCAGGCAAGGAACCCAAAGAGGTCTCCAATTAAAAAGAGCTTTTAGGCAAGTCTGAGTGGTTTACGAGGGACTCATCTATCACGGGTGAGACAACAGTGTCTGAGACGGAATGGGGGGGGGGGCACGGTGAGAAATGGCTCGCTGCACTTTTCCCGAAGGCAAACCGAACACTGTAAACGAACACAAGGCCAAAAGCCAAAAGATATAATGGCTCGGGCTTCGTTTGTATGCTGCTAGAGGACACAGTTTCAGGTATTATTCTGAGAATACAACCATTCCAAAAGTAGAACAGCTCTTTCTAGTTCACCTGTGTTGGTCCATCAGTTTTCTGACTTCCATGAACAAGACTTAGACGGATCAAATGGCCCCGCAATAAAGAGAGAGTTAACGTAAAAATAATAAGAATTTTTTTTTAAAAAGATTTCTGTGGTGGTAAACACAGGATGTGACATGCAAGCATTAATGAGAGTCCGGACAGGCTTCTGTCCCTCCGCAGGGACGCGGAACACACTGCTGTAGGGTCATTCCCATTTAATAAATGTCACACGGAGGTAACTTGGTGCGCTGCCTGTAATTAACTGCGCATGTTTGGCAACTTGGTGGCCTTAGCAGCAAAGGGCCTGATGACAGGGCGTGTGTGACGCCTGTCTCCATTCAGAGACGGCGCGGGCATTAATGAGATGCTGTTAAGGTCATCACATGAGAGGCTTCGCGGGCGGACGTGCCAGAGAGACGAACCACGAAACTAGAAATCCACATTCACCCACTAAAGTTTGAGTGGAGAGGGGCGATAGTTTGGATAGTTTATAACTATTAATTGACCTTAAAATGAAGTCCATTAAGCTTCTTTCTATTTAATGACGCATACCGCTGCAGCGGGCCGCCGTGCAGAGGGAGTTTAACCTGAACGCAACCTCATTGCACCTCGATAAGGATGGAAATTCCAGCAATGGCCCTGCTTTAAAAAGCAAAAAAACTAGCTGCTGCAAAAGAAGAGCTAGAAAAGAGGCCCATATTCAGGTGCCGAACATGTGACCTCATGTGCATGTGTGTCCTCGACAGCTGCGCAAGCAGCTGCAATTTATTGCGGCTGCTTATTAGTCGCTCTGTTATTAGGACTCGTTTCAAATGCAGGAAGCTGTGCTGTGTGAGTACACAACACAGAGCAAAACGGGTGGTTATTTGTACGGAGCCGCGCTCACCGAGATCCAGATGAATGCTGGGAACAAAGGAGTTGACAAAGAACATGAAGATCACCACACCAAGGACGGACACACACTTCACCAGGAGAGCCTTGTCACTTATTCGGTGCTGTCGAGGGGAAAGCAGAAAATAAGCGGCGATGTTGCTCGTTGTCGCGTAGCTTGTGAGGGACTGGAGTTAAGGCTGACCTTCTTCTGCAGTTCTTGAATGTTCTGCTCCCAGTTTTTATCCTCCTGAGAAATTTGTCTGTCAGAAAACCATAAAAATGAAATGAACTAACGGTTTGAATCGTTTTTTACTCCGTAAAAATCGAGAAGGGCATCGAATCGTTTGAAGCAGGAACGCGCGGCGAGTTTGTGTTTTTGCTTTTTAACCTTTGGAAGGTTTTCATCATCTTGCGCAGCAGATTTTCCAGGTTGAGGACCTTCTGCATCAGGAGGCATTTCACCGCGGTCTCCTCTCGGCTGGCGGGGTTAATGCGCTGAGCTGTCTGCCTCCACACCAGGATCTCATGCTTGAGTTCTGGAAGAGCGGGGGCAAAAACGCTGCTGTTTAATGCATCTTAACCACGCAAATACCCCAGCGAAGCGGACATTATAGGATGGGCACGGTGGGACTTTGAGCTGAGGCTGACAGAGAACATAAAGACGCTGTGATCTCCCATAATTGGACTAATGTAACATAAAGGGAGAGGACATATTGACCAGCACTGGAACAGAAGTGCAGATACAATCAGAGCCTGCTGGACGCCTGTGCAGATATAGGGGCCGTGCTTTTCTGGCAAAGGTTGCTAGGTGATCTGTCTGGCTGTAATCGAATCTTTGGAGTTCCCGTTTGTGGCGGGAGGCTGCTGGTACAGCGGCCGGCTGTCACAGAGAGGGCGGGTTGGTGGGATTTACAGACGGGTCCCCGCAGAGGTTGAGTTTAATCTCCCGGAGAAGACGCTGTCAAACTTCCCCGTCCTTTATTCAAACATGGTGGGTTGGTTTTAATGAGGCTTCTGTGGTGGAAGTTGTGCAGAAATTAGCCCCGTGTTATCATTTGACCCAGGATCTACATCCCCTGGGTCCTTTTAACCAAAGATACAGCTGATGGGTTCGAGGATGGGGGGCATCCTCTGTCCAAAGTGGAGACGCCCTTCGTTTATCTCACCCTACTATAGCACAATGTCCATTTTAATCTTGAAGAACAACCAGATATCATCCCCCCTTATTGGGATCTGTATTTAAGAGGAATGATCTGTATCAGAGGGGCTGAATAGTTTAAGCAATAGCACATTTGGGGGGAGATAAGGTGACCTCCTCTGCCCCCTGCACGAGGAAGCTGCTGTAGTCCAACATCAGGACCGATGCTGAACAGCAGAACAGACACAGTCAGACTGCTGAGAGGAAAACTGAAGAAAACCATTTATTACGTGGCCTCCCCCTGCAGTCAGCAGACTTTAGGTTTGATAACGAGAGCAGCATGAACACACTTTTGGTTGCTTTGGCTAATTTCTAAAGTTCTTTTTAGTGAAAGTTCTTTTTAATATTAACTGCATGCTAATATAAGGGATTTTCTGCCAATGGCATATTGATTTTCACAGAACATGCAGATGAGCTCACCAACTATTTCGATGGACTCCTTGTTGTAGAGCTTCTTGTTCCAGTAGAGCATCCGCAGAAATGGGAAGGAGGTGAAGAGGACGAGGCAAATTCCGAGGAACATGTAGCCAGTGAAACTAGCGAAATCAATCCCCTGTGAGGCAGAAACACAGAGAGAAACATGGTTGCGATGATGATCTGAACGCCACGAACCAAAATTGAGACATTATTCATCACTGGAGAGAAACTTTAAGCCCCTCACGCGTGTTCAAGCAGTGATTCTTACTGTTTCCCTGATAAATAATCCAGCAGCAGAACAAGCAAAGCAGGTTTAGATTTGAGAGGAGCCTGCAGCCATGACATGAACATCAAGTAATAAATCGATTGGCTTATGAAAGGAGCAGTGAAAATTGGAACCTGGAGGGATTTTTTGTTGGTTTTTTTTGCTTCTTCTCATCCCGTACTGCAGGTGGGAGAAGAGAACATTTTACTTCCTGCGTGAGAAACAAGTCTGCCTGAGGTCGAGCATCAACGCTGAGGAGATATCACTGGAAAAATACATTCTGGGTTATGTTTTTCTATCACAACAAATCCTCTTCGCACTGCTTAAAGTGTGTAATTTGGGCAGTAAGTAATTGATATGGTCTTCATCCCTCATACTGGGACGATGGCAATACGTCATAAAAGTGGTTAATAGCGACCCCTACAGGATTTACTGTTTAACATCGTTAAAATACCTGAAGACCAAAGATAAGAGATGATGTACTGTGACACTCCGGGATAACAAGATCACCCATCAGTCAAATTTCAACATATATATGAAGTGTTTAACCTCACATCCCTGCACAATAGATCAGTTCTCCTCCTGTCCTAGAATCTAATTTCATCACTGAATCACCGTCCCTCAGCGTCCTGCACTGTTTCTTATTAATGTCTCCAAAAAGACCTGCTCTGGCGTGACCCTCGGAGGCCGGGGGCAGCAGCTCACACCAGCGCGTGACAGGAACCAGAGATTGAGCCCTCCTCTGTTGCCTTTTGCAAAGGAGTCAAAGGTCAACTCCATATTCAAGACATTTCCCACTCATTTAAAGGGGACGTAAGCGCGAGCTCCTCCTGTGGGACACCAAGTTGTTGGCATTGTCACCTCAGGTAGGAAGTCACGTCGGGTCACCTTCCAACTGGGAATCATGGCGAGGGAACGGTGCAGACTTGGCAAAAAATAAAAAAAGAGAAATATGTACAGGCTGGAAAGCAGCAGGTGTCACGGTCGCCCCAGATGGAAGAGATCAGACGCCACATGTGATTTCACCAACCTCAGCAAAATCACTCAGGTATATTGTTTCCGTTTCATGAACTAAAAGGCGTGATGATGTTTTTCCTCCTTTACTAAACTATAAACAACTCTGTTTCGACTTCAGTCTCAATGATTCTCGAGATCTGGTCTTCTTTATATCAAATAAACTGCAAGGACACTCTGACCAAGGCCAGAATCACCAAACACACACTTCACAGCTGTGCTGCTTGTTCTGTCCCTGGATTCCTCCCAACCCCACCCTCCTCCTCCCCCCACTCCCCCCACAAACAAGCAGGCATGCAAACAAACCGGCAGGCAGACAAACCGTGCGTGCACACACAAGCTGTGCTTATCAGGGGCCAGACATGACTGAAAGTGTCCCTGCAGTTCTGTCACCAGGGAAACCCGGCCAAGACAAACCGGACGGCAAGTTGCGCTGCGGAGGGGGCCCCTGTAAGCCCAAGCCGACCACATACTGCTCAATCTGCAAAGGTTAAAATGTCGCAGCTACTCACCAGATGCCACATGCAGCAGCTAGCAGGAAGAGAGCTTTATGTTTGTGCCCCCCTCCCTACGAGGAGGTTAGAGACAGATCCAGTGCTGCCATTTTCAGACGACTAAAGGCTGCTGGCCGACTCCAGAAAATGGATTTAAAAATGGATTTATTATCTGTTACCAAACTGTCATCTGAAAAAGATGAAATTTCCAAACCAATCTTTGCTTCAAGGCTTTAATTTCTAAGACATCATTGTGGATTTTTGAAATATTATGCACAATATTGCGTCCCCAAACACAGAAGCGCTGACAGACGCTTTTTGAATCTTTTAATGGACACCAGCGAACGATGAAACGGATGAGTGGACCCAAAGACCACCTCTGAAAGAGGACCCACAAAGTCTCCTGTCTCTGTCCTGTCAGGGTTCAAATACATTCTGAAATCAAACACCGTCAGATCTCTTTTACCCTGGGGCACAGCGGCAACCTTCAAACCTTCAAAACGGGGACTGAGTGTAATCAGGGAGCTGGACACTTTCACAGTTTTACACCTGAATCTGCGAGCGCTCCCAGATTGTGGGGGGGGGCTGTTTTTGACTGTAATCCCACAGCGAGTCTGAACATGCAGAAACCTGTTATTCAAACTGCCCAAAGAACAAAATGCGCTGCTTACAAATGAGTTCCTTGCATCGGTTTCAGTAGATGTGTAGGAATTATTCTCTTCTGTGCTGCATTTGGGTTTGTAAGGACAACTCGCCACCATGCAACAAAAGCTGGCCAGGTTATGTTATATAGTCTGCTCAGTTTGTATAGCTGCACTTCATTTATGAATTCAACATTGTGGAACGGTACTACTAAAGAAGTTACAACCAGGGCCTCCATCCGTCAGCACGATCACTAATTTACCATCTGCAGAGTGAACAAGTTAAAGAGAACAGTGTCGGCTTCAGTGTCTGGCTCTTGCGTCAGCTCACCGAGGTGTTGCTAGTTGTTGTAGTTTAGGATTAACAGAAAGACCCAAATAAAAATGCCTACTTCTCTGCGCAGGTTCTGATTGGACACTATAATCACATTGGGCGGATCTCCGACAGCTGTGGCGGCCCCTCCGATATTGGTGAAGATTACTTCTGCAATCAGGACATGTCTGGGGTCCAGATTAAGCACCTCGCACAACCTGCAAATCAGACAGAGACAAAAAAAAACCTTTAGCCTCGATTAAATTGTGACAGGTGGACGGAATATAAAAAAAAGACATTGGGGTATGAAAGAAGACCGGAGCTGTTGAGCGGAGATCTGCCCTTTTGACGGGTGAGAGTGAGACATCCTGTTTGTGTCAAACTACACTGTAGGATCAGAAATGACCCTGAGGGAGACAAAAGATCTGGCTTTACAAAATGTTTATTGTTGAAAAGGAAAAGGAATCTTTGCTGCCGGCTGGTGACATTTTCCTTCCATGGTTAGAATTTATGATATAAGATGAAAAGTCGCAGCAAATACAGGAGAATGAAGACAAATCATTTGAGTACCTGATACCGCTGGAGGATTATGATACAATAACAGCTCCTACCTCATATCCTATGTAAAATATGATGTCATGCATGTCCTTATGCTTCAAAAGATGTGTAAAAGATCTGAAATGATCTTGTAGCCTCCAAGAGGAAGTGTAGTACTCAAAATCATACAAAAAAAATGGGAAAAAAAATCTGTTTTGCTTTTACATTAGTAGTTCAGGCAGGGAAATGTTCCTGCATGCTGAGAAAGTATATCTAAAAATAAAAAATACCAAGTCCCAAAACACGCCGACTGTGTGAAATCCACCTGACACTAGATTAATTCTTAATTCATTCTGTCCTAAATGACCTGAATACATCCCAGAGACTTGTTAGGAAACTGGAACGTGGTGTAACGGCGAAGTCACACCTACGCTGTGAGGAGCAGAGCCTGCACTCACAGCTCTGAGCCACTTCATCCCTTTCAGGGTCATGCAGAGGGGGCTGGATCCTCTCCCAGCTGCATACGGGTGAAGGCAGGATGCACTTGAATGAGATGGCAGCTCATCCAAGGCCCGAAGTGAGCATTTGGGGGTTCGGGATCTTGCCTAATGGTACCACGGAGGTGCTCTTAAGGCGTCCTGTCACCTCCCCCTGCTACCAGAACATCTCCCAAATGTTGTCCGCACCGGGACTTGAACCAGGAACCCTCCACTTCTCAGCCCCCAGAGACCAGCTGCTGTTGGAGGTGCTACTGTACCTGATTGTGACGGGCGTGAACAGCATCATAGTGGTCACGTTGTCCAGAAACGCAGAGAGGATGGAAGCGATGAGACACAGGATGATGATCATGGGCCACACTCTCCCCCTGGACAGCTGATAAGCCTGCGTTGGAAACATCAGCACGAGAACGGGATTATTTCAGCGTGAGAGCACGGGGCCGGTAACCGTGACGCGGTGTTGCCAAGGGCCACATCTGGCATGTCTGGGATGTGTTCCTGGCGTATCAATAAACAGGGTGTCAGAGGTGACGGGGCGGCGCCGGCGACACGTCACAACATCACAGATGAAAGCACAAAACACGCCACATTGTGAGGTGGAGCCGTGCACGGCGCCCTAAAAGTCCCAGTGTATTATTGTATTATACAGATGTTAATGCTATCACCAAAAGCCAAAGTCCACGTGTGTCACAGCCTCCATTAATGTGAAGTGTCTGAATGATGAAGATTTGGAATTAAAGCTGAGCCTCCCGTAGCCCCTCTATGATGGGACGGATCCTTGACTTTGTGGTGAGGGAACGAAGGTCTCCAGCAACACAGTGTATTAAGTGTTATTTTCCCTTCAATAAAATACTCAAAAAGCAGCTTTAGGACAAAATGAACAGTTTATGGTTCTACTAAAATGCTGCTGAAGAAACGTGGATTAAGTTTGGAGATCGATATCCAATTTTTGTGCGTTTCTCCCATCTGACACGTCCCGCTAACCCACAATTTTATGCTTTTGGCTGTAATTTCAACACCTATTAGCTGCCAAAACCACCCACAATCTGCTAAATATTCACTGTGTGCTGCTTTTAAAATGCAATTTTTAATGTAAAACACAGCCATGTTTAAACTCAGGTTACTTTACATGAATATTTCATGTAAAGTGTACATGTACATGTACATGTAGTGTAGTTATATCACATCAAATCACAGATTTGACTCCTATTGTCAGCCAAGGAACAGCAGCAAAAAGTGTTTGGACCAATAATTCTCTAGATCTCTTTATCAATTCAGACATCTGACAAACCCCAAGTCTCCTTTTCAGTCCTGAACTGCACTCTGTAAGTCTGGAACACCTGTATTGATTTTTGCTTTTGTGCACCAGCATTGTTAATATATCATTTACCTTCACAGCGCAGTAATCAAAGAAGCCCGTCTCGGAAAAAATGGCCACCAGTACCATCTGGAAGAAAAACAGGACCCATTTGAAATCATTTTTCATTAGATAACGAGATTATCTGTCACCCTGATAGCGCTGCTCCACTTTCAGGACTGAGAAATCTCACTCTTTATGCACAATAAAGTATGAGAGGATTATTTTTAACTGCCAGCTGTTATATTCCCTACTGCTCTTCCCTCTGCACAAATGGAGACTAATCTAGAGTCACTACGCAACAGGAAGGATTCCATCGTTTACGCATGTGTTGATTTCACAGATTTTGTGACCGATCCTTGAGGATGTTTGGGAATAATTTTCTAGATCAGGTCTAACCATGCCAAAGAGAAGAGCCAGAGTCTCGTAGTCGATCCATTCCACCACTGTAACCAAACTGGGCCTCTGAGGAAGAGAGGGGGAGAACTGTTTAAGGTTGCAGTTTTTAGACTGTAAAACTGCTCGTGCATTGATTTTCTTTTTTTTTTTTTCAAAAGAAATATGTGACTTACATCACCAATGATGGCCAGGGCAGATAAAGCCGCCAACGATCCCAGCATGGCAGCCAGAGTGCGATGAACTATCTGAAAATATGAGGTTTAACACTTAAACCACCACTAATGGAGCTAAACATGCATTTCTGGCTGAAATTGCACTAATATGAATTCAGGTTTAAGTGTGATGGGTGTATGTCATCATTATTTTTCTGCTTCTTAAGCATTTGACTGATGCAGGATATTTTGATTCCCAGTAAGAGCATAAAATTGTGTTGTGTCTCATCCCCGTTTTACCCCTAAATAACATGAAGGAATGCATAATCAGATCTCCCTGTGATCTGGAGAGCCACCCCCTCGCTCCCCACCCCCTCTGTTACATCCCATTATTAAAGCCTTATGAGGAGCCAGGCTATCAGGCTCCACCATCACCTGTGTTGGAAATTCAGTCAGTCCGTATTCGCCACACTTGTCCACCACGTCTCTTCACTTGCACCCCCACCCCCACCCCCACCCCCACATCCATCACTTTCGATGAAGATGTTTCTCGTGCACGTTCAGCACATTTCTGACCACGTCAAATCCAGGTCAGCTGACGTTTTTGTCACTATGAGGAGATTTTCCCGCCATGAAGGCTGATTTTGGGGCGGTGGCAGCTCAGTCTGTAGGGGGCTGGAGGGCCCCTGGTTCAAGCCCCAATGGGGACAAAACATGTAGAGCATTGCCGAGGTACCCTTGAGCAAGGTACCAACCCCAAAAATGCTCCCATTTTTGGATAGGCTGGGATATATTTGCTCCGCATGAAAAGGGATGAAGGAGTCAAAAAAGACGTGAAGGCAATTCTCCCCTCCAGTGCCGACGTCACTGCCCCCCACGGAACCGTCGTCATTCCTGACAGTTCCCCGAGGTGTCCAGCCTAAACGAAGCGCTGCACTGTTACATCTCACAATGCTGCAGACGTTTGGTGACGGGGGAGCGGCAGCAGTCCGTTGGTCGGAGGATTATCAGTATCGTGGCTGCACATTTCTGACATGATTCAGACGTGAAGGACAGGTCGTAGGTCGCGGGTCTGGATCTATATTACTGCTCCCTGGAGGAAGCTTTGTGCTGGAATATGGGTTTTTCTGATGAAGAATCCTGTTGTCGTCTGTTTTCAGTCAGCGATTGCACTCAATTTATATTAATTTTGATCACTATACTCAGCACTGAATTAGATCCTGTCAGTCAGGATAAACAGAGACTCAGACGGCCTGCAGATGAGAAACTCAATATGTCTGCTCCAATAAAGGATAAAGGAAGTGAGAAAGGAACATAAACACCCCTTTCTTCTTCCTCAGTGTCAGAGCGCAGGATGTGTTCTGACTTCTCCGAGCCCAAATGTTGTTAATTGATCTGAGCGAAAGTGTGTGTGATGCTGATTAAACAGAAGTTTAATGGAGAAGAACGAATCCCTGAAAACCAGCGGAGATATTTGCAAATGGAGGCCTGACAGAGCTGAGATAGGTGGCATTTAGCAGATGTCTCAGTAACCACACGGTTGCTCTCCTACTATCTGTTGAGGAGTCACTTTCAATTACAGCCCGAGGAAGCAGGCGCTGGAGGCCATAGTGCGCCCCCTGCTGCACAAGATAAATATGACGGCATCTAAGCACGTTAAGATTAATGAGAATATTTCGTAATAAAATGACATTAAAGTCATTTAATTGCATATTAACAAAAATAAATCACAAATAGTGTTGACTGCTGGATAAGTAATGACTTTGATTACAGGCAAATGCTTGACTCATGGCAGAATAGCATATTGCACTATTATTATTATTAATTACTACTATTACTACTATAATAATAACTAAAAAAATTCTATTTAAGGGTCTTGAACATAGATTCATTGAGACATGACTATTTCATATTCAAACAATTCTCATATCTCTAATTTAAAGACTAAACTGCAAGTACATTTAAATGGTGATAGATTTACTATTGTTATTTCATTTTTATTAAACATTTTAATGCACTTTTTGCAGCATGACTTCATAATATATTTTTTAGATACATGTTTTATATGTTTATATATGCAAAAAAAGACCACACAAATTGTCTGTTTTAACAACTCCAGATGAGCCAAACCTCCCGAAGCTGCATTTGGTCGTCCACTGCCCCGTAAAAACAAAGTATTCATCACCGCGCTCGCTCCCAGCTCCCATCACTGAGAAATGTGCACAGTGACAATGGTGTGTAAAATTCCTATTCTGCTTCCCGCTTAAATTTTTGGATGTAGGAAGAGGATAACATGACTTGATCTTCAGCTGCTTTGAGGGTAGAGTACAGTAGTAACTACGGTATTATTATACTCAGCTCAGCGCCACGGTGACGCCTTCTCTCGCAGCTGTGGACGTTTATCCAGCTGTCTGCACCCTCAGCGTGCTTCACTTAATCACCAGAGGTGCAGAAATACAAGAGCTCCCTTATCAACAGTTATTTACTAGGAGGCAGCAGAGAGGGAACAGGAAGCGTCCTCAACAGCAGAACGGCGATGCAATTTACCTCAAAGATGATGAGAACATAAACGCCAGCCAGAATGACTCCTGCGATGGCCACCTGTGTCTCCACGTTGACATAGAGGGACTGGTGGGTCATGGAGAGCGGCACCACCTCATTATCCTGAAGGAAAGTCTGAACTGTGATGGTGATGGGGTCACTGGGAGCAAAAACACACAGATTATTTATTATTATTAATAATGATGCCAATACTTCTAAAAGATACAGTCAGAGATACATAAACTAAAGTGTTTACAGGGGTTTAAAGGAACCTGTTAATATTCTATGTCTTTAGATTTTAAAGGAATCATCTAAACAAGCTCAGTCTCCACCTTTTTTGGTGCTAAAATTGGTCAGAAATGTCAGACAGAACTCAAATATTCATTCCTTTAGAGCTGGAATCACCTCAAGGTTTAGTCAATTGTCTGTATTTAACTTCATATTTTGATATATAAATCAAAAAATGATGATATAAACACGTTAAAATGGAGACAGTTCTGAGTACCTGCTGACCATCTCAAATGTTCTCGTCACAAGTATCTGCTCACTCCGTTGTGCATGCAGAGGAATGGTCCAGTTGTGGATCACCTGTTTAAGCCAGACGATCAGTGAGTTCACCTGTCACGTCTCTGTAACTCCCACTAAACGCAGCGGTTGATCCCCTCACCTGCTGAGCTCTCCTCCTCCGCTGGCCCGGAGGCTCCGTCTGTTCCACCTGGATCAGGATGTACTCCTGGGAGTTGATGTCAATCATGCCCCCAGCGAAAGGCCCGCCCACCTGCAGCTTCAGCAGAGCGTTGTCACCAAAGTCTGTCAGGTTCATCGCTGCGAAACGGTGGAGGGTCAAGAGAAAACCCGAGACCCTCGTTGGGTGGAAGTCATTGTGATGGAGGATGAAGGATACAGAAAGCGTCCGTGGAGGAGACAGCCAGCATCCTCCAGGGGTTGTCTCGGTCTGGATACATGCTGAAGAAGAGCTGAAACACAGTCCTGCTCATTGTTAACTCATTCTGTCTTTGTGTGTCTCCTTCATATTTGCTGCATATTACATTGCTACATAGTAGCAAAATGCTCATTCTACTAGCAAAGCCAGTAGCAAAATGTCATTTTAAAGGCCTGTTTGAGCGTTAAGACATGGTTTAAAGTTAGTTAGTTTGGGTGGTTAGGGTTGGGGAAGGGACCTGGCTAATGCTTTATGTGTATGGAGGTCTCCAAAAAGTAGAAACAGGAGGCTGTGTGAGGCGGGATTTGAGTGTGTGCGTGATTTATTTAGCTCCACACGTGAATATCAGTTCAAAACAAGTTTAGTTGGGATTACATATGAAGGACAGACTTTAAAAAAACACTTGTGCAAGTACGATGTGTGTTTAGATGTGTATTTTATGTGAGATCTTCACTGGAGGAATAAAACCCAGGTGAAAAGGAGTGGAGAAGACATGACATCAGGGACTTTTAGTTTGCTGATAGTATCAGGTCTACTCACACTGCAGAGAACCACGATGGTGAACATCGTTGCGACTCTGGAGATCGTCATGCAGCATCTGGGAAGCAGGCGAAAAAAATGTGATCGTATGTAGTCGTATCAGTGATTCGTGTCCACTCGTTTGAATTGTAATGGACGACTAAACAGCCGAAACTGTCTGGGGGCTGGCTGAGGACTCTCACTTGATGTTACTGGTGAGTCTGAAGTTCTCCAGAGGATCGTTCTTATCTGAGGAGCTGCAGTGGGACAGGGACAAGCTGTTGACCTCGCTGCCCAGCCGAAACCTCCTCTCCTGGTCCAGGGAGCCGTTGCCCAAGTGCTCTTCCCCTCTGGCAAAGCTGCGCTCGTGTATGGTCATGTAGGTTAGGCTGGAGGAAGAAAAAGCAATAAACAAGAGTGAAGAATAATGGACCCAGGACATGACCTTGTGGGACACCCTTAACCATTGCAATAGTCTGAGGAAGAACCCACAAGTTGCAAACTGTCCAGCTGTGTTGAATTTCTTTGACAAATCAATAAAGAGGGACGGACAGAAGTGAGTCAGTTCGACAGCTTTATTTGTAACATCTGTGGTTGTCATGGCAATAGTAGCATTAAAACCTGAATCTGAGACAGAAGTGGTGACACGGTAGATTGCACCGTTGCCAGAACAGCCTGTTTAGAGCTCTGTCTGTACTAGGTCACCTCCTTCTCTGAAGGGGTGGTAAGGGCAGAGTTTCAGCACGAAGGGATTTCGTTACACGCTAAAGTATGTTTTAAAAATGTGACGCTTTCCTCCAGCCATCATCTCCGCTGCCGGCTTTTGGAAGAGACAAATTCTGTGAGGTTTTCTAAGACATAGTTGTGTTGGAGCCCTCATGAGCCTCGTTGTTCTAAAGTTAAAAGGATGGGCGTTACCAATTGTTCTTTCAGGAGTTAGCTATCATTTGTTAATATTCAAAGAATTTTTTTCCCGCAAAAAACTATGGAAATCGAATGATTATCAAAATAGCCTAGCATTTCTCCTCCGTCCCTCGGAGATCATAGTATAAAAGCCATTTCATCAAATTTGTGCAGCAAATCAATTAGCAAAACTTGTTAGCAAATCCAAATGTTCCAGACTTTGGGATCTGAATGCAGTATCGTTGACAACAAATAGAAATATAAGAGCAAATGCGATAATAACTCACTGTCATTTCCCTCCTCTGCAACAGCAGGGACTAAATCACGCATCTGATGTGGCGAACACCTGGAGAGGGTTTGCTCACCTGTCGTCCTGAGAGAATCTCAGCAGAGGTGACCTCTCTGTGATGGAGGCTGAACTGTTTTTCCCCCGGAGAATATTCACCACGCTGAAACTGTGCCTGAGAGGAAGAGGAGAGCCAAAGAAGAGCATCAATCAGTGCTTAGAGAGAAGCTGAACCTTGACTTCATTAGAGCAGCTCTCAGCTGTCAGTCGGCTGCGGCCTACTGAAGACTAGAACCTGCGGGTGTGGGAAAGGTGGGCGAGCAGCTGGCGTCTTCTGCCCCGAGGAGATCATTAAATCATCTGCTTTCTCCCCGCCTGACGCTCCCGCAGGAAGCTGCCCCCAGAGTGTCACGTTTAAAATGCTCAACACAACACACACAAGCACGACTGCAGCGCTGTTCCTGTCCGGCGCTGTTCCTTCCTCTGGACGATGACGAATGATATGAAAGAAACAACAAGTCCCATCTACTGTTTCATCAAGCCTGCAGCCACGTGTGGCATCGCTCTGACAACAGCAGATGTCATCAGAGTTGTTATGTAAGGAAACACCCACTCAGGGTCACAAAACTGTTTCTGGGAAGAGCAGGCAAACTCAAATGGGATCTTCTGGCAATCGACATTTATCCGTGACGGCGCTGACAGAAAGTTTGCGTCAGCAGGCTGTTGAGTACGAACATGGCGTACGTTTGGCCGTGCCCGCCGAGCGCCAACACGCAGCTGTGGGCCGTGAATCAATGACTGTCAGAAGGGTGTTGGATAAAAGAGTAGATTACATTAAAAGAGTCTGGCACATTAATCCTCTTACTCACTCTTATACAACTATAAAGAGATTTACCACGTGTCTCCAAATGCTCTCCGCCCCCCCGCTCTCATATGGTGACATTGAGTCTTCAACATTAAGATGTTAAAGATTCCCAACATGGCCAATAAATAAGAAATGATATTCTTTAATCCATGACAAAGACAGGGGTCATGAGATCTTGGTCAGATCCTGTTATTAGGACCAACATACGGATCTTGCTCATACTTTATTGAGTTTGAATATTTCAGTTCAATCTCAATGATGTCAAAGCCACTGACCTGAGATCAGCTCCTCTCAATCAATGGGAGACCCTGAATATGTTTTACTCAAAGTTTTAAGTCCTCCTGCATAGTTTGGTCCAACCTTGAAAGTGGTCAAGTATCTTTTAAGCAAGTCTCAGCATCCAGATGAGAGATAAGACAGGAACTACTTTGTCTCGGTCTACCTGCAAGTCTGAGCAAAGGGCACGTGTGGGATTCCTCAGGGGTCTATTCTCAGGCCTCTTTTATCATAAAATACCTATGTGCTGCCTCAGCTGATACAATACCACAATGTCTCATCCCAAAGCTATGCAGACGACACACAACTATATATTTCAATGTCGTCACATGACTACAATCCTGTCAGACAGCACTGCATCAATAATTCAGCATCAGAGAAGCACCTCCGTCCTTCCTCATTCCCTGATGATGATCTGCTACTGGGAATGAACAGCAGACCCCATCCGGGGACCGGAGAGACCGTGGAGTCGGAGCTCCCAGGAGGATGGTGAGAGGAGAGCAATCAAGAATGACCAGGCAAAAAAATGTCCAATGTTTTAAAGCGGAGAATTTCCAGACATTTGTGGGGGATCAGTGCTCCAAACATGGATTTTCAAATTCAAAGTCTGATCTGAGTGTTTTCATCAGATCAGTGAGTGGAAGTTTTCTCCTGACAAGTCAGAAGTGATTGCATTTGGCCCCAAAAATGTAAGGTCAAAGGTCAGCGGTCACTTGGATTCAGTGTCAGTGAAAGTTACCAATCAAGGCAGGAAGATTACCTGAATTTCAACAACCACTTTAAAGCAGTTACAAAGTCGGCCTAAAATCAAAAGAAGACCCCGAAGAGCTCAGTCAGGCAGGGACAGCTGGTCCAGAACGCTGGTCCAGAACGCCGGTCCAGACCTCGCTACCATCAGGGGCCTGGAGCCTGAGCCTCCCTCCCCTGGCCAGATCTTACTGCTGCTCTTTCAAGCACTTGGACCAAACTGAAGCTTTTGGGTTCGTTGCACCACGTGATGCATCCAGACCCCCCAGGTCAAGTCCTCTCCTGTATCAATCGTGATATTGTAGCACTTCCGTGCCTTTGTTAAACACTTTGAAGTGTGTTTCGTATGAACACTGCTGTAAAAATAAACGTGGCCTTCTTTGCCTCGTCTTAACACCGCTGAAGATTTAATCACTAGAGCATAAATAATGGGATTCTGCATGTGGTCGACATTCTTTTTACTCTACAAATGCGAGTGAGAGGAGTGAATGAGCACTAATCTCTTTCTAAACCTGAACACACACACACACACACACACACACACACACACACCTCCCTGGATATGGATTTTCACTGTTAACTCAAAATAAACAAAGCTTCTATTTTACTCTCCCTGTAGCAGTTGTAAACAAAGTTCGTCTTTAGCCTCGCGGCTACCATACAAGCCTTTGCGTCTCCTTAAGCGGCTCGTCTGTACTGCGTGAGAGCTGAAGCGTGCGTACCCGTCCTCCTGTCGAACGGGGACCAAGGCCTCGGCGTGGATGACGCACTGCCCTGCGGGAAGACCCGCGGACTGCTGGAGCTTCTGCGTGTCTCGGCTCTCCGAGATGTCCTGGAGGAGACGCAGTTCCCCGAAGTTCCCTGCGACGGCCTCCGGCGACCTCAGGCTGTTCCTGCCCTGGTGGCTTTGGGCCGATGTCTGAGACATCTCCATCTCCAGATTGCTTTTGTTCTCCAAGTACATGATGGGACAGCTGAGAGAGAGACGGGAGTGTAAGACACAGAATCCAGAAGCTCATCTTCAGCCCAGAAAGGCTGCATGTTGAGATTATTGCTCACATGGGGGCTACATCAACTCATGTGTAACAGTTCAGCTTTGAAGGATCACAGAAGGAATCCAGTCCTGTCAGGAGGCTGCACAGGCCTGGATAAGTGATCCTGGCACACTTGAACAGGATAAAAGTTCTACTCAGAGTGAAGAGTGAGGTGTTTATTATGAGTTTTTTATTATTATTATTTATTATTATTAGCACTTCACTGACTGATGCGTTCAAACGTCTATTTTTAACACGCTCAGACTAATGTTTAGACTGGCTTTTTAACGCATAACACCCTTGTCCAAATCCTCATTGCAGAGAAGAATGACGCCTTTCATCCAGCGTCCTGCGTGTGTGTGTGTGTGTGAGAGAGAGAGAGAGAGAGAGAGAGAGAGAGAGAGAGAGAGAGAGAGAGAGAGAGAGAGAGAGAGAGAGAGAGAGAGAGAGAGAGAGAGAGAGAGAGTGTTGGTGGGCACAAACCACTTTCTCTATTTTTCTACAATTATTCACACCAATTTAAACAAGAACTAATCGTTTAGAAAAAAAACAGCCCCACTGTAACCACAGTACAACAAAAGAGTTGTTTGTGTTTATGCTTTTGGGTTTTGTTGTTCTTGATAATCCCTTTTTTTTTGCTAGTTAGGTTCGACAGTACAAGCTGAAATTGTGCCTTATTTCGTTTTATAAATAGGTTTTGTTTTGTCCGTCTATAGGTGTGATTTTTTTTCAATCAAAAACTATTATATTAATTACATCATTAGAATTATTGGAATTTAATATAAAATTGTTACTATTCTTTATCAGTATTATCTGAATTCTATGTAGTTTTTTTATTTAAACCAGCAGCAAACTCACAGCGTAAGGAAAACTCTAGACGCAGGTGTGATCAGACTTACCTGTTCAAGTTCAGGTGACGACAAGAACCCCGAAACCACAACGATGACGACAAAGTTTGGGAAGTTGGCGATCCGAAAAAGCAAATAAAAAGCCAGCAGCCCGGTAGTGATCCGGAAGGAGCGAGGGAGAAGCTCTTCTTCTCTTCCCTGCACTCTCCAGCCGAGCAGGAAAGAAGGGAGAAGGTGAAGAACAGCCAGCAGGAGCTGAGGAGGAGGAGGAGGAGGCGTCTACTGGGTCACACCACACCAGCAGCGGACACAAGCTCCACGCCAGCGCCACTTCCAGCCTCTCCACCTGAACCCACCAGGAAATGCAGCACGGGCTCCAGGTACAATTCCTTTAAAGAAAATAAAATAAAACAGGAATACATTTGGAAATAATCAGAAGTGTGTGGAAATCTCTGATCTCTTTTTTCACATTTGAAAGCTCCTCTGATCCTGACGCGTTCCAACTGGGGGGGTCGGCTGCAGATTTTAGGCGGAGCCAGGTCATAAAGATCAGTGAGAAAAAAGTTTTAAAAAAAAAAAAAAAAACAAGAAAAGAAATGGGTTTGTTTTCACTTTTTTGGAGGATTTTTGCATCGACTATCACCGAGTCAGAATCTTTTTTACTCGAGTACCTGATGTGTGGCCACTTAGGCCAGAAGCCTTAACAAAAGGGGTCAAAGGGTCAAACAGGGCACTTTAAATAAATTGTATGAAAATCTAAGACAAGGGAAAACAAGAGCAACAACAAGGTCCTCTTTTAATAAACCGGATTATTATTATTGAGCGTGAATAACAGTGATTCTTCCGACCAGGCAGCAGGTCTTTAAATCAACAATTCAACAGTTTTGGCTGTGATTAGATCAGGATTTCTGGCTGACTAAGAGGAACTCTCCTGACAGAGGGATCTGCTCCGCTCCCCACTGAAAGCTGTGCAGGATCTCCCAGGTTCCCAGAGGAACTGGGAGTATCGGTGGAGGAACTGGTGCCCGGAGGGGGACGCAGCACACTGGTCTTGTGGGCTGCAGTAGTGAGAACCGACGGGTCACGTGAGGGCTGATGAATCACATGTGCACCGAGCAGACGGGACAGGGGAGATTCACGAGGTTATCTGTTATAACAGCAGACAGTGGGACAGAAAAAGACAATAACTGAAGCCTCCTCGTGGTTTATAGGTGGATACTTTAAGTATTTATCAGTCTTATTCCCACTTATATCCCAGAGCCTGAACCTGAACCCACACAACCGGAACATTCTGCAAACACTAACGACGCCTGCTGGTGTTGGCCTGTTGAAGAAAGTGACATTTAATTGCAGTTATTTGCTCAGAGCAGCTAACGAGGACAGTTGGTACTCGTGATCTTCACTGGCAGGATTTAAAACACCGCTTTTCCGATGGGACACATGTTGAAATGATGCAAGAATGGGAAAAGAGCCGGAAAGAAAAGGGAAGAAGTTGAGAATTCTGGGTTTTTAATGGAGAAGTTGAGCTTTTGTTGAATAAATAAGTGGAGCTTGAACATCAGAGAGGGGAGGGAGGAATGATGAACACCGCTTCCTGGGCTGCTGTGCAGATCCTGCTGATCTCCAGCCCGTTAACGTTCAGCAGTTTTTCATCTCTACGGAAAAGACACCAAACTAACTAAACTCGGGTCCGATTCCTGACTGACGACCGCAGCCTCGTCCTTAAACACACACTCATTTACTTCCTCTCCTTCTAGGAAACGCTCAGCTTCAGTTGGCTCTTCCCGTTCCTCATGCTGATCCAAACTCATGACTCATGGCTCTGTCCCGGACCAGCGTGACTTCTCCCTAAACTGAGCTCCTATTTAGGAAAGAACACTTTCCATTAAATTAATTAATGTTGAGTCTTCCCTGACACTGACGTGACTATAAATAGATACAGACTGCTTAATATATATAAATATATATATGGTTCTTTCATTTTAAACATTGGTGAAGTAAAAGAATGTTAGGACTATTTGCTCACTGTCCCCACCCCCCCCCACCCACCCACCCACCCACTTAAGCTCCATATTGCTTTTGTTGAACCCCGCTGCTCTAATTTCTGCTCCGTTCTCTCCACATTCAAGACTTTTCCCTTGGAAGTATTTTTAACTCCACAGCGTCAGAGCGCAGCAGCAGCGACGTTTCTCAGGGATTTTCTTTTCTCTACAGTGAAAAGAGGAAGGAAGTATATTTTGATGGCTTTTATCGGTTTTGCTTAAGTGTTTTCCTGCGTGGTTGCTGATAGATTTATGTAAGCCGCGCTGTAACAGAGCCATAAATGGTGTTCCACCGGACTCTCCTCCAAGCACCTGACTCCCAGTCCCACCAGAATAATGCAGAATTACAGGAAGAGGCGTAAGTCTGCAAGGAATGCTAATAATTATAAGCCAAATCAAAATCATAAAACAAAGAATTTCACCCCTAGTGCCTTTGAACTACTTTTACTGCATGAGAGGTGGACCTGTAACACACACACACACACACACGCACGCATGCACGCACTAACACCAGTGGAGGCTACAATAAGACACTGAGGAATGCTCAGTGATACCTTCACACTGGATGAGGTTTTTCCAATCATGTGAGGGTGCACAGCTGATAGATCACCTTAGAGGTGATTATGGGAGATTTACCTAATTCCATACAGCTACGGGGTTAACGGTGATGTCAACAAAACACTCCGACCCCCCCAAAATTGGACTGTTTGTCAGAGAAATCGGGAGGAGAGCGGGTTCCTGTTCCACGTCTGGTGGAAAGAAATCCCACGTGATCCTCTGACCGACTTTTGCAGCGTTAACTCTTTCAGGAGTTTCAAGTCCAACATTTTTTGACCCCACTGTCAGATTTATGGGACACAAACACACAAAAACGCAGCTCGTCTCTTTTTTTTACGTTTCCTAAAACAATATTTTGAAAGCACCTGAAGAAGCGGTGAAGTTTCCCATTTTAGTTTATTAACAGAAGTGTATCGACATTTATTACGCGGCTACGGGACCTTCTGTGAATACATGGCACATACATATACAGCCTTTAACCAGAGATCACCGAAAGAAATGAAAATTGACTGGAGTCTGTAAAACTGACTTTCAAATCTGTGGCACCATATTTATACACCACCCAAACATCCCGCTAGCTGGCACATGTTCATTGATGATACGTGGGAACTAGTTGACCCCAGGTGACCTTTTGTTGCTCTTGTGGGAACATGAATGTGGGCCAACATTAAGCCACAATCTTCTGATTCCGTCTTCCATCCAGCTGGAGTGGCGGCACAGGTAGTGTATGCTAGCATGCAAAAATCACCAAAAGGGGTTTGTGAACGGAGGAACTGCCCCCGTCGGCTCCATCCAGGCTGTTGCGAGTGCTCAGGTTTGGGGCGCGCTGTCCCTCCAGGGCGACGTATGCAGACGTGGTTGAGAGAAGCACAAATATAAGAACTCTAAAATGACCTTCTGTTGGCTCCGGCTAAGCCATGTGAGAAATACTGACCTGTTTTTACATTAAAAATGTTTATATATGTAAAAAGAAACATCAATAAACAAATTATTGTCCTACTGTTTTGTCGCATATTATTTTATATACAAACTAAGGAAATGTAATTCACACAAAACCAGGGGGAGAAATCTACCACAGTGCTAGGCTGAAGCCAGTCATTTAAATAACATGTATTTCTCACATCCATAACAAGTTCAGCTGATCACGCCACTGTATTTTAAAGAAACTAAATAAAGTTCTTTGCGTTAGCTTTTAAAGCTCATTGCACGTTTTCCCCCTACAGACGTGTCATCGTGGAGCACCTGATGGAGAGTCTGTTTATCAGAAATGAATCACCCTTCCACAAACATCAGTGGCCTGTTAGGTAGTCTTGGGTGGAGTCGGAGGCGAAGGAGTCGGCGTCCTCATTGTCAGAATCTTCGCTGCTGTCGTCGGCAGCGGGCTCCCCAGAGAGGGCGATGCGGGCGTAGTCGTCGGTGTCGATGGACTTGCAGAAGTGGATGGCGTACTTCAGCTTCTCTTCCAGCACTTGCTTACACGAGTATCTGGGCAGCTTCAGGAGGAAGAAACACGTGTAGGACTCTGGCAGGAAGTGGTCAGGAGGGTTGTACTTGTCCAACACCTGAGGACAGACGAGGAATCGGTCATCAAACTGATATCAGCCTGCAACTGGACACTACTGGAGCTGCAGCAGCTTCCTGGAACAGCAGCTGTCTCAAGCGAGTCACAGTTAAATGTTTTGCCTCTACATAATTCATTGCTCATGTTTAAAACGTCTTACCTGCACGACGAAATCCCGACCACGGAAGTCAGCGATGGTGCGTGGAAGCCGAGTACGACCCCAGACGAACCTCAGGAAAAGGGACCTCTCCGTGTTGGAGAAGGACTCCATCACCTCCCAGAACCACTGGATCAGGGCCGAGGTCGGCTCCACTCCCTTGTACGTGGCCACTGATTTCAGCAGGTGCAGAGGGATGTCTGGGCTTCCACAAACCTGAGGACATGAACGCTGTCAACGTGGCTCCGCCCGCCCCCCCGCCCTGGCTCAGAGTGCGCTCTCACTTACCATAGTTTCCAGTTCATAACCAGTGAAAAGTGAAAGTAAGGGCACTGGAACGACACGAGCCATCCCCTCGCGCACAGCGGAGACCTGCTCGTCAAACTCATGCAGCCTGAACGGCAGAGAAGGCTTCATTTAAAGACGCTGGAATTCTGAAAACACAGATTCCATCTCATCGGATGGTTCTCCGACCTGTAGTTGATGGCCAGGCGGACATATTCTGCGCGGTTCTCCAGAGTGATGTGGGAGTATTTGGAGCTGAGCTGGATGTCCTGGCCGCTGGCGTTGGGCACCGTGAAGGGCAAAGTCATGGCCTCGAACTCCTCGGCCGTGGCCTCGTTGTCCCGGATGTACATCAAACTGGGAATGAAATCTTTATCGACCTGCAAAGTGAATCGGAATGTTTGCTTGTTTTATTCATATGTTAACGTTGAAACGTTTGTCCCGTGAACAGAGACGTCCTCTAAATATTTTGAAGTTGATTGCGCACGTAGGCGCCGGTGCTCACAATACAGGTCCGGTGAGCTCTGCCCTCGTACGAGTCTTGTGTTGGATTCGTTTTACATCGGACCTCAGGGCAAAACCACATAAGAGCGGCTTTGTGGAAGAAAAAAGGCTGCCTTTTTCCCCTTCACTCGTGTTACGCTAACGATTACGCTGGCTCAGCAGCTCATGATCACAGTGTGAGGACCAGGCGGAACGTAACCTTTCCCCTTGCAAACAAAAGCCGAGACTGTGGCTCGTGACCCATTTTGCTTAAAAGGAACGAATGTTTTAATCCTTCAGACCAACAGGTACGTGCATTCTGCAGGAGCGGTTCTGACGGTAGAACTCTGCGGAGCACGCAGCCGACGGGCTTAAGACCTAATCTGAAGTAACGTACAGGAATGTTCCCACTTGCAGGACATAATACATGTCACGAGGCTTTGACGTATTGTATAACATATGTTACAAATGAGATGTTTTATGGAGGTTAAAGACAGAACCGGTACTGAATGAGGGTGCAGGTAACAGCACAATCCAGATTAGACTAGTTATGTTGACTAGCATGTAACATTATACAGTAATGCGATGCATGTTAAAGCTAGTGGACAAGCAACCCAAGGTTGTACATCAGATAATCCCTGATATACAAAAATAAGAGCAGTTTTAAGACCATTTCAGGTTCCTATTCTGCTTCCTGTTAAGTTCAACTGTGGATGGAACTGATTGAGATTTCTAATTGACGGATCAGTGTCTGTTTTTGATCTTGGACGACGACTATGAATAACATCAAATGCTACAGGGGAAACTATGGAGACGGTTTTCTCTTGGTCTTTGCTCTGCTCTGATCACGTGTGGTCAGTATTAAGTGCAAGGCGCTAGATGTGCCCCTTTGGTCTAGACACCGTGTGACCAGTGTTGTGGTGCTGTGAACACGTATGTGGATGGAGCTACATGTGAGGGGCCACCTGCTGGTCCATTCCACTCCCACAGGAAAGAGTGGCTAATCTCCTTTAGCTTTCTCTAAACGCAGCGGCCTCCGCATAATGAACTGACTGACTTCCGGGCGCTCCACTGACGACAGTCAGGTTTATGGGTGAACTCCAGTTTTTGTACATAAATACAAGTTATAATTGCAAAGCCGGTTATCATCAACACACAGTGACGGGCACTGGAAGGCCCCAGGAGCAGGGCTGCGTACGTACCTCACTGAGGTCGGCGATCGTCAGGTTCATGCCTGCCAGCTGCTTCCACACCGGCTCCGCCAGATTGAGACTAAGAGGGCTTCCAGTCCGGATGGCGATGCCCAGGAGCACTCCTGCAGACACACAAGGCAGAGCGTCTTATACCACCATCGAACTATTTATTTCTGTCCTTCACAAAACCTTTGAAAAGCGTATGAATTGAAGCGTGCTCGGCTGTCCTTGAGTGAAACCACAGTGTGAATGGTAAACAAACAAACAAAAACATGCATATTTTCAGTTTTTGTTTATCTGGGATTAACACCCCGGGAGGCCCGACTGGCAGAGGAGGAGGATTATACCTAGGAAGCGGAACATGCTCATGTGAAGAGGGGACTTGGCTGCGGGGTTGAGGAGGAAGCAGTCCCTGTTGGCGCCCGACTCGTCGCGCCCATTGGGAGTGACGATGAGCAGTGGCGTGAGACCATTTTGCAGCTCCTCGCACATTTCTGCAATTGATTCGCTGTAGCCGCCGCCGCAGTCGTCCACAGACTCGCCTGAGGAAGGGAAAAGAAAATGTCCGTAAATTCAAACATTCGGCACAGGAAGAGGTCCGACGGTGGATGACCTACCGACAAATTTGACCTTCCACACTCGATGAGGAAGCAGCAGACTGTCTGGGCTGAAGGAGCTCATTTTGGCACACATTTGACCAAACACAGACTTTGTTCCATCGGGACCTGCCAGGCCTCCTTTGCTGCGTGAACGCTTCACCTGCAGGCGACAACGGCTCGACATTAGGGGTATGTTTTGTCTTAAATAACTTCCTGCCAAGTCGATAAAAGCGCCGACAGCCATGAATTCCTAAACGTGGCATCTCTTGACAGAACTACGAGCCAAGTCTAGGACCTCCTACGGGCAGGCTGGTGCACACTAAACTCTCAGAGCAGAAAAATCCCCTCATGAAAGATCACATGTTTGGAACACACCCTCCCAGTGAAAGAGGGGGAGGACATTAAAAAAAAGAAGAGATTGTGAAACTGCGCATATCTGATCTACCTGTATTCTGTTCAGCTCCACCACGGGTCCATGCTGTCTGTCCCTCACCATGGTGGCCTGGACCACCTTCCTGAAAGCTGCTTCCTGAAGAACAGAACAGTAAAAAGTTGGAGTGTTAAGTGGATCACTGTTGTAAAATCCAGACAAACTCAGCTGCTGTGTATTTTTTGAGACCCGATGCCGTCTTACTTTGCCCTGTGAGATGAGGATGCCCCTCAGTGTGTCGAATCCGACTGAAGGGCCGTGTCCAGTCTGCCCCAGGCGGCCCTCCAGGTCAAACATGGGTATACACGGACAGAAAAGCTCAGAGATGTGGTGCAGCAGCAGCAGCCGGTTCCTCAGAGCCATGATGGAGATTTCCTGCAGGTGGTTGTACTCCATGGGAACCTGAAAGAAACCAAATAAGCTGATGAGCTTTATCGCAGTTTATTGGAACAACAAACAACATGAACCTCGACTTTTCTGACTTACCTGTGCAGGTAGTTTGCCAGCATTAGTGGGTTTGCTTGTAGACCAGGCCAGAGTGTGAGCGGAGCCACAGGCCACCCTGTTGATTTTCTTGCCCTGTAGTGCAGCCACCAGCCGAGGCCTCTGGATGGCGTTAGTGGTTCCGTCTCCAAGTTGGCCCTCATCGTTGTCGCCCCACGTGTACACCTCACCTGAACACAAGAGCACAGCGGTCCCATTTCTTGTATATGACCCAGGAGGCTGATGCAACATGACAGGGGAGGTCCTACAGGAGACCTTTCATCTCACCGTCCTCTGTGCAGCACACACAGTGGAGCGACCCCGTTGCAATGGCGATGACTTTCTTCCCTTGCAGACCCTGAACTTGTCTCGGCCGCCGGACGTGGTCATCGGAGCCATGACCCAGACGGTGATAGTCGCCCTTTCCCCTGCGGATGACACAACGGTCATTTACAACCAGCTGCCTCGGCGCAGCATTGTTGAGAGCATGAGAGTGTTGCTGCGCTTCCCGCACCAGGTGTACACTGCCCCGGACTTCGTTAAAGCCACCGAAAACTGAGAACCGCATTCAACTTTTGTTACTCCAAGTCCAGTGAGTGAGTCGATCTGAAAATGGAAAAAAACAAATAATTAAATATCACATTTGTCCCTTGTCTCCCCACACGTTATCAAGGACAGAAAATACCCTAGAAAAGCTATTAAAAAACAAACGGTACACAAATACCTATTGCTTGACAGTCATTCTAATTTAAACTAGAAGAATAGATTATACATGAGCCAAGTGCTTGGATAGAAATATTGGATAGAAGTATTTTTATTGATTGTTCAAATTCATTCTCAAAATGTTCAAGACACAAGATCCATCTGGTGATTCTAAGCACTCAAAATGGCAGATTTGAAACGTGATAGTGGTGATGGCTGAAAATCCAGAAAGGAAAAGGGGACACTGATGACACATCTCCTTTTCAGCCTGTTTTATCTGAAATAACGTGACAAAAAGAGGCTTCAAGCTTCTTATATGACTCCACAGAAAAATTGCCTCACCTTCATGGGGATTTTACAGCCGTCGCTGCCTCCCCGGCCCAATTTGCCGTAGTCCCCGTCTCCCCAGGACCAGACCATGTCATCATCTGTTAGACACAGTGTTTGGGCATCCCCGCTGCCACAGGCTACATCAATGACCCTGTGACCCTGCAGAGCATCCACCTGGAACAAACACAGACACCAACCAGCTTTATGCCGTTTCAATGTCACTGCAATTTGTTCAAGTACACACTGAGTACACGATACACATTACTGGGCTGTGGGAAAGCGAGACAAAGTTCACCAACCAGCTTGGGTTTGAGTTGATCTTCGCTGTCTCCATGACCTAATCGTCCGTAGCGACCTTTGCCCCAGGTGAAGAGCTCACCACTAGCAGTAATACAGGCACTATGGGCCCCTCCAGCAGCAATGTCCACAACTTCCACACCCCGGAGAGACTCTATTACACGAGGGCGATCGCAGGGACTGAAGACAATAAAGAAATGAATAACTCACAGTGTCAGCACATTGAATTATTGCTGTGATATAAACTTGTATGTGAAATTAGTTATTCACTAAAACATTGTGAGTGGGATGTGGGATATTTGATTTCATGTCAACCTTCTGTTCCCATGGCCAAGTTTCCCATCCTCGGCCTCTCCCCACGAGTAGACTTCTCCCTCAGATGACAGTGCCAAGCAGTGCTTTCCTCCAGAATTTACAGCCACTTTCCTGATGAAGACGTGTTGGATAGACTCCAGCAGAGTGGGGGTGGACACAGACTCTGTGCCTCCAATACCCAATCGGCCCCCAGCTCCATATCCTGTTGCATATAGCTAAGGATCCAGACAACAGTACAACATATTATAATTTCCTTGTCCATCTAAGATTGTTATTTCTGATGCAATGATGCAGCTGCCATGTGCAGTAGCCAGAATGGATGCTGCCTACATGGGTTTCATTAAATACCTTTCCATCAGCAGTGACAGCAAACAGAGTCTGTTCCCCACCGATAAGCTGAACTGGTCTCAGCGTAGCAAGTGCTTCAGTTGGAGTTGGTACTTTTACTTTGGCTCCCTCGATGCCACCCAGCTGACCGCGGTGGTTGTGGCCCCAGCCGTAGATTGTGCCACTTCCTCCTGCTGAGAGCGTCCAGTCATCCGGTCTCCTGTTCATCCACTGCACAAGCTGTTCGTCGTGTTCGCGCTTGAACAGGTCGTGGCTTTCATGAAGGCTGTTCATGCTTTCGTGATCGGCCATGAGCTCCCGAATTTTCTTTGTAACCTACAAGAAGGTCAGGAATGATTTGGGTTTGATTTAAAACGTAGCATGGATTAAAATCTTAGATCAGTGTTGCTGCTGACGTTACGGCCTGACACACTCACTTCTTCGAGGAATGGTCTGGGTAGAGAGGTTCTTTGGTCGAGGGCTATGGCAACTCTGGAGGCAGTACAATAACGACGGAACCAGGCCCATTTATGGGTCTCAGCACAGCATGGTAGGGTATCAAGCTCTAGATCGCAGGCTAGAGCTACCAACACCTAAAAAATGTTAGCGTTAGCAACAAATTGCATATAAAGCATAAAATATCCATGTTATATACAGTATGTGTTTGTATTGCTATATATGTTATATATTCACACGCCTTGAAAAATGGGCTGTGAAGCAGTTGCTTCCCCCCCCTCACAATGGGGTCCTCGTACTCGTACTGTCTCTGCAAAGCCTCTGGGAGGCCCTTCACGAGAGCAGCCAGCGCACTGCCTGTAAAACTCTGGAGGAATAAGGTGAAATAATTAAGTACATCACTTCTCAAAGATTGATGCTGTATCTCAATGAGCTGGTGAGCGATGGTTCATGTACGTTGCAATGTACGATGACATGCATTACATTAAGATCGCAGGTACTCGACAGCAGAGTTTATCGCCAAAAACAACATTTTCAACTTTCTGGAAAGTGAATACAAACCTGCCAGGTAGAAAATAATGAAAAACCAAGGTAGAAGTAGCTAAGTTTCACATGAATAATTATAATTTACCCTCTCCAGGCTATAAATCCCCAATCACTTTAGGCAGTTCACTCACCACAGAGCGCGCCTCGCCTTCACTCTCACCCAGCAGTCGGTTTATGTTGATGGACTGACCGTATTCTGTGGTGAGGAGCTTTCGGAGTCTCTGGAGAGCCCACATTCTGTGTCCTGCAGCTGAACGGAATAACATATTTAATACTTAAATGCATATCACACAAATGTCAAAGTTGTACATGTTGCTCCACCTGAACTGACAATCTCAAAACTCTTAGTAGAACTTTGCCCATACGGCCATGTGACAATACATTAGTGGGGAATGAAATAATAATATGGTGTGAACAACGTGCTTAGCAGAGGCTTTTGTGTACCTAGTGCACTAAGCTGAGCGCAAGCAGCAAGGGAAGCAGCCAGCCGAGGGACAATACTCCTGTTAGACGCAAAGTTGAGCCTGAAGTCCAGAAGACAGGTGACCAAGTCCATGGAGGGGCAGGACAAGATACAGCGGTCTGAGAGCAAGTCTTTGGGACCTGGGAAAGGACACAAGAACACTGATAAAGGCCTCAGTGAAGCAGTGAAATTGCAGCAAGGTCTCATGTTGTCAAATGAAATAAATTACTGTAATGATATAGTTTGTTTTTTGTCACTGCACTGTCATGAATATGAATGGAATCAGAAATTAATTCATTTGACAATATCTCACCAGCAGCTGGCATTATGGGGTACACAGTGAAACGCCAGCCCCACCCATTGACTGAGCCATCACTGGTAAATTTCCACTTAAGTTCATCTCCTGGGATCCTTAACTCACTGGACCAGTCAGACCATTCCCGACCTGAAAGCCACACAGGAGACACGCACATTCATTTCTGACTTGCTGACAAGCACGCCGCACTTTCATTTGTCTTTGCTTTAATTACCTGATCTGACAGAGACGATCCGATTGGCTCCGTCCATGATGGTCAGTGGGTCATGGCGTCTCTCCGTTGAACACTGTCTGTCAAACTCTATCCTAAGACCCTCAGCACCTTTAGGATATTCAATAGTCTTGATGAGCAACATTAAAAGTGTCTTAACACGTCATGTTAAAAACATTTACCCTTGTTGTAATCCCCCCCTTACCTGGGATCTTCACAGTACCACTTGTAGAGGTGTCGTCTGTATATGGATGACTGCTCTCGACAACTACTGGCTGGGAGGACAGACGTCCGCTCTGGGAATCTGTGGCAACATCCTCCAGCTCAGTGACGCACAACTCCAGCAGCATATCAGCAACCTGCGCACCAGACAACCAAAAATGCTGGAGGTTTAAAATGATTGTAATCAGTCTCTGCATGCGTTTCCACCTCTTTGTAGCAAAGATCACTGTCCACACTATACGACGATATCACATGAGCCTGGGGGTGTTTATCAATGTAAAGATGAAGTCAGTAACGCTGCAGCACATTGCTCGATTGGTAAAAATAGACTAAACAAACGACACCAGTGAATGGAAGCAGAGATTTAAATCCAGTTTAACTGTATAAAAGCAGCAGACAAAGAGCGTATAGTCAACAGAGCTTAAAGTTCTGTCACTATCTCTATAATTGGCAGGAAATGGCCATACTATAGCAATCTGACCAAATGGGAAAGGAAACACACTGACCCAGTAGACCCAACTGCCAGCTACTGCAGGTTATCAGTTTGAGAACAAATATGCACATGTGGTTGGTATATTTAAAAAAAAAATGGAGAAAGGAGGTAATCACCTGTGGATAAGCTGTACCCATGCCAGACAGCACAGCAGACAGCACCTCCCTGCCCTTCTCACCAGAGCGACAGGACACTGCCAATTTGAGCAGATCCACCATCACGCGAGTATCGTCGGGAACAAGCAGGCTTGTGAACTCGTCGAGGTACTGTGGCTCCGGTCCAATTACTTTACTCTGACACTCAGAGTCCTGAAAAATAACGCGGTTTAAGAATATGGCAGAGTCGGGCAGGTACATGGCAAACAAGCAGTGAGTTTAAGAGATTGACCTCCTTTGTCTTGGTCATCGTTTCAGCTATGATGCTGGCTGCTCCGGGGTCATCGGTGACAGGAATGAAAGGGCGTGATGAGGCGCCAGAGGCAGACGGAGTCATAGCTGATGAAGGTGTGACAGCTTCGTCTGATGAGGGAACCTTTTGGAAGTAACAAACACAGATGTGACATATTATAACAGTAGCATACGTATGTATATATATATGTATGTATATATATATATATATATATATATAATATATATATATATATATACACACACACACACACACACACTGTATACATAGACTATGGCTGAATGATTAATTGCATTTGTGACATCGCAATATGAAAAAAAGCTGTTATATATTATTTTTTTTAACTTTTCCTGAATGTTACGTGAAAAGTCACTGACTGGAGATCAGTAAGCTTTTTTTTTTATATATGTATTGTGACAATATATAAACAAAATATATTTAGATACCGTCCAGTTAAGTTCAGACAGTGTTTAGAAGTGACAGTGTTTCATCAACAGGATATTTTCACAGAAATCATTGAACATCTCAGACAAAAACACATCACAGGGAGCTCAAACTGGACAGAAACCCAACCAGGAAACTAAACAGACATTAAAGGCATCTTTTGCAGATACGCCTGGCGAGCTTTCCTGAATTTTAGAATTCTGTATCTGCACTCCGAGGGTAGTGGGATGAGGTGTTGGTTGAGTGGGTGTGTGATGAACTGTTCTATTGATGTTGCAAAGGGTGTGATGGACCTAGTGCTCGGTTGTGAGTTTAGGTGTGGGGAGACCAATGCGTGTGGAAGCAATATGAGTGCTGCCTCTTAATTTGGCCCAGCTAGTGACAGACAGCAGTGTGAAAAAACATGTTGAGCAGTAGAGGAGGATTGGCTGCTCTGATCTAATATACGGTATTTATATGTAAAATTATGTCCATCTTATTTCTATTGTCATTTACAATTTTTCACTATATAGCAGCGATGGTCACTTTTCAGATGCTGGGTTTTTGTTTTTGTCAGTGTCCAAAAAGCACTCAAAGCATTTCTCACCTCTCCCTTCTTGTCCTGCCAGAGACTGGGGTTGACCCGTTCTTCAGCTTCAGGTGGGATGGGAGGACATTCCTCATCACTCACACTGGAAGAGGATGAGGACTCTGATGGGGGAACAGGTGAGCTGGATGGACGCTCTGCTGGTAAAATCATGCTCGCTGGCATCAGAGCATCAACCACTGCATCCCTGGACAATCAATAAACATGTCCAGTCAGCAGAAATATGGATTTAGTCACACCATTAACAGACAGCGGTTGAATTAATTAAAGGCCGTATGTACATTCTGCTTATCCTGATCAGAAGGCTCAATGCACCTCAACAAATATTTTGTCAATTTACCATTATCAGTGTTTATACATTATATTTTTGAGGGCTTACAATGTACTTCAAAGTGGGACAAAGAAATGATAGATAACCTATACTGGTGGCAGCCACAGGACCTGCAGGATGCTGATTGACTACTGGAGGATGTGTGGAAACTTACCTTGCATACATGATCTGCAGGGCTGAGAGCACATGAGACAGAGCTTGCTGTTTGGCTAAGTTCCCATCCAGACTGAGGAGGATCTTGGCCAAAGACGGTCGATTGGGCTTTGTGCTGCTCTGCCCACACATTTTGTTATTCACTGCTGATGAGTCACTGTCTGACTGGACACCTGTTGCATACAGCAGCACAACAGACACTGTCACTGATGCAACATAAACTCCAGCTTTTACCGGGCAGTTACACAATTGCAGTGTTATCACACTTATTGTTTATGCAGTGACATCAATATTTTCAAATGAACAGCTCCACCTTGTGGACAAACTCTGAACACCTAGCGTTGTCAAAGGACCTATCCCCTAAATGCATATCTTTGAACAGTGGGGGGAAACCAGTTGACCAGGAGAGAAACCATGCAGGCACGGGGAAAACATGCAAACTCAGAAAAGCCCTAGTCCCAGTTGAATTTTGCATACGGGACCTTGCTGTAAGGTGACACTGCTAACCGCGACACCACCGTCTTTGGTACATTTGTTTGTGAATAAAACAAAAGCAATTTTCAGAGCGGTTCTTTCCAAACGCATTAGTCAAAACTAATGGCAAGGGCATTTCAAGCAATGTTAGTAGCCTGCAAGAAGTAGAGGAGGGTTACCTAAATAAGATGCTCCGAGGGAGTCCCTGGCTGTCTGGAAAAGCACGGGTTCGTGAACCGAGGGTGTGGTTACGTCCACAGTGGTCCAAGCTACACTGTGAGAGGAGCCACAGGCCACTCGTGTTATCTTCTGTCCCTCCAAACCCTGCACCAGTGTTGGCTTCCTGTTAACGGTGGTTGTGCCATTGCCTTGCTGCCCATGGTCATTGTCACCCCATGCATACACCTGATTAAGAAGTAACATCAAAAGAGACAACATGTAAAATAAGACAAAACCATTTAAATCAACTGTGATTGCCACCATTCTGGTGTCATTAATCTACTAAACATTGTTAGTGTAGGGCCAGCTGCTGCTATTAGTAGGCCACTAGTGATCAGTGACGGCAAAGACAAAATGCAGTCAGAATAAAAAAAAATTGTGAATAAAAACCTGTGCTGAACAAGGTTTTTTAAGGTAATAAGACACAGCTAACTTATTTACGACTAATCACACTAATTGAGAAGACAAAGTTGCGAAACTTAATTATCTTTAAACATTTACCACTTGTATTAAATTATTTGAAGGGATAATATTGATGCATTTTTCCTGAGGGGCAGTGACAAACAAGATGAAATTAGCTAGCTGTCAGTGAAGGTCACAGGTGCTGAAAAAAGTTATTTAAAATATTAATTCAAACACCCAGAGTATTACCATGGTAACAGCTGAGAGTGCCTGATCTATGTGATTTAAAGGTGATGGTCAGTACACACCTGTCCTGTGTCTGTGACAGCCAAACAGTGTAATGCACCAACAGCAACGTGGACAATCTTTTTCCCTCTTAGCCCCTCTACCATCTGGGGTTTTCGCACATGTACATCGGTACCGTGGCCCAATCGGAAATAGTCTCCTTTTCCCCTGTTTGGAAAGGAAAAAGTGAGTCTTGGAGGCAAAAATAAATTAGTGCATTTCCATCTCATCTCTCCATCTTACCAGGTCCAGACAACCCCAGATTTAGTCAGAGCTAAAGAGAACTGCGCTCCACATTCAATCTGGCAGACACCCTGCCCGTTCAGCCTCTCTATATTTTGGGGGATGTTGCAGCCCTCACTGCCTCCACGACCAAGCTTCCCAAAATCCCCATCGCCCCATGAGAACACCAGTCCTGAGAAAACACATGCCGTATATAACAAACTGCATACTGAAATGAGGATAGTTAAAAAATTATAAAAATATATATGGGCTTTTCCTCCTTGGCCTTAAAGAGCAAAGGTTAGACATTGTACCTTCATCAGTGAGAGCTAGAGTTTGGGCATCCCTACTCCCACAAGCCACTTGGATAACACGGTGACCCAGAAGCACTTTAACCTTGAATACAAACACACAGCAATCTTTATCACCAAGTCCTAATGATTTATGGAGGCAAAACATCAAAATGTACAGTATGCAGGAAACTCGAGGGTGTAAATAACCCTACCCTTCACTGTGGGGTAACTGGGATTAAGTGAAGTGAACATACCAGTTTAGGCCTCAGCTGAGTTGCGTTGTCCCCATGACCAAGGCGGCCATACTCTCCTAAACCCCAACTGTACAGCTCCCCACTGGAGGTTATAGCCGCACTGTGAGAGCTGCCACAGGCAATGTCACGGATGCGCTTTGTCTTAAGTGCTTCAATCAACCGGGGTTTGTCACAGTTCCTAAAGCAGAAAATTACATAATCTTATAGCCTCATCCACAAGGCCATTCGTGAAAACTACAGTTCATCATAGAGATGATAGATACAATAACTTTTAGGACTGTTGTGAGGAATGGGAGTTAGATGGAAAGATAAATGTTTTCTCTCAGAAATTTGCATACATTCTGCTGAAGTGTCCAAGTTTGCCATCATCTCCCTCTCCCCAGGAGAAGACCTTCCCGTCCACGGTCAAAGCCATGGCATGGCGTCCCCCAGAATGCACGGCGACCTTCTTCACAACATAGTTGCTAAGTGCAGTGATCTGGCGGGGGATTGGAATGGTCCCGCTGGACAGACCCAGGCCCAACCGGCCATTAGTAGCCTCTCCACATGCATAGATCTTCCCCTCGACTGTCACTGTAAGAATGACAAGAGTAGATATTTATTACTCTGACTCTTCCTGCATTTTTCCATTCAATTATGAAATCAATTGTGGAAAAAAAAAAAAAACCTCCTCTCGTCACCCACCTGCAAAAAGGCTTTTGGAACCACCAGCCACTTGCACAACATTGAGTGCAGACAGCGTTTCGGAGAAAGAAGGCACCTTGATCTGTGAAGCAATTAAAGTAATCAGTCTGGATCAGCTGCTGTGTTTACCACCAATAGTTCACCTGGGGCACTTCATTGCTGTCCAGCAGTGTTTAACCAATCCTCAAATGTGATAAACATCCAATATGTAGACTTTGTGTAGAATGTCAGTGTCATTTAACTACAGTGTTTATTTACAGTGAGATAAAACATAGAGAGGAATTATAAGGCTCAGAAACAACACTAGAACCACTTAGAATGGCACAAGTGACAGAAGGGAACAAAAACTACTAGTGCAAATATATAAAAGTACTACTAACCCCTTCCAATCCTGACATGTCCTATACTATATTGCATATTTGTATTGTCACTCCAGATAAGCAGAAATCTTAATTAAAAAGGAGACACTAATACTGACATACAACACATTTGTCTATTACGAAAACATTTTCATTTGTACCTTAGAGCCCTTGAGTCCTCCCAGCTGGTCCTTGTCATTCAGCCCCCAGACAAAAACTTTGGTCCTGATGGTGCCTGCAGACTCCAGTCCTGAGGACTTCTTCCGAGCAAGACTAAATATCAGAATAAGCAAACGCACAATGAAATCACATAGAAGGCAACGCTTCAAAATGTTCATTTTGTAAAAATGTCAACATCAAGATATTAAATTAGCTTTAGTATCTGTTAGTTGCTTTTCAGTATTTTATGAAACGCCTCTTATACTACAGATTACTGGGGGGGGGGGGGGACCTTCTCACCAAAATTGGTACAAAATCTGACAAAAACACATCACATTCCCCCACAGGAATATGCCAGAGGCAAATACCTTCCAGTAGCAGTTTTGTCATCATCCTCTTCTTCATTGTCAGATGCCAGGAATGGGACAGTGGCCACGTCTTCGTCCTCTGCTCTGATGCGTCCAATGATACTGAGTCCATGAACCTTGCAGTCTATGCCAGAGCTGCGACACTGTTTGACTGCAATCTCAATGTACCTGTGATACTGTGGAAATTACATCATTTAATTACTGTAATGCAAGAAAATAGATTATATAATAATAGATGTGGGAAGGCAACCAACCTCAGTGCAGTCATTAAGGAGTAAGGCATTCGTGTCTGTGGGGTTGATGTTAATTGCTTTCAGCTCAATTAAGTTGTTTAAAGAGCTTCCACCTATGTAAAAATGAGATGAATAGATGTCTTTTGTTTGGACGTGTAGTTTGAAGAGCAAGAACATAAATGGCAAGAAAAACTGGAGAATATGCATGATGGTAAATTGAATAAACAATGTTATCTTACCTGACACCACAACTAATGAAGGCATATAGCTGCTGTCTGCTGGGTCCACAGTCATTTTTAGCCTGTGCACAAGAACATCTGGAAAGAGTTCCAGACGAATCCAGTGCTGCAGAGGAGCATGAAAAAAAACTGTCAGGAGATGCTATAAAGTTTAGTGTGCTGTCGTCTTTCACGTTACAAGAGTCAAGTCAATGTCGTACCTTTCCCTGGGAGCCGGAGGACTGCCAACACTGGTCGCTGCAGTCTATGAGCCTTGAAGCCTGATGGATGGAAGAGGAGACGTTAAGGCTCTTGACGGCGCGAGACCATTCGTCGATTAGCATCCCTCTCTGACTGCTGTGATGTTTCTTCAGCTGCTTTCCAGAGCGGCCACAGAACGCCGAGGACTGGCCTGTTTTAGGGAGGGGAAGAATTAAGAGTTCACACATGCGTGGAACCAACAGCACCTGTAAAACCACGTTTGAATATATGACCAACCGGGCTCATTTATTCTGCCAAACGAATGTCTGGTGTTGTGTTTGCGAGTTTTAAAGCAGTTTTCACAGAAGTCAAAGTCATCGCAGTTCCTGCACTTGAACCTGGCACCATTGATGGGGAACATTTGGCATCCATCACACCTAAAAATAAAAGGAAAACAGGTTCATTATATGACCAAAAATACTGAAATATGGAGCTGTACTGACAGTCAGGTTTCATTTAGCGAGTACTGCGGCCATGATGCATGAAGCTGTGATCATTTCATTAATGTGTGATTTAACAAACATGGTTTCAGTCATTTTTAGCAGTTCTTAATGCACTCGTGGCTTCACTCATCTACAATCAGAGAAATTAATCTATCTTTCAGTTTCTCAACTGAAACACATTTTCTATACACAGAACATTTCTCGTTTGTTCAAATCTAAACTATTTTAAAGAAAAAACTCAAACTCTATTAACCTGTAATTACTTTCTGCAAAAAATATTCAAATTTGTTTACCGTATCTCATCCCGCAGCAACACAGAGAAAAGAATGACTGTGTTGAAAGTGCTGAAACATACCTGACTCCAGGATGAATACTAGGCACCAGTTCCATTTCAGACAACAAGCCAGTCCAGTGGGACTGCTGAGGGAAGTCTACTATCACGTCCTTTCCATTGGCACTGAAAGCTAAAACAAAGCATTTATCTCCATTAGTGCATTAAAGATGCAGCATGTTGAAGTGAGACATTTGTTTAGACTGTATATGAAGATCAAATCAGAGATAATGCTGGCCAGCGTGGTTTACCTTTCACAACCCCAACACTTCTGTGAGTCACAGAACCCCATTTATACTTCGGAGTGGTAACTGTGGGCTTCACCCTCACTTTGTCACCAATCTTTATATGTGAAAGAGAACTCTGGGGTGGAAATCCTGCAAACAAAAAGCAATTAAATAATTCCAAAGGCTGCATATAACCAACACACACCTGCTTTCATCTTATACTATAGTGATGACATCTTACCAAGAAGCTCTATGTGGATGTAACGGACCCAGTATGTGCCTCCTTTCTGCTGCCAGTCACTCTGCACATTTAAATCATGAAGCCCATCCCTGTCCAGCTTGATCACTTTCCCAACATCCCCATCATACACTTCCTCATATGTTCTGCAGCACTTAACCATCATTCCCACCTGCAAAAGCAGTCAGTGATCAGTCTGACTTCCACACTTTTCCTTTAAGGCGGTTGAAGGAACTGTGACTTCACCTGAATGTTCTCCCTCACGTAGATGGCATAATCGTCGTTGGTTTGGAAATCGGATCGCTTCTTAAATGTCTGGCTTTCAGTTACCACTGCACCTGAAGGCTAGAATTATCAAAAACCATGGTCAGCAAAATACCACATAATAAGACACCTGGTTTGTAAAGGAGCGCTCACGTGGTCAGTCTGACAAAGCTTCTGCCAACAGTCAAGATAAGATACATTGATTTTGTTTTAATTAGTTAAGGTTCCACAACAGCTCTACTGCTCTCGCCATACAATAGTTTTGAGAGCAACTAAAAACTATATAGTGTCAATACAATAATGTACCACAGGGAATGTTGGCTCGGTCTCTTCCAGTTCCTCCAACACCTCCTCCTCAGAATATTCATCCGAGACCGTGTCCGCATCTGACAGCTCGGTGACCTGAATGTCTGGATGGTCCAGCAACCAGCCCACAAGAGACTCAACGCCTGAAAGGGGAAATACACTTTCAACCACAGCTCCAGCTCCACAACTGGGGGAATGGCAGGAGATGCTCAGTTGAGCAGTACCTGGGACACCAGAGGCACTGCTTGTAGTTCCTGAAAGTGACTTTAAGGCAAACTCAATGTTTTTCCGAGGAAATCCCATTTCCATAAGTTGGATGACGATCGGTAATGGAGGGACAGGTGAGGTTTTCTGTTTCTTCTGTTTGGGAGGCCGGACATGTTGTATGGTGACAGGCGTGGTGGCCTCACTGGAGCTGCTTTCTTCAAACAGTGGTGATGATGGGTGGGTAGATTCCAAAGCCAGATATTGACACACTGCGAGAGCTGCAGCCTGTGTGTATGGCAATTCAATGGGGTCAAACTGAATACAGAATTTTAAATGAACATCCTGACATTTGGATGATGGAAGAAATACGTAGTAACCGACCTCCATTTCTTGCCTGTCGAAAATAGCTTTGATTGGAGATGGCTGGGTGGCAGCCAAGAGCAGCTGCTGCAGCAGGATCAGTGGAGGCAACGGGCCCTCAGGGGATAAGTCCCCCACGTCAGGAGATGTCACCACTTGGTCCTCTGTAAAGTGTCATAATAAAAAAATTAAAAAAAACAAAACAAACACACACACACAAATTAAATATATGCTGTATGATTTGTAAAAATCTTTTGTCTATAATGAAACTTTGAGAAATAAATCTGGCCAGTAACTCTGTCCAGAAGAAACCATACCCCCAGTGTTTGTGGCAATGTCCACAACTGCTGGTTGGCAAAGAATCTGCCTGAGTTTGTCCTGATGAGAGAGTAAAGCCCGCGCTGCCTTCAAAATGTAAAGCCTCAGCTGCTGGCACCGAAGCAAGTGAATGTCCACCTGGTCAGCTGGAAAAATGTCAAGTTTGATTTAGTCGACAAGACTAGACTCTATCTGCACACTAAATCTAAAGTCATTATTTACACAATGTGGGCATTAATTTTACATGATAAACACATGTCTACACCACATACATGTGAAGTCTGTCTCAGTACCTGTAAGCCCTCGACTAGCAGACTTTTTCATGCGTTGTTTCTCCAGTTTGCTTCCTGCTAGACTGACCAGCTGGGCCCAGACTCCTAGCATGGGCTCGGTAAAGGGCAGGTTTTGCACACTAAAGTTGACTGCTGGCAGCTGAGGATATGACAAAAAAAATGAATGCCAGGGCTGTACAAAGCCCCACCGGTTGAGGTCCAGCAGCTGACTCGCATGACCATGCCCCTTGATACTCAAGGGACCGAAGCCAGGGGGCTTTGGATCCCTAGGCAACATCTACCCTTTGTTTAACCACTGTTTATGACTGTACCTTACCTTAGTCACAGCGATATATACTTACAATATATCAGCCTACGGCTATAACTTGTGTACACACTTGTATGTATGCAACCTTAGCAACCATAAATTTATCACCTCTGTAATCTGTAACTGAGTCTGTTTAAGGGGAAGAGTATGAAAACGTACCGATTTGAGATGGCTGAGCAAGCAAACCCTACAGGTTCTCATTTCATGAAACTGGACAGTGATGCGCCCTTTTGGAGTGATGCGAGTGACTGTTCCTTCTCCGTACTCGTCATGAATTACTTGGCCTCCTAATCTGAGTCGCCCATCAATTCCTCCAATGACTGCCAGCACTGCCATCACACTTCCCACTTGAAAGCCCTCCGAATCAGGAAAATACTCCTCAAGCAAGCACTGAAACAATAAAATGGGAATTTTTTCACATCACAGCTTTGTCAAAACGTTTCTTTTAACATTTCATTGCCAACAATCAACAGATCTTACTGCTTCAGACTGGCATCCTGCCATAACATCTCCAATAGAGCTCAGCTGCGCGTTGATATAATCATTTATCAAGCTGTTCCACTGGACAAGAGAGTGCAGAATCCGCAGGACAGATACAATTTCCTCAGCCAGCGTGCTGCTGTGAGTGGCTGTGAGAGATGCCTGAGGCCGAGATTTCCGCTTTCGCAGGGAACCCTCTGTGTGGAGATTGTTAAAATGCATCCATTTAAAAAAGAAAAAAATAACTATTAACAAGCTTTTACAATAGTGGTCTGTCAAGACTAAACTATTTCTTGGAAGCTGAAGGTAATACCGGTACTTATAACATACTACAGCACATTAAACACATGCTAAGAACTTCTGTGGGCACCTAAATTAAGTGCTAAAAAAACAGACCTCTGAGAAGCGGCAAGTCTGAGGAGCAGGTGCTTAAAAGACTTCCCAAAAAGCTGAACAGCTTCTCTACCAGGAACTTCATGTCATGACAACGCTCCATCTTGTCCCATGAAGGCAAAACCGCCTGGAGCAGACGCAGCGCCAGGATCTTAAAAACAAGGGACACAAGACAAGAGTTACACATTGTCTTCATTCTGCTCTGCCAAGTGCCCAGAGACATTGCTGATTGTAGAAGATGCTATGTACCTAAAGTAGAATCACTTCTGAAATGTGTGGCACATTAAATATAAAGCAAGTTATTTATATTTGTGTGATCCAATTATCACCTGTCTTTGCAAAGTAATGGCATTGAAGGACTGGTGTCCCTCAACAATTCGAATGAGCAGGCTGATCCATGCAGAGGTGCTGAGAGTGCTGCACATCTGGGGCATGAGTGCGATGCTGCGTATAAACCCCAGCGTGCACCAGCTCCTATGCTGCTCCCGGGAAACTAGCCTGTGAGTGTGAGACCCTAAGAACAAAGAAGGCTTTGCTTAGAATCAGAAAATATCTTATTTCAACAATTACAAGTGGATGTTCATCACTGTGGCAGCCTCACCTTTGTCATTTGCTCCACTTTCTACAAGCATCCTCAGCAGCCCGCAGAGGGTCCGAGTTGCATCTGTTTGTAACACCTCTGCATAGATCCCCGATGACAGAGACAGAGTCTTCAGCAGGTTGACTGTGCTGGTGAGCATCATTGCCGTAGGGTGACTGCTTTTCTCCATTAGCTCTGTTTCTGTAACAGTGAAGAGAGTTCTCATGTTTCTTTTGAAGCTCTAAGTGTACATGTATTCTATTGAGGCACTCGAATTTGGATTGAGTCGATTTGTAAACAGACCTGTATCATCCTCTGTGTCTGAGTCCTCCGTGGGGGGTTGAGCAGGCGGTGGTGGTTCTGCAAGTTTGAGGTCGTATTTGCCTTCCTTGCCCATCCTGTAAGAGTTTGTGCTGCTTGTGTCCCACTGAACCCTGATCCAGCCATCCTCACCAAGTTCTCCAATGACCCGACCTAAGCCAGGTGCAGGTCCATCCTGGACAGATCATTAAAGTTTCACATACTAAACACAATGCTTTTCTATGGTTCTTAGGTCATTCTGAATGACATTCCAATAATATGCTTATATAAAATCATATAGGTACCTGATCTCCCCATTTCCAGTCCACTCCCCTCATGACCCTGGTGCCTATCTTCATCATGGCAGCCAGCTCAGGACCAGAAGCAGGCAGGGGAGCAGGAGTAGCCTCTTTCCTGGACTCCTCAAGAACTGTGGCTGAACCTCCTAGTCCACATAAGCCCAGATCCTCTTCGGTGCTGTCAGTACTGGGGCCTGGAAAGGCAAAGAAGACAGTGAAACCTTGCATTGATAAATGTTTACAGATGTAGTTCTCTAAATAAAGTGGACAATATTCACCGATCAGGCGAAGTATACTCTGGGTGAGTGCCAGTATGCCAGAATTGAGCAGAAGGCTGAGGCTGTTGGACCCATGTTTCAGAGACAACATGTGTATCATGGACAGAAGGAAGCGTGCTTGTGGAATGGTACCGAGACTTGGGCCTGCTGGGTTTTCATTGGTGATCGTCTGTAGAGGGACAGGCTGTACACCTGGTTCAAACACAGTTGGGCAACAAGTTAGCAAATGTGTGTGACATTTCTGTTGATATCACACCGGCAGGAACATGTGAACAAGCAACTCACCAAGCTCTTTGAAGCGAACGCTGGCCTCGAGCAAAATGTCACGGATATTGTGAACGGCCCAGGAATATAACTTTCCAAAGGTCACTTCCAAAAGCATGCGATTGAAAGGAGGGATAAGATCCACATCCTTCAGGCAGTCAAACAAGGGCTCTCTGAAGTGGGGAATTAATATATTAAAAGCCAACTTTTGATAAAGGTGATATCATACACACCACATAGTTTTTGTTTCTTTAGTTGCATCCAAACTCTTTGAATTACCCAATGCTGGTTCTTTCTGGTATGACCCTCTGCCACCCACAAAGCATTGCATACTGGACAGATGGCAGGAGGAAGCTTTTGGATGCCAACTTCAACATCGTCTCGATTCCTTCAAGTCTCACCTCAGCCCTCTCCAACTACCACCACAAACACAACATTTGTAAGGTATAGAGTAAATAAAAGTCAATACTCTACTTTTTAGCAGATAAAGTCAACAGTGATCAGACATCACCTGTTTAAGAAGGCACTTCCTCATCTTCTCCACGTCTAAGGGCTCCTCTTTTAGTGCAAATTCTACTATGGTGGCCATGAGACTGCACTGGAAAAAGGTGCCTTGAACACTGTGTTTCAGCCATCGATACTTTTGAACATTGGTCACAGTGCTCAGGAGTGGATGCCACTTGTCCTGCTGTAAAGAAAGAGAACAGTAAAGAAATGTCAAACTGTCTTCTATTTGGTATCAACACCACAATGCATGTTTGTTGGTGACTGGAAAAGATTAAGAAAGATAACTGTGTACATTAATATAAGACCCTATATCACTAATCTGCTAAAATGTTTCACTAAAACAAAATAATCCACCTTTGATATCCTGCTAGTTGGGGATTTTCTTTCTAGTGGGGTGGGGCTAATATGGACATTGAGTTCTTCTTCAATGGTCCCTTCATTCTCCAGCTTTGGTTCTTCAATATCAGTAGATTCGGACTTCTTAGGCACTGTAAAATATACATTTAAAGTGAGATATACACTTTCTGTGTTAAGACACACACACACAAAAAAAGCTACCTCTTTTTTTCCTGCGGTCCCTAATGAGTTTCTGGGTTATTCTCCTCCAGCGTGGCTGAGAGCTTAAAAGCTTCAGTTTAGACACTATGGACAGATCGTTACTCACTGCCGGACGCAGCTCATTAAACAAAAAGCGTAAACGCTCGATTACAGGAGCGCACACCTCTTTGTAAGAGCGACCTTGTTCCTGATGAGTCTAAAATCAACAGGACAAGGACAAATAAGACAAATCAAATCAATATTTTTTGATTTTAGCATTTGTTGTAATCCATAAATTAGTAACCGTACCTTAATTAAAGAACATTTTGCCTGGTAGACCATGCGGCACACATCAATTACAGCTTTTGGGAGAGACCTTTGTTTCCCTTGGTCCAAACCCAAGGCACATTGACTGACCAGTGAAAGGGCAATGTGACCTGGAACAGCATTTACATTAAAATGATGCTCAGTTCAAGTTCAGAATGACACACAAAATAATCCACTGCAAAAGGATACCAACAGGCCTACTTTAGTATAAAATAATTTAAAATTAGCTCCTATTTCTTCCATATACATTCGGCCTGAGCACAGTTGCTAGGTTACCGAGGTCTTGGTGTTTGAGTAGGCAGCAGAGCAGCAGGCGGCCGACTTCTTCCACAGGATGTTCAGGGGGAAATGTGATGGGTGTAATAAGATGGTACTGCTTGCAGCTACGCTCTATTTGGCACAGGAAGTCCTGACAAATAAAAGACAAAAGTATGAGTGCTTCCTTTAGCATCATGACTATACTGTTTGTTCTCAGATCATCGCTTCGCCGATGTTACCTTCACTGTGTGGTCTTGTGTGTTATTGTCTGCAATGGCCTGCAGGAAAGGCTGGGCGTGGTCACTGAGGGTTATTCTTTGGGAATAGAGTTTGGCCTTGTCTGGAGTAGTTGTACCCAAGGAGCTGCAGTGGTCTTCGTCCTTCTCTTCATTGTAATTGTAATGGATCTGACTGGTCTGCAGACCCCCAGAAAAAATAGGAGACTGGAGCCACTCTGCAGGAATAGAATTAAACTGCAGTAAAAGTCAGGAGAAAATGAGCCTGGCAAATTATTATCTCTAGCTTTTCAAAATCAGCAGATATGATGTCATGAACCCACTTGCACATTCAATCTCCATTGGGGACAGGGGGGTGCTCTTGGCCAAGTAGGAGGCGTGGAGGCCCAGAAGCAGCCCCAGATTCCTTTCAGTGTCAATCAGTGGAGACGAGAGACTGCTGAGGTCTGGAGTAGTGACTGTCTCCTGGTTTGGCTATAAATAACCACAATTAAAATCAAAGTTAATCAAGTCAATATGCAACAAGCTCCCAAAACCAGACTGTTAACAGTACAATCCTTAGCTATGGAGAAGCAGGAGACAAAGAAGAAGGATCATCCAATAAAGACTGGTAAAGACTATAAATAGGATATGTTTGAAAATGTCTACATTCAGGCTACACATATAAGAGATTATGACCAGAAATAAGGGCATGTGTTCAAATAGTGGGTACCTCCATGTACTGCCCAACACAGAAGGCCTGCATCGACTCCCTGGTGTCTTCAAACTGCAGAGCTGCCTCCAAAGCAACCACTGGGTCTTCTCCAGCAAATTGGGCTGTAAGCAGAGAAAAACAATCAAATCTTCTTTGCCTTGTTTACCAGTTGGTTAATCTTTAAATAACTTATACGAAAGAAAGTTCATACTGTTCTAGATTGATCGTTAAAATCTTACCCAGGATACTGTTTCCCGTTAATGACTGAGCCTGGAAGTCCTTGATGTCATAAACTTTTCCATCAATGACTGTCCAGAAGCCACCATCCTTGTTGTGGTTCTCCAGATCTGCCTTGCGAATAAGAGAAACTTCCTCGTTGTTTTTGATACTTTGGCCTGCGAAAAAGGAACCTGCGCACGGGGAATAAAGAGCAGTGTGAAAATTGATTTTGGTCAATCACCTCAAAAACACAGATCCTTTTTTAATAATCATTTTAAATCCTCAAAAGTGGAAGACAACAAGAGGTATTGTACCCATAATTCCTGGCCAAGCTAGATCCTCATTATCATCCCTCTCATGTCCAGGAGCCAAATGGTTGAAACGGTCAAGGTGTTCGAGCAGTCCAGCCAGGAGTGGGATAGAACCAGTTTCCTGCATTAGTCCAGCATCAATAGTGAGGAGGAGGATGATGGACACAACCAACTCTGGCAGGAGAACTCCTGTAAAATACAATAGCAATAAAAAGAAGTCCACCCCAAAATGTCACATTACGTTAAGTTATATGTCAATTACACCGCACGATAAGAAAGCCATTACCAGTTAAATCTCCTTCAATAACACGGGAGACTTCAGCAAAGTGGCGGCAACCAGTTGAGGCAATGCTTGTTGCTACTGGTAGAATGTCTCCAATGTGTGTACACAGTAGTGCAATATATTTCTTTAACAGCGAACCAACACCAAGGAGTTCAGGGTCTGCAAAGTAAAAGAAAAAAGTATTTACCGGTACGTATCAAAAACACAAAAAAGCCTAAACGCCAGGGAACCTTTAGCTCCAAATACATGACTTACTGTATCCATTCACAGTCTCCGTGCCATTGGCACGCATGTAAAGCTTGCTAACCAGCAGCCTCTGGAAGCGCAGTAACAGGTCAAGAGAGGCGGAGCGTTCCTTGTTGACATTCTCAGCCTCTAAATAGTTCGAGATACGCCGAGCAACATCCTTCAGCCTTGCAATGGTCTGGGAGGCAATGTTCCTGCAAAAATTGATCCAGGGCAGGAAATCTTTTAGCATGTAGTGAGGTTTTAAACATGTAAAAACCACAAAGTAAGCTGAAACATATCATTTCATAGAGGTTTGACAGTTGGTGTGCACAATGAAATGGTCTGACACTAGCAGGTACCTCAATAGCTGCTGTACAAGCTGCACCAGAGGCAGGCTCTGCTTCCCAGCTGACTCATAAATGCCCGTGTTGATAAGGTCTTTGTCCAACATGGTGCGACAGCGATGCATGGTGGAAGCGTTGGCTTCCTGCTCATCTATTTCCTTCTCTTTCTGAGCCTCCTTCTTGGCTTCAATGTCCTGTTTAAAAACACCGGTTTGAAGCACCTCATGATTAAGAGTAACAAGTACACTTAACACACTGACCTGTATCTCAGCAGTGATGGCTGCATTCAGCGCAGATTCCAACCCTCCATCAGCCATTAAGCTGCTGACTAAAAGGTCGATCATGAACCGACGTCCTGGGCTCACGCTCATTTCATTTCCTGATGCTGGAAAAAAAAAAAAAAGAACATAATGAAAGCCTGGATGTCGCCATTCTGACCTATTTTTAACATTTTTTATAAAATATGATACAACAGATGGTGAAAGACTTCTTGTCTTGCACTCACCAGTATTAGGTAGAAGTGAAGACAATGCCCTTGCTCTTTCCTCGGCAGTGGGCAGCAACACAGACCAGCCACTCTGGAGCACTGCTTGGGCAGCTGCCTGAACAGTATTGAGCACCCCAGCATTGCTGGCAAGCACCACTATTGTCTGTTTAAGGTTGTTTAGCAGGACGCTGCCAAGCCCGAGTCCAAGCCTGTCTGGATCTACCTGATTACTGATGGCTGCATGGAGCTGAGGAGGAACGTGTGACACATTACAAAAGCTCAGAAAAATAAACTCGCATCAGAAAAATGACAAAATAAGAAAATTAGGTTCAAAATAAGAGTTGTAAATTAAAAACAAAGGAAAAAAAACCCTATAACTCTCGCAAAGAGTTAATAAACCCTAAATAATAAAACACAAAGTGTTTGCGGTTGGTAGATTACCTGAAGCCGAAGCAGATTTAGTGTGGCAACCACCATGCACTCCTTTTCCTGCGGGGGAGGCCAGTCTGAGGTTCCATCCATCCCCTCACTGACCTGTCGCAGGAGCAGATCCAGCTGCTCGAACGTCATGGGGCAAACGTCCACCACGAATGGCACACGCAGCCCAACTGACCACTCGGAGCAAGAGGACCATGCAAAACTCTGAAACAACCAAATTAAAAGAAATCAATACATACACTACCACAATATTAATGATAATCTCTTACAAGACTGAGACTTGGATTCTCAAATAAACTGAATTTAGCATTGACCGGCTTGTTACACCTGAAATTACCTGTCCTGGGCCACAGGAGATTCCAACAATGTGCTTCGAGTTGAGCCCTGGAAGAGCCTTAGGCTGCTTTTTATTGGAGAAGAGGGTATCAAAGTGCTGCAGCTTGTCATTGCTGCCCCAGCTGTGCACCTCTCCATCATCGGTCAGGGCAAGGCAGTGTGTCGATCCCACAGCCACATCCACGACCTTCTTACCTGATTATAAACAGAAAAGGTTGATGCAATATGAGTGTTATGATAACTTATTATGCCAAATAAAGTCCTATCTGCAAGCACGTGAGATTTGATCTTTTTTTGAACAATTTTCCCTCTGTAATCTTCAACAGATCTAACAAATGTGCCATTTGCAGGATGATCCAGTAATTCTGTAATTCAAACTCTCATTTCATGACTTCCCTGGGCCAGTCGGGGACTTGATTTCATCATTGAATGCATTTGTAAAACCTCACACCAAATATTTTGCACAACTACTGAAGAAAACTACAATAGGTGATGACAGACTTGATTTTTTGTAGTAAAAAAGAGAAGTGGAACCATCTGATGAAACCATCTTGAAAGCAGTAACAAACTTAGTGGAGACAGAGTTGACATTGAACCAACAAATAATGGTAATGAAACAGACTAAATGTTGTTTATTGATGATAAAAGAAAAAGTATTCTGATGCTAAAAAACTGACAGAACTGCATCTGATGTGCTATCTTTAACAATCCATAAGGATTCAATTCTTTTAAAAATACGGTATTATATCTTGTAAACTATATTAAAGTATAATATCGCTTTTCAGTTGCTGGAATGAAAGGACATCAATTAAAAGGGTGTAATCTAGAATTTTCTAAATCTAAATTGTGAACTTGCCCATAAGCATTATATCGCATCTACTCACCCTGAAGCGTGTCGAGCAACTTTGGGAAGCGCACGTGTTCGTCTGTGCCGTGACCGAGGCGCTGGTTGTCACCCTTTCCCCAGGTATACACCTGTCCATCTTTGGTGAGGGCCACTGAGAACTGGCTGCCACAGCACACCTTTACTATGTCCAAGTCCTGTAATTTCTCCACAAGTTTGGGGGTCTTACAACCGTCGCTGCCTCCTCGGCCCAGTTTACCATAATCTCCATCCCCCCAGGACCACACCTGACCTGGAGAAATGAATATGAACAAGAGTTAAGAGGGTAACAGAACCAATGGTTGGACGTGCAGACAGATCCTTTCACACCATTTTCTGTCACAGCCAGTGTCTGTGCATCACCACTTCCACAGGCCACATCCACCACCTTCAGCCCCTTCAGCGCTGTCACCAGCATGGGTGTTGTCTGATCCTCACTGGAGCCTACAACAAACCAATGGACATCACTTTTTTAGCACCAAAACCGACAAGAGACACCTTTATGTTAAAGCTGAAATACAGTACAACACCAATAGAAGTTTACCGTGGCCCAGGCGACCGTAGTTCCCTCGGCCCCAGGTGTAGAGTTCACCATCAATAGTAATGACGGCGCTGTACGTGCTCCCGCAAGCAATATGCACCACATGCTTTCCTGCCTGCTTCCCATTGAAGGCTGCAATCATTGTAGGCTCCTCTAAATACCTGAATAAAGAGACATACAACAGGTATGAGTAAGTATTATGGAAAGTTATCATTCATAGCTTAGCTATCAAGGCATTTATAAGGGCCTCTTTATATTGGATACAAGCAGGAATCTTGGAACGCCATGTGGCGATCTAGTAAATTTACAACTTTGGCACATCGTTGATTCATCTGAATTCTGAAAGATTACTAACGTGGCGTCTCCGTGTCCAAGGCGGCCTCCGTCTCCGCAGCCCCAGGAGAAGACCTCCCCGTTGGAGGACAGAGCCAGGTAGTGTTGCCCGTCAGGATGACCTGCTAGTTTCACTATCTTTCTGGAGCTCAGACTATGGATTAACATAGGAGCCTGCAGGAGGATACTTAATTATCAATTCATCCATCATTACTTCAGCAATCATTTTTATTGTATAACAGATCACTTTATTTCCACAAGAAATAATCTGCAGAACTGACCAGAGTTGTGCTCTTGTAGTTTTGTGTATAAACAGCTCCACTACTGGACAGGATGAGAAATCCTTTCTCTGAGCAGACGATTTGTGTGACTCCAAGGCTTGAAAGGGATTTGCAGTGAATGGGTCCATTAACATTGGCATAAAGCTTCCAGCCCAACAGACCCCAGGCAATCACCTCCTGCAAGGTTCCCTTTGAATGAAGTAGAGCAGACAAACAAAAACCATGGTAACTGAATGAGCCTGGAATTCTCCTGCGGCCGATATGAATAAAATACAATCAAATGTGGAAAGCTGGCATTCATTTTAAACATTAGCAGAGGGATGAAATTGGAATGAAATTAGGCACAATAATCAAAGGACAAGAGGGAGTCGTGTCAAACATTACAACACATGTGGTTGCTAAAAGGTTTATTACCTTGTGTGATGTCGGGGAGTTGCAGTTTGGAGGACTGTATGGAGAAGCAAGGCGGTCCAGGTGAGCCATGATCACTACAGCTGTTTGGCGGAGATCAATAGCTAGGTCATTATCCTGAGGCAAGATCAGGTAGCGCAAGAAGCTTTCATTTGGACTCAGGGGGGCTGTGAGAATCTGAAAATCACAGCAGCATTTATTAGCTAAAAGGTCAACCAGGATGAGACTAGAGAACATCATCAGAAGACTTTTGTTTGAAAAGGGTCCTAGTCCGGCGTTATTCTGTGAAAGACGGTCACCTCAGCTTCCTCTTCAGTAACGGGCTCCTCCTTGCTGCTGTGTATGTTCTGAAAGCGCTGCAGGAGGGGCAGCAGAGGGGCGCTGGTTCCCTGCGTGGAGCGCTCGTTGTCCATCTCTCTGGTGCCACTTTCCCAAAGGCGCAACAGCAGCAGAACAGCAGACAGCAGCTGACTGGACGTGTGAAACGTCAAACAAACCAAGTGAAAAAAGGCGGGGAAAAAGACAGGTATTAAGAGGATCCAGTTAGTGTTATTTACCTCAGAGTTCCCCTCTGGACAGCGAGTTCCAGGAGGATGGCCAAGGCCAGGTGCTGGTCTTGAAGAGGAATGTTGCCTTTGGTGCTGGCGCTCCCATGTATGTCACTGAAAATATTGCGTTATGGCGAGTCAGCCAAGGCGATTCATGATAACACGCAGCCCAAACGTACAGGGCTCTTTCACAATTAATAACAACAACAGATGAACCTCAGAAACTTGGTGGCTCTCTCGACAACTTCCAGCCACACGGATGAAACTGTTCCCTCATCAAAAAGAGTGGCCTCTGGCAGAGCACGTAGCGCGTCCAGAGACTCCTGCAGCAGCTCGCTGCAAAGATCTGCATCATCTCCTGTAAATCACAAATACAGCAACAACACATCATGTATAAAACACCTACTCCAGTATGAAGAATGCTGTTTAAGTTTACAATAGAACTCCTTAATATCCAAGATTACACTTGCAAATTCACTGCGTTCTCATTAAAATAACACAGATTTACGGTAGGTGGTCCTCAACCTGGACTTTTAATGCCTTAAAATGAACAAACCCCTAACAGGTAACAGCTGACAGAGCCTGGTTCTGTTGACCTAACTGTGTGTTCCAGGAATATTGCTAGACTCAGGCTGAGAAGGCTTAACTGCACGCTGCTCATGTTACAGGCAGGAGGCAGACCTCGTTGTTCCCACCCTGTCCCTCTGAGCAGAAAGCTCTGAGGCTCACATCACTACGCGCCAGGAAAATAGAATCTTTACCTGCTAAAGAACTGGTGAAGCACATTAAAAATCAAGTTGGAATGAATGACAGAATCCTCCAAATATCATTAGGTAAAAATTGTAGGTCAAAACCTACAGTTAATGGTCAATTTACAGCTATACTCAGGTTTATCTTTTCTCAAAAAACAAGAGACAAGCTTTTGTCTGCATTATCAACATTCAGGGGCATTCTTACCTGACCTCCAGGCTCTTCGCAGGAAAGCAAAGGCAAAGGAAAGTGCTGCTCTGGAGCCAACCCTGGCCAAACCTTCAACACCTTTACTGACTGGGCGAGAACTGGGGAAAAAAACAGAAAAGATTGCCAGATGGTTAAAAACTAATTTCATGCATTTGGTATGAATAAACTGTGTTTATGGGTGTTTAAAGTAAAGCAAGCCTGTACAGTCATTCTCCAGTTCTTATTATTATTACCTCTTATTGTCAGCAGTAGGCAGTGGTGGGCTCGGGGGAGACTTATAACGAATTTTGTACTTCTCCTCCAACATGCTGTGGGTGAGGGAGATGAGGTAGCGCTCCAGGATCACCAGGCGCTGCCGCAGACGCTGGGCAGACAGGGTACTTTTGGCCATCAAACCTGAGAGCTTCTGCTGGTCTTCAACTAGGACTGCCAAACACTCCTTCAATTCCGACTCATCTATGCAAAGAAAAGTGCAAGAAAACTGAATAACTTGCTGTGGTAAAACATCTTTCTTGCAGAAAAAGAGACAAATTCAATCTTCTGTATTCAAACCCTTTAATACTTGTAGTTAAATCAGATAATATTGACCCGGCTGGACTTAGTCACAAATATCCTTTATCACTGAGAAGAGAAAATACATTATTATATATTTACACAGTGGCCTGGAGGGTAGATATGATGAGCCAAAATAGCAAGTCTGAAATCCACTTAAGCTTTATGTAAGCCTGACTGGCCTGAGGTCGTATGATCCACACTACGGTCAGCTGGCTCAGCTGTCAAGACACACATGTATCGGTCCAGCTGTCTATTTATTATACACGGTTCTTAAAATCCATATAAAACAGGAACATCCTCTGCAAAAGTAAAAAAAAAAGAGTACATCTGTAAGGCGGCTCCTTTGGCTTGTTCCAAAACAGGAGCCAAGCTATACTGACTGTGAAGATCAACATGATACAGATATCCGTCCAATCGACAGACCAGCAGGAAGTGTGCTGTACGAGCTTTAAGCATCAATGTCAGAGCACTGGTCCACGGGGCATTCCAGTCACAACGTCCAGATAATGTCCAGTCTGCCCAGTCAGTGCAACAAGTGGAACAAAAGGGAAACAGAAGTACAAAACAGAAAAGTCTGAATTCACTATTTTCTCCCCATCCCCCACTTAAGGCTTATCTTTCAACAGTGCTGTCCCACCCAGTTATACCAGTAAACACAGATGCATGTGACAGAAGTCGCTGCAATCAGAGGCCCCATTCATCCACCAAATAAAAATACCAGTAAATAAAAAGTAACCATTTAAACACTGAGACTTCGCGCCTGACAAGCCAGAAAAAGCGTGCACGCGTCAACAAGCCTGGCGAGGAGATAAATAACGTTGGCCGTGTGTTGAAATGGTCGGTGTCATTGCATCTCGTCGACATTTAGGCCTTGCGAAACCCTCTGCTGTCAGCGGGGGTATTTATTACTCACACAAAAACAGAGTGGTGTAAAATAAGCACATTCTAATGCGCCTCGGCGGCTCTCAGGAAGCCCCTCTCACCTGGCTGCCGCCCCCAGTCCCATGTCTCAATGATGGAGTGATGCACGGATGTCAACAGGTCCTCGTCTTCTTTCTTTTCTTTGTCATTGGTTTCATCTTTTTTCTGAGATCCAAAACAATCGGTGCAATCCTCTGTAAAAACAACACAGGAGGCTGTGACTTGTTGTCCACTCGTCCCACTCAGACTGCTGCAGTGTTCAGGGTGTACCACTTTACCTGTGTGTGCTGACTCTTCTCTGTTGAAGGTTATCTCTTCATCTATAACCATTTCATTCCACATCTCACTCAGTCCTTCCGGAGAGAATGCACGCTGCCAGAGCAAGTGAAAATTCACACTCTCATCAAACAAAGAGCTTAACTGCAACTCTGAATCTATTCTAACAGGAGAACAGGGGATGAAAGTACAGATATGATGACATTTTTTTGGTTACAAATCCCAATATCTGGACATTTTGTGTCCACTGGAATTTCCAGGGACAAAAACATGTTCCTCTTACTAAAAATACGATGTGAAAATTGCCCAATGCTCATTTTGAAAGTACCCTTGAACGACTCAAATATTTTAACCTACTTCAATCGTTTCATGGCCATTCTGACACTTTGACAGGGAGAAAAAAAGATGAGGTTCATTGTCATTAGGGAGAGGATCGGCATCATCAGATAAGAGATTCCAGACATTAAGGCACAGTGATAATCACCAAGGCAAGGAACATGATGGAGGCAAAAACCAGGGAAAGATTTTTGGTGAACACAGGTGGCAAGGGTTTACAACGAATGATGCTTCTATTGATTAAATCGGATCAAAGCAGTATTGTGCATGTTGGGGCTGATTAATCTGATTGAGACTGAAGTATCTTAACGTGCAATAATCGTTGAACAAAAACATTGTACCATGATCAACCTTACAACAATGTGCATGAACATATAATGACCCATGTCAGGAATATAAGATTTGGGGAAAAAACAACTCATAAAACTTCAAACTGAAACTAATAACATCCATCCAACCCCAGTTTCACGAGGCTCACAAAATATCATGCTGCAAAACAGAAAAGTAAACAGTAACAGTACAGAATTTTTAGACTGCATACCTGTAAATCTATCTTCAGCCATTTGTCATGGAATCTTAGCTGAGCATCGAGGGTGAAAGATGGAGAAGGCATCTTTCCTTCCCCTCTTTGGCTGCAAATGCAGCCGACCTGCAGAACCATGCAAGTTACCAAAAAAGCATAACGCATGATGTAAAATCAACTTAAAAAAATATTTGTGACCCTAACATGGACTAACCATGATCCTCAAATGTAAAGAATGGGAGGCCAAAGGCCATATAATGATTTAAGGTGGAAAAGGGTCCCTTTTGTTTTAGCTTATGGGACATTTATATTAAAACTATCATAAGACAGCAAGTAGGTCACGCCTGAATATTGCAGCTATTATTGTGAATGTCTCTATAAATAAGGTTAGACATAATAATGTGGTTGAAACGTTTCCATATCTATCTGAGTCGAGATTGTCTTGTTTACTAGAGTTAAAAGTAAAAGGCCTAAAATATATCCAGAACTATCATTACATGACACTTAAGATGAAAATTAGAATAGAGCAACATGAAATGATATTAAGGGCAGGCTCGGTTAACATTTCTAAGGTTTTTAGACCCTGATTATTTTCTCATAACAATAAGCGATTGACTGACAGATAATATTATGCACTGACACAGCGTAATTTCACTCAAAACGTAATACTTATTGCTGTGTAACGTTCACGTTAGCTTGGCCGCTAAGGCTAACAGATGGCAAAGCAGCTAGCTAATACTAACACAGCGTTAGCTACCTTAGGCTAAACTAGCTCTCCCCATTAAGAAGCATCTATGTCGTCGTTTCCCTGGGAGCTCTCAGCCATAGCTTTCCGGTGAATTCACCGGTGCAGGGTGGAACCTGTCAACCTTTTAAACCGATTTCTTACCTGCGATGTTTCCTCAAAGCTTTTCTCGGCTGCTCAGCTGCTTTGCAGCAGTAAGACATTCATAATGGGCTTGATTGACAGTTCGCAGACTGGAGTATGAGGCATGGAAACAAATTACGTAGTTGTAACTCGGGAGATTTAAAGTAATGAATTCCACTCGAACCGCCCGCTGAGGTGGGATCGCCAAATGCAGATGATTAATTTCGCATTCGACGTTAATCCGCCCGCTTGTGCTGGCTGGTGTTTAAAAACGAACGCTTCCTTTGGTTTAAAGGCGGGACATATAAGGGGCGGGGTAGATCCACAATAACCGGCCTCGTGTTTCAACTGTGCGGTAGGTGGCGCTGTTTCTCCCTAATAGTGAAGGCGGTAATTACAGATCATTTATTGAGCAACAAGTTATTTTAAAATGATGATTCATGTTTATTCATTAACAGCATGTTTGTTCATTAAGAGCTGCACGTGAGTACTAGAATCAATCAATCAATCACCAAACAAAAATGATTCGAGAACGGCACTTGTATTACATTTTTTTTAAATCCGTTTTTTTAAATAATTGATGTAATCATTGCGATGCCTCAATATCGGGGTGGGGAACCTGTCTGTGGTAGTGGATCTGATGGTGATCTGGTGATTTCCTTTTTAATCCGGATGCTCCTCTAATGATCATTTCGGGAAGATCTTATGATATAAGATAAATGTGGTTCTCGTTATCTTTTACATGGAACAGAAGACACTCAGTGAGCATGGTACAATAGGATGTTGTTCATATTTACACCCAATGTCTTATTGACTTATTGTGTTTATGCATTATTCTGCTAAGCGTCGGTGTTTGGAGGAGTTCCTAATTCCTCTTAAAGAGCGACCATTCTACAAATACGCAGGTTGCTAGAATTGGATTTCAATTATACTTTTGTTGGTAACATTTGATAAAATTGGTAAACTGCATTAATAAATGAAGCGTCTGTGTCGGTACCAGGATGCGCGTAACAGCAGCGACCGGCAACTGCGCATGCGCACTAAGTCACTTCCGAATTCAGATCATCAGCAGAAGTGGAGACTTGAAGTCATTTAGCTACTCAAATTAAACACAGTAGTCCGAGTTATGGCCCCAGGTGGCATTCCTTTACCCCTTACTGGAATACTGATAGCAGTAGTTGCGAGTTTCATCAATGGGTCGACTTTTGTTCTTCAGAGAAAGGGAATATTACGTTCCCGTGAAAAAGGTAGAGCACATAAGTACGCTTGTGGTATATATATATATCTCCATGGCAACATTGCTCAAAGGGACATTATGAATCTCACATAGTTAAGGTTGAATGTGTTTTCCACAGGACGTTCGTACCTCACTGATGTGTTCTGGTGGACGGGAACGTTGTCCAGTGAGTACAGCGCCATCTAGCGGACAGAACGAGATTTTTGAAATTAGAAGCCACTGTTTTTGTTGATTTCCTCTTTTTGACGTGATTCTGCGTCTCTGTGCATAAAACAGTGGTTGTAGGTCAAATCGGGAATTTCCTGGCTTACAACGTTGCTCCTGCCGTCATAGTGACGCCACTGGGAGCACTGGGAGTCCTATTTGGGTAGGTCTTAGACATTCCATAAAATGTTTGTAATTACACAATCTCTGTCACGTAGCCAGCACATCGACCCTGTGGGTCACTGTGTAATATGAAATTGTCCTGTTGTTGACACGCAGAGCTCTGCTGGCTTCTTGGATTTTAAAGGAGCATTTAAATTTGCTCGGTAAACTGGGCTGCGTGCTGTGCTGCTCGGGTTCTGTTATGCTTGTCGTTCATGCGCCCAGAGCAGAGGCTGTGACATCAAGGACAGAGTTTGAGGAAAGACTGCTGGACCCAGGTCAGTTTGAGCCTGAACACAACAGGAAAGTTGCAGCATGGTGATATTTCACCCTCTGTTTTCCCACCCTGCAGTGTTTGTGGCGTACGCCCTCCTGGTGCTGCTCCTACTCCTCGTATTAATCGTGTGGGTCGCCCCAGCTCACGGTTCGTCGAACATCATGGTGTACATCTGCATATGCTCCCTCTTGGGAAGCTTCACCGTTCCGAGCAGCAAAGGACTTGGCCTCGTGGCGAAGGACGTCTTGGCGGAGGGGCCCCCGAGCAGCAGAGCTCTGGCTCTCTTCCTGGCCCTGCTGGCCGTGCTGGTGGCCAGCATCCTGACGCAGTTCCTCTTCATCAACAAAGCTTTGGAGCGCTTCAGCTCCAACACGTTCGAGGCCATTTACTACGTGACGTTCACGTCCAGCGTCATTCTGGCTTCTGCTCTGCTTTTCAAAGAGTGGACGGCTCTGAACGTCGCCGGCTGTCTCTCCATGGTCTGTGGTTTGGCGACCACCTGTGTCGGAGTCGTTTTACTCCGCATTTCTCAAGAGGCTTTAATTACATGGAAAATAAAGACAGACTAATGAGATGACTTTCTAACTTTATTATCATACTTAAAACACTTATTAGTCCTGTTCTACCTCCAATTTACACAATACAAGCTCCACTAATGATGCCAAATACTTAAACTGAACATTTGACAAGACTCTTGGAATTGTTTTTATGCCTCTTATGTAACATGTTATAGTAAAATAGAAATTTTATTTTCATACCATATAATCTGCTTTGATTTCTGTATGTCAATTAGTAACAAAGAGGCTTCGAAGTGCCACTGATTGTTAAGTTGGAGGTGAAGCAAAGGTTTCGATGCTTTAGTAAGCCTGAACTGTGCTCCGAGTGCTCCTGCAGATCAGGGTGAACACTGACGGGCTGAATTATTCAGTGTCAATTCTGAAGTCTCTTTCTTGCTCCTGTTGTGTTGAGCACTTGTGACAAAGTTTGAGTTTTAAGTGTGTAAACCTCAGAGACAGTTTATCCTGTAGCCACCGTCACGTGTGCTCTCTGAATTTGTGAAGAAAGGTCATTTATTTTTATTTTTAAGGTTAAAGTTTATATACGTCTGTATTTATTTGTTTGTTTATTTTTTATCTGATTTTCCCGCTTTAACCAGTAAATTAGCTAGAAAATCGCTTTTAATCGATTTAACTAGAATGGTAAAGTTCCATTCACAGATATTTTAAAGCAAGCGTGTCGTTCGTGTGTTTGGCTTGTTTAAAAGGCGTTTTATTTTACAAAGTTCGGAAAATAAACACCAACTTTTCTAAAATAAAGATGGGCCTCGGTTGTGGTCACTCTCACGAGTGCGTTTCTCCAACTTCGCCTTCACAACAGTTGCGATGTCCGACATTCGGTTTTCGGTGGACGGAGGCAAATCGAGTCTACGGAAGTTGATCAGCTTTGATGGCAGATCATGAACCAACTGAAGGAGATCTGTTAGGAGATCCAGTCTGGGTGGGATCAGGTGCGTGGACCCGCTCCTGCTGCTGGATGGACTTCAGCCTGAGGAGGGCACGAGGCTCCGAGCTCACACGCGGAAGACGAGCCTCGCGTGCGCTGCGCGAGACAGTCGTCATGCTCGTTGGCTTCCCGGGAGTGGACACTATGCGCTGGTTATCCGCAGAACCAGGAAACAGGCTAGCTACCAGCTAACCTCCGGTGGCTATCATCTTGGTACCGTCGAAACGATCAACTTCGACAGGTATTTATTCTTTAAATGGCTACTTATTGCTAGCTTGCGGCTCTTACACTTGTCAACCAAATTGCAGTACAACGCTGGCGATTTAGCCGTTAGCCACCAGCTAGCCGCTTTGCTACATGAAGCTAGCGTGGCTTACTGTTTCCTCTAAAATGAGACACTTGCAGTTTAACGTGGCCGTTTTAAGTGTCCTTGCGATTGAGAATATGAGTGCCACGCGTATTTTTCGGGTTATGAGCTATTTTCGAGGTTGATAAGAGCCGCTCGCAGGTTAACGAGCTACACCCTGTGCGCGCAGGTGAACTGGCGCAAGACTTCCTGGATTCCTCTTCACTCACATAATTATGTTTACCAAGCAGCCAATCTCACAAGGCTTTTCTGATGTTACAAGACCGGTTTGGTGTCCACGAGCCACCACAAGTCCCTTTTAAGCCACTGCAGATTTGTTGCTGCTGCTAGTGCTGTTCTGATGGCTAATTTGCCTGCATCTTATTATGGTTTCCAAGCTCATAATGTCACCTGTGTTGACGGTAGGTCATTGTTTTACAGTTGTGCTTGTCTCTCAGCAGGTGGTTGACATGTTTTTGGGGTTTCTGTGTCCTTTTCTTGCAGGTGCCTGGGCTGGCCACAACTGCACTATTCCTGGTCAGCAACTGTATTGTCAGCTGGTAAATGTGACAGAGCATTACAACACATCCACCATCACGATGGGTCAGGACCGGGGGAAGTACGACTTTTACGTCGGTTTGGCGTTGGCCGTCAGCTCCAGCATCTTCATCGGGGGCAGCTTCATCCTCAAGAAGAAAGGACTCCTGAGACTGGCGAGAAAGGGGTCGATGCGGGCAGGTATTCAACCCTCAACCCCTTTTCTGCTTAATCCCGAATCGCTGAACAAGGAAGCGGTTGCCAGCCAAACCCAGGAACTCCCTGGGCTAGTTTTTCAACACCGAGAGTCGACAAACCAGTGTGCCCGACAAAAGCTGTTAGGCAGTTGAAGCTCGCTCACGTGATTGTGCCTTGAAAGTCGCAGCGCAATCATTAACTTTTATTTCCCACGTCCTCCTGCGCAGATGCTCCCAGGCTGCTGGCGCTGCACTCGCCATGATTGTACAAGTCCGATTCTGTTCAATGTGCAAATGTTGTTGAAGTAAGGGGATTGCACCCTGACATGTGTTCCCTCCCTTCAGGCCAGGGCGGCCATGCTTATCTGAAAGAGTGGCTGTGGTGGGCTGGGCTGCTGTCAAGTAAGTCATCTAATTATATGTGTGTGAGGTTCATGAGGCTGAGCATCACGTGTCTGCACGTATTTGATGTGTGTGTGGTTTTTTTGGTCCGTTGTGGCTCGTGTGGTTATTTAAAACATCCCAACCAGCTTGAATTCAGCCTTGATTCTGATGAATTTGTTATTTGGCCTGCAGATTACCTGATCCGTGTTCATACTGGGAGGTTTTATGTTTACTGCCCAAACAAGCTCCACAGTATTTTAATGAGCATTTGCCTCCGTTGCAAGACCCGTTGTTTTGTGCGGCGTTTCCCAACATTATTTGTCTTTACAGTGGGGGCGGGAGAAGCGGCCAACTTTGCGGCGTATGCCTTTGCACCAGCAACCCTGGTCACACCCCTGGGAGCTCTCAGCGTGCTCGTCAGGTACTCTGCTCATCAAAACCTTCCCCAGAAATGTCCCTTTACCTTCTTTCTGTAATAGAGCGCCATTTTGTTAAAGGTAATGTGCATCTACACATTTAACAGCCTGACAACAGCGTTGTGTTTGAAGCAGAGGTGACGTTAGCTGATCTCTGCCGGAGGAAAACACATTTCTAAATCAAACAATGTGAACGTGGCTGACTGTAAATGTCACTGCAGTGCTGTGCTGTCGTCGTACTTCCTGACTGAGCGCTTGAACCTGCACGGGAAGCTCGGCTGTCTGCTCAGCATACTGGGCTCCACCACCATGGTGATCCACGCTCCGCAAGAGGAGGAGATCACCAGCCTGGAAGACATGGCAGAGAAGCTGGTGGATCCAGGTAGCGAGCGGCTGGACCGGACCGTTAGTTGTGGTGGTAACTGATCTCCCGGCTTACTGGATCCCGTCTGTCTCTCCAGGGTTTTGTGTGTTTGCCACGTTGGTCATCATCGTGGCCCTCATCTTCATATTTGTGGTGGCGCCCCGCCACGGTCAGACCAACATCCTGGTCTACATCACCATCTGCTCGGTGATCGGGGCCCTGTCGGTGTCCTGCGTCAAAGGGTTGGGCATCGCCATCAAAGAAGCCATCGCAGGAAAAAACGTGGTGGGAAACCCGCTAGCGTGGATCTTGCTTCTGGGCCTGGTGGCCTGCGTGAGCACTCAGATCAACTACTTGAACAAAGCTCTGGACATCTTCAACACCTCTTTGGTCACTCCCATCTACTACGTGTTCTTCACCACGTCGGTGCTCACGTGCTCCGCCATCCTCTTCAAGGAGTGGGGCCACATGGGCTCGGACGACGTGATCGGCACGCTGAGCGGCTTCTCCACCATCATCATCGGCATCTTCCTGCTCCACGCCTTTAAAGACATCAGCGTCAGTCTGGCCAACCTGGCCGTGTCCATGAGGAAGGAGGAACGGGCCTTCCCCACGGCCAACGGCCTGGGCTCCCACAGCACCTACGAAATGCTGCACGAGTCCAACGAGGACATGGAGGACAGAGACATGGGTTCGTCCTTCGACAGCGTCTCCAGACGAAACGGCGCCATGACGTCTCTGGATCATTGAGGCCCGGTCCCCGCCCTGACTGGCCGACCTTTGTGTTGATTATGGAACCTGCCAGTGAGACAATCAGCTGTACAGGGATCAGGCTGAGCACTGACCAATGGATTGTACTTAACAGTTTTATTTGCCTTACTTTTCTGAGAGAATGACCTCGTATTCAGTTGGGACGTGATTCCATTCCTGTGTAGCACTGTAAATGAGTTTTCTAAGAAGTGTTGACCTATGTACGCATCTATTCATGCACTGACTTACTTTCTACAAATCAAAGTTTTATCTTATACTCCATCTGAACCTGCTGCCCACGACGACACAAACCGACCCCCTCTTCAAGTTGTCCCAAAATAACTTGAAGGCGACGACAGTTTGTCGGACGTCATTTGGAACTTTTTTTGTAGTATTTACATGAAAAGCTCGTGAAATGAACAGATTTGTTACATATTTATTGACTTAAAATGATTAAAACACTAGAAATAAGGCACAGAATAAATGCTCAGCGTCAACTTGTTACATTTCGCTTCTGTTAAAATGTTTTGCATGCAGCCACAAGTCTGACAGTAGTAAATACAAAATTAGATCCACCCCCACTTAAAATATGCTGTTCACCTTTAATTACGCACCACTGCAATCCCTTAAATACTCAGCCCATAAAACTAATTTCCCTTCCCCGATCAATCGTTCAGCCACAAGTATAAAACAATTCTTCCACAAAGGTGAAATATACTTTCATTTTTGATAAGGCACAAGTGAATACAAAAGAAAAAGTGGCCCATCTTTGTTACACTAATGGTCCTCTGCTCCTAAAGCTCTAAAATAAATGAGGAATTGCATATTTAATATTGGATTGTCTGGTCGCGGAGACGGGATCCGGAACTTGGTTCTGGCTCCTCAGCTGCTGGCGAGAGACTGGTGGATGGGAGGCTGGAAGCAGCGGACGTGTTCCACCGGCATGTTCTCCCCGTCGCCGGACTTCAGGTACTTGTTCAGGATGGCGAAGATCTCGTTGTTGATGACTTGGAACTTACGGATTCTGTCCACCATCTTCTTCAGCGGCTGTGGTGGAGTAAAAAGGAACATACGTGAAGTCTGATGTGGTCAGAGTTGATTAAATCGTCCCTCACACGCTTTTTGGTAAAGAGTTCTAGTCCATTTATAAGGTAAGACACGCTTCTGTGCGTGTTACTCCACATCTCCACTAGAGGGCGATGCTAGCTCAACACAGGACTAATGTCCTGTCATGTCTAATTCTTGTAAATGTTGAAATTCCCTTCAAAACTCATTTCTAGCGTACGCATTTGCTAAACATTTTAATGTGATATAAGGACAAAAACAATCTCATATGACAGCATTTCAAAGCTGTCCTCAGTCAAACGCACCACACTCTTGATGACCTCGTCCTTGCCGTCGTGCTTCTGCACCTTCAGGAGGTGGTAGCTGAAGTCCAGGATGTCAAATCTCCTCTGTTGTCCAAGGAGCACAATGATCATGCAGCCGGCCCAGTGGAGGCCGTCTCCGAAGCACTGCCTGCAGAGCAAACGGGGTCAGTGGCGTCTCAAACGTGGCGCGCCGCTCCGCTGATGTACTCACTCCACTGTAAACTCGTGCGCTCCCACAGGTATGCAGTACACGAACTGCATGGCACTCCAGAGGCGGTGGAACTCCACACACTCGTCGACGTGCATCACGCCGTTGCTGGGCAGCGGCCCGCGCCAGATGGGGTCGTCCAAGAAAGCGCGCACGCGGGTTAGGATGACCTCAAACATGGACAGACCGCAGCACAGCCTCTCTTTGGTCAGCAGGTCGCCCTCCCGTGCAATGGCGATTTGCTGACGGAGGCAGGCGAAATTAGGTCGGACGCACGAAGATTAGCAGCTTCATTTGTATCGCAAACGCCGAGTTCAGCGGCAAACACTAAAAACTGCCGGGGCGGCCGTACCTGTGGGGTACCGAGGCGCTCCACCAGGGGAACCATGTGCAGGGCCGTGTATTTGGCTTCCAGACGCTTCATCTTCGCATCGAGGCGTTCCCCCTCTGTGGGAGGAACAAACGATTCCTTCATTGTTTACACCATGTGTTAGCACCACATTGGGGGCGGGCTTCAGAAGGGAGGCGGTTACCTTTAACGTGGACTCTGGGGAGAATGTTCTGAAAAGGTGCGGCGTGCAGCAGGTCGCAAACTTCCTCCTGTGACTGAGACACAAGGGCACGTCAAAAACACGCGTCTGAGAAGCGGGCGCGCACGTTGTGCTGGGTCGTTTCCTGTACCAGGCTCTGCTCGCTCAGCAGACAGAACAGCAGGGCATTGCCCACTTCCCTCAGGTTCTGGAAACAAACCGTCTTCAGCTCTGCATATTCGATGATGTCTTTCAGCTGGTGGTGAAAGAATTCCAAGATTCCTGTGAAGAGACGCGAGATGCTCACTCCCTGCTCATCAGGCCTTTCTGAAGCCCACGGAGAGTGAAATGAGTGGTTGCTTCTCTCTCTTCGGTCCTATTTTACTGCTTCGACATGTCAGAAATTTGACCATTAGGCTCAACTTCTTAGAGGTTTAATGTCAGCTTATTAAACAGCGTTGGTTCTCTCACATCCAGAGGGTTGTGTGTTTAAAGAGCAAGGATGGAAGTTCATACACGTACAGGCTCAAGTCCAAATGACAAGAAGTATCTGAACAGAAGTCGGAGGTGGGCTCATTTACCTGGGGAGCCGTATTCATGGCGAGGGAGCCGGCAGATCTTGGGCATCACCTCCATTAGAGTCTTCACATACTGCATTATGGTGCCCTGAAGCTGTGCAGAGGCAGAACAGAGGCAGAAATGTTGTCCAAATGTTGCTCGTTGCTTTTTGTCTAATCGGAATGACGCCTCCCCAAGCGCAACGCTGACTCCGCTTTACTCACCAGGCTTTTGACAACCTTCAGCAGCTCCTCCATTACCACGGCGATGCCCTGATAGCCCAGCAGTCTACACATGACCTTGATGTGAGGGGGACCCAGGAAGTTCCTGTAGGAACCATATATGCTGCTGTAGGCCAGGTTCAAGGTCTGCAATTAAAAACAGGATGGGAAATACTGTAAAAAGACAAAAATGGTAACTGATTAAATTCATTACACTCCTCAAAACAAGAAACTAATATAGTTGCTGAATGTAACATCTATTTATGTTGATCTTCTGCCTCTACTGAAGGTCAGCAGATGCAAGGAGTGCATCCCCTCTGATGCCCCTCCCCCACAGAGAGCACCCCCCCTCTGGTCTAAGATATGGCGTTATGAACTAGTTAAAACCTGTGGTGTAGCTTTTGTAAATAGGTCAATTGAAATGCTTTCTTATTTGAATTGGGGAATTTTTGTGTTGGTGCGTGCCAAACCACATGTGACCATGCCCAGTCAAAGTCAGACTCTCGCAGGGTTTAGTGATTCACCCCTGCAACCTCGCAATAGTGGGGGCGTACAAAAACAAATAAAAAAATCACACTTTTGAAAAGTAAACCTGAAGAATGAATAGAGAACTATTGCATGCAGCTCCAGCTCTCTCCCCCCCCCCCACCCCGACAGCCGCGGCCACGCTCCTGCTGCTGTAATCCAGCTGCACACTCACTACTGTGGCAGCGCTGAGACACGCACTGATATCTGCTCCAATCCCGCCGGTGAACGCCCGCAGACGGGGGTCAGGAGCTCCGCGAGAGCAGACGGACGACATCCTAAGATGACGGAGCAGCAGGACCACAGGATCCCTCATCAGAACCAGATCGGTACGTTCAACACGTGCAACATGAGGCTAATTCGTGCCCGACATCATCAGCGACTGTAGGTTGTGTTGTCGACATGGTCCACCACCAGGAAAGAAACAACAGTCGGGCATTTTCTGGTTTTTACGCCCACCTGCTGAACGGCGTCTTTAACTTGAATGACTTTGTTGTAAAGAATGTCTCTAAAATGCAGTTACTGTAGAAATGTCTAGCAGGCTGGATCTGAGTAATATTCCCAGTGAGCACCCGCTCAGCATTAGATCCATCAGTGGGAGGAAGAGTGGATACATACAGGTGATTCATCTATTTCACATCTTATTTTAGCAATAGCATGAGTTGAATAAATCCTTTTTTCATTAAAAAAAAAAAAAAAAATCAGATATAGTTTTCAAATTCTGAATACTAATAAAAACCTTTGTTATCGCTATGCATTACATAATTTACTGGACATCTGTGCATATGCTAATCTCCCTCCATTCTTTGCACATTGTTCTAGATAATCCTTCAACCTTCCTCTTATTATCCTTTGATTATTGTCCTTTCAATTTTTAGGCTTGACATATGGTGTGGACGGGGGCGGGCCGAGCGTTTTGCTCTCAACCTTTTCAAGACCCTTTTAAAATAAACATTGACATTTGCATTGAGTAGAATGTACAGTAGCTCACTAGTGTCCCAATTCAGAACTAATGCTGACCTTATATCATCTCAAGTTATTTTCTCAGACTTAAAACACATTTTTAGGAGAAAAAAAAACCTGAATCAGAATTTTAATTTCATTTCAAATGTCTCAAACTAAATAGTTCATGTGATTTTGATCCTTTTTCATAATTAAGAGTTTATTTCCTATCAAAGCAGATCCTTTATTTTAGTGACCTCCCTTTCAACTAATTATTTTGATCCAACCCATCTTTGTCATATATTTTGGATATATTCTTCCATTATGTACCAGGGGAGGATAGAGAGGGTATTTTGTTATAAATGTGGGAAAGTGTTGCATGGAAACCATAAACTTTCAATTTCTCCCCTCACTGTCGTGTTCCTGTCGTCTCAAATGAAAAGCTTAGCCTTTGATTTGGAAAGAGCGAATCCACCCCCCCCCCCAGCTCCAGAGACCGCCTGCTTCGAGCAACATGGGAATCACAGTCTACAACATCTCCTCCACCTCGGCCAGAGTGAGTTGGCCGTCGGCCCCCGGGTGCCGGGACACGTTCTACAGCGTCATGTACGATCCGAACTGGAACAGCGTCCTGATGGGCTTCAAACGCAAGAGCTTCCTGCACGAAGAACGCATCCCCGTCAGTCACACCAGCGCGCACCTCGCCAACCTCCTCCCCCAGACGGCGTATTTCCTGTGTGTGACGTGTCAGGCGGCGAACCCGGTGCGGGAGCAGTGCCAGGTGTTCAGCACTCTGAGCGAGAGCGGCGAAGGTCACCACAGAGCCGGCTGGGAGCTGGCGATGGGCGTCTGGCTGACCGGCTGCATCTTGCTCCTGGTCATTGCCGGTGTTCTGTTGTGGGGGTGTCTCCGGACCATCTGCTCCATTCCCGGCCAGGGTGCAGATGGCTGCCATGTGGCCACTAACTCAACCTATCAAGAGGTGTCTGGATCCGGACGCCATGACAGCAGCAAACACGCCACCAACATGCAACGTCCGCTCCTTACAACGCAGATCACCAGCCGCATAATGAACCAGGACTATGAGCTGGGGACACGGGCTGGCCTGGCTGGCCCCGAGCCAGTGTGAGTCAACTGGATCGAGGACATTGCCGCCGTGTCCTGCCTGGGCCTGAAAGGCATCGGCTGTGACCGTCCACTGATGTAATATCCAGGAAATGTTTCATCTAATCTAAGCCGGGTTGAGGCATAATTATGTTATTGTTGGTGAGTGAATTTCTTTGTGAAGAGAATACGTAGTCAAGCATCATGGGAGTTTCTTTTCATGCGATAAAATAAAAACATTATATGGCTTATGTTAATATTTTGACCTTGTTACATTCTCTTAAGAGCAGCCATCCAGTAGGAACAGGCGTTTTTATCCACTTCATCAGCTCAACATACTCTTTATGTATCTAGATGTTTGATGCTTTCACCAGTTCCTCCTCTGGGACACTTTTAAAACAAATATCTAATTAAGAGAAAAGAGAATAAACTGAAGAGACACGTTAGTCTGCCTCCCATCCCTCTGCAAACTGATTTGACCTCATCATCATGTCATATATCATTCATATTCTGTCTCTTCTCCCAGGGTACGAGCCTAGAAAGGTGTCAGTCTGGTAATTATTTCACTCACAACAGGAAAACTAGGATGTGCTAAATGGTTGACTTTACCATGAGACAGTCAGAACAATCGGTACAAATATCAAAAGTAATGTGGAAAGACCACATAAACTCCTCTGACCTTTGACCCATACAAGTAATGGGGCTGAGCATTGGGGGGCTTGTCCCTCTGGAACTCCTGAGAGAAGGGCAGGACAGTGCGCACAAACCTAATCAGGACAGACACAAAACAATAAACATCTTCAGCAGAGAGAACTCTAAAGCTTCAAAACATCAACAACAACCACTGATATTGAAATTTCAGTGACGTTTAGCACGTCTCGTCTTTATCAAGGTACTCCTTTGGACCACAGCAGGTGGTGTCCAGTATGACCCACAACTGTGCCAACAAATAAACATCATTGTAACGGTAGCAAACAGCTTGGAACTCGAGTTATAAAACAGTTAGTTGGTGTGTAAATGAACAAAAGCCTGCGTTAATTCTCCACAATGCTGTGAGCTGACACACCTGTTAGTGGAGCCATTGTAGCAGTAGTTGGGCAGGAAGTCGTAATTAAGCTCCCAGAAAACGTGCAGCGTTATGCGGCCGTAGGGGGCCGACACGTTGTGGTTAGCCTCCCGGAACATGGCGTTGAAGCTATCCAGGGTCAAGAACTTACTGAGGAGCTTGTGAGTCATTCGGTTGATGTCGAGAAGTCCTTCCAGCTCCTGTAACCGAGCACATCGCAAAACAAGCCGTGGTGAAACAGAGATGAAGGAACTCGGGACACTTGTTCCAGTTTTAAAAGGGTAAAATGACGATACCATGATTGAGGTGAGGTCCTCGCTCTCAAATCTGTTAATGGCCAGTTCCAAAGACTTGTAAAGGGCAGCTGAAACCCTCTGAGTGATGAGCCGGTTCAGATCAATGGAGCGGCCTAGAAGCTGAGGTTTACACGCCGTCAGTGAGGCCGGCACAATATGGTGCCTCTATAATGAAACCACAGTACAAAGATATACACCTGGACGTGGCGTTGCTTCAGAAGGGTCTCGTAACGATTGGAGGACGGCCAGGGAATGTTGGCCCCCTGATTCTTGCACTCCGCCCTTAAACGCTTGTCAAGCAAAAGACTGATGGATTCAAAAGAAAAGAATTGGTTTCTAAAAACAAGGATATGCTGTTTTTTCATGATCCATGTGTCATTTGAACAAACCTTACATTTAAAACTGTGTGGTTATCGGCTCAAAAGGTAAAGCCAAGACATTACCACCAATATATCTATGTCACGTACCTTCCCGCTAGAATCTTGTAGTAAGCAAATATCTGATCAGCCAACTTGTACACAAACTGATCGAAGCACAGGTTCACCTAAAATAATAAAAGAGCTCAAAATAAATGCTCGGATAATAGGCTTTTAACATGCATTGCAAGACTCCAGGATGTGGTACAGTTACAGCGATGCAGTGTAGTAAGATTGCAGATTAAAAGATCTACTGATTGTGTTGCTTCTATGCCACTTTAACAGCAGAGCATATGTACTCACCTCAGCCTCTATTTCATCATACAGGAACTGCTTTTTGAAGGTGATGAGGGCATAGTGTGCACTGTCGTTGTACAGATCCAGTGGGTACAGCACATACCTGAAAGTGACAGATGGTTACGATGCAGCTGTAAACACGCTCGAGCAAGCGCTTCGTCTTCTAAGGTCGAACCAGTTTTTTTCTGAAATCCTGCTTTGCTACTGAAAGATGCTGCGTGCTATTCTTACTCCATCATGGATGCCTCCTTTGTCTCCAGTATGTGGTCAGTAAGGATCCACGGCATTGACATCTCGATGGGGAACTGGATCCTGCGCCCCATGGTGAGTTCCAGGAAAAACTCCCTGAACCACAGCTGTGACAGGTCGCAACAATGCTGCAGGGTCTCTGCACCAAGGAGCACAAGCAGTTATAAGATGCAGGAACTTCAACAATGAGACCAGTTCTTTTTGGATACCAGCAGGTCACGTGTGCTTAATTCCCTCCCCAGTGTGATGCAGTAAAGAAACACGTGTGATACCAGCATTTACCAAAGATATCCAGCTTTTAAATGTTAAAGTACAGCTGTTAAAACACCTGTATGGGAATAGAAGAGGCTCTTCTTACCACTGAAGTTCAACAAGTGGGTGTAAAAAAAAGATTCGCGGTGAAACTTCTCAATGTCAAGGATTGTTGGCCCTTCCAGGCTGCTACGCAGAGTCTTCTTTGAGCCGCTTTTATCCGCAACGAGAGACTCGAGCATAGTCCTCACCATGTACAGCTGCAGACAGAAAAGCAGCATAAGCCATACAAATAGCACCTTGAATTCTATAAATATTAATGTCCTTTTGTGTTTACAGGCATGAATAAGCTCAAATGAGTACATGAGTACATCAGGGAATAGAAATGTCCCTGGTCTTTTACACTTGCTTTAGCACCCAGGCACCAGTGCACTTCCTTTTATATCAACACGAAAATATTCTTGGGTTCTTCTCAGATCTATATCACTTGTTACATGATTCTGAAAGCAGATTAATTCTAGGAACTGAGCTTTAAGCTGATAAATCTCCATCAATGGGGCCCACGCAAAAAAACGTGCCACAAATCTTTGCATAGCTGGTTATCATCCTAATACACATTGGAAAAAAGCGATTTATTAACCCAGAAAATGACTTAGGGTCACCCTGAGAAAGACACAGTAAGGGAAAACAGCAAAGGTGGAATGGTCAAACACCTGCGTGCTGGACGGCCCCACCGCACGTCGAGGAACCTTGATGTCAAAGCCACCCTTGGGGTCTTTTTCTCCCCGGAGGGCAGGGTCATTGTGTGGCTCGCGACCAGTCTCCCAGTCACATATTGTCTTCCTAATTGCCTGGAGGACACTGCAGCAAAGGGACAATTCAATTTTGAGGGGGTACTTACAGACATAAATGCATGTTTATGTTAGAAAAAACCTCTGATGCAACAAAAGCAACTCAGTAGGTGTTTCAATTAGGATTATCAGACACATAAGACGCAGCATCTCTGCACAGGCATCTTAGAGAAATCTGATTTCTTTTAACAGAAAATGTTTGTTGTTTACTGCTGACAAATAAAAATGACAAATATCAGCCAAACAGCAGCAACCTACAGTATAAACGACTCAGTATGAATGCAAGGAAGCAACATGGGTGGTTCGAGGAGCAGACAGCATAAATAAATAAACAAGAGGACCAAAAAATAATTATTCGCAAATGAAATGCATCCACGAAAATTAATTTTTAGCCATATCAGTCGATATAGAGCCGTGAAAGGCACATTGTTATTTGCTCCATTTTCTTTTCCAAACTCAAATCTAGATTAAATTTGTTTGGTGTTAGGAAAACATCAATCCATGGACTATTTTTAGAAAAAGCACAGGTCCGAGCAGCTAATTAATGACTTATTACACTGCCCCGTTAGCTACTTCAAAGTGCATTTTACAAGTCCTAGAAAATAAATGAGGTTGGTACCTCTGGATGACATTTTTCTTCTTCTTGATGGCCTGTCGAAGGGGGTCTCTCAGAGTGACCTGAGCAAAGTCCTGCAGGGCTGAGTAGATGGTGTGGCGGATGGCGTGATTGAACACGCTCTCCATGCGTCCCATCAGCACCTGCAGTCCTTTGATCATTGCCATCACCTGCCAGAAATAAGCGATTTAGTCAGCGACAGATCCGAAACTTCACGATGGAGTGGTGACGCCATTGCTGACCTCCACCAGGGCGAACTTCTCCTCGCTGGTGTAGTTGTATCTGGTGGCTCTTTCGTACTCCTCGGCATTGTCGGGACACTCCTTGTTGGAGTACTTGTCCGTTGGATGAACCAGCTTCCACGAATACTGTAGAGGATGTCACAAGGATGAAAAGCAACCCAAAGATGTGACACTTTACTGTAACTTCTTGCTTTATTTATATCTGCCCACCACTTCCATGACGTGTGCGCTCCACTGAGAGAGCAACTGCATGCCCTGCAGGGACAGGTCAAACAGCTTCCTGTACTCAATGTCCGTCTTCTGACTCTCCTGACGACCCGATCCAGTCACCACCTTCATAGACACAGGTGGAGCACAATGTAACACCATCCAAAACTACCCACCCCCTCGCCTCTGACCAAAATAAAACACATTTTTAGAGAGGCCGTGTAAATATGGACCTGAATAATATTGAGGAACTGTATTGAGCCTCTAATCAGAGACAATCGACTCAATAGAACCTCAGACCTGCCCAGCCTGGTGGCTGACTGTCAATCCCTTTATGCTTGTACCAACCTCACTGTTGCTATAGCGAGCAAGCTCCGAGATAAAGCGCATGTGATCCTCACGGATCTGGATCATTTGTTCACAGATGTTGTACTGGGGGCTGCTAGATATGGATGTGCAGGTCCACCTATGGTGCAAGAAGAACAGATAAAGACTCCTGCTTCGCTTAGCACCACAAAAATAAAGTGCGGGCAGAACACACTTTTAGTTACTTTAATGCTTTGACTAACAATATTTTAGAATCCAATCTAATGCACCAGGATTGGCTGTCAGCATTGCAAGACCCAGAATATGGAACATTTTCCTCTACCTGGACTTGTTCTCTTCAAAGTGAGCACTCGTCTTGATGTAGCGAGACAACTCAATCTGCATGTCACCAAACAGAGGAACCACCTGGAGTTGCTGCAAGTGCCAAAAAGCATTGTGTTAATGTTAATTTCAGGTTAAACCGAGTGTGGATAACCCCAGTTTAACGCGTGAATAAATACAGTAATATTCAGGGGGAACAGGCCCGTTAATGAACAGATTATCTAAAGCAATATTGTTTTAATTGATTTCTATTTGAAAGTAATGTGTGGCTTTCCACATGTCCACCATCATTAATCACATCACAGATAAATCGATTCATGTAATTACAACGTTAATTAGCACATTACCTAAAGTGAAATAGTGTTAACTGTATTGCACATGCAGGGACCTCCGTACCTTGAAAAACTTGTCAATCTTGGTCAAATTAATTCTCTTCTTGGCATCAAGTTTGTAAATATTGCTGCTGTTTCCATCCATAAGGTACAGGCCAAACCCCATGACCTAAGACATAGTATAATATGTGTTGGATGTCTATTGCCAATAATAAAATCAAACAAATGAGCAGATTAATCACACTTGTAGATTCAGGTATTTCACGACAGCAGGTTTTCACCTACTTTGAGCAGCATGTGTTTCTCGCTGGGTGTGAGGTACATCTTGTTCTCATAGTAGTCGACACACAGGTTGACAATGTCAGCCAGCAGCTCCTCGTAGCCGTTTATCACTTCTAGCTGCTGCTGCAAAGACTGGCAGGTGATGAAGATGGGCAGAAAGGGAGTTAAATACTATTGATCATGCCATAAATTCAGCAGACAGGATCTGACAGTGGACAAAAAGAGGGCATCGTAGTGGCTTTTACAATAACTGTTGTTTAAAAAACATATTTTTGGCTAACCTGAGTGATCTTGTTGTGGTTTGCCAGGAACATGGACAGATTCTGAGACTCCTGTATGGATGAAGGCTCGGACATCTTTCTGAGAAACTGGGCAGCTCTGAGCAAAGGACGCATTAAATTAGGACATTTCCAGACAGCAAAGTACAGGTAAAAGTATCCATATGATATTGAACACAATACTTTAGATCTTAACAAACAAAAAAGGTTTTCACTGACATGACAACCAGCTTGATGCACAGCACTACCTATGACACAAAGCTCCTGAACACTGTTGCCCCCTAGCGTCTGACCGAACAACTGGGAAGCTAATGAAACATAAAAACCTTCCGTGTTTCAGAATACCGTTTATAGGCAGAGTGGTCATTTTTGACGCTGCACTTCATGTTCTTCAGCTCATCGAGCACAGCAAACATGTTGATGAACTTCCCCAGAGTCAGCAGATATGCCTCCGAGACAAAGTCCTTCCTGCGCTCTGTGTGGCACAGACGACGGACTTCCCCACAGAAGCGGTCGATCGCTGTCCGCTGAAAGAGGGGCGCCGTTAGACCTTTCAGTCAGGACGGCTTTTATTCAGAAGAAAACAAAATCCCCACTGATTGTGGGATTTTCACGTACCTGAAAATGCATGAAATTCATCAGCTTGGTGACTTCTGGTTCCAGGACCTCCACTGTCTTTTCATAGATCTCCACTCTATTGGGCTGCTCATTGCATTTCACCTGAGACAAAATGGCACTTGGTGATTTTCTTTATTGAAATGAGACTATTCAATTTGCAAAATGTACAATTTTGTATAAAATAGTTACCTGTGGGATTGCGCGTGAGCAGCTCCTCCATGTGTAAAGCATGATAGCATACTCATGCCCTTCCTCCAACATCTCATTCTAATTCAACAAACAGAAATGAAATCAGACATATTCAAAAATAAATCAGCAGAATTGATAACAGGGTTGCACATCAGGTACAATTAGAAATCTTTCTGTGAAAGGGAAGTGCGTTAAATGAAAAGACTGTTCTCATAAAATGAAACAACTAATCATCTGCTCATTTCCTGTCAACTGTTTCTGGCTCTGTCCACATGCAGTGGTGAGACCGAGACTCTTACCAAGTCCTGTTTGTGACAGACCTTTGATTAAGGTATACCTATATAGGACACCCCCCCACACACACACACACGTACCATGCTAGAGTGAACAGTAGCCTGCTCGATGTATCGAGCGATGCCAGTCACGAAGGCGTTTCTGTCCTCAAAGTTGGTGTTGAAGTTGGGCTGTGGAGAGATGGAAAATCCCGATTAGAGATAGTGCCACTAACGCAGCTGCAGGATGCCTCGCTATCTTAAAAGGCTGCCAATTACCACTGCAAAACGGCCCGATTTGTTTCGTTGCACGTGGACTTTTTATCTAGCGAATAACTAGAGGTTTGTCCCTTCAGCACTGACCTGATACATGACAGAAGAGGGAAGGGGTTCGATGCATGGCTGCTGATCTGGCAGAGGCAGCTCCTCCAGCAGGTCCACATTGGAGAGCGCATCCTCTAAGGTCACTGCCGATGTCATGGTGCTGGCAAGTATGTAAGAGACCAGTCAGAGTTAGATAGAAACCTTTAGAATTTCGCCCACTTCACAGCAATAAAACCATGGCGCAGCTAGAAAACCCAACCAACACCCACTGTGATATTAAATGTGTTGGTGTATGGTGGAGTCACGTGGGGTGCGTTTCCCAGTCTCAGACTGCTGCTGACTGCTGGCTTTTCAATGGCACCGACACTGGCTGAACAATCAAAAAACCCACTGCAATCAGGACTGACAGTGGGTCAAAAAAAATCTGCTGTGAAAACCAGCGTCACAAAAGGCTCGCAGGGCAGAGAGGAGCAGATCAGGAGAGTTCACTCGCCTCCTGCTCTGGAGAACAGAAAAGCAGAGCTCTGACGCCGATAACAAACCCCTTTCTTTTGATTAAATAAAACCTTAGGTGCGAGTTTGAAAGGAAGCAAACCTTGCAGCCCACTGGATTTAGGAATATTTAACCAGCTTCGGTACAAACAGAGGAGCAGCCTGGCTGATACGAGCGCTCCACATAACGCACATTTGCAGAGCGATGGTCTGCGGCGCCTCGTTACAACTGCTCGTTTCATAACAGAAACAAAAGGGACTGTTCTGCAACTCGCAGGCATTAAGGGGAATAAACGGAGCTTCAAACACATCAGCAGGTTTCAGTACATGATCTAAATGGCCAACACGCAACTGTGCATCAAAAAAGGTGCCAACTAGTCCAGTTTCTATTACTTGTATTTACATTCATCGAGTACCAATACACAACAAAGCTTGACAACGGTACAAGTGACTATTAATTAGTTTGGGTGCTGCTTGTGAATGAGAGTTTGACAGTAGAGGAACCAAAAGGGGAAGTAACAAGTCAAGCACTTTTCAGATCTTGCTTAATGGTGGAGCCAAATGTCTGAGCGGGGGGGGGTGGGAGTTTAATGATTCCTCATTTTGCTGTCTTTTCACAGCTCAGCTATGTTGGTGGTGGCTTGTGAAGCAGTAGACTGATGAGGACAGTGGAAGCCATATTGGACGGCTCATTATTTGAGCTATTATTGTATCCTTATTAGAGTGCCATTGAGAATCACTTTCTATAGCCAAACTTACTCAAGGTACAAGGCTGCTTAATATCTTACTTTTCAGAAAAGGTCTGGGTCTCTAAAACCAGGAACTTCCTGTCAGCTTGCAGCAAACTCTTCTACAATAAACACCTCTTTTTTTCCCTTCATGTGTTAGTCACCCTTGGCAACACACCGTCACCTCAGCCTGAGGGCAACGTTACCCTGTCTGCCTACCATCGCTGCACTAGCCCCCCCCCCCCCCCCCCCCCCCCCCCCCCCGTCACCCCCCGAGACTCCCATGTTTACAGCCCCATCACTTATCATTGTTTACAAAACTCTAGTTTAAAACCTTGCGGCTGATAATAGTTACCCACATGCCCTGAACCCACCACAACAGCCTCAAGCATGCTCGGAGAAGCAGAACGTTCCCTCTGAAGCGTGTTACCACCTGAAATTACAGCTGTTCTACACTGTGCAAACCAAATCTGATAACCCCCTCTCTGGAGTTGAGCCTTCCTTCATTTAAAATGTGCTAGTTTATATGTGACAAAGAAGCTGTAATGATTTCTTCAGTGGTGTGAAAACAGCCACAATTTCCAGCCACGTGCTTATTCTGAAAGCTGCAACGCCGACTGATGCTACCGTGATCGACTCTTGATTTTTAAAAATATATATATTTCTGGCGGCTTCAGATAGTTCTGGACTCTCTTGTTTTTGATCATTCTCACACAGTTCTGTCAGGATGTGGCAGACACACACAGATACAGATACAGATGCAGATACTTCACTTCTGTAGGCAGTCAGATCATTAATAAATGAATGTTAAATTTGTTCCATTAACAAGTATAAATGTTTAGATCATAGCTCTGCCTCCATGTTGGACACAACGGGGTCAGCGTCTTCTTTTTTTTCTTCCGATACTAGTTTATCAGATTCCAGAACGTGAGAAAGTTGTTGTTTTTTTAAGATATTGTCACAAATTCTAATCTGAGCATCCTGTTCTTAAAAGTAACCAGCTGTTTGCTGTCAATTACATAGTGTCTTTGCCACTCGAGTGTCAGTCCTGGAATGTCTTAGCACTAAATACTCTCTTTTAAAAAAAGTAACACATTGCTGTTTGGGTACTTTTTAAAGATCCCAACTGCTCTGTGATTTATCTTGTTTTTCAGCCAAATGATGGCATTTTATTCCGTAGGCTACTCTCTTTTTTGTAATCTTCTTGTAAAGCGGGAACCTTTCACTGTGAAAATGAAGCCAATCAATAGTGAACGTTACCTGAACTTGATAAAAGTTAAAGGCAAACCCTTTACAAACTCAGTCACATCTTGATCATTTGTGCTGCTGTACAGTGTCAGTTGTGTCAAAGCTAAAAGCACATAACTAAGGAAATAGAAACCATCGATTAAGTTTCAGTGGTTTTCCTCATGCTGCCAAAATACACGTATTTTTATCCAAGGTGTGTCCTGTAAACTCAAAGCAATGCAGAAGAAAATCAAACCAAAGGCAGGGGGACAGTATGAAACCACCCAATATGACCTCAGAAACCCCCCCCCCCCCCCCCCCCTTTCAAATTTTCAATAATGCTTCAATGCCAGTTCACGTTTGCAGCTGATGGTGAATAATGGTGAACCAGTCAATGCAACATCTGGAGGGTGGGAACAGGAAGGGGGTGATTCTCGAAATCCTTCTAGGACACTTACCAAAGAAGTGATCGCATAAGACGGGAAGGAATCTAATGGGTTTTAGTCTAACACCCAACAAGATCTAAAACTTTTAGATCTTACATGATACAAGATCTTGCAGCTTTGTTGACGCGTTTAGACGCAGTACTTTCACACCTGCAATATACATAGAAGTGTCATTTATTCACAATAATCGGTGAGTGTGGTTCCTAAAACCAGCGAAAACCCTGCTGGTAGTCCGAATAGCTGTATCCGTGCTCCGTGTCGTGGCCTGGGATTAGGCAGATCCCGGGCCTGCAAGCCAGGACATTCACTTTAGACTGCGACAAGCCGTTCACCTCCACAAGCTAATTACCGCCACCTACATTGGACAATAAAGCGTTTTGATTTGTCTTCTGGGGGGAGAAAATAACTTCGCCACTCGAAGAAATGCCTACACCAGACAGTCTCAGTCGGACAAGTTTCTTCCCGTGGCCAACTTTGTCGTGGGGGGGGGTGAAAACTCCGCGATCAGTCGCCTGTACTCACCCGGAGTTTGCGCTGCTTGGAAGGAAAACTTATGCGGTTACACCACGAATTTCAGCCCCATGTGAAGCAGGAACCCCCGGGCGAACAGGTCGAGGCTTAGAAGACGAAAAAGCCTTTTTTTTCGCTCGTCGTCGACCAGAGGAATCTTTCCTCGGCTGGTATTATCATGGGCGGGGGAGAGAAGCCGAACAGGGAGTTCCTGTCCCTCAAACAGGGAAACTCAACAGGAAGCTCCGCTCAGAGGGGCGGTGCTGGGCTGCTCCGCCTGGGCACGAGCGCAGGAGGACCGCGAGAGCGGGATAAAAGAGGGGCGCGAGGGCGGAATAAAAGAGGGGCACGAGAGTGGGATAAAAGCGGTGCCAGGAATGTACAGTAGAGTGGACGCTGAGCTATGGAGGCTGAGCAGGGACAATCGAAACACACTCACCCAAAAAAAACCCTGAAAAATATACACTTATTGCTGTTTTTACTGTTGTTTTCTCCGATTTTAAAAAGAAACTTTTGATTTTGGCTTGAAAGAATTCAACTGGACAAAGACGTTTCATCTTTCGCAAAATTAATCCCAGAAACATGTACTTTACTGAATTTACTGAATGCTGTCGTTAGTGGTCGTTGGTGGTCATTTGCATCGTAGTTGAGTTCTCTTAAGCCAGAGGTGTCAAACTCAAATACCCAGTGGGCCAAAATTCAAAACTGGGATAAAGTCACTGGCCAACGTTGATATTTATTGAAAAACTCTTCCTCCGGCTATAACACGGAACCTTTTGGTATGGACCCAAACTAGTTTTGCTCAACAACTTAACATGGAACAAGCAAAGCTTAAGACAATACAATATATAATTTATTATTGCACACATGCAAAATCGAAATTCAAATAAAAAAAAACATCACTGGCATTCATTTCTTCTCTTAAATTTCAACAGTAATCTTTTGCCATTGTAAGTTAATGTCATGTAAATGTAATGCCTTTTCATCTCTACTACTTTCTGGCACCTTTGAGTCATTTCCAGGTGCTTGTGCTTGTCTTGGTGTTGCGTTTTATAGTGTCATCTGTTGTTGCTCTCCTTGTAATGCGCATTGGCTCCACATACCAGACAGACAGGTCCGTCTTTTACATATCTATCTCTTTAAGCGATAATACCGGTGGGCCAGAGTTTGACACCTGTGTCTTAAGCCAAGATTCTCTTCACTCTTGATGACAGAACATTCACCGTCCGGACTGAATGGTTTGTTCAATGTTGCCCTCTCACCTTTTGACGTTTGAGCATTTTTGTATTTTACTTTTAAAAATACATTAATTTCGCAACAAGTAAATGAAAAATAGAATTACATTTTTTAAAAATGTAATGGAGATCGTCTTGCCTTTAAATGCAATGTTAGGGTTAATGTGTAAATTAAGTAGAAATATAAATATTCAAGTACATGTTTTTTGGACAATGTAAAATACTCTTAAATGCCAACATTTTTAAAACTTAATTTAAAACTGCTAAATGAATCATTCACAGCCATGGCCATGAATTCCATTAAAATGTTTAACAGTGAAATAAAAACTGAACACATGCAAATGTCATCCCAGGAGCTTAAAAACTGCCTACTGCTGAAACAAGGAGGATGACTGCACTCCAAGATAAATCAGAGTAAGAGGATAAGTCTAATCCTTTTTAGACATAACTAACCAGATGAATGTAAATGGACAGAAAAAAAACCCTGAATGAATTGGACAAACCACAAATGTACCCAAGGCTGTCCTTGTGGTCCCAAGTGGAGCAGGTGCAGCTTCTCTGAGATCTGTCCTTGTGCAGATTTTCCTAATGAGGCCCGATTGAAACAGTACTTAAATAGATGTCTTTTTGAAATCCGTTTATACTGGGTTACTGTAGAACACCACATGCGGCTAATGCCCAGAAACAGCATGCACTCTACAGCAACAGATAGCTGTAATGTGATTACAGAGCAACAGTTTCTCTTAATGAATATTTATTCACTAGTAAAGTGAAAACTGAAATGAGTTCAATTTTACACTCAATTCTGTACAGATTTATTTTAAAACTGAAAAGGACAAAAAGGACATTTGTGCATATAAACATTAGGCAATGTTATAAACATGTATTAAGCTGCTATATGCACTATTATACACATTTTAAATAGGCAATAACATCTCATAGAAAAACATCTGATTACAAAACATACATTTGTTGTATTTTCATACAGACACTGATAAAGGTCTGATTCCTCAAACACCTCCCTCAGGAAATATGTTGCACATTCTCATGAACAATGGCAGCAGTGAGACGGCAGATAAAAGACCAAGGGCCACCCAACAGAAGTCAGTCCATCACATTTAAACAAGGACGTGCACGTTTCCTCAGCACTGCTCGAAGCCTGCCATCAGCGAGAGGGCCAGAGACTCCACTGCATCAAGACAAGCAGACAAGAATAATGAAGAACTTTATCAGTTAAAGATGGCTACAGGCAAGAACATTATCAGCCCAACATCAACACGGCATTTAGTTTACTGGAAAGAATTCAAGAGAAGAACCGATTTACTCACAATGAGGGAAGGAGCCTCGACACACAGCTTTATTCAGGATCGTCACAAGAAACATGTGGCAGTTTTTGAAATCAGATTCCATTTTGTCAATGGACTCAATCCTGAAAGAAAAAGATCATTTCATACTCTTAATCACATTAGCTATAATTAGCTGTTTTCTCTTCTTTGAAGTACATTACTAGTAACATCCCAAAATGATCCTTTATATTAGACAAATCTTCTTACTTCCAGGCCCCAAATCCAGCTTGCCATCGGTCAGAGAAGATGAGGACTAGATTAAGAACCTTCATTATGGCCTCCTTCACAAAACTGACCTGAGAAAACAAAAGACAGCAGTCCAATAGCTTGAACACATGCAGGAGAAAAATGTACGATCGCTCACATATTTCTGATCCATGTAATCAAAAGGTTTAAAGAGCTGTGTTCTTTACCTTCTCCCTCAGCAAGCAGCGGTCGTGAATTGTTGCCAAATATCTGTAATGGATCTTGATTAACTGGTCAAGGTCCTTCGCCTCCTGCACTTGGTGCTGAAACTCCAGTCCTGTGCTGTGAAGAATCTGTCAACCGATGATGCAGACACATTAAAAGCTGGAGACAGATTCTCACATTTTATAGACTGCAACCTGCAATACATTAGGTTGCATATATCCATGCCAGAAGATCTTTAAAGAATGTGACTTGGAATTTTGCCACCAATAGATATGCTGAAGCACACCCACAGTAGTATTCTAACTGTCCCACTGAGAAGACCTTGGAATTATGTGTTGCTATCATAATGTATCATAATTTCCTTCATCCGGGCTCGCAGTGTCGATCCTGATGTTGTCCAGTGTGTGTGTGCAATGCTAGACTGAATATTCCACTAAACACAGGCCTCCTGATGGAATGTGTGAAGGAATTTTACTGTCTTTCTCACTGTCCTTAAAAGCACCACTATTGTGAAACTGCCATAAAAATATTGTTAAAACTGCATACTTCAGACCAGATTAAAAGACTTTTCCAATGTACAATAACTAGAAATAATAGTAAGATTACTTGTCTGGTCCTTGTGGTACACACTAGAAAGCAACATTTGTTAAGACTAAAGTTTATAACAACCATTTGATAATGCAACCAATGTGTCACTCTTCAGATTGTTATTACTGCAATGAACCCTTTCAATAGAACATATTTCAATAAGTCATGCTCGAAGAAAGCTTGATTATTTTTCTTTTGCTTCATTAATTACTTGCAGTGACCATATATTTGGCTATCATGCCAATACAAGAGATATCATTCACACAGTATGCTTCTGCTAAAGCATATATATCATCACTTATGTCTTCTGTTCTCCCATTCAACTCACCCTGGTCATGATGTAATTATGAAGACTGTTGACGAAGTGCATGAGTTTTACCCTCAGCAGGCACATTCGGTGAACCTGCTCTTTGATTGGCTCTTTGCCTTTAACGTCTTCGGCTGAACCTTCCTCCACTTTCCTGGTGGCATCTGTTAAATCTGAAAGAAAAATACCTTACAATATAAACAAGAAATCCTGTAGCGTACACTGTCTATATTTTGCCTTTTAGTGCTGCCAACGCGTACCACTGAACCTAACTGTATCCAAACTATATTTGGCCCATTTGATCTGCAGAAGAAGCAGAAACACTTGATTGTAGATCTTCTGACACTCAGAGCTAATCACAATGTCCACAGGCCAGGGCACCTTTAGAAAAAAGACAATGAGTCAATGCTGCACATTTAAAACAACAGTAACTACACCATTGCATTCATGCTGCCTACCTTGTAACTTAGAGTCAGCACCTCTAGATTGTTAACAGGATGTTTTTTTCTGGAAGGGTCGATGGCCTCCAAGAAGACAGACAACCTGCAGGTTGATGTTTTAATATATTTATATTGTATCAACATGCAATATTGTTAATAAGTTGTACCTGCTGCTGTCCTCAGAGTGGCGCTGTCCCACTGCCTCTTGTAATTGAACACTAAGAAAAGAGAGCTGCTGCCAGCTTTCCTTCTCTTGAACTTTGTCAAAAATGGCTGTGTAGAAGTCATACATGGTGTCCCCAGCTTCCAGCAGGAAATAGTTCCTCATAGCTTGTAGATATTCTAGTATCCTGGAGGAACACCACAGAACTCAAATATTCTGGAATGAGGTCTTCAGACGTTGGCCTGTGACACTTACTTGTAGTCTTTTTTCAGAGTCTTCATTAGGTTCCCACAACACTCAATGTAGCGCTTTTCAATGTGAGGGTAGAGACAAGAGCGCAGGGTGAGTTCAAATGTTTGGCAGGTTACAGACTGAGATGAGCGGTCCACAATGAAATCGCCTCCAGAAAAACGCTCATGGAAGTCCCTCTGTTCCAAGTACAACCTGAACACCAACAACAGAAATAGAAATCCTCATTAAATGTACTGATGAATACTTTGAATTTGTTTTTTTGTTACTCCAGATTTCATTGAAATGTGCTTGTAGTCTACCTGGCAAAGTTGATGGCCAATAATGGGTCGTGAATGTTGTCAATCTCTAGGTGTTGTGCTATGATTGACTGCATCTTTATGAGGCTCCTGGTAGTGGCCTGCTGCTGATGAATGGTGTCTGCTGGAGACCCCTCCTGGCTACACAGTCGTGACTGCACTGATTCCAGAAACAGTGTGTACAAGCTCTTTCTCTCTGCATCTGCAACACAACAAATGCTGATAATAAAAGATCTAGATCGCGAGATCTAGAAAATGCACAAAAAGCAAACACTGACCCCTAGATGATCTCTCAGACTGTTCAGAGTCTTTGCTGTCCAGATTCTTGAGGAGCTGCATGGATTTCCCAGCCATGATGATCTGCTTGAGGACAGGTTTGAGGAAGGACACCATGGTGAGCTGCCTGTTGCTGCAGCCCTGATCCCCTCCAGAGCTGCCGCTGGCTGCATCGTTTAGCTTCTCTTCATTCTCCACGGTTTCAGATATGCTGTAAAGCGTGTAGGTGGCATACCAAAAGTCCCTGTGGTTTACTGGGACATCCTTGTTTCTGGGGAAATAGGATTAGTGATGGTTGCTGTTATTTTATAAGAAATGAAAATGTTCCAATGCTTGAAAGAGAAACATCTTGTGGTATCCAGATTCAGGACAACAGGAATTAAGTACTACTATAAAAATAACGAAAAACATTGACTCTCTAATGTACTTTCTGATGGACAAATAATTATCGTTTGACCCCAACATTGCATATAATCCAATGTATTTGCCTTGCCAAGGGCAAAATCTCTCTGCTACAGTTAGTGTTACTTTTGAAAAATGTAAAACGTCGCATTTTTGCATTTTCACGGCTACAAGTCACTTAGAGATCAAAATCGTACAAAGCTTTGATGGTGACTGGGGAAAAAATTCCCTGATTTTAAAGAAAATATCTGAATATGCACTACATCTAAAAAAGAAAAGAAACAAGACACAACATCTGTAGCATACAGCACCTCTGGATAATGAACTCCTTTGCAGGGTCAAACAAGTGGCCATGAACAATCCATTCATCAACAATCTCCAGGTATGGCCTGACTGTCTCTGTCCACAGAGAAAATAACAAGGCAACCTAGTAATGAAGACAACAAACAAGAGTTAGTGTACCTGTACATCTACGTTGCTTGATAAGATCCATAACTTTGCTTCCTGTCACAGTCAAGACAAACTTACAACTTGCTCGGATGCTTCCCCGGCACTGTCATACTCAATGATGGCTTTGTAGAGGGTGTTGAGCAAGTGAGAGGCCCGCACCACGTTTGGTGTCTCAGGTGGGACCTCTGCAACCCCAGTACAGAAGACCCGGTGGAGCACTTTGATTTGTGCCAAGTGAGGGTTGAGTCGCTCGAGAACTGCAGACAGAGTAATGGTCTCATCTGCAAAACAGGTCAGCAGATCAATCCCTGGTTTATACACTTATCTGCCTGGTGGCCTGTAAATGTCTGTTTGCCAAACAATCCACTTCTTCTTTCATATCATGTTCATTGGAGATCCCCTAAAGACTAGCAAAATACAGCCAAGTTCTTTGAATAATCCTTGGATTTACCATTACATACGAGCTCTCTTTCAATTGTGGTAAGCTCCTCTTTAAAGCTGGTGAAATACTTGTTGAGCGCCCACACAAATGCCTGGTATGTCCTGAACGGTGGCTCATATTCAGAACCCTTTCTGGAACTGCAGGACGAGCCTGAGCTTGGCGGGCATGGTTCCGAGCTGTATCCGGTCACCTCATCTATGAACCTCTGCAGCCTAAAGACTGCCTGCCCGTACACAGCAATGTGCTCCAGTACTGAGTGTAGGCAATTCTGCAGCACAGACGGAAAAAAGTAGATGATTACAATCGTGAAAAAAGCTACCTTTCATTACAGGAAAAAAAAATATGTCCAGATTTCTAACTTACACTGGTCAGATGAGTGACCACTACATTGTTCCTTACTGAAATCTTCCCATCATGTTGCTGGAATATAAAATGTTTCTTGACACCAGAAAATAGCCTAAAAAACCACACAATTCATAAAAATCAACATCATCATAACGAGACATTAAATGTGTCAATAAAACATAGCTGCATCTTACCACAATGTCTCTCGTATCACTTGGGTTTCTGTGACAAAGGCCTTTTCCTCTGGCAGATACAATGGATCTGTGTTGTACAAGTGCTGGTCCCTGACAACAGAAATACCCATTTTAACAGATTATTTAAAACATACTTTTAAAAATTGGAAGATGGTGTAAAGTAAATAAATTGCTAATCAGTTTAGAATCTTACCACACATTGAGCAGGTTAGAATGTAAATGCAAGCTGTGAGGGAAACGAGGAGATTGGGTCACCCAGTATGGTGTCACTATATGCTGTTCAAGCCATGCCCGGGCATCAGGCTCACCCACTGGAATAACACAATATGAAGGGGTTTTTCAAATTAGAAAGAGCTTAAATGTGGACACATGCAACAAACGCTACAGAGATTGTATTATTTTGCTGTTGTGTTATTTTTCACACCTGTCCATGTCACTGGCATTGTCTTGTTGCTGTTGTCCTGGTCCTCCTGTGGTGTTCTGTCCAGCTGGATCCCAGAGTCCTCTCTGCTGATCGGCTGTTGGCTGTCATCTTCCTCACTCTCCTCCTCTGACCACTCCTGAAAGTCAGTTAAAATTGAATTATTTCTGCTACATACTAAAAGCTCTTCAACTCATGACGTAATAATGAGTATGGCTCACCTTCACAAAGAAACGTATGGAATCCATTTGAGTGATTTTTGTACTGTCAACTAAATTCTGGGTCTAACTATCTTTAGAAGGTGAAATATTGTTTGGCTCAGCAAAAATGATTAAATACCATAACTCACAGAACACATGGCAAAAGAGGCATTTTATTCTGTTCATATCATTACTATACAGATTTACTGTAAAGGCAGGGATGAGGAAAAGATTGACTCACAGGGGTGTCTGGGTATGGCCCTGTGTCAAAGTCCTCACCCTCCATCAGGTACTTCATCCAGTCAAAGGTGTCCTCTTGGTCTGCAAATGCAGGAAGTAAACTGATTTAAATTAGGCCAAAATCCGCATTTGTGTGGCCCAATGTGTGTTTGCTTTCCTCACCGGCCTCTTTCACCCTGGGTCTCTCGGTAAAGTCTGTATTTGAGGGGGATCCCGATAAGAAGAGCAGCAGCGACAGCACACTGTAGTGCACTTCAGTCTGTAAGGAGCCAAAACTGTGATGCAACACGGTGTGATACAAGATTTTTACAGAACACTTGGGGTTTTTTGAGAGATTTAGATCATATTTGAGGCATCTGTACCTTTGTTCCATTTGTGTTAGGTAAAGGTGAGTTCAGGAACTCATTAGTTAACCTCGCCCAGCTTTCAGCTTTACTCAGGTCCGAATGGATCATAAGTTTATCATAGATTCTGAAGCACATGACATGACATAAAGACGTTGATATGTCGTGAAAAAGGCATATTATGTTGTTTTAAAGCCTTATTTAGACATCAACTAACATGTATTGATTACCCACTGTCTCCACAAACGAATGCAACAAATGATGACGGTCTTTATGCTGAAATAACTGACATTGTTGTGATTCTGTTCAAATGCATGGAAAAAGGCTACCTTACTCACCCATTTATACTGCGTTGTACTTTATGGCTGTCAACATCCAGAAAACGATGAAACCTGTCAAGCAAACGCGCCACCGTTACTCGGCTACCATTTGTTTACATGTTAGCAGCTGACGGGCTATGTAGCTTATACCCTCTCCAACGGGCAAATTACCTAAAATTCGACCAAGCGAATTTCACTGCCAGCTGAAAATTCTGGTCACCCTCATCCTCGACCCCACTGATACATCTTATCAGTTTCTTGGTTTCTTTCTCCGTCTCCTTCTCGAATTCGGTCCAGTGCGCCATGGCGATGTTGTCTTTAAGCGCCGCAGTTATCTTGATGTTACACGATCTCCATGTAGCTTGTTGGTGTCGTATTGTGCAGGCGACTGTGCAGCGAATGCGTTAAGAAAATGAAGTTCAATGTGGTGCAAGGAGAGACAAACAGTTACAGCTACAGCTACAGCTAGCTCTCCATTCATTGACTGCCGCGCAGTTTGGCTCCCACAGCAAAGTGCGCATGCGCCTACTTACCCGGAGGTTTTAAAACTGATATAAATTAACGGTTGGTTTGACCCGAATGGGAGTCTTTCGTGTTTATAAATATCGAGTTGGCTAGCATCGCTGTTCTCAGACCAATGACGACAATAACTTGCTGACGGGAACGAAGGAAACAGCAATATTCACCTTAATTCTTGCAATCTCCCATGATTCCTTGCGTTTTAGCGTGTTTCTGCGTGTCTCTGAAATATCTTCGCATCAAGACTCTTTGAGATCACAATTTAATCTACCATCGCTCCTCTGATGTATTTGTATCAGAATTGATAAAATGCATAAATCTGACAGGTTACAAATGGGAAAAACAACTAATACCCCTGCCCGCTAGTATTTCTGTAAAAAAGGGAAAGATTCGATCGTAAATGGGGCGTGGTTAACACCCCCCCCCCCCCCCTTGTGTAGGCACACAAACATACACACGCACGGTCCTTCCTCTCGGACGCATAACTTCACCGAAGCAACCCCCGCTGCACATAACGCGCCGTGCACACCTCGAGAACCACGGAGCCCCGTCCCCGGGAAAGGAAATGAAGAGGAGGCTACACAAGAAATACTTGATTTTGATCCTCGCATACTCGGGTTTGCTTCTTCTGATCCCCTACGTGTTAGATTACCGTGATAAATCCGCGCAACAAGCAAGAAATGGACTGTCGCAACAGCCCAGATGCCCTGATTTGGAGAACACGGTGGCGCTGTTGTGGGATAACGGATACAAAGTTAACGGCAGTGAGGCGACGGAGCACGCCGCCAACAGGAGCCAATCTAGGACGCACATCTACCTGCACGCCACATGGAGGACTGGCTCTTCATTTCTAGGGGAGTTGTTCAATCAGCACCCCGATGTTTTTTACCTTTACGAGCCGATGTGGCACATTTGGCAAGCTTTGTACCCGGGAGATGCGGGGAGTCTCCAGGGCGCCGTGCGCGACATGATGAACGCGCTGTACCGTTGCGATTTCTCCGTCCTCAAACTTTACGCAGGGTCGCAGAACATCACCACCTCGTTCATATTCGGCTGGAAAACCAACAAAGTAATATGTTCGGAGCCGCTGTGCGACGCGCACAAGCGCCACGAAATTGGGATGGTGAAAGAGGACCGGTGCGCAAAATGCCAAAAACGAGACATTAGGGAGCTGGAGAGGGAATGTAAAAAGTACCCAGTAATGGTCATCAAAGGCGTCCGCGTTTTGGACCTGAGCACGTTGGTTCCTCTGGTTAAAGACCCGGCGATAAACCTGCAGATTGTTCAGCTCTTCAGAGATCCCAGGGCTGTGCACAATTCCCGCTTAAAGTCCAAACAGGCTCTGGTGAAGGAGAGCATTCAGGTCCTCCGGAGCAAGAAGCAAAACGACAAGTACAAGCGGCTGCTGGTGCCGAGCAGCAAAGTGAACCGGGCCGAGATTTACGTCTCCAGCGCCATGGAGCTCATTTGTGATAACTGGCTCAGTGATATGTTACTGGTGATGAACGCGCCTCCCTGGCTGAGGAGGAATTACCACCGTGTCCGCTACGAGGACTTAGTCCTGCATCCCATGGAGGAGCTCCAGAGAATGTTCCGCTTCGCCAACCTCTCAAGTTTTCCAGCTCTGGAGAAGTTTGCACTGAACATGACCCACGGCCAGGGGTATTCTTCAGACAGGCCCTTCCTGATATCATCCAGGGATGCAAAAGAGGCCATATATGCCTGGAGAGAGCGGCTCAACGTTGAGCAGATCAACCAGGTGGAGGCCTACTGCAGCGAAGTCATGAGGCAGCTGGGGTATCAGAAGCACAGCGTGGACAAAACAACATGAGGCTGCGCCAGAGAGGAATCACCCGATTCAGGTACTGAAACCATACAAGCCTCGCTAGAAATGCACTAACTGCTTCTGGGGGCTGAAATGAGCAAGTGACGCACTCATGCGTCAGCACAGGATGTCAGTGGTTTGACAAAACGGATCCAGGTCTGCTGCCGTGCTGTGAGGCAGATCCGCGACCCACGACCTCACCTTTTGTGAAGCAAATTAAAAACACAGCTGCCATATGGAGATAAGTAAGGGACGGCCTTCTTCTTCACTTTACATTCCAGAAATGCAACAGGCTTTCATTTGAGCCACTAAAGCCCTCCCACACACAGTGTGCAGGCCAGGCACGTGTAACCCCGTAGCGTCATTCAGAAACATCAGGGCACAGAAAGTGGGGGAGAGATTTGGATTTGTTCATTTTGGCAGCCGGTTACACGTTTCTTCCTTCCTGTCTGTGTGGAAATTCTTAGCAGATTGAAATGCCAAAAAGTCAAATTCAGACACGTTCACATCCTGTTGTGTTCTGCACTTGAACCTGCAATTTAATGGTTGGAGGTAGCTTTGTTCCTGTTTCAGCCTTCACCAAAGGGTCGTATGGCTTAAAAATTCAAGGCAGGTAACACTAAGCAGGATTTTTCCTGAATTACATTGATGGCAGAGGCCCATTCTGAGCATTCCTCAGTCCGGTGTTCCAGTCTCATGTTTGCTAATCCAAGTTAATCATTTTAAAAGGCTTTTGCAACCGTATTAATACGGTTAGAAAAACGTGCTAAAAATGATTCATGGAGCAGCGAGGCGGTCTCAGCATGTGTGCTGTGGGATTTTTCAGGCTCAATCTGGCAACCAAAGGACTCTGGTTTGAAACCCAGCAGTCTGTTGTGCCGATCGCTGATTCTCGGATGAAACTCTAATGGTTATTACCTTGGTAATAACAGTGTCACCGACGCCGAGCGAGTGCTGCGCCGCCGTCGGGAGTTTGGCTCCTGAGACGTGTCAAACGCTGCTCCCTCCTTCACAAAAACCTGGCGCAGTTTTCCCAGGGCCTGTGGCTGCCTTCTAGGAACAATTGCGGATAAACAGCATTTTTGTGGTGTTGAACGCCCCTGGAACAGGTCACCTTGATACCAGAGGACAGTGGTCAGGAATAGTTCCCCCTCTTGTCTGACTAACTGATATTTTGTTTAATAGAGGCCTCATTGTTCTGCTCCTGGCAATGCTGGCTCCTCTGGTGTATGACGGGGGTGCTGGCGGTGAGTCTCGGGGCCTCAGACTGCCGAGAAGGGGGTCATTGTGTAGGCCCCTCTCTGTTTCTGAACAGCACTCTGGGCTACCGGCAGCCTGACACCACCAGCTCTCATGAGAGAGCTTTCAGAGATGGGCCCCCCGCAAGCCACCAGGGTGGAGGCAGAGGGGGGGTCTCTTACCCTGCCGCCTCGGCTCTGATTATAAAGCTGATCACATGTTAGTCTTTCTGCTCCGCACCATGCTGAGCGTGCGGTTAAGGGATTTCTATCATTCCTAAGCTTTTCTGCCTTCTCTTCCAGGGGTCTGGTATGTGGGGGGGCAAAGGTGGAGTAACAAAACTAGCAGCTGGAATGCTGTCCGCTGGGAGCTGGGCCCGCTTCTTGAGTCTTTTCCCCTCAAACCGAGGCCGACGAACTGGAGAGAATCGAAGTGGAAAGCCTCCGTTCACAGAGGCGTGAAGGCAGCTTTTGTTGCCACTCTCGCCTGTTCAACACCAGCGGCAGATGTTCACATCCAGGATCGTTTTGTGCGAGGGTGTAAAGTAGAAGAGACGGACGAGACACTGGCTCATATCCTTCTGTCCTTTTAGTAGCACTAATCCCTCTTTTAACCCAGCCGGGACCATCTGGGGAGACGCCTGCCAGGCTGGCCGCTGCCAGTTTACCTGCTCGACTTCTCCATCCAAGAATGGGCACCAAACTGGAGCGTGACTGATACTAAAGCGTAGCTGCTTCACTAACAATGTAGATTCTTCCAGTGGAGAAATTACAGTATTTACTGTCTGACTGAGAAACTGTTGTTCCACACCCCCGGTCTCCAAGGAAGCTGAACAGCTGCGGCCGCACTAATGACAAAACCATCACGACAGTGTGAATTTCCCCCAAGAGTCGCCTTGGGGATACGCCTCCGTCCTCTCCTGGTTAACTGTTTTTTTAAACATGGAAAACACGAAACGGTACCGATTTTAGCACGTTCGGCACTCTTGCTAACCTGAAATACTGTAAAATACTGTGACATGAAATCTCTCTGGCTCCAGGCGGGTGGAGGAGGGGTTCAAATGTTTACCAGCATCCAATTGTTCAACTTTAGAAGTTGGTCCTATTATAACTTTGGGTTTAATGCCTGAGCGATGTTCTCACATCAAAGAAGGAAATAACTTTGAGACTATTTAAACTGACTTCAGTAAAGAGTAATTTAAAAACCAGAAGAGCCTTAATAAAGTGTGTGAATGTGGGTGTTGAAGTGATTTTTTTTAAGTTTAACGTAGGAATTTGTGTAAGTTCTGTATTGTTGCTAACAAACCTTTCATGTTTCGACGTGACATTATTTTGACATTATTTTGTGCTTGTGTGTATGTTTTGTGGTTTACGACCAACGTTTACAGCAAAAGATAAAGTAGTTTTCCATAAAATGCTAAATTAAAAGTTTTAATGTCGTTCTACCCAACTGTTTTATGCATGTTTTTCTTTCTGACTATGGACTCGATTTATACTTTTAAACCAGATTGCAAATGTTGAGAACAGTTTAGTGCAGAATACTTAAATAAATAAAGTATTTTTGCAAGTGATTGACATAGTTGGGTCAACATTTGGCATTTTTTGAGTAAATTTGCATTTTCTTTCCTTTGTATTTCCTAAGAACACCTCAAACTACCCGCTCATATTAGGCTGGGATATGATAGAGTCTCATGTACTCTGTGATCATGATAAGCAAGTTATTTCACAGATGGGGTCGATCTGCATCTGACGGGGTTCGTTTTCATCATGAAGTCTGTAGTTGCCTTCATGAATTATCTTTGCAACACAGCACATGCAAACAATCTGCACATGCAGCCTTTATTTATTTACTAAATTGCATATTGGAAATCAAACTCGTGTTGAGGGTACCCCAGACTACAATCCATATAACTGTAGCTCTTGTGTTACATGTCGACATGCAAACCTTGGCAGCCAGACGGTGTAAGAACATGGACACATAGTGACAACGGTGCTGCGGTGCGCCTCATGAAGTTCAATCACACACACCGTGTAAATATAGTTGGTGAAACAGGTGACAGCACATGAGCGCAGCAGGCTTAAGGGAAGCGTGGGGCTTCTATTTGACCTGCGGTCTCCAGTTACTTCAGCGTCGATGTCAAAATGCTGCAATTTCTATTCTGTTTGTTTGGAACGCGTAAACAGCTGCAAGTTATTTCCCTCTGCTAATGTCAATGAATCAGCAGTTAAAGACAATCCCAACAGAGCTCGTTATAGAAAAAAAGCCACAAGTACTGCAGGGACATTGTTGCATGTGAGGGGTGTCGTCAGGCTGTCTCAAAGTGTTCAGGTACTATTCCAAGGAGAGGTTGCTTCACCAGACAAAAGGTCAAATAAGTGACTTTCACAGACGCGTTACTTATCACTGCAGCTCGATTTTAACCAACCCAGGGTACACGAGGCTCGCTGCTTATGTAACCAGATTCACTTCCTCTCCGAGCTCCTCCCTGAGTCATAAAAAGAACATGATGGGGAGGGGGGGGTCCCCTAAAATTGATCTTGCGCAACTAAAACATCAAATCCAAGTGAAGGATCGGCCCCAGCTGTCCTGATGTAGACGGGAAAAACCAAATATCTAAATCAAAGGGTTCGACTTGTTGGTAAGGAGCTTTTTTGTGGTATTTGTAACATCTTGAAAAGGGACACAGAGTTGTGTCCTTTGCCTTTCATCAAACCCTGTGGCATCTTGCTTAAAGGGGACTGTGCTAACCACTTCCCTCGGCTGTCATTTCGTGTAATCAAAATCGTGTCACCACCACATGTAAAACCATAATTTCAACTTGTAAAGGTTAGTTTATTTAGAATATTTGTACTACTTTTGAGCAAAATTAATAAATGCAAATGTGAAGCAATCTGTTAGCATAGCAAAAACACAAAAGTTGGGGGGAGCAGCCTAGCTAGCTAGCCTAGCTGTATTATCATATTATTCTTTTTCTTTTCTTTTTTATATTTTTGGCATTCTGCATGTCACTAAACCATCAGTAAACTGTGGTTACAGTATAAGTGTGGTGACTGTTATGTGGTTTCTCTGAGTTATGTTTCATTTGAAGTGTTTTTAATGTTACAGTTAAGGGCTAGGTGTGACTAGCTTTACTGTGTGAAATGTATTAAGTATGAATGCACTTCCTCTTGTTATGTTTCGCGTAAGAAACAGGCCGGTATGTGTAAAGAACAGTCCAAGTGGCACTGGGGGGAAAAAAGCAGCCTCAACAAAGAGGAACAAAGCTGAGTATTGTCGGCCTTGACTTGTTCACATTCTTCTCCCGTGTTCCTTCATCCATGAAAGGCTGAGCCTGTATAATCCACCGTCCTTCTTCGTGCTCACGCCAGCCTCTTTACACAGATGCTGATGTGGGACATCATATTTTCACAAACACACACCAGTTTGCACATTTATTACAGAACCCTTGTGGCACGGTGACGTAAGAGAGGATGAGGACGCCGCCTCAATGTCCCGCAGGAAAAACTTCCCATTTATTTATTTTAAAGGAAACAAAAAGTCATTTCCTCGTGTATCCAAGGATAAAATGCAGCTCTGTCAATGCTCCTTCGGCCGTTCTCCTGGACAGAGAGAGACCTCACAAGATTTGTCGCCTCCCTTGTTTCCCAGTCATCTTTGAGGGCCCCAGGGAGACATGTCTTCACGGGGACAGGTCAGACCAAAGTGAGAGGGGGGAAAACTTCGATATGGCAACTCAGATGTGATCCTCGATGGGAAAAACCAATCGGGTTCCACGGCTCAACAGTTCCTGTTCCCGAGAGTCCATCTCTCGCTCCAAGGCCTCCTCGGAGGTGCTGCCGATCCTTTTGCCATTCGCCGCCGCCGCGCCGCCCGACGCCCCGTTGGCCGTCAGGGCCGCGTCGCCAAACGTCAGAGTCAGGTCACTGTCGTCACAGAGGAAGTCGGAGTCTTGATCCTTCAGCTGCTCCTGGTTCTGAAAATGAGGGAGGGAGAAGATGGAGGTGTGATGGCTGCCACAGTCATATCAATGCTGCAGCACTTTGAGCTCCCTGTGCTGCAACATCACATTTAACCAAACGCAGAAAACCACAAGCTGCAGAACATCACACAAACCAACCCACCACATGAAAGATTAACCTCACTTACCCCATCACCCTATACATTCACCCTCCTAACCCTCACCATAATCTCCTCAGAGGCAGATTTACCATCACTTTCACAAACCAGTACAGTATGTGTGTTTGAGCCTGAAGGGACCAGCAGTCTAAACTGATCACACGATGACAGCGTTGACTTAAGTATTGGGAGAATATTTAAAGCCTCTCAAAAGCCCCGTTTTCCTTTGGCAGAACATCTCTTCTTTTATTTCTATAAATAGAAAAGTGGCTGTTTAAAAGCACCTGGGTTTATTCTTGGAACGTTATCGACGGTTGTAAAGCTGTAACATGATGTCCGGCTTTAATTGACTAGCTGACGGTCAATAATCTGCTCACGGCCCCGGGAATAACCAGAGGTCGTCATGTTGGGTCAACAGGGGAGAATATAAAGTGATTCCATTAGCATCAATCTCTTCTAATCTCACCATAAGGAGATAAAATTAATAACATGAAATGACCCCCACCATCAGTGCGGACAAATGTGAATTAGCTTCCGGCTGTTTTATCTTTTGTGTTTTATAAAGGAGACACGGTGGGGCTGACATGGAGCTGGCAGGCACTCGTTTCTTGACTCTCAGTAAGGATAGGCACATTTAAGCCCAGAACACTGTTATATTTCAATAAAGGACATTAAAAGGAGCTAGAAACTAATTTCTGCAGAGGATTTCCTGACTTTTTAATATCAATCAGGAACCAGAGCACATTTTAATTTCAGCACTTGGTGACAAGGAGCCAGAAATGACTCTGAAATCCCAACTTATCCATCACAGGAAGTGATGACTGCTGGTCTTTAAATACAATGAAATAATGTTTAGTTTTTGATTTTCTAACTAGGCACTGACATTTTTAGATTGCTGGAAAATGCCTCAAAAGAAGTGAAAGATGGAATTATCCAGTGTAAATCAGCGGTCGACAGTGGGTTCTGGCATTCTAAATCCCTGCCTGGAGCCAGTGCTGCAGCCGTCTTTATTGAAACGGTGCTGAAAGGGCTCTTTTATGCCCTCTGAATGCAGAAAAGGCCTTCATTTTCTCTGTGCTTTATTTGTTTTCTGGGGCAGCCACTGACAATACTCAGAGTGAGAGCCGCTCCCAAGGCCCCAGTAAAAAATAAAATCCTAAATCTGATTTCACGGACCGCGTTTGTCGCCTTTCAAAAGACAGAAAGCGCAAAAACATGATGAATGAAATACTTTCCACACGTTTCCTCTTTCAAGTAGGGAAAAAAAGCTGCGAGGCGGAGAATTGATCTCAATATTATTCTGGACGCGGTCCTTTACTGAACGTTTCTGTAGCGCGACAGCATGATTCACAGCGTGTGAAGGAAGCCTGCCTCACCTCGTAGGCCCGGGGGCTGGTCAGACAGCTCGCCAGTGGGCCGCAGCAGGCCGGCAGAGTGGAGGTCAGAGGTGGGCCGCTGTGTGTCAGAATGGGTTTAAGGTAACTGAACGTTTGTTAAGGGGAACAAACAGGCAGTAAAACAGTTGGTCAATTTAATATTCCACATTCTAATGGAGGAACTACCTGAAAGTTACCCAAAAAACACACTACTTTTAACTGATCCCAAAGAAACACCTCCCTGAACGCAGCAAAATAAACCCCCCCATTAGAATTTCGTGATCTACCAAGAGGAAATAAGTCTGCGATGCCTGGCAGGAAGAGTTGGGAAGGGGGGGTGGGGGGGTGTTGTTGTAACTTAGGATGGGTTAGGGTTAAATAAACGTAATAGATATGGACATGTGAGCAGGGATCAACCACAGCCCAGCACAGAGGCCAACAGCTGTCCTGACGCAGTCTCATGAGGTGTTCGCCCCCGCACGTGTCGCCAGGGGAGAAAGTGTCCACCGTCCAAATGCAGCTGCCCACCCACGGAGACAATCGAGCACTCGGGGAGCCGATTGTTGGGCCGAGTGGCAGGAAATGGGAGGATGGCCCGTCACCACGCTTCCTATTCACAATGTGTTGTTACAAGCAAGGACGTTTAATTGATCCGTGCATGTGGTTCTGGTCCCAAGCCCCCACAGACGTCACATCTGACTGGCATGGAAACAGCTGCTGGAACACTTTCCTGACCCGGTGGCATTGAAATGAGAGATAAAAAGACCTTTTGGTGTTGTGCAGGCGGGAATAGAAAGGATACTTGTGGTCAAAGGTGTACCACAGTCTGAAGAGCCACGCACTCTCCTGTTTGGTTTTACCGTGTGGTTCCTCCTGGACGCCGTCCTGCAGAAACACGCCAACCGAAGGAGAGACTGGGATTTTTCTCATGCACACACAAAATCAGGAATAAATGATTCTGCTGCACGCATGTAAAGTTGCTCCTATATTTATAATTTTTAAAAAAAAAATAACTACAGTGGGATTTAAAAATAGATTGAACAAATCAATCAATTAGACAAAACACAAGGAATTATATTCAGATTTAAACTCTCAGAATTGAGATTTTACAACCTAAATATAGATTTTGAATCAGTTTATCTAAAATCTGTATAAAATGTAATCCAATAGAGAAGAATTTAAACTAGAATGTGTACAGTGCATGCATATAAATATAACCAAGTTAAGCTGTAAATAATAAATGGTGTGATTAATTATGTAGCATTTCTAAAGCACAGATTACTGTCACATTCAATTTACAGAATCATTGTAATGAGAATATTTTGCTACTTTTACTAACAAGAAAATGTGATGGCTCACTAATCTGTAAAGTAGATTCAAAATATCAAATATTGTTGCCATTTTCAGTTCTCACTGGTCAATCTAAAGAAATTCAACTAAACTTTAAAATGTCCACCGTCTTTTTGTTTCTGGTTTTAACCACATTAAGCAAAATTCACCGCCTGAAGAGTACTGAGAACGTTCTGTCTCTTTCAGCAGATTCTCGTCTTCAGACTTGCTGAGTTTGTTCTATGCTGAGGTAAAATTGCAGAAGTAGAAGAGTTTCAATAGCCAGAGTTAGTTTGCCTCCTCACCCCGTGAAGGACCTGGAAGCTGCCTCCCCCGAGTTCCAGCTCCTCATCCAAGTCCACACCCACTCTGGGAAGGAAGAAGGCAAAGGAAGACAAAGCATGAACTGAGGTACCAACTCATGAATTAAGGAAGTTGCTTAACTCCTGACGACACCTTTTTGATGCGTCTTTTTTGGTTTGTTTGATGGTTGTTTTTTTCCCCCCATGTTCTGCTTTGAACAGAAATGGATAAAATGCTGAAGAATTAAAAAAATGTTCAAAACCACAATTGCAAACAAACAGGAAGAAGATGTCCATCAAAAGCTAATGTGTGTGTGTGTGTGTGTGTGTGTGTGTGTGTGTGTGTATGTGGGGGGGTGGGGGGTGTGTGTGTGTGGGTGTGTGTGTGGGTGTGGATGTGTACTTGCGACATAATGAGTACTAAAATACTCATTCTACCAACAAAGTGAGGACTCCAAACTCCTCACAACTCCAAAGGACTGTTTGATGGTTAAGACCTGGTTTTAAGGTTGAGGTTAGAACTGGGTTCAGGTTATGGTTTGGGTTATGATTAGTTGGGATGGTTGGGTTATGCTAAGGATTTGGGTAATGTAATATTCCTATTTAAGTCCTCAGAAAAATAGAAGTACTCTGTGTGTGTTTGTACATGATTTCCCCCTCATTAAATAAAAAAGAAAAGTGCTTTTCTCCCCCACTCATTCACCTTCCCACAACCCAAACTGGCTCTCCTGACCCAGTCTGAGAGGACAGCTTAGCTGCTGGCAGGATCTTTGCAGCACCGAGGACATACGCTTTGGATTTCCTGAAATGAATCCCACTTCCTCTGCAGCACAGCTCATTTTAACCTCGGCAGCTGGACACGAAGCAGTTCTCTTACCGACGTGGATTAAACTAAACACTGGCAGATTTTAAGAGGGACACTTTTAACTCACATAAGCTCTGGCACGGTCGACTCTAATCCTTGAGGACGGCGGCCAAGCCAGAGGAGCGTTTTATGGGCCGATGTGGGGTAAATTTAGAGCGGGGGGTTATATTTAACCTCAGATGATTTCATGAGACATTCATTCTATAGAAATACATTTCTTCTTGCTTTCCAGGAGCAGGAATTCCCTCACACGACTGTACCACCAACAGGAAAATCAGGGTCGGAGGTTGTGCAGAGGTCAGAGAACCCGCCAAAGCAGAGACGCGGGGGGGCTGAGAGTTGAACGCACAAGTGATGAGGGGGGTTCCTGTCTAGCAGTAGAGAGGAACAGCCCAGCATACTTTTCCTCTGATAAGAACTGTTTATATGCTAACACATGCTCATAAAAGGCTTCGCAAGGGCTCCCTTGATAAACAAGGTAATCCTGAAAATGGCCTCCAAATAAAAAGAACCCAGGATACTAAAATAACCAGTCAAGTATTCAAAGGTTTGTCGGCGGCGGGCGGTGTGATCCTTTACAGCGCGGTGTGAAAAACCAGCCACAGCCAGAGACACACACACACACCCAGGCTCTCACACACCCCAGAGAAAGGTCAGCGCCATGCAGCAGCTCCCCAACACACACACAAGGAATCCGTTTCATGTCAGCTGGAGCTGAAACGTCCCCGCCGACCCGACAGGCCCCAAGAGTCCCAGCTGAAACAATCACACATGCCTCCCCAACACCAGTTACCACGGAGGAGTTGTAACGTGCAGGTACGGCACCTGAAGTACTCCCACTTTCCATGGTGGCGTCGCTCTTCCTGCAAACCCGAGCTGACTCCAAAGCTGTCACATCACGAACACTCGGGGTTAAAATAAGTATCATACAGACCTAATAAAAGATGTAGTGATAATTCTGAATGTAAAGGTAATATCAGATTTATTTAATGGTTGTTGTTGGCTTGAAGCTTAGTTAAGAACAATGGAAAATATTGATTGATTATTTTCATTTATATCAGAATCTTGTGCTGTATTTGGTGTTGGCAGAAGATTGCTGCTATGAGATACAGTATATAAATCCCATAAACCCTCCATGACTTCAAGGCTAATTTTATAGTTCATATAAATACAACGTATTAATCACAGTAAAATGATACATTTCAGTGACAAATTGTGTATAATTGGCAGCCCTAATAGTGAATAATACAACAAATATTATTTAATTGGGGGATTTTTTAAAAATCATCTTGATTTCTGGCAGTTCTGTTCAGGTTTTTGATTCCTGATCCAAAACCCAGGACCAAAAAGATGACAAATATAACTAGAACTGAAAATGCAATCTGGTTACCCAGAACGCCCTGTACTGCCCTCCCAACTTTGAGTCCCAGATTTAAAAATGTGTAAATTTATGCACATGGGATCGGGGCTATTATATGCCTACCCTGAACCGCATGTACCCGTTACCGTGGCAACGGGTTCATGGAAGAGATTTTGGCAAAGTTCTAAACCACCAAACACAATAGCTGCTGCTCCACCCGAAGAGGCATTACTGGTATTAAAGAGAGTTCTGTCACACACACACACACACACACCACACACACACACACACACACACACACACACACACGCACACACACACACACACACATCACCAGAACATAATCCGCTCCGTCATGACAGATAAAAGCTCTGAGAGCATTGCGATCAGACTGAAATGAGAGATGCTGGCTCACAAACACACAGACAGCTGCTGGCACAGCTTGGTTTGCTCATCCAGCCGCAGGGCGGAAGTTGAAACAGTCGTATGATCAACAGATTCTGATTTTAAGAAGGAAAGAACCGGCTAAAAGAGTCAGCAGGGTGGAAAGAGACCTCTGGCCCCACCTCCTGGACAAACCAAAAATGGGTTTGGTGTGAAAATTAAAGTCGGTTGGGGGGAACAAAGACATGAACAGCGTGAAAAGAAATGGGAAAACTGGGGATTCTTTTTCTGGGTCACTGTATGAGGGACTGGAGGAGGCGCCCGGCTGCTGTACCTGATGTGAAGCCAGGAGAGCATCGGCGTCGTTCCGCCACCAAACACCCACACGGTGAAGAAGACGACGAGGAGCGTGGTGGTGAACATCATCTGGCGGGCGTAGGTGGCCGTGTCTCGTATCGCCAAGGCGAACGCCATGGCTCCCCGCAGCCCTGCAGAGGACACAGCGATGAGCGTCGCCTGAAAGAAAATCTACGCCCATTATAAAGATATAGCTTGTTTCGGCCTGGCTGGACGGTGACCTTGGAGCACGAGGAGAGACGCTGAGTGCAGCGTCATCAGCGCCTCAACCGCCTCAAAGCTGGCAAACCAATCTGGGAACAGACCGAGCCGCGGAGGCTGCTGGAGGCCCGTGCAGAGGTGATTTACAGCAGCTCTGACATGGACAGTGACTCGGGGGATGAGAAGAGACAGCAGATGGGGACATGGGATAACTTGCTGGACAGTGGAACAACTCCAGGGCTTTGACTGCTGTTGTTTCTGCCTTGTTTGTTCCGATTTATGACGCGTTTAAGGTCAGAAACAGAAAAAAATTGTCGTATTCCATCCATCCGTCATTTCCTGTTAATTGCCTTTTAATCCTAATCAGGGTGACAGAGGCAGGACCCACCATGCCCTCACACACCCACGTCTAGGGACAATTTAGAGCCTTTAGAGGACCCTCCCACGAACATAGATCAGATGTTGCAAAGTTTGAAAAATCTTGAAAAACATCCCATCTTTGCTGTCATGGCGGAAGAAAACCAGTTGCTCTTTAAATGGACGTCACTGACAACAAACTGAGCTTTGAGCGGCGGGTAAACGCAGCGTGGGGAGAGACGGGACAAACGGGCTCTTTCATACCGGCGAACATCATCATGTGTTGGAAGTTGCCCTTGATCTTGTGTCTCCTGCCGAGGTTGAGGAGGAAGGAGAGGGGGTAGATGTTTAATGCTCTTCCAATGAATATGGCGATCTGACAGAAACATCAAGGAGGCTTAAACAGCACAAAATGACGCAGAACTTCAAAAGCACGGCAGCAAACAAGTTCTGATTTATGTTTTTTAAGTGCACAAATCCGCCAAAATAAACGGTGGCCTAATTCTTGTCCCAAAGCGAAAATAGGAGAATCCTTGTTTGTCATGCCCCTCCCCCAAAAAAAGGATACAAAAGCTCCTAAGATGAAGATGGGGCTAAAAATGTGATTCTGGAATGTGAACAAAGCCAGACCCATGTAGGAGAAGATGAAGTTTTCCGCCAGGAAGTGGAGCACCTCAAACAGCTGCGGAGAAAACAAAACACCCACGGTGAAGGGAGAGAGGTCAAACACAAGGTCAAACACGTGTAAATGTGCAGGCGGCGGTTGTGTTTTTGAGCAGGAAGAGCTTGGTCAGGGACACATTTGTGACAATCTTCATTTCTCTGAAGCCAGAAAATCCCAGAGTGAGCCACAACACTAATCTGCACCCTCACCACCGGAAGGGGAACGCAAACAGTCGCGTTGGGAGGGCCATCCTCAGACAACCCCGATTAAGGTCACAGCGGGCCGGCGGCCGAGCCATCTGGCGGCTCGGCGAGGGTACAGGAGGCTTTGAAAATGACGACGGGAGACGCTACCTGCTTGGTGCGTTTGGTGGATTCTTCCGACAGGTTGTTGTGGGTGTAGTGGGCCTGGGCGATGCCACAGAACAGCACAGAGACGACGCCTGTAGGTCACAGAGAGGACACGGGCAGCCGAGGGAAAGGGTCGCTTTTATCCCTCTTACTGTGTATCAGAATATCGCACATGCTTTGCTACTGTTCATGTTATCTGCTGCAGCTGCCACAGCTTCTGCATGTAAGCCCCCGTCACGCCAGATTAATATAACAGATTACAGTCGCTAAAGGCTTTAGCAACACTCAAACTGCTGACGATGACAGCAGTCGGATTATTCATTCATTGTCCACCAGTTATTTATGTTTGGGGGGCTTAAAGCCTTTCTCCTGATTAGCCATTTATTTAGAATCTAAAATAATGATAAGTTGTTGTGAGACGGAGCGGCCATGATAACGTTAGCAGAGCTGCATCTGGTCATGGTGAAGTCTAAAATGAAGCAAGTGTCGACTTGGTATTGATACTGATCTAACCAGGATGTGATTTTAGCTTTCACAGCTGATATCTTAAACGTGAAGCTAAAAGCAATCACACTCGTTGGAGAGAGTAGCATGCAGCCTCTGATGACAGCATAAATGCAGAATAGACTCTCCTTCATCATGAGCCCAGCTGTGTGCTGCACCCTCCCAGCATGCAGCTGAACTCACCCGTGAAGCCGCAGGCCTCAGCCAAGAGGAAGGTGCTCCAGGACATGAGGAAGAAGAGGGCCGTCTCCAGCAGAGGGAAGCAGTGCAGCTTGGTGAACTTGGTGACGTGACAATTGGGTTAAAGGCGGCACAACCGTCACAAGGGCTGACAAAATAAAACGCTCGCTGTGGACTTCAGATCTGTGGAGTTCATAAAACCTTAAATCTCCGCACAGCACTAAAACAAACCATCAACTTTTTTGGGCATTCATTGTGTTGGCAAGGTTATTCTATTCTATTAGTTAGTTACCATCTGCCTAACTTTAATAATTAATTATTATTAATTAGAATTATTAATCACAATCAACACTTCAGTTACTATTTAGTGCCTTGTGCTTTTCAACTTCTGACTCTGTATTTTATTACATTATATTTTATACCTTTCCCACATATTTTTACATCAAATATACTTTCTATTTTATGGATATCTGAAAGACTCAAACAAAATAATCAAAACTAAAATCTGATTACAAAGCTTTTAAATTACTTGAAGTTTATTTTCTTCGTCTTTCAGGAGAAATAACTCAAAAATAACCCCAAACAACCAATTTAATTTGTGTACCACCAGCGCAATGACACCAGTAAGGTCACTGGTCCTAGCGTCGTGTGCGTTTGTCCTCCTGTAGTCTTTAAAGTTGTTTCCACTAAAAGGATATGAGAGCAGTGACGACCCCGGTGACGGCGCCCATCGCGAAGGAGCCGCTGAAGATCCCCAGGAAAACCCCAACCGACGTGAAAAAGGCCGAGGCATCGAACATGTGTGTGTTCGCCCCTCTGGGCTGGTAGGCCACAATAGACCTGAAACATCAAGAAAACCACAACAGCCTTACAGAAATGGTGAAAACGCACAGCAAGCTGCTCGTGGTGAACTACAGAGAAGCCTGGGATGTTGCACTGAACACGCTTTGATATTAGGTGCAATATCGCATCGACCACCAGGTGGTGCTGCGTCTCTGTGGAGTCTGCAGCTGCCTCACATCTGCATTTCCACCTCCTCCTGGGAGGAACACAACCTCGCAAAAGAATTGCATCTTCCTTACGACGAAAGCACGATGGCCACGGCGTCGTTCATGACGCTCTCTCCGAACAGCAGAGCGTAGAGATCCCCGTCTGCGTGGAGCTCGTTGAAAATGGCCAACACCGTCACTGCACACACACACACACACACACACACACAAGCCCTCAACAGCATGTCCTCACACATATGCAGCACCACCGTGCGAGAGGCTCTGCGTCATACCCGGGTCCGTAGCAGAGATGATGGCGCCAAAGAAGAGGCAGTCGGTGTAGTAGAACTTGTCCGTCAGCTGTCCGACCGCCTCCATCAGTTTGACCACGCCGTACATCAGGTTCCTAATGTCAAACGGCGCCACGTGTTTTCATCCACAGGCGACACACGTGATGAATGGCAGCAAGAAAACACTCACCCAATAATGAAGCAGGAGATGGCCGTGCCCAGAAAAGCGTAGGTTATAATAGAGCCCAGATTACTGAAAAAGAGTCTCTGAAAGGGGGCAGAAATGAGGCCAGAACTGTCATTAGAGTTGACATTTCTACTCCCATCTGAGAAAATGTCTATATGCACATGGCCTTTCAAGAGATTTCTAAATATTTAGAGTAAACATCAGACTGATTATCCCTTAAGATTGAGATTAATTCCAAGTTAAAACAGAAACAAACAGAAGTCCGCCAGTTAGTGTTCCTGCCTCTAAAACAAACACACTGTCAACAGTTCAGGAAAACTCGGGCCGGCCAGACTGGTTAGCTTATCCAGAATATTCATTTCTGCTAAATGTACTGTAGCTACAGCAAATTACAATACAGGCTTTTTTTTTAAAGATCAAAACTATACAGATGGGTCTGTAAAACAATTGTAAGCTAATTTAGAGCTAACAAGTTCACATGCTGTTTATGTTCTAAATATTGCAGTTTTGATGTGCGACATTTACTAACTTACTTGTAACTAATTTGCTTTATGAAACCTAACTACAGAGCTGAGGTAGTTGTTGCGCAACAGTTGGAACAAAATAAACACCTACAACAACATAACCTAATAAGGTTTTGCAAGTTACTTTAGAAAAATGTATCAGCTGGTCTACAGAAAGAAATTAGCTAAAATATTTTCAATAAGTTGTTTTTTTCCAGGTAGTTTCCAAAATTATAAATTTCCCTCACTTTTCCCTCATTTACATTTTTATTGTATTGTTAATAATGATAAAAGATCTCAAATAAAATATCTAATATATCTAAAAATATATTTATTTTAAAAATAACATCCTAAACTTTATGATCTATCTAAATTAGCAACAATGATCAAATGTAGTGCGTTTCAGCGTAAAAGTGATTTCCAATCCGAAACTATTTAGACCTTCGTAGCCTTTTGAATTTGATGATCAAATTACAGCTGGACCAAATGATGAAGGCAAGAAGTTCAACTTCACTGAAGTCTTTCTCCTTTCAGTGTTGAGCTCACAATTACAGTTCAGAACAACTACCGGTAGATTTACTCAATAATCCCTGTAGTCATGCTGCCTAAAAGCAGATTACAGAAGGATATTTTCAGTCATTTGACATTCTTCTCTCCACATCATTGATCGGGCGTGAAAGGTGGAGCTGCGCTCTCATGAATCTGATATCAGAAAGCAAAGGTCATTCCGCTAAAGCAATGATATTCCATTCTTCTGAGGACCTAATAGTTACACCGGCTTCAAGAAAACATGTCGATGAAAAGCGGAAACGGCTGATTTTGCTGCTGTCAGCCGTTTCTGTCTTAATCTGCAGAGAGGGCACAGGAAACTAAAGACATCAGCTGGACTTCCCCATCCACCGGATCACTTCTAGAGAAGGCTGGACTTCCCCGTGTGGCCAGCGAGGGGTTTTCAGAGAGAAGCCACAACACAGCCAGACTCACCTTCTTCAGACTGTACCCAGCATGGAAAATGATTGGAGGCAGCAAAATGTTGAAGAACACCTCAGGATCAAAGGTCACCTGGGAATGAAATGAGAAATCTAAATAAATACCAGGGCTAAATCCGGCACGCGCGCGTGCATGTGCGTGCTGCCTTTACCTTGCGTAGCATGTCATTCTGCTCCACATTGTGGATCTCTCTGGAGTTGATCTCCCCTTTGAGGGTGTACTCGAAGAACTTGCCGCTGACGTTGAGCAAGAGGGTGCTGGCGGGCCTCACATTCATGGCGCAGCTCACCGGGGTCTTGTTGTGGTAGCTGGTGGCAGGGATGCCGTAACGCAGGACCACCCCTACCAGCAGACCTGAGGAAGCCAAATTCAAAGCAAGGCAGGCAAAATAGAACATTAAACAGCCTGAAAAAGTAAAGGCACAGTGACTTGATAGACTGGAGTTCCCCTGGAAGCACAGATGCATCTACAAACAAGGGTGAAACAAAGGCTCCCAAAAGCCTAGGTCCTTTCCAACTGTTATAGCAGGAGAGGTTGAAACCCACTATCCTCTTTTAAATGACGTGAGAGTGTAAAGCGTGACATATTCTGGTTTTGATCTGCGATTCCTGTAAAACCAGGCAGATGTAGTTCTATTAGTGGTTCGGGACCTGTTCAGTAAAAGCCTCGATACTTTTGGGGGCATTTGCAGGAGTCAAAGTCTGTTGTTTTTATGAAAACACTGGTTAATGAATGATGTGTGCAGGCGACGTGCTTTAGAAACCAAATGCAGATGTGGAGTCTTCGGCTGTGGTCTGACATTACAACCCAATACGCTGCCCCCCAGTGCACTCATATTAGCCAGATAACAGAAAACAGGCTTCCTTTCTGTTGCCTCAGCAGCAGAATGTTCCCATTTTATACCCCAAACACACGTTTGCATTTAGGATGGAACATTTCCAGTTCTGTGTTGGTGAGCACGTCCCTGAAGTGTGTTCTCTGATGAGATCTCCTCTCATTTATGTGATTCTGTGCCCTTGGTTTTTAATCATCAAATTTTCTGGCACCAAACAAAGCCAACAGCACGTTAAGACCAGTGCACTGGAGTTCCCTCCACAGCAGATACTGCATACGTGGCCTCAGAAATGTCGTGGAACTGATGAAGGGTGCCGATTCCTGGTCAGCCGGGAGTGAAGCTGCACATGCAGACATGCAGACATGCAGACATGCAGACATGCAGACATGCAGACATGCAGACATGCAGACAGCACCTTCCAGAAGCCACTGGGAATACAGGAGTCTCTACATTTACTGGAACTTCAGGGTTTTTCAGGTTTGTGTTCATGACCTTGGTCCCGATGCTTCTGTACACACTCTGTGTGTGTGTGTGTGTGTGTGTGTGTGTGTGTGTGTGTGTGTGTGTGTGTGTGTGTGTGTGTGTGTGTGTGTGTGTGTCCAGCAAAGCTCACCGTAAATCATGGCCAGTCCGGTTTCGTGGAGGAACCTGACCCGCCTGTGCTTGAAGAGCCATATGGTGAGGATGGTTAGTGTCAGGAGTAAAATGAACGTCAGCAAATTGACGCTGTCCTGTCGGTGACTTTCTTCAGCCTCCTTCTCCGTGGCAAGTTCCTCCATTCCGTCGCCCTCCGCCTTCAGTACCGACGCCGCGTCAAGCAGTATCCAAAGCAGCAGCATGGTGCTCGGCGCGCCGGCCTCTCCGCAGCGCATCGGCCGTCGGCGGAGCTCCGTGCAGGATGATGCTGCTGCTGCTGCTGCTGCTGCTGCTGACAGCAGACCGCCTCTATGCCATGACACCGCTCCGAGGAACCAACAGCTGAGCCGGGCCGAGGCTAGAAACCACCCAGCGTTTGCAGACCGGGGAGTTCAACCTTTTAAAGGTACAACGCGCCGTGCAGGCTGCAGGGAGGTTGGCGCACCGAAGACCCCCCCGTCTACACCTCAAACCAAATCTGCTGCTCAACAGCAGTACCGCGTCACTGTTTTTTGGGATTTTGATGAGTCTGCACTTCGGTGGTAAAACAGGAAATCCTAACAGGCTGAAGGAAACGTACAAGCAAATATCCTCGAGTATAACGAATCCTGACAGAGGCGGGGGACGGGGGGGGGACAGTCGCACCATTCAACATTTAGTCATTCCCAGTAGATCAAATAAGAGTTGGATCTGTTAATCAGGTATGAATAGAACATCTGAAATATAGATGTGAAGACTCATTGGATATGTGACATTGGTAATATTTAGCCACAGCGTTTCTGTTTGGAATTTGGAAAATCAAGTCACAGATGGTTTAAAAATAAAGATGCCATCAGCAGCCTGGGGCCCATCAACAGGTTCTTCCAGCTCTGCCATCGGGTAAAAGCACAATATGGTGTCTGCACTTAAAGGAGGAAACTCTGTAAATTGTTGAAGTGAGAAGAGTGTACATAAAGAAAGTCTGGTGAACTGAAACACACTCGTGATCTGGTTTGGACCATCCTCTCGTCACAGAGGCGTGATAGAAGATTACACATTACCAAAGCCTGCAGACTTCACATGCACGCTGAGCTGTGGCTGGGGAGTTCGGACATATTGGTTCCACTTTATTGCTCATGTTTATGCGCTTTTAAAGAAGTTTTCTTGGATGGTGTGCAAAAACAGTCTACTTCAACACTGAGTCTTTGATTATTTCCATCCCAGGAGTCTCCCGATAATCCTTCTGCCACTGTCTTGTAATTATCTATTCCGTTTTCTCTTCTTAAAAATAAAATATGCTCAAATCAGTACGGTTATGCTTATATATCTAAAGATATCTAGTGATTTGAATGATTAATTTCATTTTTAGGTACTTCAGAAATAAATAAATCCATCTTTTGATTAATTAAATCTAAAAAACAAACAAGTATTTATTTTGTTTTTTGAGGAGAAATTGGATTAACTGAAGAAAGAAATATTACAGGGGTTTAAATCCGTTTTCGTTCTTTATTTATTGTATTTAGCTAACGACATTGATCAGTTGCTATTCCCGACCCAAAGGTGGCGGTAACACACTAATCCGGTTCGTAACCACCTGACGGTGAAAACGTAGAAGAAGAAGAAGCAGAAGAGGAGGCGGAGGACGATGACGACCAAAGGGGGCGTGAAATCTTGTCAACTTAAGTGCACGTAAGCTTCTTCTTTACCTTTTTCCTGCGCTCGAACCAAACATTGTGATTAAAAACGTCGCCTCGTCCGGTGGCCACTGAAACGCCAAAATGGGGTGCTGTTTTTCGAAAAAATCCAAACGAAAGTCACCCGAAAAAGAGGATCTTACGGCGACTGTCGAGACGACGACAGGCAACGCGGTTCCCCTTGGCAACAGCACCGACGAGGCTCCGAAGCAGTACAGCTGGGATAAGAGAGAGAAGGTAACCCGCTGGACCCCCGGGTCAGAACAGCCCAAATCAATGACCCATAAAGTTCTACAACTTAGCCAAACATACAGTTTAAAATCTGAGTTTTGCTGCCTGACTGTAGCTAACGCAGATGCCCATCATTTTAAGGCGTGGTTAGCAACATGTTGCGTTACTATTCTAAAAGGAATGAGACCAAAAAGGCTCAGATTATTGTCGACATTTAATTTGTGAATGGCATTTAAAGTGATTTTGCCTCATCGAAATGGACCTGCTGGGATTGATCAGTAATACTGGGCTTGCCATTAATATACAATACAATTTTTGGTTTATGTGTTTACCATAGTTTACATGATCCCATTGCAGTGTAACAGGGAACAGAAAAGTAACATATAACAGGGAAGTTCTCGGAACAACAGCTCATGCATGAAGCCTTATCTCATTATCGGATTACAACTCTGCACTTTGTAGTTCACTTTTCCCCTGGTGAACAGGCGTTCGCCCACTTCCGCTTTGACTCCGGATATTAATCTGTGTTTAACCGCATCGTGCAGCTGCCGCCCCGGTAAATAACCAGGTGCACCTCTGCGATCGCACACGTTAATGTTAACCAGGCAAACGCAAGTCAAACTCAACTTGTTGCTCTTTTCCTGGTCAAAAATGGATGGCGAGTGGCTGCCTGCTGTTACCTGCTGCACAACACATGTAAGCATGTGTTGTGCAGCAGGTAACAGGATGTGCCTGCGTAGATGAGCATTAAAGGACCAGTTCTTTGTCTTTGTAAATTCACAATGTGCCATTTAAGCTTGGTTGACTGTGTTAACACAACAGAGTGCAGCCCGCATTCATCTTTACTTTTCAAATGCAGAAGGGTGAATAAAAATCATTTTGTGTGGTCCCAAAGAAGAATTTGATCTGCTATTATAATTTTAAGTAGAGATAATTGACGTTCTGATGGGGATGGACATCAAATCTTGCTCTATACTTTGAATAGTAATGTGCAGAGAGCTGTGACATGTTTACCAGTGTAGTCTGTTTATTATTGAAAGATAGTTGTACGGGTACAACAGTATCTGACCCTGAAGCAGCTGAACGAAACTAAAACGTCACACTGTTGTTGTGTCTCTGTTGTTACTGTGTCATATATATGTGAAACTTTGTTCTGTTTTTCTTTCTCATGCTGTCACCTTTCCTTTGGTGCAGGTTGATCCCAAAGACTACATGCTGACAGGCCTCAAAGATGCCACCGTTGGCCGCCTGCCTGGAAAACTAAATGGGCAACAGTTTGTCATCCAGGAGTGCGAGAACTGCAACATTTTTGTGTTTGACCACTCAGCGACGATCACCATCGACGACTGCGTCAACTGTCGCATCGTGCTGGGACCTGTCAAAGGCAGCGTGTTTTTCAGAGACTGTAAGGACATCAAGTGCGTGGTGGCCTGTCAGCAGTTTCGAACGCGGGACTGTAAAAAGATGGATGTGTTCCTGTGCTGTGCCACTCAGCCCATCATCGAGTCGTCTACGGGCATGAAGTTCGCCTGCTTCCAGTACTACTACCCTGAACTAGCGTTCCACTTTAAGGACGCTGGACTCAGCATCTTCAACAACAACTGGAGCAACATTCACGATTTCACCCCAGTGTCTGAACAGAATAACTGGAGCTTATTGCCGGAGACTTCGTCCGTTCTGGATTTCGTCCCGGCCCCGGACACAGAGTCTGACTTCAAGGCGGTCAGAGTCTCTGCTGATCCGGCACGCAGCATTGTCCCTTTAACGAAGGGGGGGAGGCGCAAGGACAGCGAAGAGTCGTGCCTCTTTGTTTTCTTTGCAGGAGAGTATACCACTGCAAACGCACGAAAAATGATAGATGAGGTATGTAAAAACACGGGCGGGAGCTGACAGAACAGTCTTCTGTTATACAAGAGTTCACAGTCAATCCTGCTTTTACCAAGAGAGAGAAACAAACCAACCAGTGGATTATCACAGCTTTGTTTAGAAGTAACGTTCAAAGGAGCTGCTAATAGATGAAGATTAACACGATGAAAGCACGAAGCCGGTCGTCTAAATTAGGCACCCAGTTGTAAATTAAATGAGCTGAATTGTCAGAATCATCACACTGTGCATTAACTGGGAAAAAGCCTCAACATTTCCTGACTGGTTGGTTAGTTCATGAATTACTAAAGACTTGTTTTTCTTCTCTTAATATTCTTCATACAACTTCTGATATCTTTGCTAATCTATTAGCATACATGTGTTACCATTTAAGTATGACCTAAGATATGAGACAGTCTAATATTGTTCTCCCACCGATCACTATTTAAATTATTTTTTTAATATAGTCTCTATTTCATTCACAAAGGCAACTGCCAAAGGTTTCGTGCTGATCCAGACAAAAGAAGTCTCGATGCGCCCTGAAGATGTGAAGAGAGTCTTTCAAAACAATGCGGATGATCTTGTTGAGTGGATCAGCAAAGGTACGACTAGCTTTAGTGTTCAGATGTCTCTGGAACGTTTGTAGTGTATCACCATCGTCTGCTTCCTTGGCTGATGTGCTGGTTCGTCTTACCAGGTTTGTAGGTGTCAAAAGTGTTGCTCAACCTTTTTTTAGGAGGAAACTGATGTAATGTTGCAACAGAACCCGTGTCTCAATGTCAGCGTTTCCTGGTGGAAGAGCTGTATTTAGTAATGCTGCAGCAGTTCAGTGTGTGTGTGTGTGTGTGTGTGTGAGTGTGAACACCAATCTCCTGCTGTTTAAAGGTCCAGTTATAGCTCTGGAGCTGAGTGGTGACGGAGTTGTGGAAGCCTGCAACAACATTGCTAAAGAAGTCTTCAGCGGGACCAAGGTACAGCAGCTATGTCGCCTGTTTTGGTTTTGACACCTGTCAGTTCTCAAGCTCTACATTATGTTTTATTTCTCGCAGATTTTCGTTTCCGACAACAAAAACACGTCTGCCAGAGACGTGGACAATTTCTTCAACTTTGCCGACATGCAGATGGGCTTGTGAAACCAGTGCCAGAGAATAAACGGCGCATTAGAGGTAAAACAAGACATTTTAGAATCCAACACTCTTCGGTGTGATGTTGATTAGTTTGGTCATCAAACATTCACTAAGATAGAAAACTGTCGAAATCTTGCGTTTGATTAATCCTGGGCCGGGTCAGCTGACCACAGTAGCTGTAAGCAGAGAACGTCCTCCACATGCTAAGCGCCCTGTGAATATTTATATTTCTATGAATGTAACCTGTTATGTTGCTGTCGTCGATTGTGAATGTAACCGTTTTGCTGTAAATGTTATTCATTCTTAAATTAATTTGAGATTATAAAAGTACCACAAGCACAAAAATCCACAGGGGAATTTTTTTATACCAGTGATTATTTTTTTATTTTTTCTTAATTTGTGTATGTTGTGTAGATAAAAGCTGTTAAAAATGTGAATAATTCAGATATGCTGTACACATGGTCGTTGTTATTCATGTCTTTTAAGCCAAAGTTTAGTTGTGAAATTGACTCAGTTGGTAAAACGTTGCTTTTGATGTAGGCAGATTAGTTCAGTTTGTTTGTGTTTGTGTTATTGTGTCAATATAATCTACGTTTGTGTTTATTATCAATTGAAATTGGTGTATTGGGAATCAGTCTGTGGTTGGGGAACAAGCTGTAGCCAATAATCCTGCTTTGTTCCAGGCATTCATAATATCAGCAAAATATGTGGAGCTCCAAAATTTATTTTGAGCTGCAATAAAAGAATTTGTGTTACTCATATTTTGCTCTTTGACACATATTTCTGGCTACGATAACATGAATTGAGCCCTGTCTTTTAAATTATTTTTATAGCTTCCCATGAGTACACCTTATGTGGCTACGTTTTGTACTGGTAAATCTTTTATATTCCAGGATACGCTTTAATGCCACAATTGTACATGTTTCTGTAATGTGTTGTTTGCACGCTGAAACTGCATCGTCACATTAAAGCTCGTACCAATAACACACGTGTGACCGACAGTTTTTATTCCCCTTCCCGATTTATTTATTATCGCTCTTCATGGAAAATGTGGTGAGAGACGCCCGTGAACAAATCGAGCGCACGCAGGCTCGAGGGGAGGGGGTGGAATCCGGCGGGGTTTAGGACCCGGCGGGACGCGCGGTACAATAGAGCTGTTGTGCCGTGGTGGTGGAAGGATTGCAGCCCTGGAGGTTCCCTCTGGTGGGGTACAAAATACTACATTTATCCCCGCATTCAGAACCAGAGCCCCCGTTTTTCTTGGTGGAAGCTGGGGGAAGGTTTATCCGGACCGATAGGAGGCTGAAATAAAGCGGACAGCAGAGCAGAAGCTGAAGGTAAGCGGGGGGGAATGTGAACAATATGGACAGTGTGCCAGGCTTGATCTGAATGGTTGATCCGGGCCAACGAGGCCTGCTCCTGGATTTAAAAAAAAATAGGATTCTTCCTGTTTCCTGCTGGATTTAATTTGAATAGTTCTAGTGTGGACGGATGTGGACCTGTTACCCTCTGTAAGCGCCGCTTTAATTGCTCTAGGAAGTGACATCTTTGTGTCCTGTGGCGCCCATGTTTGATTCCTCCCCAGCCCGCAGGGCGACGGGCCCGGCTGCGTCTGCCAGTTTGGCGCCAACATGGTTCTCCGGGACGCGGATTCTGCTTTCTGTCCCCTCTTTTGTCCCCTTTTGCCAGGACGTCCGGAGACACGGCAGCGTGGGGAGGTCATGTAAACAAGCCACAAACCCCGAGTAATTGGGGGGTTTTCCCGGTGAACATTAGTCCGGAGTTTGGGTGATCCCAACCAGTTTCTGTGAGGAAACAAGGCAGGAAGCTGTGGGTTTCGTTTAGTTCTGTGGAGGTTTGTGCTGGAATGGATTTATAAAGCTTATAAAACTGTCCAGAGTCCAGTTCTGACCCCAAATCCACCAAACATCAGGTTCTCCACGGTTGACAGGAGCCTTAATGTGGGATCTATTGCATTAGTTTGGGGATAAAACAGCAAAAAAACACTTAAATTGCTTAAGGTAGGGCACGATTTGGCTGTTGTGCAGCTTTTAAAGCCAGAAATTGATCACATCCCTTAGAAAATATCGGCAACGTCACGTTCATGTGTGACGTCACACGGTTCATCTCAAACACAAAAATTGGATTCGGTTGACGCCATTTTTATACGTTTTAATGTCATTTTCATGGTATAAAAAACTTCTCTGGGTGATTATTTCTGTATGATCCACATGTAAGAATTCAGTTCCTCACAAATTAGCTACAAACATGTAGGCAATTAAAATGCATTGTATTGTTGAGGGGACAAGGCCTGCTCTACTTGATGGGTCTCCAAATAAAGTCGAAACCATCCCATAAGTCAATATTTTACATAACCTCCCAGTCAGACTTTATACTAAAACAGGACGGCCCTCATTTTGTGCTCCTGCCAGCAGCAGATGCTGCCTTTGCAGCAGAGAATTGCTGATCTGGCTTTGTGTTCCTGTATTTTACATGGATTTAAACATATCTTTATGGTTTTCACCCGCCACCTTTTAGCCAAGATCTTTTTAAAGCTTTTTTTCCTGGGTCCAGGTTCTTCTTATCTCCAGGCCTGTAGAACCGGTACCCTCACATGTTTGGGCCCTGGTGGCTGGAGGAGAGTTGGCTCCGTGTCCCCTCCTGTCTTCATGGGGAATGTGAGGCATGTCCTGCCTGTTGGAATACTGTGCTAGTACATTTGGGGCTACTGTGGTTTTAGCTTGTGCAGTATTTAGAAACCTTTTTAGGGGTCTCGGCAACAACAACGTCGGCCTGTCTTGTTTCGCTTAACTTCATTTTTACTAGCAAGCGGTTGAAGATCAAGGCAGATAATTCCAAGAGCCAACAAAAGCAGCGTGCTAAATGCTGCGACACGGTTGCAAGATGAAAATACACTCCAAAATGTTATGATTTTGTCGTTGCAAATGAAGCTGACGAACAGCTTTGAGTTGTTAATAAGCAGTAACATCACATATTTCTGATGTTGGAGGATTATGAGGGGATTTTTTATTGGTAGCTTTCTTCAAACACCAGCTTCCTAGTTGTTCATTTGCTACGTGCTTTTATGAATGCATCTTATGTCATTTGTTATGTCGCTCTTGTTGTGTGCAGGATGTTACAGGATGAAACGGCTCAGGTCCTCTAGCAGCAGTGACAGTTCTGACAATGAAAGTGAGTCTTGTTAAGAGGAACCTCACCTGTTCCGCTTTGTCGGCCTTTAGATTCACTGAAATGTGCCTTTGTTCAGGTCCGTCCACCTCCTTTTGCTCCTCTAACAAGAATGGCGGCAAACCTGGAACGCCTGCCTCCAACCCGAAAAAACCAGCTGAAGTAAGTTCTTGTTTTGGATGTTTGCTGAGCAGAAAGGGGGGGTGCTGGATGCCAAAATATGCACAATGCAAGCCTCAAATGTGCAAGAAGCTAATTTAAAAACAGCTGCCCAAGTCTTTAAATGGGCTGAAGTTCTGTCACGTCTCCTGAAGGTGTTTAGAAAAGACCTGATCAGTGCCATGAAGCTGCCGGACTCCCACCACGTCCCCCCGGAGGACTACTACCTCCTGGCTGACACTTGGCGGCAGGAGTGGGAGAAAGGAGTCCAGGTGCTTGCGAGTCCCGATACCATCCCAGAACCATCAGCCAGGTAAGGCAGCACCGGCCAGAGGTGGCGCTGTGGGCAGACCAGTGTAGCGGAGCAGCGGTGGGCAGGTTGTCATGGTGGTCTTTGCGTGCAGAGTTATTGCAGAGAGGCCAACGGAGGTGCTTTACAGCCACCAGAGGAAGTACATCCAGAGCTCCAACCAAGAATCGACAGAACCGGGTTATGTCAACATCAGAGAGCTGGCAGAGGCCATGTGTCGCTACGATCTGGACGATGTAGACCTTTACTGGCTGAACATGCTCAACAAAGAGCTTGAAAGAATGGGTAATTCCACTAAATCATGCCGATTGTTGGACTGTGAAGTTGCTAATCCTGGAAGGGTCTTGTGTTTGGGGCGAATCAAGTGTCTCACCAAGAGTTTGTTCTCTTCAAGGGGAGGAGCCTATAGATGAGCTGACAATGGAACGCACCATAGAGGCTCTGGAGAGGCACTGCCACGACAACATAAACCACGCCATCGAGACGGTGGAGGGTCTGGGGATCGAGTACGACGAAGATGTCATCTGCGACGTGTGTCGCTCCCCTGACAGTGAAGAAGGCAACGACATGGTGTTCTGTGACAAGTGCAACATCTGTGTGCACCAGGTAACCAGCCCCCCCCCCCTACCCAGGAGTTAGATTGGTCTGCGCTGCTCTGGATCCTCTGAAAAGATGAAACCCTTTTACTCTGCCCTCCCCCAGGCCTGTTACGGCATTGTAAAAGTCCCTTTTGGGAACTGGCTGTGCAGGACTTGCGTCCTCGGCATCACCCCCCAGTGCTTGCTGTGTCCAAAGAAGGGCGGCGCCATGAAGGCCACACGCGCAGCCACGAAATGGGCACACGTCAGCTGCGCTCTGTGGATACCAGAGGTGAGATTCAAACAGCTGGCTGTGGATCGGGTCCCCGGTGACACGTTCTCGCTATTGTAGGTGAGCATCGCTTGTCCTGAGAGGATGGAACCCATCACCAAAGTCTCCCACATCCCTCCCAGCCGCTGGTCCCTCATCTGCAGCCTGTGCAAGCTGAAAACAGGCGCGTGTATCCAGGTGAGCTCCTCCGTGCCCTCTTGCACTGGTATTTGCGTTATTGTTTTTGTAAAGATCATAATTTGGCTGTCCTTTTTTATTTAAATGTTCCTTTTACATTGTGGCGGCCGGAATTTCTCAAGGCTCTTAGTTATTTTAGCGTTAAAATCAACGTGAGGAGAATAATACGTCGCTTTTCTCAGTGTTCCGTGAAGAACTGCACCACTCCTTTCCACGTCACCTGCGCCTTTGAGCACAACCTGGAGCTGAAGACCATCTTGGACGAAGGGGATGAAGTCAAGTTCAAGTCCTACTGCCTCAAGCACAGCCAGGGTAAAACCGGGGAGGCTGGCCTGAGCCCCGCCCGTTCGAAACCCCCCGCCGAGGCTGTGAAGGTGGGGCTGCGGGCGCAGAGGCTGCAGGAGCTGGAGGAGGACTTTTGCGCGCTGGTCCAGCCGGGGGAGGTGTCCCAGGAGCTCGGCCTCCCCGAGCGTCCCGCAGACTTCATCTTTCAGTACTGGAAGCTGAAGAGGAAAGCCAACTTTAACAAAGCTCTGCTGCCCCCTAAAGAGGAAGAGGAGAACGTGGTGCTCCAGCCGCAGGAGGACAGCATTCACACACGAATGCGGATGTTCATGCACCTGCGACAGGATCTAGAGAGGGTGAGCTCATTTTCACTTTTTCAAAGATTTGTTTTTGTTATCTTTTTTCTAATTATAATCATCACATGGTATTTTACACTCACCGGCCACATTATTAGGTACAACATGCTAGTAAAAGGTTGGACCCCCTTTTGACATGATGGCATCTATGATCTCAATCTCCCTTTCCACCACATCCCAAAGGTGATCTATTGGATTTAGATCTGGTGACTGTGGGGGCCACAGGAGTAGAGTGAAGGTCCAGAAATCAGTTTAATCTGAGCTTTGTGCAAGGGTGCATTATGCTGGTGGCTGTTGCCATCAGAAGATGGTCCACTGTGGTCATAGAGGGTTGGACGTGCCACATTCTGACCCGACCCGCTGAGTGTTGTCGCTGAAATCGAGACTCCTCAGACCAGCGGTGTTTGACAGGAGTGGCGCCGGTCTGGTGTCTCGCTGTAATCGGCTTCAAGGTTGGATGTGTTGTCCATTCAGAGATGGTGTTCTGCCTTTCTTGGTTGTAACCAGTGGTTCTGTGAGTTGCTGCTGCCTTTGTGTCATCTGTAGCAGTCTGCCCATCCTCCTCTGACCTCTGAAACAACTGCCGCTCATGATATCGTGCACGAAGCTCCCAGTAGTTGACCAGTAGTCCAACAGTTGACCAGCCTGCCTGCCACCAACAACCAGGACAAGATTAGAGCCGCTAAATTTCCTTTCTTCCCCGTCCTGGTGACGTTTGAACTTCAGCATGTTGTCGTGACGACGTGAATGAATGGAGCTGTGTCTGCGTGATTGGCTGCTTAGCTATTTGTGTTGACAAGCCAATGAACATTTGTACCTAATAAAGTGGCTGGCGAGTGTGTATATGTATGATATAGATGTTTGCATTATTTGAATTTCCTATGTGGAAACGTTTTGATGGTGCTAATGTTTGTGCAGACCTGCTCATAATAGTCTGAGCACAGATATGCCTCAATGTCCACATATGTAGAATCGCTCTGAATATTTATGTGAATATTAATATGATGCCTTATGTGAAAGTGACAGGGCAGCATGAGCGGTCATTTAACGAAGGCTGATTGAATGAAACGGACTCAACGCTGCGAATATATTTGTTTTGTGGTGCAGGTGAGGAACCTGTGTTACATGGTGAGTCGCCGGGAAAAGCTGAAGCTGCTGCAGAGCAAAGCACAAGAGCAGATGTTCAACTTGCACGTGGCACTCGTCAATCAGGAACTCTCTGCTGGTGAGTCATTCATCGCTCTTGCTGTCAGAATATCTATCAGAGCTGAGACTTAAACCCCCCCACCCCCCCAGGTCTGCAGCCCTCATGCCTCATGGAGAGTATGTTGTTCCACCCTGCTCCCAGAATAACCCTGAAGCTGAAAATGCCCAAATCCTCAAGTGTTGGAAACGGAAACCCCGCTTTCAAATCTGGTAACGGGCCGCTCTGTCCGGACAATAGTGGTAATGTAGCAGATCAGCCCGGTGGAGGTCTGGGTCAGGGGAAGCCCCAGCTACATGAAAATGGCCGGGGAGAAGAGCGTCCCAACAACGGGCAGCTCTCCTCCTCCAGCAACTCTGCGTCCGCCGTGAGGTTCACAGGCAAACCCTTAGCTCTACACGCTGCTCTCCATGGCCACTCCTCCAAAGGCAGGAGGAAACCGGACCAGGAACGCCCCCGCGTGTCTAAATCCAACGGGCTTTACGAGAAGATTGTTTCTCAGAAGAACAAATCAAGCGAACCCCCCTGTGATCAGTACGCTTCCAAAAAAGGTGTGAGTAAGAGCAGCTTTCACAAGTCTGCCATGGAGCACTTTGGCAGGCCTTTCAAAGATGCCACCATTAGCTTAGTGAGGACCACAGAGGACCGGCTGGCCTCTGACAAGCTGTCTAGGGACACTGCAGCCAAGGACAGACTGTGGACCAAACCAGTGCCTGAGCACAAAGTCAAAAGCAGCCGATCGTACCAGGACAGCGACGGATATTGTCCCGATCTGGAGCTCAGTGACTCCGAGCCTGAGGCCAAAGGGCGACGAGGGCAGCAGGTCGAACGGGCTCACCTGGACCCTCCCAGGAAAGGGATTAGTCACGGGAAAAAGACACTGGGTTCCAGACACGCCATGCAAAGGTGACATTAGCTGAGACACAGCAGCTGTTGTCTCTGAGCAACAGGACCTCTGGGAATACGTCTCCGTCAGGGAGACACAGCAGCGCACAGCGCCGTGGACATTAATAATGCATAATTAGTCTTCAAGAACATCTTCCAGAGGCTCTTTAAGCAAACCGCCCTCATTTTTAGTGTCGGTTGTTCTGAGATTACAATGATTGTGGTGAGAATGGAATTTTGTACTCGACTTTGTATTAAACAGTTTTGCTCCCAACTCACAGATGTTGTGTTTGACTTTGATGTTTAGCGACGCATGATCCAATGTTATGAACACCTTAATGAGCTGACTGGGGACCTTTCCATGCTGGATGGATGGAGACTGATTAAATATCCCATTAAATGCCTTTATTTTGGGTTATTTCAGCTTTGACAAACTTAAAAATTCAAATTTTGAATTAGCGGTGTTAGTATTGTCAAATATGTAATTAGTTTGCAATTTTAAATTCTTACGAAAGGCGAAACTGCCTATCGCTGAAATTTGTCCCATCTAAGATACCGTACGAGTTGCTGCAGTTCTGTGAGTGAACACAAGGTGGCACACTTCTGTGGACAGGAAGCAAATTCTCTTAAATAATATGGACAGATGAGAATCAGTTGCTATGGTAAAATAAAAAATCTCAAGTAAACTCAATAATATACAATTTAATTTCTACTTTAGTTTTATCTACCCTCTTGGATACTTTTCTCCATTAAAGTTTTAAAGGACCAGCTAATCAGATTTTGAAAATTAGGTTTGGGGGAAATATCCCAATTTTAGCTCTTTGACTTTTATTCTTTATCTTTTATTTCCGCATTGTTACAAATGAAAATATGTCCATCCCAGAGATGTATATCCTCTGGCTGGTGTTATTTACAATAGGCACCACTTAGAAGAGCTCAAAAGTGTTGCGAGCTGTAGTTTCCTTCACTGCTCTGGGTAGTGCAGTTTCAGCCTTTATTGACCTACTGGGGGGAGAAAAAGCTGAGGAGGACCTGACAAACCACATTATCTCAATTAAGACAATCAATTTCCTCTTGGGAAGCGTATCTAAAAGCAAAGGTCAGTGCTGTAGTGTTGTGGGCAACTGACAATGCGATCAATCAAATATATGACGTGTTGATTTGTCGATTCCCAAATGAAGTATAATCAAACAAGTCTAAAGTTCAAAGGATCAATAAGGTTTTGACTGAATCCTGCTAATCTGGTGAAGCGGTGTGTTCCAGTTCCTATTTATGATAAATATTCCATCGGTTTGGCTGATGGATCTGGGTTTTTTGTTTTGTTTTGTTTTTGAAAATCAGAAATAACACGTTTATGTTTGTTTGTTTCAGGTAAATCAGCACCAATCCAAATAAACTGAAACTGACCATCTTTAAAACCTATTACTCCTTCAGAGGAGTCACAGGTTTGAGGTCCAATTCTGGTTTTATACCAAGTCCTCCCAGTGCCTGTGTGGGTTTCCTCTGGGGACACCAGTTTCCAGTCTAAAAACACACTTTATGTTCACTGCCCATCCAGTTCCTCCCTCACGATTATTTTCCAACCTATGATAGCCATGAGTGTTTGTGTTGCATTCTTTTCATTCCGTGTGCAGCCGTAGATCCAGCAAAGACGGCACATGTGTAGATGGATCAAGGATGGATGACAAGAATGGTGTGTGACGTGTCTGGAGGTGTGGAGCGGCCATATTCCAGTGGGCTCTTTAAGGGGAGAGGCTCCCTGCATCTGCTGATCTGTCATCTGCAGGCTCGGTGCCGCCTCCCTCTCTCTCTCTCTCTCTCACACACACACACGCCAGGTGAACAAACACACACACACCGTCGCTGCACTTGAACCATCCAGCAGGTTAGGTGCAGCTATTTAGTGATGGGGAAACGCTAAGCGAGGCTGAAATGCGCCGGATCCACCTGCCTGACTGGGCTGGACCGCGCAGGTGTGGAAGAGTTGGTCTCCGCGTGTCATCATGCATGTTTAATGTTCATCATGACATTTTGGAACGCGCTGGGATGAACGGCCGCCCGTGGTGCACGCCTGCACTTTTAGTCCTCGTCTTCGTCCTTTGTGGAGGTGGGACCGGTTCGGCTGGTCGGGTGATCGCGGAGGTCTGATCGCGTAAGTGCGCCAACAGGATTTACAGTTCAGACGCATCCTGATAGCGGACGCCAAGTTGTCATCGGCAAGGAGATGTGATGACAGGATCTTTTTAGTGCGTGTGGTGTGAAATGTGCGCTCACTCCCTCAGCCGGAGCTCAGGATGTCCTCTGTGTGCGGGTGGAGCGAACCGAGCCTGGGGGAGCTGCCCATGGAGAGCTGGATGTCTCACCTGCCCTGCGCTCTGTGGGACATTCCCCTGTCCCACCTGGCCATCCCAGGTAGGCTCCTCTGGCAACCAGTAGTGTCCTATGGATGGATGGATCTCAATCCGCTTTAATTGATCCTGTTATTCTTATATTGTTGCTTCTTACTGGGTTGGGCCACAATGGTGAAAGATTATGGGGAGCACCGCCTGGAATGTCTTTTTCTGTCCATGTGGCCAAGACTTTTGTGCAACATTCATTGATTCAAATCAAATGTTGATGAGAGGAGGCTAAAGTCTTGGGATTTGGGCTTTTATCAATTCAATTATCTACATAATTATGAAACATTGAAAATTAATTATGAAACACTGAAAGATTATGAAACAACAGCAGTGGTTGTAATGTGACTTTTCTCATCAGACCATGGAGCCATTGTACAGGACAATCGTGTGTCTCCCTCCATTTAACAAATCCCTCTTTATTTCCACATGCAGGCAGCCACAACGCCATAACCTACTGCCTGGATATGAACGACAGATCTCCAGTCGATCTCACCCAACCAGACATGCTTCAAAAGCTGGACAAATACATGAAGCCCCTCATTCGTCCGTTTGTGTACAAGTGGGCCATAACCCAGGTGAATGACCTGTTTCAGCCACTCGTTTCCACGGTAATCCCACAACGCTGGTTTTGTTTGTGTGCATTGCCGTAGGAGTATTCCATGAAGCAGCAGCTGGACTGCGGGGTCAGGTACTGTGACCTGAGGATCGCACACAGGCCCAATGACAGCTCCACTGATCTGTACTTCTACCACGGAGTCTACACCACCGTCACCGTGGAGGTGAAGTAATGTGCCAATGTGATGCAGTGACTGCACACAATCTTTTGCTTTCTTGTGGTTGTGTGGATATTCAAACACACACACACACACACACACACACACTACTATGACTGTCCTGCAGCGGCGTGCATTTCTCCATATTTTCCTTGCTGTGTTCATGACACCTTTATGTGTCGGCAAGGTTTTCTTCCCGGTTGTGCTGGCGTGGACCCTGCAGGTCTGCGTCTCCAAATACAGCACACCCTGCTGTATTCGCCATGGCAACCGATTTTGTGTGAGCATCAGCACTTTTCCGGAGCACTGTTAAGGTGCTGCAATGTCCATATTTATTTGTTTATTTACTCTTTTCATTTAACAATGAGGGTCAACTGAACCTGCAACAGTAGATATTAACGGCGTTAAATAATCAAGGATAAAACACCTTTATAAAAGTAGTTGTTTGTCTTGTGAATAGCAACATTCCTCAGAATAGAGCAGAAAACTCTGTAGGCTCGTCTTCGCTGGCGTCTGCTCCAGCAGAGGCAGCAGATGGTGGGAACTCAAATGACCTGAAGGTTATTTTCCATCATCACACCCACATAAAGGCTTTTATTTCTCCTTAATGTTGTGACACAAAAGACCCCGGCGGACTAAAAGCTTGTGTTCTCCTGCAGAGCGTTCTCGTGGAGATACGAGAGTGGCTGGATGCTCATCCCAAGGAGGTGGTCATCCTCTCCTTCAGTCATTTCCTCGGCCTGAGCCAGGAGCTCCACGCACTGCTGATCACAACCATACGCAAGATATTCTGCTCCAGACTCTGTCCCAAAACGGTAGCGGTTCTGTTATGGAACATTGAATTTTACTTATTTTCTTTAAAACTTTAGGGGGTCAGCCATTTTGAGAATTTTTAATCATGTTCAGTTATTGTACATCTACAATTGTAGTTCACCATATTTCATTTTTTAATTGTGTTTGTGGAATCTGTCTATTTAGCTCATTGTTGTGACTACGTAACTGATTTGTTTCCTCCATCTTCATTACCTGAATAGCTTTGGATTGTAATAATGTGCATGTTAGGTGTTTTTTCACATCATTAATTATTTAAACGGGTTTTTTGTTTGAACTTGTGCGTGAGACATACACCTGCTTTGTGTCATAAATGTAGAGGAAACCGATGTTGAAGTGATGTCACATGAAGTGAGAACGTCACAAGAAGGGGATGAAGATTTAAATTTTACAGTGACAATAATCTGCGTCTTATCCTCTGATGACATTAGGACTGTTGTGCTGATTTCAGGAAGTGTTAACTCTTCGAAACCTGTGGTCCCGCGGCTGCTCGGTGATAGCCACCTATGAACACAGCATTGCGAGTTGCCACGGCGATCTGTGGCCGCACATTCCGTACTGGTGGGCCAACAAATGCAAGGCTGAGACTCTGATCGAGGCCTTCGAACACAGAAAAAAGCACGACAGGCCGGGTATCTATCCATCCATCCATCCATCCATCCATCCATCCATCCATCCATCCATCCACCCATCCATCCATCCATCCATCCATCCAACTCTGGCAAAACGTTAAACTGAGTGTCTTTTACACGTCCAAAACCTGCTTGTTTTGTGTTTCAGGTGGTTTGTTTGTGACTGGAATTAACCTCACGGTCGACTTGAAGTACATCTGCACGCACCCGTCCGAGTCCCTGAAGGACCTGGTGATGTCCACGTACTCCATGCTGCTGGGCTGGGTCAAGGAGCAGACCCCCGGATCTCGAGTGGGCTCCGTCAACATCATCGCCGGAGACTTTGTGACAGAGAGACAGTTTGCACCCACCGTGGTTACGCTGAATGAGAAACTACTCAAGAGCTCCTCTTAACCTTTCGCAAATTTGCATTGTTTGACAAGAAATGCCTAAAATATACACACTTGGTAAGTTGGTGACACACATATGTATATTTACTTGAATGAATGCACCTTTTTAAGGCAGTGAAACTATAAAACTGTTTTTAGCATTTTGATATGCATTTTATTTACATTCAGTTCACTATTTATTCATTATATTGTGTTTGTTTTCATGAGTCAGCAAAACCACTAGTTTTAAACCAAAGCAATACTGATTGATCTAATTCATGACCGCGTTTGAAGCACAATGTATTCGATGGGCACATTTGGATGAGACACGTATCTGTAGTGTAGAGATGACTAAACACTTATGCAAAATGCATGTAAAAGTATTTGCATGATTCCAACTTGCACCATTGTGCCTGTTGAAATGAGCTTTTACAATAAACCTGATCATTTTCAACATGGCAGTTGTGCCTTTTTGTCACATAAAAACTGGTATTAATATTTCCTCCAGGGTACCTGCACTGAAAAAGCACAATCTCTGCTCACACTCTACTGTTTTCAGGCCATAACAGGCCATGAGTGGGAAAACCCCTTTTGTATTCCCCTGCAGTCTTCTTTTCAAAGCCTTTGGATGCATTCACAATAGCCTGTTTTGCATCATTTGTCAGCCTGGATCGGCTTGGTGTGAACATTTCACCCTTACTCGTTTACGTGATGGAAAAACAAATCGCTTACACAAAGCTCTTAAATGTGTCGAAAACGTGAGGTGATGCACAAGTTATAGGCTACTATTAGGGTGGCATGAAAATCTGTCATAAGCATCAATGGCTGAGGTTTTATTGACACTTAGTGTGCTCAGAGAAACTTTTAAAATTAAGACATTAGGAATTACAAACATACAGTGTTATATGATAAAATAAAACCTGACACTGTTTATGCCATCACGATGAATGAAGTCGGGTTCTTCACAAGCCTGTTTAACCATTGGGGCGTGGTGACGTCATATACAAACCGGAAATACACTCGTTACGATTTATGGTACCGGTATCTTTTTATTTTATTTTATTTTTTAGATTTTTCTAGTTACAAACACCGTGATGAATTATATGTTTCACTATTTTTTAGATTTCACATTAATACAAAATGTGCATTGAATTTTTTAAATAGTTTCCATCCACCGAAGGCTAAAGTCAACGGCGAAAGAATGAGGAAATGTAGTTATCTCCCTCCTCCTTTCTTCGAGTCCATCGATATGATAAAAAAAAAGAAGATCGATTAGTCGACACGCCTTTTTTTCAAATGTAGGTCAGATGTGTTTTTAGTTTAAAAATTAATCACAAGTGTGACTGACTCGACATGGAGCTGAACGGCGAAGACTGGATGGCAGCTTTACCCGAAGAGCTGTGGGACGTCCCGCTCACACATCTGGCGATACCCGGTATATTTGATTCATTTTTAAAGCTTTTCTCCACACACACAGCTTCGGAAGCGTTGGAAAACAGAAAACAACGCATCGTCTGTTCTATAGGACAAATCTGTGGACCGATTGCTGTTTAGTTGTTTGTATTGTTATGTAAATATCAGGTGTTTCCGGTAAAGGCACATTCGTGTTGTTTTAGTTGTGGGAAAAACAGAGCAAAGTTTGTGTGATTTTTATTGTGTTTCTTCACACAATGTATCCAGGGAGCCATGATGCCATGAGTTACTGCCTGGACATTAACTCTCCTCTGGTGGAGTCAGAATCGGACTCTTTTCGGCTGCTGGACAGACTCTGCTGCTGCTTTACCAGACCCACCATTTTTAAATGGGCCACCACACAGGTAATATGATAGAGACACATATTGGGGGTGGGGAGGTCAGCCACAATATTATTCTGGATCTTCTTTGTTATTAACAATGGTAACCAGATTTAAGTATGACAAGCACTATTCAAAGAGAAAATTATGAGCCCAAAACTGTAGAAAACCAGGATGTTTGTTGTACGCAGCTATTGGGTCCGTTGTCGTAGACATTTAACTTGTGCATATGTTTGTAAAAATCCCTGATGGATCCTGACAGCAAACACTTTACAAATCACTATTCCTTGCAGGACAAAAGCATAGAGGAGCAGCTGTCCGTGGGGATTCGCTTCTTTGATCTCCGCGTCGCACACAAACCCAAGGACTCATCCAGTGACCTTTACTTCACACACGTCATATACACACATTTAACCGTTGTGGTGAGGATAAGCATCTCATTTTAAAGTTTGTTGGGACTTTTTTTTTTTTTAAAAGGAAGTTCTTTGCAGGAAGTACTGCTGTGTGTTGCCACCTGGCTGAGGTCTCATCCAAAGGAGATTGTTATCCTTGCTTGTAGCCATTTTGAGGGAATGAATGAGAGGCTCCACCAGTCCTTTATTTTCTCCCTGAAGAGGATGTTTGGCTCAAAGCTCTGTCCTAAAACGGTTGGTTACCTCATCAGGCAGCAGGTTGAACAGTCTGAAATCGCTACGATGACATAAACGAGCCATTATGGCCTCTGCAGGAGTCCAACCTGACGCTGCGGCACCTGTGGGCCTCTGGCTACCAGGTCATTTTGTCATACGAGTCCCAGGAGGCATTAGAATATAAGGAGCTCTGGCCTGAAATCCCATATTGGTGGGCCAACAAGCGCACGGCTGATGGAGTGATGAGTTACATGGACTGCAAGAAACACTCTGGACGACCAGGTTTACAGTCATATCTCAGGATTTTGATGCATTTTCAGGAGTCTACTAATATTTAAAACATTTATTTTCCTCAGAGGGCTTTTTCGTTTGCGGACTGAACCTGACGGCTGATAGGTGCTTCATCACCAAGAATTCGAAGCAGTCCCTGCGGACGCTGACCTTTACTAACTGGAAGTGTTTGAGCGAGTGGCTGGAGGAGCAGAATCCTGGAGGAGGCCATGAGAGCCTGAACATCATCGCAGGAGACTTTGTGGGCCCTCTTCCTCTTTGTTCTCTGGTTATTGCACTCAACCTAAAACTTCTACGAAAGAATATCGTTAATTAAAACGAATAGGTGCATTTTTAATTGCTTGAGGTCTCAGAAGAGGTGACCCAATCCATCTCATGCTTTTACACTAAACTGCTGTAATGCTGTAACTTTCACACTAAAACCCATGCGAGCGCTGAGCTGCATTTATCAGAACTGTGAAAGTCTACTTTCCACAGCACAATTGTGAACATTTTCAATGCTATTATATAGTTTGCATTCACTACTAACTCGCCTTGAAAAATTCAGACTAACCCAAAAGATTTTCAAGCAAAGATTTAAGTCTGCTACTCAGGGGCTATTCACAGGGGCATTCCTCAAGGCTCAGGACTAGGGTGTCCTGCATGTCTTACTCTACCTCTTATTCACAACAGGCCAGGAGTGATGATTTTAAAAATGGATGATGTTCTGAACTTTGTCAGAATCTATTCCTCAGTCTGTTTGTACCTGGATTTCTCTTTATATAAAACCGTTCTGTATATTTTCTTGAGAATGAGACCCAGCGTCTGATTCGGATTACATGTCAAAATAAAGTGTAATGAACCCGTTATAGCTGTTATATTAGATATCTACTGCTGTTCTGCAATGTTGATCAAATCAGCCACTTCCCCAAGAGAGTTAACATTTGCTAACATTAGCATTCCAAGCATATGTTTTATTTCAAGAGGCTCTGGAGGAACATTCCACTTAGATCTGTGAGGCAGACAAGTATCATTTATTTTCACTGAAAAAGTTAAATCAGTCCTTTGGCAAAAAATAGGAACTGGAGAAACAGCCAAGTCACTTTAATCTGTAACTCAGGGGTTCGAATATATAATATATATATATATATATTTTTGCATATTGGATTAACACATCATTCTTCTATAAATTACTAGTTGCATTTTTATTGAAGCTTCCTTTACATTTGGTGTGGATACAGTGGCACTACTTCACTGAAAACAGCTTCTTGTAGCGTCCGTAAGCAGCAGTGCTGATGACGACCTTGACGATAGCAGAGCCGTCATTTGCATCCACCTCCACGTCCTGAACAGTAGCCTCCTTGTACAGCCAACTAAAGATAAAGATGCACATTTACTGCAAACACTTTCGTGTTGGTCATGTTACTGGGAAATCATGCGCCCACCTCAACTGGGGACTGCTGAGATCAACTCTGAGGTCTAAAATGTGTTTCCCTGTCGAGGCGATGATCTCTGCTTCCACCGCCATCTTCAGCTCATCCAGGCCGCGTCCATCCAAGGCAGATATGGGCAGCACGTGAGGGTCCATAAACTGATAACTGAGGGGGCAGAAAATGATTTGAACTTTATTTTCTTACCTCAAAACCACGCTGGTGATTTCAGGCCTTACTTGTCAATGAGATCGATTTTATTGTGGACTTCTATCATGGAGCCCATCAGCCTCTCGGGGATTTGTAGATTCTTGAGAACATTCAGTACGTTGACCTTCTGATTCACCGTCTCTGGATGACTGATGTCTCTGACGTGAACCAGCAAATCCTGTAAGTCCGCAGAAACAAGCGAACGTCAGGAAACGTGCTGCACAAAACTGAAGATTTGGGAAACTTTGTTACGCACCGAATGTTTGATGTCTTCCAGAGTGGCAGAGAAGGAATCAATGAGCTGGTGAGGCAACTGGGACAAGAAACCTATGGTGTCCACATACAGAACCGTCATGTGATTAGGCAACTGGCCTGCATGGACCGTGACATCCAGGGTGGCGAAAAGTTGGTTTTTGGGTTGAAGACCACTGTCACCAGTCAGTGATTTAATCAGAGTTGTTTTTCCTGCGCAGAAAAAAATAAATTAAACCAGTTGTTTCCTGAGAAGTAGCCAAGAAATTAGCACCCGGCTCCCCCGTCCCTCACCACAGTTGGTATACCCCAACACAGAGACGACAGGAAACTCCTTATGTTTGCGCTGAGATCGAAGAAGGTGCCGCTTTCTGCGCAGTTTTTCAAGTGCTGATCGAATCTTGAGCTCACGTTCCCTCAGCAATCTCTGTTGGACCTCCAGCAGGGTCTCCCCTGTGAGGAACCAGTCAGGTAACTAAGTACATTTACTCAAGCACTGTAACTTACGATGAGGTATTTTGATTTTCTATGACAGGAACGTCTGGAAAAACAAAACAGCATCTGGACGTTACCTGAACCTCCGATATATTTTGATCGTCCACCTTGCTGATCCAAGTTGGCAACGTCATTTCTCAGGCGCGATCTTCCGTTGTTAAATAAATGCACAAACAGGAAACCGGTTAGTAAAAGTAATTTGAACTCAAATGGAGTAAAATTATCAGTAATCTTAATGGGTAATTTACCTTAACAAGGGGATCTCTGCAAGAGAAATCTGTAGTTTGGCCTCTTTAGTTTGTGCATTGCGGCGGAAAATGTGGAGGACCACTGAGTATCTGTCAAAAACACTGACCCCCCAGGCTTCCTTCAGCTCCTTCTGTACAGGTAAAAGAGTCAGTTGGTGGAGAAATGCTTTCTGTATGCAGCCAGAGGGAACATGACACAGAAACCCACCACGGACAAAGGAGACAGGCGCTCGACGTTGACAAACACAGCTGTGATTCCTGCCGTTTGCCGAATTTTCTCTGATGGAGGAGACAGCAAAAACACGCTCAAGCGCTCCAGTTTCTCACCGAAACCCAGTGAATTATACCAACGATACCTGTAAGAGACTGAAAGTTGCCTTTGCCAAATATCCTCTTCTTCTCCGGCGTCTTGGTGGAAAGGATAATGCTGTCCACCACTGTCCAGTTGTCCAAAGTGTTCACAAGTCCCACAGCCTCAGCCAACATCAGCTCAGCTGCAGGCAAAAGTCCATCACGTCACTGACCAAACCAGAAATTTGACCTCTCACCATAATGCTCCTCCTTGTTGATCCTTAATGTTTCCATACGTTACTATACTTCCATCCACTAGGTGGTGGGGTTAGGTATTTGCAACCTGTGGACAGAGCTGGACTGAACGGGCTCCTCACCTGTGGTCAGGTGCTGCTTCCTGCTTCCCCACTTGACGTCAGGGTGGACGATGAACAGCCTGTGTTGACCCTGTCCAACTTCTGCAATGTCTTGCTGCTGAAACAGCTCCTCCACCTCGCTGTCATCAATAAAATCTTCCTCCTCCTCCTCCTCCTCGGTAGATGCTGTGTATCGACCTTTGCTGACCTCATCAGTGTTTCTCCCTCTCGCTGCAGACAGGACAAACGGCCTGACCGGCAGAAAACGCGCTGTTGTGGGGCGATGGAGGGGGCAGATAGCGGTGCAGGACCGTTGCAGGGCCGGTAACCACCTCTGAATTGTCCTCAGTGCTGCCATGTTTTTGCAAGTTTAACCAGCTGTGGTTTGACCATCACTGAATGTGAGACCCTGTCATTCTATGGGAGAAGCATTCCTGTCAAAAAGTACTATAAACAACTGGAAAGCGCACAGTGATGTGTGTTATAACAATAATGTATGTAACTTAGCTGCACTTGTCATCTCCTTGTAGCTGAAATACGCGCCAATGACTTTTAAAGGCGAAATGAAACAATTTATTTTTCCTGTCGTCTTAACGCTGTTTTGTTTTTAGGCATGAAATAACTTCCGCATTTTCCCACATTTTTGTCTTTCAGGCCAGTCTTTCATGTTTAGCCTCAGGTTGTATTAAAAACTAACCATTTTAAAAATTTCAATCCATAAAGATGGAACATTTTTTTCTTATCTTAAACTGGGGTAAGTTTTTTTTTAATTAACATTATTTTTATAAAGGCTCGAAGAAGAGACTACCTGCGAGTCAATACGAAGGATACACACCATGTCGTAGTGCTCGTCATATTACGTCATTTCCGGTTAATATTTAACTCATTAATATAACAATTTAAAGAAAATTGTATAAATGAGACAACCCAAAAAGTAGTTGGTTCGCAAACAAGCAAGTATTAAAACGAATAAAAGATTTAAACATACATTACACATTTTCGTTTTCTCCTCGTGGATCCTTACGGTACTGCTGGAGCGTAATAGTTTTAATTTCACATTCCTTTCTTTGATTTTAATGATACAAACTCGATTTATTCTCGCTCAGGCCTCGCTATTCAACTATGTCAAGGCACTCTAGATTTATATTAATTTGGTAATTTCCTTTTTACAGGTAATTGCTGTACCACACGTAACTGAAATTATTACAATCGATTCACAAATTATCTTAAGTAAATTGAGACTGAGAAAGTGTGCTTTCCACATTTCAGTTTTTATTTAAGCGATATGATTTTTAAAAAAAAATACATACTAGATTTTTTTAATGCCGAAATCAGATCAAACTAACGCATATTGTAACGTTCACTATTGCTCTGCATAATTGTGACAAGAACTGAACTCACAGTTTGAGTGCTGTGTTTTACTGGTCGGAAATATTGCAGTAAACATATAGAATCTATGTGTTTCTTTAGGGGAAACACGGTGGTTTACTCCCACCCCGACAGCTTGTGGGTGTGTGTCTCACAAGAAGTCAAACAGGTTGGACCAATCTCCATTATATGACCTCCCATTCCAACCAAATGAATCTTCTTTGGAAGCGACAGAATTCCCATTTCGGACTTAATTGAACTCGACAGTTCGTATTTTCGTATTTTATTTAGTGTCGATTGCTGAATGAATAAACGAGCAGGTATGGCCCAACAGGCCAGGACATGCCTTTCGAAGATTTCCTCATGTGTCTGACTTGGAGTCGGAAAAGTTAGACACAGGAAACGAGGACCAGAAGAGAGTGGGACAAATAGATGGTCGATTCTCACCATGGACTTTCCGTTTTCCATCTTGAAAAGGGAAACTTTCTTCAAACTTCTTTGCGTTTTCTTTGCGCAGCGGTGGCCTCAGCAGGCGGTGGCGCTGTGGCGCACAGGGCTGCTGCTCAGTTTCCTCCACATCTGCACTTGTCTGGGTAAGATTCCTCTTTGCTTCATCATTTTAGGCACAGCTACACCCGTCTTTCCTTTAAACACAAGACAAGACTCCTGTTTTCTCCACAGAAGAAGAATGTGTCCTTGGTGTAGTGGGACGCCCTGTCTCACTGCCCTGCTTTTACCCTCAACTCCTGACCTTCAAGGATTTCTCCATCGAGTGGAGAAAAGACGACAAGGTGGTGCTCAGATCGGTGTTCGAAAACAGCCGCAACATCGAAGAGCTGAGTGCTGACGGCGGCACGCTGTCCTCAAACGCTACGGAGGCTGGAGACTTCTCTCTGGAGCTGCCAGCAGTCGACCCGGCAGAGGATAAAAGGAATTATGGGCTGTTCCTCATCTCGGAAGCGAATCAAAGTGATGCGCTGTGCACGGTGTGTCTCAGGATAGCAGGTCAGTGTACGCAGATGCAACAGAAACCAACTTTCTTTCAAAACATATGGTCCACAGCACCAGTAAACTATTGTTTTGCAAATTTACATGTCACATGTACGTAAGTAGCTCAGAACTGAGCCCAGGTGCTTCCTGTTTGGTCCAGATTGAATGGTACAGATTTACCCCATAATGGCCTCCATCACCTGTAGGTGGAAGAAGTTCAGAACCACTAGGTTGTTCCTAAAGTTGCAGGGGGACCTTCATCAGGGAAGTGACCAAGAACCCAGAGAACAAGAAGTTAGAAAACGTTAGAAAACGCCAAGTGCTGCAGTAAAGGAGTCAGAACGTGACCCTGGGGAACTCGTGTGAGGCTGGATTCATCCGTTAAAGGAATTGACTTGTGGCTGTTTGCAGCCAGCTTCAGCAGGCCGTTGGTGAGGAGGGAGGAGGCAGCCGATCGGGGCAACGACACCAGCTTCTACTGTCACTCCGCGGGCGGCTTTCCTGAACCTCGGGTCCACTGGCTCATCAACCACACCGCCGAGCCCCCCGAAGGCTCGGTGAGAACGGTGGCGGCGCTGCTCCCAGACTCCTACCTGTACAACATCACCAGCTACCTGAAGGTCAACATTTCCAAAGCGTTAAGCGTATCGTGCGGCGTAGAGAACGCACTCCTCAACGAAACCTTCACCTCCACCAGCTGTGAGTGACAGATCCTTTAGTCAGCAGGTGTCAATCGCAGTAATGTGTCACCAGCAGCTCGCTGATTCCTGTTTAGATGGAACGCCGCCCAGTAAGGTGGCAGGTCGAGCGTCGGAGGCCATGTGGATCTTCAGCACGGGTCTCTCCGCCGTGGTTGGGGTCATGGTGGCTGCTGGAGTGGGTTATCAGATTCACCTGGACCGGGTCAGTAAGAGGAAGAAGCTCGAGTTCCAATACCAGCAAAATAAAAGAGGTAGGCCGCTGAATAAACCTCCGCCAATCGTCTGTTGTAGTGGACTTAGGGTGACCTTTGACCCCCGGGGTGCCCAGTCTGGTCAAGTACATTTCTGTTGCCTGATTTTAACAAATGATCACAACTATTTGCTCCAACATGGTTGTTTTATTTGGCAATTCAATGGAAAGTAAGCTTCTTCAGCAGAAGATTAGATATTTCTGTGAAAAAGGTTTCATTACTGGAAAACTTTGATTGTTTGCTGTCATCAGGTTACAAAAGAAGCCGATTAACGGATGATGCCGAGAGCATAGTGGAGACCGAGGTCACGATGGTGGAGTCGAAGGAGAGCAACGTGTAAACGTTCTCACGCCATGAACCGACACCACGGGGCCCAAACAGGCCGGTTTTTATGTAACCAGACGCTCACGTAAAAAAAGCCTCCGACCTTCTTCTGCATGTTGACGACTTTTTGCTTCTAATGAAGAGCTGAATGTTTTCTACCTTTTAAAACCTCCACACGCATCAGCCTGTACAGTTATCGAGCAGTTTGCGACTAAATCACCGATTTATTTTTGACCCAAGGTTTAATAATCCCGACCCCCTTTGTAGCACACAACGCTCCCGCGGTTCGTGCTGGCTCGCAGCTGTGGTGCTCCACGTCGCTGCGGTCAGCCGGACGATCCTCCCTGCGCTGACATCACCGTGTAGAGGTCGTGCCGGCGCTGCGTTGTAATCGGGATCTGCTTCCGAATTTCGGCTAAATACTGCAGATCTGCAACGGGTTGGGAGACGGTTAGCCTGCTCCATCTCCCACAGTCGCGTAGAAAGCTTTATCAGTTGCCCTGAGTAGAAGGCAAAGGGGCTCTTCTCACTCACCAATGTCAGCATAGATGATGGCCTCCTCTGGCCCAGCCTTCGACACGACCTCACCCCTGGAACAAAGATCTCAGCAGTCACAAAGTCACTCCAGACCAACTGGAAATGTAAAGGTTCAAACCAGACAACTGTTGCTAAGGCAAACCTACCAAGTGTGACACTGTACAGTTTTAGTTACTTTCCATCTACTTTCTGAGCAACTACAACTTCACTTTCTAATGGGAGACATTATTTTTATCGCCTAGACACGTTTACAAATGACCAAAGGTTCATTTATCCGACTATAAGATGCTTTCCTAAGTAATAGTGACATTAGTCCTGTGTTTATCAGCTATGTAAGGATATTTAATACGAATGTACTGTGTTGATAACGTCACTTAGTAATCTGCATTCATGTTGATGAGAGGGGAAGTCTATTTTTCTTTTTTGGTGGGGGGGGTGAGACCCACCATGGGTTAACAACCGTGCTGTGGCCCCAGCTGATGTAGGAAGCACTTTCATCTCTGGCAGGAGACGCCGTGGCCACGTATACTTGGTTATCGACGGCCCTGCCGAGGGTAGAACATACAATTATATGTACAGGTGTAGTTTTAAAACGTATTAAAGACACATGGACCGTGCTCCTCTGCACATCACTGTAAATACACGATGTTCTTCCACTGTCCGAAGCATCGGTACCATGCTGTAATGTATATGTGTGTATATGTTTGGTTAATAAATGTGTTTAAGCTTTAGTTTGTTCCTGGGTGCGTTTGTTCGACCTCGCCCTCTGCAGTAGCTCCCAGTGAGCCGGGCCGGTCGTCATGTTGAAGGCTCCGGGGTAGACCAGCAGCTGAGCACCTGGAGGCAGAAGCACGGCCTCGTCAGCTGGACCGCGCGCCGAAACCACAACGGACCACTGGACAGAAACGCACCTGTCCTGCTGTAGAGCTGTGCCAGTTCTGCAAATCTGATGTCGTAGCAAATCCCCACACCCACTTTACAGAAGGCTGCGGGAGGAGGGACAAACAAGGACAGTCAGGACGGCGTCGCCCGGCATTAGAGGCTCAGGAGACGCCGCTTACGGGTTTCGAACACCGACAAACTGTCGCCCGGGCTCAGAGTCTCGGACTCCTGGAAGCGGATTTTCCCCGGAACGTCGATGTCGAAGAGGTGAATCTGGGAAAAGGAAGGGGTGTCATCCATCCACTTTAAACACGAGTTCCTTCAGCGTTCCATGCCGACGTGCGGTTACCTTCCTGTGCTTAAGGATCATCTCTCCGTCAGGCCCAAACACTGCACAGGTGTTGTACAGCTTCCCGTCCTCCTCTTCAGGGATCGACCCTGAATGGCACAATGACACGTGGTCCTCAGGCTGCTTTGCATCACTTCCTGTGTTTTGGACCCGAGTTTGCTCGCACACGTACGGGATTCAGCACTTTAAGGATGAAACGACCCTCCAGGTTCTAATTCTCAGAATAACATCTAATTAAAGCAGATGTTTATATTCTGAAGACATAATCCATCTAATGCTGCTCCGGCTGTTATGCGTCTGGATCAAAGAGGGCTTTTCCTGAAATAAAAGCCTGCATTTTTATGTTTGCCGTTACTCTTTTCAGTAACAGATAATGTGTAGACGGTTCAGGCCAGTTTTGTTTTCTTATTTCAACACACCGCCGTAAGATACAAAGGTGCTGCTCTGTGTCTTTCTACACCCACACAGGTCGTCTTACCTCCGACGAGATAAATCTCGTTCTCCTTTGCAACCTCTGACAGCACCCGAGTCGACTCTCCGGGCATCTTCTCGGCATACGTAGAGAAGAAGCTGGTTCCGTAAGGAGAATTGAAACATTCCTGGAACAGTGACAATAGGAATATTTAGCCAAATGGCAGAATGTGACTCTTCCCACATCCTGGACAGTTTTCTAGCCTGAGCTTGGACCTCATGAGACCAAGTCCCCAGTTTTAAGATGTGTTCAACTGTGACCATGGCTGAAGGTTATGTTTTCTTTCTTTTAGTGGTCTAGCACAACTCCCAACTCAACTGGGATATACTGGGATTTAAACTAAGTGGCTGCTTTTATTTTCTATGTCTGTTAGTTGCAAAGATTAATGTTTATATGTTTTCAGAGGACTTCAGTCCAGCTGAGAGCCGAAACACATTACATTTGGTTTAAAGTTTAACTTAAATATCACTTAGACATTGCCAATTTTCAAAGTTTGGACCACAGCCATGAAGGTTGGACTTTGACCGCGAGCTGAAGACTGGGAGTTTTAATTGGGACCCACTCAAAGCGACACTCACCGGGAGCAGAACCATCTTGCTGCCTTGCCCCGCAGCTTCCTTCACCAGAGTCCGGGCTCTGCTCAGGTTGTCCGCTTTGACGCTTGACACCTGCAGCTGGACCACAGCGAGCCGGAATTCTGCAACCAAGTTGTTTTAGAACTTGCACAACATGCATATGACACAAAGGCGTATCCAATGTTTAATATCTGCGTCGTCATTTGGCTGAGCCTAAAATACAAGGTAGAACTTACTTGACATGACTTTGGCTAAAGAAGACATATATATATATTTGACTTGAGGTTAAAACGGAGTCCACGGAGAAGAAACGGCGCAGAAAAGTCACGTGATTCCGATATGCTGTGAAGATTTCAAATTAAAACGCTAAAAATTCTTTGACCAAAAATATCAGATTACAGGTAATGGGTGAAAAAATATCCTTGTTTCAACATATCAAATTGAACTCAGGCAGGTGTTTTTATTTAAATTTAATGTCAATCAATCATACATGTTGAAATTCTGAAAAGTTGCGGCCTTTATTTTGAAATAGGACGTGACGCTTTAAAATGGGCGTCTTCCTGCCGACCGTGCGTTTTCCCTCAGAAGGGCAGTAAAATATGTTATTTTGAATTACTAGAGGAAAAGAAAGAGGGGAAGATTTTGTATAATACTCGTAATAGCCCAATGCTGGTTTTCATATAATGTTCTATTAATAAGCAAATGTTTGCTTCGCTGTCAGTTCATATTTAAGAAGCTACTTTTCATGTGGAAAAACAGGACTTATTCCTGTAAGGTACCAACACTAAATCCTTTTTATTTCAACAAAAAGTGCAGGCATGTATTAATTGCAGTTCAAACTCCTGGATCCACCACCAAAGTTAAAGGGTTCTCATCCCAGTTCCATCCCAAATCAGAGATAATTCCTCTTGTTTAAACACAAGGATGCTCAACCTGCGATTACTCTTGCGAGGGTGCACTCGAGCTCCATTTATTAAAAACAAAAACGCTTAGAAAATAAACGGCGGTACAGTAAGGTGCAAATTACATTTGAGACATTTCGAATAGTGGTAGCATTCTTTTCACCTCCGATGTCGCAGAGTAACGAAGACTCCTGGGTATGATCACGTCAATACTGAACAATATTACAAGGTACTGAATCAATATCAAGGAATGCATTCAAAGACTGGCGTAGAGACTAAATATTACTGGGCCTTTGGTTGACATTTTGGTTTTTGTAGCCCATAATGTGCCATATGTTTCAGGTTCAGCCCCTCCCTTCATTTCAATTAAATAATTTAAAAAAAAAACCTTTCTGGTGATGACCTTAACATGGGCTCTGTCACTTTAATCCAGGTGTTATAAACTAACATCAAGTTTGAATCATGAAGTTGGAGAGCAAAACAGTTTTAAATGAGCGAAGCAGTAAAGCAGCAGCAGGATACTGTGATACGTTGCCAGTATCACAGGCATGAGGGCTAGGCAAACAAAGTACAGTGTTTTGCAAACTAATTATAGTCATTTTTTAAAATGTATTCCTTTCTCTACCTCTGTCTAAAGGACAGACCATCTTACTACCATCACCTGGAAATATGCAACTACTGCTCCATTCCAAATACAGTTGCCTGCGTCCACAGGCCAATCATTTCACCTGGATGTGTGAACAAGGTGAAACCAGTAAAATAAAGGTCACGCACCATATGAGAAGGATGGTAAAATACTGGGACGCTCCCGCTGTAATACCGATGTAGTTCAGAGAGGCTGGCAGCTGCTTTCTGAGTGCTACAGAGTCTAGATGAATGTAAAAACTCAGAATTAAGTAAATCTTACTCAAGAAAGAAAGCAGAGCTGCAATAGAAGCCAGCGAGGCTTCGCTGCATATTCTAAGCGATAGTAAATGTGCTCAGAACTAAACTGAGCAGAACCGCTTAAACAATTTATACATATTCATCACGTCCGCAAATAAATCCTATTGAACACCGTCGGGCTGGAAATAAATGCTATCAAAACCCTTTGTTACGTGAACCAATCGCCCTCAAATGGCTGCTGGAACTGGCTCACTCACGCTTGCTTCATGCCCAGATGATTAAAACGACTCTTTTAAAGTAAATTTCCAGAGACAGAGACCGAACAGAGACACAGAACAGACCACAGCTGAGAGGGAGGTCAAGGTCAGTCATGTCGTAAACGCTACGTTAAGGCCAGAGGAAAGCTGTCAGCATGGAACTGCACTGGACCGGGAACCCCTTAACTCAACAAAAGAGAAACTCTTACGGTTAATTTCGTTAACTTAGCATAAGAGAGGTGGCTGGGTGACTGCTGAGCACCTAAGAGTTACATCACACCAGATGTGTCACAGAAGGTCTTCAGTCAGCTGTGTGTCCTCCATGTCCCAAACACAGACAACGCAGTGCTTCACAGTCAACGTTGTTCTGGTTTTGTCCAGCAGGAGGAGCGGATAGACACATCTACAGTCTGGTCATTTCCCCACCCAGCTTTTCCAATTATGAGCTTTCCAGAGCATCTAGCACCTTCATGATCTGCTGCTTGATGACCTTGGTGGCGTCGCCTGCATTGGGTATCAAATATCTGAGTGGAGAAGGGGAAAAAAGTACAACAGGAAAATGAATTACGGCAAGTGAGCTGATGTACGGTTCTCTCTAGGACAATTAAATTATGCAGAATTAAACATGTGACTTAATCAGCCACCACAGTCTCCTTCTTTCCCTATGAACTGGCAACTTTTAATTATGGTGTATATATGTCCATTTGAACATGAGAATGCAGCTCAGGCATCGTCCCTCCAATTATAGGACTAATGTAAAGCATTCTGCTTGTGTTATTGCAAAGACTTATACACATTAGAGGATGTTTGGCTAGTATTTACACCAGCATTTTATCTTTTTGCTTTATTAATAACAGCAGAATGGGGACAGCATTGAAGAAAGCATTGCCCCCGTTCTTCTTCGTGGGTTTGCCATTAAAGATGCGATGGGATGAGATATTCTCCATTCAAGGCTTTTCATAATCTACAGATGATTGAAATAACAAGAACCACTGTTTTAACCGCGCGCCGTCACCTCTCGACCGCCGTGATCTCGCCTCCAGCCGAGGAGTTGCTGCCAAACTTGAACGTGATCAGCTCTGGATGCTTCTTCTTGGAGGTGATCTTCACCACGGAGTTCAAGGCTTGTCTGGACTGGATGTAGGCGAAGCCCCTCCTTGAGGCGATCTCACGCAGACAGTACATGTGAGTGGCTGTGATCAGCAGGTGGCTGGCAAAAGCCGAGAGTCGGGGTTACAGGTGGTCGTGATCTTTGCAAGTTTCCTTGAGTGATCCAGGCGTTAACTTACCTGGGAAACATGTGACCAGTTTCCTTCACCTCGTTGCACGGAATGCGATGCTTTACATCCGGTTTGTTCATCCACGTCTGGATGTTGACGATCTCCTTCCTGTCGTCGTCCGACATAGACGAGCTGTCGATCTCGTCTAGGAGGGGAGACAAGGGGCAGATGTAGCGGCTTTATGGACGTAGAACCGGCTGAGGACGTTTACCTGTGTCGTACTCTTCTTCATCAGCGATGCTGAACACAGGCTTCACTCCGCGGTACGCTTTACCCACGCGGTCGCTGCTGCTCACGTGTCTGCAGGCAGAAAGCAAGAAGGCAAAAGTGAGGCATCATCAGGGAGGTATCAACACAACCAGCACGCAGAGCCAGGGGCTGCAGTAGAACCGCTTAACCCACTACTGTCAGTTTATGCTGTTAGAAACAAAGAAAGAATGAGTCTTGCAGACAGTCAAGGAGCTACAGGTTAGTCTATGGATGATATCCAGGGCTATCAGTGTCAAAGGGGGGTTTTATTCCTGTTTGTGCGCAGCCCTGGTTATCATCGAACACAATGAAATGGAATGACGGACTGTTAGAGCGTCATCAAGCAAACGGCAGTGATGCAGAAGGTCTTTGTATGTTCAGATGAGAAAGGGATGGCAGCGTCAGCGAGTTGTGGGTGCGAAGCCCGGCCTCCTGAAAGGTCTGAACGTTGTTAGTGAAAGCACGAGACATTACGTATGCCGCCGGCCCCCCTGCTGGGGGCGCAGTGATTGGGCGGTGCGGGCAGAGATGCTGCTACCAAGCATGCGTCTAAGTGACATTCGACTAAGTCTGGGTGAACCCGGCAGGCCGCAGGGTTTACAGCCAGTGGACATGCTGGTGATGAGCAGCTCAGGGGCAGGGAGCTCTTACCGGTCTGGAGTCACCTTCTCTGGCCAGGGGAGATTGAATGACATTCTAACATGGAATAAGGCAAAAGGTCGTGTGAATGCAAAATACAAACAATACTCCGTTAAAGTTTGTTACAGCGGACCGGCGCGAGCTGATGTACAGATGTCAGGCATCAAACGTTTACACCCGAGTCACAAGCACTCATGGATGAGCCCAGGAAAGAACGCTGCAGAATCGGCTAATGGATGGAAAAACAACACTCTCACAATGATCCTGATCATGTGTAAACGACAATGAGATGGAATTTCAGAGTTCTCCTGTCTGAAAAGCATGTTGGGAGTGAATTTATCGGGAATCCTGAGCTCACCTTTCTACTGGGGTGGACGTGTTCTCGATGAAACTGATCATCTTCTCCTTCACGTTCACCGACTTGGACTTGAGAGCAAAAGTCATTTTGTTGACCAAAGACTTGACGCCTTTGCCGTCTGCGGAGCTGCTCAGCGACTCTCCCTGAATGCACAAGGGCAGACGCGTGTTTGATAAAGCAACTCTGCTGACACCATTCACCGCTCATTTAAGGTGGTATCAAGTCTAGAGACTCGCTTCCACCTACATCGGCGGAGCTGAGGCTGCTGTGAGATCCTGAGGTGCTGACGATCCAGTGGATGTACGAAGAGTCCAGACCTTCCACATTCATGTCCACCAGGTGTTTCTGAAGAGCTAAAAACACACGGTCTCCAGTTTAGTGTCCCAAGTGCTGTGGAGAAACGCCACTCCACCTTTTAAACAGCAGCCACTCACCCATGAAGCCTCCTTTAGCGATGCTGACATATTCTTTGTTTTTCTGCAACAGAACAGCTTCGGTTAGCAAAGGAGGAGCAACAACACGCCGTCCCTCCCGTCGCTCGCGGTTCACACACCTGCAGGAAATGTGCCAGCACCATGTTCATATACATGTCCTCCTCCTCCCTCCCACTTCCCATGAAGCACAGGTGCTCCCCGCTGGCGATGGAGCCTGACTCCAAAGACTGCTTCTGTGCCTCCAGGAGAGACTTGACAGACAGAGCGAACTCGGAGGGGTTCTGGAGCATCTGCGTGCGGGAGGAAAGAAACCCCGTCACGTAAGAGCTGTAGACTCGCTGAGTTTGAGTTTGCACCATGACTTGGAATGTGTATGTTTGGTCTCACCAGGTCAGAGTCCAGATGAAAGGCTGTGGACAGGTGCCCGGAATTGTACTGTTCTGCAGGCCGACAATCCACCACAAAGAATCGGACCCCGTCCTGGAAGAGAAATCCATTATTTAAATGACCCTCATGCGTGCGGTGAAACTCACCAGGGATGAGTCTTTGATTATTAATGACCTGCTGGTTGGCCTGAAGAATCTCAGGGACAGACACAGGCATACACAGGGCTTGACTCAGGTCAGTGTCCTCCTCTTTCAAAGCCACCAAGCTGCTTCCAAAGAGATTCTGGTTCATCTAGCACAAACAAACCAAAAGCATGAAGGACAGCTCGTCTGCTTCTGTTAGTGGTAAAAGACAGAGCCTCACCTTTCGGAATGACAGGGGAGTCTTGCTCTGGTAATACTGTGCCAGTAAGAACAAATCTTCAATGTCCTCAGCTTCCAAAAGTGAAGGAGATGATTCCAGCATTTCTGTAAGACAGAAGGTGCTTTTAGGAACATGTTCAACATCACACAGCATTAAAGTGTCAGCAAGCCAAACTCACTGATGATGTCCTCTTTGCTGTCTCCTTCTTGTGCAAGGATGGACTCTCTAAATCAAAAGAGAAAGACATTTTTCAAACGGCTGTTTGTCAGTCCAACTTCCGGGTCAGACTAGAAAAATACACAAACATAATTTCAACACGTCCCTTCAATAGACACCTAAAAGCAACAGTAACAGCATTTAAATCTGCTGAATCTGTTTGGGGCAATAGCGCTTGTGTGGCTTTTACTAGCAGCTGCTTACTTGGCATTGACAAGGATGATGAGCATGAGGAAGAAGACCAGAAAGGGGTCAGCCTGCTGGAGGTAGAAGTCCCACATGGCCTGGGTAACGTCAGGAAGGCAGTGGCTGGAAAAGAGACTGCCCAGCTTTGGAGGAAATGTAAACACACACTGAACAGTCAGGTTTATTCCTCATGTCAGCTACAAAGGTGAATACTTTGAAACAGAAACACGCACCCAGTTGATGGCGTAGGAGTCGGGGGTGATCTTCTTGGTGTCCAAAAAGGAGCAAAGTTCTGGTTCGTGATACTGCAGCAGCAGCCTGTATAGGTGAAAAGGTCGCCCGTTTGCCACGCAGTCCCTGAAACAAACATGTGTGACACCTGTTAGACTCAAGTCACCTCTCAGCACACCGAATTGATTTAATGACAGCCGACTCAGACCTGGGGATGTACTTGTTCATGAAAGCATAGAAGCAGTTGTACAGGTCGCTGCGAGGAAGCTGAAGCCCCAGCAGCGTTTGAGCAGGTGTGGCCAGCTCAGCTCCGGGCTGAAGGAGATGTTCCGGGACTTGCAGTAAAAAGTGATGACTGACTCAACATCCGACACCACATCGGCTCTCTCATCTTCTGACATTTCCAACTGGTCTAAATGTCGGAACAAAATTTGCACACAATAATTAACACAATAAAAGAGCACTCCATTAGAGAAGAGCAATACGGTAGGAAAATAGCCATAGATGCATCGGCGAACCACAAATGGATAATAAAAAGTCCTGCTTTGTTGAGTGTTTTGAGGAACAGTATTCACCGAGAGGGCTGGATCTGCCCAGACACATACAGTTTTTGTTCTGATGCTTTATATGCCTTTTTTAAAGGGAATATTTGATCAGGGAACACACTCACCAATCAGCTGCTGACTCCGGTGGTGAATGAGAGTTTGCTCTGGTAAATCAAGGACACCATCCCATGAGGACAGGCTGTCTCCTTTTCCAGAGACATTTAGAGCAATCTGGCAAAAAAGAAGAAACAGCTACTGAGCCACGCTGGCCCCAACTTTGTCAGTGTGTAATTTTTGAGGGCTAAAATTCAATAACTAAAATTAAAAAAATAAATAATGCAACAATGAAAGCTTTCACTCAAACACAGATTTCACATTAGCCAAGCCTTGTGTGCTGGTTTATCCTGTCATCTCCTGATGCACAAAATGTTTCTTCCTTCATTTCATTCACAAATGTGCTCAAAAACCAGCTGCATATGTCTTAGCAATTGAAATGAGCATTATTAGGAAACGAAGCAGCATTTATTTTGTAGCAGACATCGTTTTCTTTTAGCAGTTTTTCTCACGACTGATTCTACCTTCCACATTTTGGCTCGATGTTGAGCTGAATGCTGCTGGACCTGCACAATCCCTCTCTCCATCTCCGTGTCAGAGCCTTCAGAGTCCAGAGGCTCTGCTAAGTCCTGGTCCCTGTTGAAAAGGACAATCGGGGCATCAAAACATGACAAGAATGGCAGACAGGCAGCAAAACTATCTGATTCATATGAAACAGCAATTGCAACTTTAGCACATTTTAACATTTTACACAAAGCATTAGAATATTATGGACTGCAACTGCTCAAAGAGATGAGTTAGAATTGAGAAAGTTTATCACTTACTTCGCATTATCAGAGATTACGTCACATATTGTTTTCAAATGCAGCCAAATGACCGCACAAAGACCCACTTTTGTCAGGGCTTAACAGCTTTATTACTTTACCGACGGGTCCAATATTCATTTAATGAATCTCTGGAATGACGAGACGTAGACGAGCAAATGAAGGAGCGACACAGTCTGACCCAAGTTTTGAGCCGAGGAAACCGGAACAAGAGCAGACAGAACACCGGCTACCTCCGCTGCCTCTTTACTGACAGCGGGTTGGCTGGAGAATATTATACATTAGTCAAAACAAATATAATAAATGGTAGATATATTAGGAATTATTAAAAGCATTTCGGTCATTTCTTTCCCGTTTAAAGGGCCGCTGATAATGAATCGGGAACAACTTGGCTAACGAACACTAGCTGGCTAGCTCCGGGGTTTAAATTAGCATCGCTCGTCAGCAGAACTGGCGAGCGACCCCAAAGCCTATTTAAAAGAAATAAGCTTGAGTGTTATCAAACGATATCGAAACCAATTTAAAATTCGAGGGAAATGACTCTCCAATGGTCCTGTTTGTGAATTGTCTCACCAGACGCCCCGGATAGCTTCCTCCACCTCATCCGCCATTGTTGTGTTGACGGCGACACGTCAATGGCGTCATGACGTCATATCAGCTGGGACGGAAGCAACAAGGCTGAAGGAGTTTTGTTTTTGTTTTATTACGTTTATTTCGAATTATTATTGAAAATGCGGAATGCATTGTGTGAAGACTTTCTGACCATAATATAAAATACAAAGTGTTTTGAAACTTGTGAACACGTCGATTGTTTTGGTTATATTGTAACAGTGTGGAGGAATACACGAACTACACCTGTAGGTGGCAGTATTTACACGTTTCATCTTAACACAGATCCAAATAGCAACTGAACTGTACAAACATTTGTTGTAAACATCAAATACACTACTAGATTTTTGTGGATTACGGTGACCGTGAGCAAGAAAGACAGCTCCAATTCTCATTTCAGGAATTACTTTATTGGGATTCATATTTTCACTTTGGTCTCACCCCTAGAGGATGAAGAAAGTCACATACTTTATACCAAACAGCCAAAGTTTAAATGGCCTGCTGAGATCAATATGAGCCTCCATAAGTTCTGGGCTCAGCTCTTGCAGTAAATTGAAGATTGTTGTGATGTAGTGTTTACTGGCTGCAGCTTGGAATGTGATTGGATTCCGGATAACTGTCACATTTAACAAAATTAGCCAACACTTCTTTCAGATGAAAATCCCATCAGCCTTTGGGGTTTCACTAAAAAATGTAAAATCCTGCATACATTCCACAGTGTTGGCTAATTTCCCTGTGTTGGGTAAAAAATAAAAAAAAATGTATGAGAACCAAATCATACAGTGTACATGGGAATGGGTTGGATGTTACTTGGAAACAATCAGACAGGTTACTTGATTATACTTTGAAAGGGAGGGAAGTAAATGTCTGGTAGAGCTGATGTAGTATGAAAAAATAAAAAAATGTTTTTTTAAAGTGAACTACAAAAACAAGTAGTCCATTGTGATGCCATCCGAGGCAAATAAAAAACCTCAAAACTAAACACAAAGTGAAGTTCCTCCTAATCACAAGTGTTTTGCCTAAAGTCTCTGACAGTTTAAGTTTTTCTAGCATTCAAGACAGCACGAGCATTGCATTACATCAACAGTGAACATGCTGCACAACTTATATAAAAATGATAACAGGCAATGTCATTAAAAAAAAAAAGTCAGGATGCTAAACTAATCCCTCTGCTGCTGTGTCCGTCAGAACAAATGCAGCATTACAAACATAGACATTACACTCCTGAACCATATTCATTTTAATCTTGCATTCTAAACTGAAGATTTACATTACAACATGTAAGGAGCTGAAACAAGACAGACCAATATGCCAACAGTCCACTGGATCTATAAGAAACACTCACAGCACCTTTTGTAGACTTAATTCACAAACATCCCAAAGTCAGCAAAAGGTTCAACAGACTGCATTTAACTCAACTGCCTTCATTTTTACCTTTATTTTCTTTTAATTTAAACAGATTTACATGGCCATCTGTGTATTTTCATTGTGATTCTTTGTCATTCTGCATGGTTTACTGGTTGAACAATGTAGAAGCTGTTTTCTCACCCAAAAAGACGCAAGTTATTAAAGATGCATTAAATCCGGGCCTCGGCTGATCTATGAAGTGAAACCTGTTCCGTGATAGCAAAACCCTCTGAATATGATGTAAACACAAAAGATTGTGGGGGTATTCTCCCCCTCCCCCACACAATCCAGTACTCAAATCAAAACTAGGTCAGACAATTGCAGTTTTAATAGAGTTGTGTTGAGTAATGATCATTTTGGCAATAAACTGTGGAGGGGTTACAGTGTCGGTGGCTTCAGTCCGTACTTCCTCGCCACTTCAGTCTGGGCGTAGGCTGCATCACACAACGAGTACAAGTGGGCCATCTCCATCTCAGACTTGGCTAGGTTAATGGCCTTGTTGAACATTTCTATAGCCTTGTCCAGATTGCCCCTGAAAGGACAAGTCAGTGGTTATTCTGGGCACTGCCTCTGTGCCGGCTGGCAACCGTCTGTTAATCCTACCTTTGAACCTCGATGGTTCCCATCGTTTCATAGGCAAAGTCACATTTATTGTCGATCTCAATGGCCTTATTGATGAGGTCTAAACCGATGTCAAGGTCTTGTCTCCATTGAAGCTGTAACAAACTGGACAGCCGCAGATCAATGAGCGACAGCTATGATCCGAGTCAGACTTTTTTAAGTATATATATTTACATGTCAACATACCCTTTGTGAACATATGTGGTGGCATTGTCTGGCTCCAGTTCAATACACCTATCATACATCTCGTCCGCCTTTCCAAACTGCTGCTGATCCGTCAAAGCCTGAAAAAAACAGCATAAATGTGTTCACGTTAAAACATTCTTGTGTTTATCCTGCCTACTGTTACTGTTACTCTCAGACGGGAGCATGTTTTATGCTGCTTTGGAGGGACCCTCTCATACAGCGAATGTGTACAATGAGCAGAATAATGGCTGTTTATTTTGTACCTGAGCATAAAGAGCGTAGCCTTCGGCACATTGAGGGAACCTTCTGATAACATCCTGAAAGCCATCAATGGCAATCTGAACTTGTGATTGGTTGTTTCCAGTATACGCCTGTCGGTACTGTGGAACATGAATGAAAACACAACTCAGCCACGTTGAAGTTGGAATCATTAGTCATTATTGGTGCGATCACTTACCAGAGCAAAGCATTTCTGTGCTTGAGCTAGCGCAGAGTCGGGCCTCAGCCGAATGCATTCATCAAAGTCTCCAACGGCCTCGTCCACCTGATCCAGCAGAATTTTCAGCTACGGGGGCGGGGGAGGAATAAACAATGAAGACGGAACAAGTTACCAGAGCCCTTTCTCTTATGAGATCAAAACAGCGTCGAGAAACCAGTTTGGTCAGTACCTGACCCCTGTGGTGGAAAACATCTGGGTTGCCTGGATCAATCTCTGCGGCCATGTTGAAATCTTGTGTAGAGAGCATGGGCTGCTGCTGCTGCATGTACATGCTTCCACGCTTGATCAAAGCATTGGCTCTTAGCTGCAAAATGCACATAAAAACATGGGGGGGGGACTTCAGGTTATATTTGGTGCAATAATCAGCTCCAGTCTGGTCAAAGAATGGTCTCTACCTTCACATTGGCATGGGGCATGTTGATCACGCGGTCCAGATCGGGCTGGGCCGCAGTGGCATTTCCAATCAGCAGGTAGAACGTGGCTCGCAGCAGCAGGGCCTCGCCCATGTATCGGCCCGCCGAATCTATTTCCTTGGTGCATTCACTAATAATTTTGTCGTAGTTCTCCTCTTCCATGTACTGCTTTGCCTTCAGGTAGCCAGATCTGGGGGAAAAACAGCATTATGAATAAGAATTAGCAAGAAAAATGACTTTTAAAAAATATATTGCCTGGTTTTCAGCTAATAAAGAGTGAATTCTGATTAAATTATTGGTTCGTCATTCATGAGAAGGCCTACTAACCAAGTGATTGCTTAATATTCAGTCACTCCAGGAACAATTTGACCCATCAAAATAGTTTCCCAATCATTGCACTCCCCTGACGCACGACTGTAGCTGGCGGCCCTGTGTTGTTCCTGGGCCAGAATGCAATGAACTGACAATGATCTAAAAAGCTCAATACCTGAACAGCCCACATTAGCTCGATGTGCCATGTGCCACTGGAACGTTTCATCTGTGTTTATCAATGCAAAAGTGAACAACTGTCATTTTAGGACGTCAATCAGGAAGCAGGGGAGGCCGTGGTACAAACGCACGCTATTACTTCACGAGACCTTCGCATATAAACAACGGCACTGGGGCGAAGCTACACATCCTGATGATTGTGATAAGATGTTTAGTCAACTCACTTCTGCAATGCTCTAGGAAATTTGCAAAACTTGTGATCACATGAGTAAACAAGTTACCAAAAACACCCGATGTACACGGCGAAGGTGGTGCTTTTAAATTCTGATGACTTTGGGGTTCAAGGGGCATAGAAGACAAGTTCTCTGGCCAGACTGTGAAACCAAATGTCAGGTTATCAGCCCAAATCTCCCACAGGTTCACTTAAAAAGCAGTTTGGCTCCTGTGAATTCCCCAAATGCCACAAGGCAGAGTATACAATGTGCAAAAATACCACGCAACCAAGCCAGCGCAAGTCACTGCAGGGCAAATTCTTTCGAAAAAAAAATTCACAAGCATCTGCACTATTTGAACTAGCACAGCAGCCTGGAGGGACAACAGCCTCCATCATTAATAAGCATCATTCAACAGTAAACAGTCTGCCAACATATACCTTCAGCTTATTTATTTTTGCTTCTAAAACCACAGTTTTGTTTTCTGACACTTTGCTCGACTGGCTAGATTTGTTGAGTGACCCGTTTCATGGTTCATTTGGCATAAAGGCAGAGGCAAAGGTTAAAGGAACAGCTGGAACCCAGATGTAATGGTCCAGACCAATCATTTAACTGGATTTCTTTAGGAAGCGCTGGAATAAATACATCCTGATAAAGCAGCTACTTTTCATTTTAAAATAAAACTGATAAAAATCTTCAGGATAACAGATAACTATTTCTACATCAGTCAAAATAATGCACTTTTTGTTATTTTGTGGTGCATTATTTTGCAACAGTGGGTTGACTACACGCGACAATACATTTTTTAAACCACTGACAAGGGTAAAGACAACATAGTATGCCCAACTCTGTTTAATTATGTGCTTATATTAGGCTTTAATGAGATTAATCATGCATTTGTGTTGTGTTTTTATTCCACCAGCCCCCAAAAAAGTTAGTGAACATGGTGTCTTTTCAACAAGTTATCCTGTTCTCTCCTGTTAAAACCGGAGTTACTGTACCATTCAGTGGCTCCTGGGTAAATATTCACTCACCTCTCAGTGACCTCCGCTGCTTCACCCTCGTTGTCTTTATCTTCGTCTTTCTTCTCCCCCTTCTGCAGGGGCTTTGAGATGATGTCATCAGTGAATGAGCTAAAATAAGACTTTATGAACTGAGGAGAGGGCATCATTGGCTCGCGGTTCTGAGCAAAAGAAACAAGGTTTAGTGTGACATTTCTTTGCGGCAGTCAAATAAAGGAGCTCCCCGAGTTGACATGTACCTTGTATTTTTCCTTAGCCTTCTCTTTTCCCAGCTGCTTCAGCACCCTGTCTGCCAGCAACATGCTCAGTTGGTTCTGGAAGGCCTCGAGAATACACACAGCTGTGACGTCTACATAGAAAATATAACAAAGCCAATGGGGAAACAACAAAAACTTTTAAAGATCCGACTGTAAAACAAACAGTTCTTTTAAAAATAACGTGGTTGTACCCTCTAGGCATTCCTTCTTGTTGTCCAACCTTTCCAGAGCTTTGGCTCGTCTGAACAGCGCCTTTATGTAGCGTGGATTCAGTTCGACGGCATTAGAGCAGTCCTGTACTACTTCTGTCCATTTCAACTGGAATTAGATTGTAAATGTCAACTCTAAAATGTAAATGCATGAAAATCCAATGGTTTAATCAGATAAGGCTCATAGGTAAAAACAATCGTAGCTTTGCAGTGGCTATTGCTTAGATAACTCATAAAAAGTATGAGATGCAGTGTCATAAAATAGACTCTTACAATTTGTCTGAAGAGGTAACTGAATGAGTGAATCCTGGTTGTTTATTTCAAACACAATTGTGGAAAGGTTTGGGAATGTTAATGATTGGACGGAATCTTCTGCATCATGACCTAAGAGGAGCAGATGTGAAACTGTCACGTGGAAAAACGGACGACCCCTTTCAACGACAACGCCAACTGATTTCTTCTGTTTTCTGCTTACTTTTATGAGAAACACAACCTAGCTTTCTCAATGCTTATTCCATTCCGTTGTTTATTCCAATTCATTGAAGCAAAGAGTTATTCAAAAGCCTCACTCATGAGAAAACGCACTGGCCCCCTTAAGCTAATAACGCTTGGCAGCAATAACACTTTCAATCATGCGTTTTTGATGTCTCACATCGCTGTGGAGGAATTTTGGCTTGGTCCTCTTTCCAATATTCTATTTAATCAGCCACACTGGAGGGTTTCAAGCATGAGCGGCCTTTTTCTGGCCATGCCACAGCATCTCAATCGGAGATCATTCTCATCTCCAACGAAGCCACTTAAATTTTTTTTCTCCAACAATATTTGTCTACATGCATGAGAAATAGTCCAATACACGGTCAAACAGGGTTCAGCACAGCTGGAATGATCAGCTCTGCTCACTAGGTACTAATTTCAGTGAAACAGCAACTTTCCAATATAAAATAAATAAACAACCAGGATAAGCACAAAGTAGAAGAGTAGCACTAAATCTAATGATTGGATCTGGATCCGGGATATCTTAAAAAGGATTTAATAATGAAATCTGTTGTATTGTTCTGGCTGATAACATCAATAATTATACACCAAGAAGGCTACTTCTAGATGTCAGCTATTAGGGCAAGATTAACTCTTTACACCAAATAAGCCACCCGGGAGGGAAAAAACAATCGTGCATAATCATCCACAATAATAAGGTAATAAAACTGGACAATGGTGATAGTGTGAACAAGTCTGAAAGATGAAATAAATGACTGCTGGCGGTGGACCCAGTCAGGTTTGTAATCCCTATGGAAGCTACTGAAAAGATACCAAACATTGTTCAAATAGCAGCTGACTGGTTCTGGGCTTAAAGGATGCACACATTAATGTTTTCATCCCACAGAAGTCATAAGTTTGATTAGAAAGATCTCTCAAAGAGTTTGTTGCCAACCTGCTGTTCATAGGCAGCTGCTCTGTTCTGATAAAACGTTGATAAGTCCGTCTTCTGCTCATTGGGACACAGACCGATGGCCTCTGTGTAACATTGGATGGCGTTTTCATACTTGCCGGCCTTGAAGTACTTGTTGCCCTTATTTTTCGCTGCTTGAGCACGCTCCAACGGGCTCTAAAAGAGAGGACATTTTGAAGAAATCCCTTAAATGACAAAATGTTTCCTTGTAACATACACTGACTGTACACATATACCATCACTGAGTGCACATAACCTACAGGGTTAACATTTTATGGGTTATGTTTATAGCACAACCTGGTAAACGACTGTAAAAATAACCGCACATACTGTATTTATTAAGTTATTATCCTCACTTGCTGCTTCTTTTGCACTTCTGGTTAGATGCTAAACTGCATTTTGTTGCTCTGTACCTGTACATGTGCAATAACAATAAAGTTGAATCTAATCTAATCTAATCTAATCTAACACAATCCCATTACCACTTTGGATCATGCTGGCTATTAAACCATAGGTTGTTTTACATTTAAAATGTCTCGTTGAGATGACGGCAAAGTGCATGAAACAACAAACACAGATGCTCGTTAGCGTACTCGTAAAACGAATTCTAAACATAATCCCATCATTTTGGCCAGGGCTTTAATTTCTGTGCGCCACTTTGAGGTCCTCTTTACTGGGTAGCACAGGTAGAACGTTTCCGGTGTTCTAATTAACCCAACAAATGATATAAACACCGTTGGCCTATGGTGTTTTGAATAAAGGCTGTAATTAGATGCTAATCCTGCAGCGCTGACTGCCCGCAATGGCCTCGCTTATGAAGCCACGTTAGCTGTCACTTTCTGGTTGCAACGTCAAGTGTCCTTGAGAACTCTTTCATGGCATTGACATAATTATACCAAAAACTGCGCGCATTGTGATTAAACAAGCGGTGTCAAACCGGGCACAGAACGTTATGTACACACTGGGGGGAACCGTAAATGCTAAAAGCACAGGTAACATTACCCTGTTATCCTCCTCCTGGTTGGTTCGTGCTGCGCCGTCTTGGCCCTGCACTGGACTGGCGCTGCCTTCTGGTGTTTTCCGTTCGCCGGCGGCTTTACTTTTCTTCTTCCTGCTACGATTCCAGAGATAAATCGCCCCCACACCCAGCGCTATAGGAGCCCCTATTAGTAGTGCCAGCTGCCAGCGGGGCAGCCCGGTCCCGGCCTCCAGCTCCACTAATTTAGAAGCAGCCATGATCTCCAACCGCCTGATAGTTAGCAAACAGCGAGCAGCGTGAGCGAAAGCACAAATTCCTCTTCCTGTGTTGTCCGCGAGGTCACGCTGAAGCATCACGGGAAACGGAATTGTGGATGGATGGAATTGTAGTCCGGAAGTTTAACAGCCTACACGAAGCAGAGACGCTCTCCCAGTCTAACAACCCCTCTTTTTTTAATTATGGAAGTGAAATGAATTAGTTTAATTAATTAATTAATTAGACTTTAAATTCAATATAACAATACTAAGAAAGCAGAGAAGCAGATACAGGTTGTAATCTTTTCCTATACAGTCTTAGGTTTACAGGAGGTTGTATCGTAGTTTTTTTTTTTTTTGCTTTAAGATAAAAGCTTGAAATGACTTTGATCTTTAAAGGAGTCACCAACGTCACCAAAATTGAACCAGTTCCTCCTTCGATCCAAAAATCAAAGAGAAAAAAAGCTGATCAAAGTGGGGAAAAATAGAGATAATCTGGAATCAAAATACATTTTTTAATGTTTGGTATGATGATTTTCGTTGACCAATGAACAGGTTCTTACTGAAAACACAAGGTGGCGATGCTGCTGATTTCAGGCGCACAATTCTCTATGTTCATTCGCTATTTTACCTTTTAATAAATCAACACCATCAAATCTGATCATATCATCGTATTGTTGTCATCTTAGTAATTAACAATCCATTGTTTTCATCCAGCAATTACTATTCCTTACACGTGCACGGACTACATCTTTTTTTCGATTTGGTGTGTTTTGTTGTGTTTGTTCTGCAGTATCGATACTCAGCATTTGATGGCGTTATGTCACCATTCCCAACATTGTGTGTCTTTATAAACCTTTGTGCTGAACTGTTTGGCTGTAGTTTACTGTTCTGTTGATGCCCAGGGCCATCTGTCCTCAGTGTTCAGCTATGAACACTTTTCAAAGCCAACAGTATTTAGCAGAAGTGCATATGAGCAAAAGATACGGTTTGCTCCGAAAGTTACAGCCTGTAAACAAGTATAAGTTGAAATGAGTAAAAAGAATTGTTTTTAAAAAAAAATATTATTTTAGTATTATTAATACATACATTATACAATACATTTAAAGCTTCACAAAAATGCTTAAAATAGATTTGTTAATTAATGCAAGTATCATTTTTTCTGCATCGTGGTGGATTTAAGTTGTCACTAAAGGAATAAAACAGGATTTGTTATACATAAATAGCACATTCAGTATCCATCCTGCAGTTTCACTGGGCATCCAAGTGCCACCCAGTCTCCATTAACAATGACCATGTTAAGGTGGCTTTACCATGTGAGTTCCTACTTTACCTGTTAATACCTTGTTTCTACTTTTCCTGGTCTTTGCAAGATTTAACTTTGACTTTAATTTGTTTTAAAAATTTGTATCATGAAATAAAAGGCATCTGTGTAGCTGATGTGCAGTTTAATGGATGATGTTAACTAATTTTTTTTTTAGGAGTTAATGCACAGATCCTTTTCAAATGTGCCAAATGTGGTTGTCCGATCAGAGGTGTACACTGCAACATAAATAAAGTTTGGAGAAAGCCATAAATGTGATCGGGGAGGTTACTATAGTGTGATATGAAATGTTTACTTTCTTTGTCCCATATAAAATGGGTCAGAGGCTCTCAGCCCACAGCAGTAGACAGGGTAGCCCGCACTCCATAATTATTGACAGGTTTGATGTACTCAGTGAGTGGAAAGTATAGGAGAATTGGAGCCTCAATTGTCTACCCCCAGGCTCGTGACTGTAATGGAAAGAATAAAAGCACTGATCCCATCCAGAGCCAGAATACCAGCCTCGCCTCTTTGTTGATTCTCACCACTGTCATTTTTACTTTCTACCAGTCCCACTAACAAGATTAGCAGGGATTTACTTATTTAAAGACTGAAGCAAAATAAGCTTTCACTTATTTTTGGATCGTCTAAGCAGCCGTGTTAAAGGCTTCAGAGGAATCGAATTTAGACCAGTCTCTGTCTGGTGGAGTGAAACCATCTGTCCGTCAGAGCCTCAGTGGGTCACCCGGCATCGTCCTCATCCTCTGGGCCGCTCATCCACGAGCAGACGTCTGACATTTGCAGCACGAAGAGGCTCCCAGGACGTTCCCGCCATGTCCCTCAGGCTCCTGCCTGCTTTTGGCATGGATAACGACGACGACGACGATGGCAATTTCACAAAATGGATGAGCAGCTACTGGGGCCACGGAGCAGAAGTCGGACCAAACAGAGAGCGAAAACGCAGTTTCAGGAGATCTGCAAAAACCCATCATGACAGAAGGGCTTCGCTCCCAACAGTGGTGAGACCCTGCATTTGGAGAGAGAGAATGCAACAGAATTAAGCTTCTTACAACATTACAAAAACAACCCCCCAACTGGACCAACTAAATATGATGCAGTCAGGACAACTGATTTATTATTTGTGTGATCTGCTGTAATTCCTCCTTTCACACCATGATATTTTTGTTAGAGCAGTCAGATCACAAAGTTAAACTTGATTTAATCTTTTACTTTGATTTGATTTTCATGAATGGATAGATTTTTACTACATCTGGTCCCACAACCATCAGAGACCAAACCTTCATTTCCCAGCATGATTCAGGAGATACTGACAATTTAAATGTTTGTCTGAATGAGGAACAATATTATTTTGACTCCGGGAGATAACGTGAATGATTTCAACCAAAAGAAAACAATTTTAGGAGTCATAGTGACTACTACTACTAGTAATCGCAGTATATACAGATGATTATAACGATGACCAAAATAGAACAGCATTAATCATTTCTTCGGTTCAATTTTGAATTATTTACGTTAATCATATCATAACATATTAGGGCTTATTTTTATGTTGAATGGATGTTGGTGCTGAAAAAACAAAAATATAGAAAATGTTTTGCTTTTGACTGCTAAACATTTGTTTCTGTAATAAATATTCTTTAAATTGTACTAAGTATAGCACCACTGTCCTTGTATTTTGCAATAATTAAGAATTACTATTTGATTATGGCTGTTTTGTAAATATCAAGTGAACAGACTATTCTTAACTATAATAGCTGTAATTAGGAGGGTGTTTTCTGTTACTTAAGACTATCAGGAGTGATTAACCCCAATTACCTCCGTTCAATTTAAGCCTGTCATTGTGATAGTTATATCAGACACTTAAAATCCTTAGCCTTTCATCCACTCATCCAGCAGCCATCATCCATCCATCCATCCATCTATCTATCTATCTATCTATCTATCTATCTATCTATCTATCTATCTATCTATATCTATCTATCTATCTATCTATCTATCTATCTATCTATCTATCTATCTATCTATCTAATCTATCTATCTATCTATCTATCTATCTATCTATCTATCTATCTATCTATCTCAGGGTGTTCCCCTTTTCTCTACAGTCACAGTTAGATGCCATGAAGTTGAACAGGCTCCACGCAGCCACGACGGCGCCCTCGCCGAGCCACATCAGACCAAGAGAGGAGAAGGTGGAGGTCAGGACCCACCAGCGAGCGCGTCGGGTCTCCTCAGCCGACAACACTCAATCCAAGTCGGCGATTCAGGAGAACCGCATCACCACCATCCCAGAGATCACAGAGTCGTTTGAGAAGAGACTTTGTCTCCATGATAAGAAGACCGCAGCGCTGGTGGGTTTCTTCACTCTTGTCTTTACTAGATCGTTATGGCCTTTTTTTGTGATTACTAAGGTTGTACATTATGGTATAGTAACATACTGGTCACATTAAAAAAGTTAATGTTTCAGTAACTTTCATGTGGTGTAAGTCAGGCGAAGGTCAAGGACACAAATGTTTAAACACCAGCATCAGGCGAAGTGAATGCATAAAATCAGAACGTTAATCACAGTGGAAGTAAGGTTTGACTTTGTTCATCTTTTATAATAAGAGACAAGTTCTTATCTCATCTTAAGTAGTCCTTTGTGTTTATGATAAGATGAAATAATCATTTCCATACTGCGGACATTTACAGTGTTGCAGCAGCAAAAGATAAACATGAAAGGACGAGCAAAATAACAGATCATAAAATTGTGAACGATCATTATTAAATTTAAATTGAAGCTCTTTATGTGGCCACAACCAGGTCGTATTCTGAACATGGTCTGATCCGAATTCTGGACTCTCACCACTCAGAGCAGGTCAGTAACGTGTCCTCGGGGAGCTCCTGAACCTCATGTTAGGGACCCAGACCAGCAACAGACAGAGTCTCAGCCTGATAGTTTGCCAGCCTTCATATTAAGTCAGTGGAGTCTGCACACCACACACCAATACTTGACCTTTGCATAGGCGAGGAGCTTCATGGCAATCCGTGGTGTATAAATACGACACTGCGTTATCAGTGTCATTCTTTTATTGTCCTGTCGGTGCGTAACAGACCAGCGGCACGTCATGGGTAAGGACCTTGTTATGAGGAGGTATGCAGAGTCTGTTTTACCACTGAGGGACGGCCTACATATTTGACCTCTAATCACGTGCCTCGTTATTAGACTGTGAACTGCCAAGCATTGCTGCGTGACCTCAAACAAGCTGAGAACTCAAATTTAATGAAATGGGATCATAAACGTCACAATTACTTTGCTGCATTGTGCAGGAGGTGTGGTGCACATCTAAGTGCTGGAATGTTGCTGGAATGAGTGTCAGCACCTCCATGTCTGAAGCTTTACAGTACCCTGGTGACAAAGCTATGGATGGATGGATGGATGGATGGATGGATGGATGGTGGATGGATGGATGGATGGATGGATGGATGGATGGATGGATGGATGGATGGATGGATGGATGGATGGATGGATGGATGGATGGACTACATGTGTAGATAGTGAATAAAGCAAGGATTTCAATACAAGTCTTGTTTGTGTTTCACAGAATGATGACAAGAAATCGTGCCTGATCTGTCATGAGGACATACGGAAGAATGGAGGAGGAGTTCAGAAGCTGCAGTTTATGCATCACTTGCACAAGGAGGTAAAACATTATCTGCACTTGAATCTTTACCTTTTTTGGAGCATGTCAGAGTCGCGGTGCTTGAGGATTCATTTCTGAAATATGTGAATTTGGAACTCCAAGTCAGCCTGAACTCTGGCTGGTGGAGCACTCTGAAGGGTCCTGCTGGTCTGAGGACTCGATGCTAAATGATTCTGATGTCTCCGTTTTGTGGGGGCCAAAGGTGGTTCGTAGGTTACAGCACTCTCGGCCCCGCAGCGGCAGCGAAGCAGCAGTTTTCCAGGCGGGTAGGCTCTCGGACGAGAGGAGGAAGTCAGCAGATGGAAATATTTCCATGGAAAAGGAGCTGCGCACACCCCAACGCCAAAGCTCCCTGCGGAGACATCGCTGATATCAGTCCATGATAAAAGTTTCACACCAGAAGAAAATAGGATGATCTGGGAGACACGCTATATAATCTGTCATTAAAAACCCTGCAAACTGTTATGAGGAAGAACTGGTGGAATGTTGGTAAAATGACCTTATTTCCTTTAAGTGTGTGTTTTTAGTGTTTGTGTGTAATAAACGCTTATTACAGGGTTATTGAATGTGTATTCTGTGTTTCAGTGCATGGATCAGTGGCTGTGGAAGAAACAGATGTGTCTCACATGCCGTGTCCATGTGTCCATGCTACAGCCTCTTTACTGGTCCTCGTCCCGCACCAAAGTCCCATAACGCCCCCGCATCAACACCTCCTGCACCTGCATGACTGACCCCTCAAACCTGCTCCACGCCTTAGGCTTTCAGCATGAAGAACCTTCACCCCTCAGTTTACCTGCACTAACCAGGCTCAACTAAACTAAACAGCAGCATGAAAATAACAATGTCACTTTGAAAGTAGGTTCACACTTCTGGAATTATACCTATACTAGCAAATATTATAGGCAGGCAGAACTGCGTTGATTCTAACTATTTACTGTCCATTGCTCTCTCTCTTTTTAGCAATTTCTTCTTACAACCCTTCAGATTGTCTTTGTTGCTGTTTGACTGTTTGCATATTTATCTGGAGCCTCCTAGATGTATATCCAATTCTTAGATGTATTTACTCCACTTTCTTTCTATATAGCTGTTTTTTTTTACTTTATATGAGACACATCATATTCAACTGTGGTATCTTAAATAAACACTATTGTAAATCATTCGTCTCACTTTTTAAAGGTACAAATGAAGAATTCATAGCAAACTTTTGCTACAGGCGGCAGCTGTTCTCTACAGGAATGAGTCTGAGCTTAAACTTTAAGCATTGACTCGTGCCTGAAATGCGCTGATTTTAGTGGGAGTACTTAAAACGATCTCTTTTACTGATACTGTGACATATTTAGCTTCATTTTCTAAAGAAATTAAAGTGATTTTTCTAATGAAATGAATTCCACTGAGAATATTGTACTTTTCTCTCCTACGTTTAATTTAATTGTCAGATGGTGTCAGAAAGTGATTCTCATGACCAGACAGATAATAAAGGTTTTAGTCATTATGCACAATCTACAATGAAACTTATGGTGTCTTTCTCCCTTTTAAAATTACAGGACAAGAAATATAAAACAAAAGCTTTTAAAAAATTAGTTAAAAAGAGATTTGTAGAAGAAACTTGCAACTATGCAAAGTCCAAAATAGTGCATATTACACACATTTGCTTCTGTGTTTACAGACCTTTGTGTCTTGTGTGGCCCCATTCTGCAGTGTTGTGATGTGTGTGTGTGTGTGTGTGTGTGTGTGTGTGTGTGTGTGTGTGTGCATGTGTGGGGGGGTGGGGGGGGGGGGGGTGGGGGGGCAGGTGTAATGGAGGCCACAGCTCTGAGGCAGAAGTTGTTCCTCACTCTGTTTGTTTTGGTCTTTGTTACCCTGAACTGCTTCCAACATGGGGATGGTTCAACCAGTGTGTGAACGTTTTCCTCAGTCAGCTGGTGGAGTGGGTCCAGGTGAGGGGTACGCTGGGCGGCCTCCAGCAGGGCGGGGCCCTCCTCTCAGGAGTGGTGCAGTGACGCATACATTTGACATGGTTGTATTGTAATCACAGATTCGTGTTGACAGGAGGAGGCTATTTTCCCTGCCTTCTAGAAAAGGCACTTTTCTTCTGTAGTTATCTTTAAAAACTGCAATTTAGTAGAATGCTTAAAATACTTGAAGACGTGTAAGCACTTTTTTTTCTTAAAAGAAAATCGTGTAAATAGCAATTTGTGGTTTTTGACGTTGACAGGCTTCCAGCCGCGTACGTGCCGGAGTTCTCGTCACAGTTGGGCGGATGGGAAATAGCGGATCCCCTCAGCGGGGAGGGACCCGCGCCGGCACGAGCAGGCGGAGTAAAAGTGTACACGTGGACACCTGAAATTGACGCGCCGCTCAGCCAATGAACGCGCCAGTAGGTGACGCAAACGCATGGCTGCGGACCAATAGGGTTCCTTCTTGGTTGTAAACTGAAGCTCAACTGTTTCTTCTGGAGATATGAGGGAAGTGGCAGAGAGAGGAGCGGGGCAGGAGGACGGAGATGTTTATGTCTGCTTCATGTCTTCACGGGCAACAAAGGAATGTGTGTCTGCACGGACACTGGAAAAAACACTTGTGTAATCTGAAAATGGGAGTATTTTGATCTTTTTTTGATTGAAATTATTAGCAACTTTTTTTTTTTTAACCTACTGGAAAAACATACTTTGGTAAGACCCCCCTCTCCCTACTTCGTTTCTACTGCAGGCAACTATGTAAAGAAGCTTTAAAGTGTTTATTTTTTTTCCCTCGCCAATAAACTTTATTCACGGTTTCTGTTCGTGTTTATTACTTTGGTCTCTTTAGTCCAACAGCGTAGGCATCTTTTTCTATAAAGTCGAGCCTACCCTCAACTTTAAAACCTTACTTCTATTACAGAAGTTAGATAGTTGGAAAATTTCATTTGCAGTTGCAGCACCAAATGATTTTGCTTAAGCCTCCAATCATCTTAGAAATCTCAGCAAAAGTTAGATAACAATCTGGATTTGGTTCCAATTCTCGTGCTCTAATTCCATTAAAACTCAAAATTCTATTTTTTTAAACAAGGCTAATTATTGGAGGGGTGATGGAGGTCTCGCTAAAAATATCTCATAGGCTACAATTATGAGTTATAGCTGTGTGTTTAAATTGTAGACTGATTTAACCACAAAGTAACATCAAGGACAGCTTCGACGTTGTCATTAAATAGAACAACTATTGTTTAAATGTGCGATCAACACCAAGCTACAGTGAATATAGTGTTTAATATCTTCAATCCAAGCTAAATGATGATGACTACATTTGTTCCACTTCACTTGTCACAATGGCTGCAGGTCAAATGTCCTAAGACCTGCTGCCAAATTATTGTAATTGGGAACAAAACAGCCTGTTTTTCAGCCATTCATGAGTGTAATACTGTTCAAAATTGCAGGATTCTAAATAAAAATAAAAATAAAGAAATAAAGATTCTAAATAAAATCTCACTTATGCTGGTAAACACTGACAAATAAACCGGGAGCCAGTAAAACTGCAAACATTGTCAGGGAATATGAATTTGATATAGAGAATAACATTGATTAAAATCTAAAGAATCCTCGAGCATCTCTCGACTGACAAGATTGCCATGGCGACTGCAGTGTTTGTTTTATTGTGGAGAGGTTGCTGTGGGCCATCTCACCCAGATGACCTCAGTTTAGCATCTCAAACACCCTGTTTTTGAAGAGGGGCACCTTCAAAAGGTTTTCCTTGTTGCTGGGGAGAGGGCCATAAAAAGCCTGGACCCAGCTCTAATTTACATCACTGAAATAATCAGTCAAATTCTACTTTAGCCTATTTAAGATACAAGCAACAAGTTGCATGATTATGATGGACTTCCAATTGATTTCCTGTGGATTTATCTAAGCTAATGTTTGCATTTCTTATGAGAGATTAAATGACAGTACACGCAGGTACATCAGGGGCAGTTTTGTTTAAATAATACTCCAGGAGATTATGGACAATCATTACCAAGCAGAGCACGACACAATCACTAGCACATCCTGGGGTGATCTTTGTGTATAAGCCACTCACAAAGAACTTTGTGTAAAGCAGTAAAGCGGTCACAAGTATATAGGTGTGACTTTGTGCCTTCTGCCTGTAGACACTTAACTGACTGTTGCCACACACACTAATTATGTGCAGTTATGCTGTGTGTGTAAATTGCTGGTACTTTGTCACTTTTCCCTTTGCTGTTGCCCACTCTTTAAAATACTTTACTGACAAGGGAGGGAGAAAAAAGATTTTAGAAAAATAACACATACACAAAATCCATTTATCATTTAACCAATAGATGTTTTCATGAATTTGTGCACTGCACTGAGGCTTCTGCAGTCGTCCACCAACATGTATTGATTGATTAACCTTCTTGTATGCAGTGTAAGTCATGGGAAGCTTCAAGGGCCATGCACTCCCTGGAAGCTTCTTCCTGGTGGCCGGACTCTGGTGGACCGGAAAGCATTCGCTCTGGCACGTTACCCGCAGGAACAAGAATCTGGGCTCCGGTCGAGTGGCCAGTAGAGCCTCGCAACGCCGGCTGGAGCTCATCGAGAGCTCCATCGTAGTCTTTTTCTCTTTTGTGGGTAGGTTGAACTTAAATAAATTTGATATTGACATGGACAGTTTTCCGCTCACGACAGTGTAAATAAGCAGCGTGTGCTGTGCACTCCAGGGATTTTGGCCGAGCAGTTTGCTGACGGGCCAAGACTCCAGTTGTACAACGCCGCAGAGAAGCACTGGGAAGATGTAATGAACTGGCAACACTCCACCATGTACCTCTTCTTTGGCCTGGCGGGGATCGTCTCTCTGATCGTTCACACCACAGATGTTGCGCCCCTGGCCCTGGATAGGCTGATGCTGGCTGTGGCTTTCTTCAATGAAGGTAAGAAAAACATGCTGTGCCAAATGTACAGTCGCGTTCACTCAAGAGGGTTGCGAATACGTTTGCCCCTTTACACTCACACATACTCGATTTTGGCAGGATTTCTTTTCCTCTACCACCTCCATGGCAGGACAATGCTGGACGTCCATGTGCATCAGCTACTTCTCTACGCCGTCTTTGGAAGTGCAGCTGTTGCCTTCCTGGAGGTCTTCCACAGAGGCAACATCCTCATGGAGATGCTGCGCTGCACACTCACCATGTTGCAAGGAAGCTGGTTCTGGCAGGTAAACCTAAAAACCTACAAATAAAAGGTTGTAGAGCACGCTGTGACAACTTCCTCTGTATCTGCTCATTGGCCTCAGATCGGTTTTGTGCTGTATCCTCCTCATGGTCCAGAGTGGGACCTAAAGGATCATAACAACATGATGTTCATCACAATGTGCTACTCGTGGCACCTCGCCTTCGCCTTGCTTGCTGTGAGCATGGTTTATTGCACCGTCAGCTGGTAAGAACATTGCTCTCCATAGACCATCCTCTCCGCTGCTGCACAATGTCCTGGACTTCTTTTAGACTGCGACTCTGGTGTTTGCACTTTCTGCGTAGTGTGGTTCGCTCCAGGCTGAAGAGGACTCCTCCAATGGAAATGGGACTTCTGAAGCCCAGAGAGAGAGAGCCCGAGTCAGAAGATGAGATTTTATGAGGATGGTAGCGTACTCCTTATTATTATTATCATCATAATCCCATTATTTAAATCAAATGAAAATGGAATCATCATGGAATGATCCACTATAAGAATATTTATCATAGCTTAAGATGGTGTGTATGGCCATCCTCTACCTGAAGTCGAGTATTCATCCACTCCTTTGTCATTCAGGAACTGCTCACTCCCTGATTACATGAGGCGTGAACCAGCAGACCTTCAGAGGACGCCAATCAGGAGCAAGCAATCAGAGTACCGTTGTGACAAGCAATTACCAGCAGTATTTCTCCTGTGACCTTCCCTCAACAACTCTAGAAGCTATAATGCTGGAATCAACTGTCTCCAGACTCATCTGTTAAGGGTAAACCTGTTTTTCTCTCTGAGTTCGGAGACATCGACCCTTTATGTAACTGTAAATGCAATGTGGATCTGTCATGTTGTGGTGGTACCTCGTGTAGTATCAGTGTGCAGTATCAGAGACAATAAATTAGAAAAGAAGCAAATAGGAAGAAAGACGACATGTGTGTTTTACATCACATCAGAAGCAGTTAATTGATTAATCATTTGTGCTTCCAAAGTAGACAGACTGATATTGTAAAAGTTGAACTATTTTTAAAGCAATGTACATGTCTACCTCTGCCTTACTATATTTATTTCTTACACCCATAACTGTTTCTCTGTCTTATTTTGCACACGTAGTTTAGGTGAGTAAACTATTAAGGGACAAACATTATTATAATTGTTGTCATTGATTGCATTCAATTTGACTTTCGTGAGCTTTTCTTGTAATTTTGCTCTACAATACCGGTACTGTCATCATGTTTTTAAAATGGCCAATCAGAGTAAACTCATCCTCCCTAACGTGTCTTTAAACATTATTTTCCTCCTGTGTAGGAATTGGGATGACACTTCAATACACTTCCAAATCGTGTTTTATTTGTTCGATGGTAAATTCGAAACGGTAACATCAGATATAACATGCTTTCAACGCGTTAACAAAGATCATATATTCCAAGAGGACCAATCACTTTGCTGTAAAGAGCGACCAGCAACTATCACTCGTTCCCTAATAAAACAGTCTAACATGCTAATAAACGCTTATTTCAGTTTTGTATGGATTGTTGAAACAACAGTTTGTAACATTTTGCTCACGTTGAGTTTACTAGTTTACTAAGCAAAGCTGAAAAATTATGCGATATTTCGAGTTGTGAAAAACCTAATCGATATGTCGGATTTGATTAATAATGGAGACGAAGCACAGCAATGGGGTTTCTCTCGGAATCGTGATTTCCCCTTAATATTCCTTTAAACGTCCTTTCTGCTCGATTGTGAAAATAAAAGTGAGAGTGAGACGTCTGAGCTGCACCTTCTCCAGGTACATTTACCTGACTCCTCCTCAGGTTGCCACCTGTGACGTTGTTGTCCATCACTCCGCATACACGGAAATTTCGGCGTCGCTCCACGAAAAAAAGCCGATAGTTTTATCAAATCGGGCCAACTCTTCAGGGATCCACGGCATGGATAAGTTAAAAACGGTACTAAGTGGCGAAGAGCGAGGCAGAGATGACCGAACCGTTCTGGAGGTAAAACGGCGGCGGCACGCGTCATCGTTGAGGCTACGACCGAAGGCCATTAAAGTCATAAAACTTTGTTTGTGCAGACTGTCAACGAAGCAACCACATTAGGATGGGGCACACGTGTGAAGGGATTTATCGGCTGCTTCGTGGTGGGGGTCGGCTGCACAATTTTGGTAAGGTTTGGGATATTTGCTGTCATGGCTAACCTGTTGCGTTGGCCACCACAAGGAAGAGACGCGCACAGGTGATGTGGCTCTACGGGTTCTTCTTGCTCTGAGGAATGTTGGGACCGACATGACTTTCAATACCAGCTGTAGTTTAAGTAGAAAGCCAGACGTATTGGTGTGTGTCTGTGTCCTGCAGGGTGTTGGCGTGCTCTTCCTCCCCAGGATTGGCCTGACTCTCTTCATCGTGTTTTACACTTTTGGAAACGTCTGTGCTCTGTCCAGGTCAGCAGGTCAACTCTCCCATTACACATACAAGTTGTAGCAGAGATGTAATGAACATAAAGTGATATTTGAAAGTATTAAATGCTGACCTGTTGTACAGCACCATGTTTCTGATGGGTCCTGTGAAGCAGTTGAAACGAATGTGTGACAAAACAAGAGCACTGGCCACTACAATTATGATTGTAAGTACACCAAAATGTATATTTATTTTGACTGATATAATTACAGTCCGCAGCTATCTAGTACATGCACAACTACCAACAGAGCAGGGCAGTGGAGAGGGATATAAACAGGAGAGGTGAGACACAATAGCCGGAGAAAGATAAGTGCTGTGAGGAGAGCAAGTGCTTTTGGAAGAGTTGTCTTCAAGAGCTTTTTAAAGAGAGTGTGCCCCCCTGCCCTGACAGAGGTCTGGAGGGTATTTCACCATTGGGGAACAAGGTATTGGAATAGTCTGGATTGCCGTGCCTGTAAAGGCTTTACCAGATGGTGCTCATGTGCGGAACACAACACGCGTGAGGTAGCATGGGTTCAAACAGGACTGAAGAGGAGCCCAATCTGGGCCTGCTTCAGTTGGATGAAGATCAGACAGTAGCATTCTGGACCACATCGGCACACCCACTGCAGTATTCGGTCGGGAAGATCACGGCTTGTACCAGCAGTTGTGTTATTATTATTCCATTATTTGGAATGGGTTGTGATTGAAGTTAACGTCTGTGAAAAGCTCAGTCTACACTGAATGTGCTGTCTTTCATCACAGATTAAGGCTCACACCTTTTAAACCACAATATTAGCAGTGACATTCATGTCTGAAGACAAAGACAGCCACTTACATCTGTAGAAGAGGCCTTATAAACTAAACTTGCTACATTTTTAATTTCAGAGATGCTTTTAGTCAGGGGTGTCCAAACTACGGCCCGCGGGCCAACTGTGGCCCTTCGTCCATTTTTAATTGGCCCGCAAGACATTTTATAAATAGAATAGAATATGGCCCGTACTTCAACTTTTGCTTGAGTGTATTGGACTTCTTAGTTTTAACACCAGGGGAAGCTACTGTTGGCATCAAGGCAGTTACTCCACCAAAAAGGAAAACCCTGCTTTTGCGCATCAATTTGTAATAAGCGTTTTTCTTGTTAACACACAGAGTACACACCGCCGTGTACAGCGCACACACTGCACACGCAAAAGCAGCTCATCTCATCTGATGCAGATTTGCTCCTTGATCAAGTGACATTTGTCCAGATTTTTGGCACGAGTGGCGTCAGATCAGGACCACAGCTTGATGGCCCGATTTACATACCCAGCTGATACTCACCAGAATAATTTACTAAATTTATATGCACGTCCAGTTCAGTCTGTTAATGTTGATAACCATTTCAAGTGAACGTTATTAGGTGTGCTCCTAAGCCTAATAACTTAAATAACAAGCTTGAAATCTACCAGTTCCATTTTCCCCTTTATTGTTTTTTCTCTGTACTGTAAATCTTCTAAGAAGAAATCTGAGGCTGCTGTTCTGGGAATGAGCTACCAAAGCTTTTTCTGAATAACTCAATAAAGATGCATTTATGGAAAGCTGTGATGAAGGCAGTCTTTAATTATATTCAACAATATAACATATTTGACCACTTTTAATTGATTTTTCTGACTTTAATACACTAAAGTTAAGGCTATATACCTAATTTCTAGTAAGTGGCCCAGCCCCTCCTATATTTTTATGTATTTGGCCCTCGGTGAAAAAAGTTTGGCCACCCCTGCTTTTAGTCATTTACATTTGTTCCCTTTGTCCCTGCAGACGTGCCTGGTATTGACCCTTTGTGCTGCCTTTTGGGTGAGTAAACATTTTGCTAATTTCCAGCGATAGATAACACTGGAGTCTCACCTTTTTTTAAATATCAGGAATATCTTTCTTAACAGTGGAAGAACTTCGGGCTTGCTTTGTTATTTTGTATCTTGCAAGTCTTGTCATTTACCTGGTGAGTCCCAGCATTCTGTTGTGGAATCATTTTTGTTCAAATTGAAATTTAATGCAATCCTGTGCTTTATTTACAGGTACAGTCTTTCATACATCCCATTTGTCAGGTTTGTACTTTAATACACTAAAGAAATTATTTAAAAATTCCTCTTTGTACCCTGTGGCCATGTTTAATCTCTGTCATCTGCTTTCTAGGGAGGCCATCCTCAAGTTGGTGGCAGTTATCTTGAAATGAGACTGTCTTGAAGAGTTTTAGAAAAGAATACACACCTTATTGAAGTTTCTGGAGTCTGAGACTGCCTGCTGCATATTTACACATGCTTTGTTTATCTCAGAACTTATTCAACCTTCTACGCTTCATACATTGACCCGACTGATTTAAAAAAGAAAAAAAAACCCCAACATATTCATGACTTCTTTTAATCTTAATGAGCGAATGCCTCACTGAAAATGTGTAAATATTTGTAATAAATGATTGTGTTTATGGTTTTGTAAATACTCGTGATGATTTAGTAAATGTAGCAAAATAAAAACAACTGGACAAGTATGCAGTTATTTGACCTGCTAATTTAACATTTTCACGTCAGTTAGTTGGTCCTGCTTAGTACCTATAGATAATTATGCTTAATCGACATTAGGGGGGACGTGATGGCTCAAGGCTCGGCTACCCATTCTACTTTTATAAGTGGACTCAACAGCCACTTGTCAGAACCAACGAAGACTCTCAGTCACAGGTGTCTCAGTAAAGATCGTTTATTCATATACTGCTACAATCTATGTCAAGCAGGTCATTTCCCCACATATTGTGACCCATACCTGTATTATAGTATATACAGCATATGGGCCATAGTAATACAACGTGACATAACAGTAGGTTGCTTTGATCTTTGGAAGATCAGTGGTCTGTGGAATTTGGGAAATCACCAAAATTGTATCATCTTTTACTTGACTCGTTAAAATGTTCTGAAAATTTCATTAAATTTAAAAAATAATTAAAATGACAAAAAGCCTTAATACGAACAAGTCCAGAATTGAAACAGACAGCATTTTTGAATGCATTGCAAGTGTATGTCATATATTACTAATGTATGATACAGATAACAGCCTATTTATTACAGAGTATAGGCAGAATGGGTGGTGGTCTGTTTGGACCTGGGCTATGAAGCAGAGGGTTCTTGGTTTGAGCCCCAAACATGGAAGATCCTCTGGTAGCAGGGGGATGTGCCAGAACACCTTCAGAGCACTGCTGAGGTACCCTTGAGCAAGGTGCCAAACCTACATAGAGGGCCATGTAATGAACTGGCAACTCATCCAGCGGTGGACCCTACCCATGACCCAGAAATCAGTTAAGGAGGAAGCAAAAGATTTTAAAAAACATACGGAGTTATTTTAACTTTTTCATTACTATTAGCAAAATAACCGACTGCAGTGCATCTGATCAAAGCCATTACATGCAAGACTAAATAACAAAGATGATGAAAAAATGCAAAAGCTAAAGCAACAATCCATGCAGCAGACTCATTATAAATAGCTTTCTTAAACCTATAACCCATAGCGTAGAAGGTAATTTACATTAAGAGGATTATTCTTAACCTACAAAAAATTCTTACTTAAACAAGAACGTTGTTGCAAAGCTAATTTATTCCCGCCAAGTTCCTGAGCTCCAATCCAGGGAATTTAGACCTGTTCTAAAGCTCTTAAGTACGATGTTTAAATTGGATGTTTAAAATAACTAAAACAATTTATTCGGTTTCTCGACCGACCATGAACATACAACCTAAATATTCACCTTAACCGCGTTCAAGCTAGCATGTGAAGGATTAAATAGGAATCCATGTTGCTGGTGATATTTTTATAAACACGTTTGTTGCTAAATTTGAAGGCTGTGTGACGTCCCATTCACATGACACAGAACTTTGTGATGAGGCTTCATTCTGACTTGTACTAATGTGTTTATGTTCCAGAACCAGTTGACTGCATTTTTGGATGTTGAAATATGACTTTTTGTCAACGTTAACGAGGAAAATAAGATGAACTATAAGATCTTCACTCATAGAGACATAGAGAAATGGGGTTTAAGAGGTAGCTGCTTCTTACGTCTTATTGTTTAACTCACTGTTAACTCTGCAAGGCCTCTATTAGTTGAATTATTTCAAATCAGGAAACAAAACAATATTTAGTTAATTCAGGTTTTTTTCCCCCCTGTCCTGTCAGAATTCTGTATTTGTCTGAAGATAATGTAAAATTCTATTTACAATAAAAGTACAATTATTCTCCTCACAGGGATCCAGCTGAAGTCTTACCAGCTGAATGGTGTCCACTGGTTATCTAAGTGTTTTAATAAACAGCAGGGATGCATCTTGGGGGATGAGATGGGTTTAGGCAAGACCTGTCAGGTATGATCTCTGTCGATTTTTCATTTTTATAGTTTTATGCTCAACATACTGTAGATGGATGGTAGCATGGTTTGAAAAAAACAGAAAAACCCCTTAACAACAATGTTTTAGGCATATGTAGCTTTTAATAAGGTCCACTAAACTTACCACCAATCAGATGAGCTCTCCTTTCTTCCTAAATGTGTTTCTGACCAACTACTGGCCACATCCTGTTAATACTACTATTATTACTGTTATTGTTGGTCGTACAATAATCACGTATCTTTCTCGTTATCTGGGAAATTCTCTGAAACTTCTGTATAACATTGTTTTTTTTAAAGTGTTTTTTATTCTTCACTTAGATTTCGAGATTTATTGTTAACTGGAGCCTCTCAAAACTAATGTGTTAGCTTCTGCCTATAACGTTGTCATAGTAACACATTATAATCTATCAACAGGCGATCTCTCTGTTGCTATATGTGTCTAGAGCACTTCGGAACAAGGGTCCGTTCTTGGTGCTGAGTCCACTGTCTGTTCTAGAGAACTGGAGAAAGGAGTTCAAGTAGGGTTACATTCACATATGTGGTTCATTTTCCATAATCTGCTCTGTTGATATTTATCTCACGCTCTTGACTACAGGTATAAAACCTTAATTGTGATGTGTTTGATTCCAGATTTGCCCCCTCCCTGAAGGTCCTGTGTTACAAAGGTGACAAAGCGAGACGGGCTGAACTTCAGACAGAAATAGACTCACAGGGGTTCGACGTTCTGCTCACTACATATGAGGTCAGTGGTTTATGCAATGATAAAAGTTTAATCTTATAATTTACAGAATATTGAAATAGACTTTTATCAATATGTATGTTTGATTCACAGCTTTGTCTCAAGGATGCTTCGTTCTTGAGAAGGTGTGTTGTGGCAATTAAACTTTGTGAATTATTCTGAAGCTATAACAACATTTAAACCTACTTGTCTTTTCTCAGGTTCACGTGGGCAGTGCTTGTTGTAGACGAAGCACACCGGCTGAAGAATCAGTTTTCAAAACTGCACCAATCTTTAAAAGCGGTGATGAGCTGCATCTTAAAATTGAACCTTTTTTATTTCTTTCTATCTTTAAAGAGTTTTCAAACCTTCCTCTCTGTTTTACATCCGTGCAGTTCTCAGTGAAGTTCAGGCTCCTGTTGACCGGGACACCCATTCAGAACAACCTGCAGGAGCTCTACTCCTTACTGAACTTCATTCAGCCCACGACCTTTAAAGCAGATAACACAGATAATTTCATCACATCGTACTGTAACCTACAACACCAGCCTGCTCTTGGTAAGCTGACTGAAATAATGGATATTCTACATTACTTTAAGACTTTGAGTACAAAGAGAGAGATGGTATAGTTTAATGTACATAGTTTTTTTTATTGTATACAAAGTTTGATAAGTACAATTCCCCCTGACTTGGCATGTACCTGTTACTCTATATGCAGCTGCTGAGCTGCAGGAGCGCCTGGAGCCTTTTCTGCTTCGTAGAGTCAAGGGAGAAGTGGACATTGAAGTACCAAATAAGATGGAGCTGGTGATCTATCATGGCATGACTGCACTTCAGAAGAAATACTACAAGGCGGCTCTGATGAAAGATCTGGGTGAGATGTGTTCACTCTCCTGTACTGTGGTCTATACAGGCTGTCTTATGGTGGGAGTAAACTGCTTAAATCATTTCTAGAGATCATTATTAATTTTGGAAAATAAAGATTATGATATAATGTATAAAATAAATTAAGATTGGTTGTGTAGGACTTGATGGTGATATCCCTAACTGCACCTCCAAAGAGTTCAGCAGTGAATCCCAACATCTCAGATTCCACCATAGAAGCATCAACTAATTTGAGGTTGAGTTCTTCATATCGCATTTTTGTTTTTAGAGGCATTTCAAAATGATCATGGCCACAAGAACCGGCTTCTGAACATCTTGATAAACTTGAGAAAATGTGTAAACCATCCCTACTTGTTTGACGGTGAGACACATTGTAGGTTCCCAGTGCAACTAGAGGCAATGCTGAAACCATGCTGAGATGTTATCGTTCTCTGATGTGTTTTTAGGGGTGGAACCAGAACCTTTTGAAACGGGGAAGCGGTTCATTGAAGCTAGTGGGAAACTTTCCCTTTTGAACAACATCCTGAGTGTCCTTCACAAAAAGTTACTTTATTCATCTGCGTGTGATTTGGCTCTACTTAGTGGCAGTTTGAGTCAATTTTCTTTCTCTCTTTCTCGTTTTCTCTTCATGTTTGCTCGTGAAGTGGTCATCGGGTCCTCCTGTACTCTCAGATGACAAGGATGCTGGACATAGTTCAGGATTACATGGAGTACATGGGTGAAAAAAACAAAGATCAGATTTTTATCACAAAAGCTTTACTGACCTTGAGAGTATTTTTGTACTGTTCATAAAGGAGCAAGTAGCAGTGCTTTTTTTAAAAAAAAAAAAAAGAAAAAAAGTTATGATTCCAAAATACTCCAATTAAACTTTTGGCAAACTTTTTGGCATTCCAAAAGTTTTAACTTTTGGCATTCAAAAGTTTAATCACTGTTTTTTACTCTTACAACTTTGCTCTTGTGATTATCATGCAGATTACAGCTATGAGCGTCTGGATGGGTCCATCCGTGGGGAGGATCGAGACCGAGCAGTGAAAAACTTCAGCAGCAATGACATCTTTATATTTCTGCTCAGCACCAAAGCAGGTAAATTAAATCCTAAACTGAGTCATACAATACATTTTAATGAATTTTTACCACATTTAGAGTGAAATCCTAACCTTATTATATACATCACATCATCCATCTTTCATATTTTGAGCATACTCTACTGTTTTGAGTCATCATAACTCCTGTAAAGTGCTGTGAATTTTTAAATGTAAGAGCAGAGGCCGCACCAGTAGTTGAGAGATGGGGGATGAGATTAGAGCCGTTTGATACTCTTGTGTAAATAAGACCAACAGCCTTTACAGAGACAAACCGGATTACATGCCGGAGATTGTAATTGTTGGTGTGGAAATCTTGAACAAAGAGCAGTTGAAGAGTTTTTAAATGCCTTATTAAGAAAAAAAGTCTTTTGCAGGGGGAGTGGGCCTGAATCTCACAGCTGCCGATACGGTCGTCATAGACAGTGACTTCAACCCTCACAATGACCTGCAGGCGGCTGCACGCTGCCACAGGATTGGACAGAACAGGTGACGCTCATGACTAACAATAGTTAGAGATACATAGTTGTATCTAAATAGTTTGTCAACCCCGGCTAGACCTCAGCCTGACATGGAGCATTTTATTAAAATCTACTCTCACAATCTAAAGTCTACAATATCAAAACTGTAACAAATTCTAGACCTGTAAAAATTATCCGCCTTATCGGGAGAGACACTGTGGAGGAAATAATGTACTGCAGAGCTGTGTCCAAGTTGAACCTCACCAAAACGGTCATCGAGGATGGACGGTTCTCTTTGCTGGAGCAGGCTGAGTCAGCTTCTGCTGGATTGCAGGTTGATGAATTCACACAATTATTCACTGAACTCAACACGTTGATGATTACAGGGAGCTCAGTTGTGACTTTTAATGCGTCTGATCCTCTTCAGCTCAGCGAGATCTTGACGTTTGGTCTGGATAAGCTCTTGTCATCAGAACAGAGCTCTGTACAAAAACTCAACCTGGAGAAGATCTTGGGACCATCCCGTGATGGTCAGTGGGTGGATGAGGATTTAACCAGGCGGTTGTCATCCTCCTCAGAGGAAGAGGAATGCTCCAGCTCTGTGCAGAGTATGTTTTCTTGTTTTTGGTTTACACCATTTCCCCCTGTCCCAACAAGCTAAAGGACTTCCTTTGTTTACTCTTCTCTGTTGTCTCATCTTTCAGATCACTTGTACTACTTTGAAGGGAAAGATTATAGTAAGGTTCCCAGTGCTGCAGACAAAGTGGTGTTTCAAAAGGTAATGAAAGAACAAAAGGCTGAGTTCGTTGAAGCAACAGGGAGTCGAACTCTGCGCCAGAAGACTGTTGTAAGTGTCGTCTTGATCCTCAGCACATTATTACTGCTGCCTTTATTTGATCGTGTAAAGTATTGTCAATCATTTGTCGTTAAAAGAATATAAAAGAAAATTGTACATGGTTACATTTTTCCTTTTGTTTTTTCTTTTGTTTCACAGTCTTTAACTTTGACAATTCCCAGTCGGAAGAAATATGTGCAGTTTCAAACAAAACATAAGCCAACAGCCAAGAGGCCTGAAGTGAAGAAGAAGAAGAAGAAATACCACACAATGTAGGCTTTAATTCTCTTATCCTATTATCTATTTCTGGTAATTTATGTTAGATCCCCCAAGGAGCCCAAAAATGAGAACAGAAAATATTGAGCCACTTTATCTGACACTGGTATTTAGCCTCCGTCAACACACAAACAGTCACAACAGTAGTAGCCCTTTAAGTGTGTAGAACCTCCTACATGCATGGTGTTTTGTGTTGAGTAGACACTTGCTGATCACAATGTCATTAATGGGTAAAAACTGAATGGGTTACAAATCTCATGTATTTCTCCCTGTGAAAAACTACAAATTAGTGGAGTTTATATTTGTTACATGTTTACTATACCAAGACAGTGGGATATACCTAAAGAATTAGGGCTCAATTACATATTTTTTCCATTTCAAAAGTTTTTTTTAATATGATCCAGTGGCTATTTGAAAGGACATGTTTGGTTGTTGTGGTAGTGGGATGCAAATATTGATAGTTATATGAAAAAAACCCAAATTGTGTTCATGGTCATTTTCATCCGTTGTGGTTGCAGGGATAATAACTTTGAAAAAATCCTCATTGGCATTGTCATTGGCACGGCTGTTGTGTTTTTTGCTGCCATATTGCACACATGCACACTACTGATTCGTCACACAATTGGTTTGCTCATGTTTTGTAATTAAATTGTTTTAGAATACTTGAACTCCCCTCCCTCTCTTTTTGTCACAGTTTATGAACCAGGCAGTGAAAAATCGGGGATCACCCTGTAGTTGTGATCCAATGTCTGTGCAAGTTCCCTTTGGAATTGGTTTATGGGGTTGAGTTTGTCTAAAGGCCACATCTGAAGTTACGGGTGGAAGGTTATTTTTATGGTTACTTCACAGTGCATAAATACCCACCACAAGTAATAGTCTGACCATTAGGGTTGGGCAGTTATTGGGACAGGTCCTTGATATTGTGTTCACTGAGTTAGTGCACTTCATTTGGACCAATGAAAATGACTGAGTTGCACAAAGAAAAAAAACCACAGACACATTATGATATAATTTGTCTTGTTTTAATTGCAACAATATCAGTTATTAAAATTACCATTAACCGATGAACCATCAGACCTCTCTCCATCAGAGGGGATAAGACAAATGGAAACAAAAAAGTGCAATAGGGATAGGCAATAGTATTCCTAGGGGTCAGATCAAAACTAGGCACTTGCATTCTTTTAATACTAAAAAGCATTGACAAAAAAATTATCTTAAACAAAAATGTGCAGAAACTTGAGCTTAATCTAGAATGATTCTTTGTTGTAATATACTATTTATATTTACTTTTACAACAAATAACAAATTGTATAAAATAAACTTAAATTGTCTACACAAAATTAATTTTTAATCTTAAAACAAGAGCCCGATTAACATAGGAACCATGTAAAGACTATGTGAACATGAAGAACTAATCTATTTAATGTCCTCTCTTGGTATAATGTCACACAGTAACTTATTACTTAATCTAGGAAAGTTTGGCATCAATATGCTGAGAAATTTTCTTCAGCAGGCTGATGCAAATGTCAATTTTTAATGATCCGTTTTTCAGTGGATTCTGGTTTTTCATCATACTCATCATCACCTGTCAGTCTGCTCCTCTTTAATCAAGGCAATCTAGCACACGTGTGACTCTCCCCCAGTCTTCAGCCCATCTAGCCCCAGAATTCAACACTCTTTTGGCCAGGTTATTTGAGGCTCGATCTCTGATTTTCGAACATTGATTTTTGGATTCAATTCCCAGTAACAACCCTGCCTGTTTCTGGCCTTGCCAGTCTGGTCTCTGCCCAAGTATACCACTTTGTTTTTTGCCTGACCTAATCTCTCCTGCTCCTGGTTCTGTCTACATGATTTTCCCAACTTCGGATATATTCTCCCTGTCGAAAAGAGGATTCTTTTGGAATTACTTTTACATCTTTCTGTGAACTGGACATTTGTTCAATAAAATTTTGTATCAATTACACCTCCACTGTTAGTGTGCTGCATCTGGGTCGAGTTTCTACCAGTGAGGGTATGGTCTAGCCAAGCTGCGGATGCAGTGCAAGTTTGCCTCTGAATTATGGCATTTTGGAAGAATCAAAGGGATTCTTAAGCAACACACAACAGGGATGTCACTGTTTCTTCAGTGAGTAAAAACTCTCTTTTGAGAAGCTGAGAGCTGATACATGGATGATTACGGCAGTGATGATGTGGTTGGCTGGTGGCAAATCAGAGGCGTCTTCTTCCTTGTTGCTTAGAGGGGCAGCACTACAATAAAACCCAGTCAACTGCCCAACTTTGACAAGTCAGTCACTATAGCCAAGCAGGGACATTCTGAAACCCATAAGAGCGGGCAGCATTTGACTTACACCAAGGGAGCATTGGAATCATCAGCAGTGGATTTTATGTATTCTCTGTGGTCAAGTAGGTCATTTTGTGTCTATATGTTCAGCAAAAGTACTGAGGTCATCATCAGTCAAAGAAAACTACCAATAAATTACAAAAAGCCTTAATCTGGACAATTCATTGGCAGCATACACAATAGAACTTTGGGATATTTTAATAGAAATTTATGATACGTACAGATAAACATTATGTTTTACTAAATACAAACAAAATATGCAAAAACACAGGCATATTTACTTTAATGTTCTCGTTGCTTTGAGCAACCTAAAAGCCTGTTCTTATGTGGGATCAAAGCCATTAGATGAAGGAGAAATGATCAAAGAAAGATCATTGAGGCCATAAGCAATATATGCTTCGTTGAAACAGCAGTGGCTGCGTCGCACAGAGAGATAAAGAATTAATCTTATTTAAAATAATTCAAAATTGCAAAAGAGAACGTTGTTGCATGGTCCCCCCTTCTAGAGCAACTAGTTTGTGATTCGAAGCCGCTATCGAACTCCGTCACCGAATATCGGTATTGTATTTTATTCACTACAATGTGGTCAATTCATTGGCAGCATACACAATAGAACTTTGGGATATTTTAATAGAAATTTATGATATGTACAGATAAACATTATGTTTTACTAAATACAAACAAAATATGCAAAAGCACATAGGTGTATTTACTTTAACGTTCTCGTTACTTTGAGCAACATAAAAGCCTGTTCTTACGTGGGATCAAAGCCATTAGATGAAGGAGAAATGATCAAAGAAAGATCATTGAGGCCATAAGCAATATATGCTTCGTTGAAACAGTAGTGGCTGCGTCGCACAGAGAGAGATAAAGTATTAATCTAATTTAAAATAATTCAAAATTGCAAAAGAGAACGTTGCTGCGTGGCCCCCCTTCTAGAGCAACTAGTTTGTGATTCGAAGCCGATATCGAACTCCGTCACCGAATATCGATATTTTATTCACTACATCTTGGCGAACCAATCGTGAGCATACAGATACAGTATTAACTACATCCTTCAATTTAACATGTGAACATTTTATAAGGAACCTATTTTGCTTGCGATATATCGATAAATGCGTTTGTTTATATCTATTTGTAGATTTGAAGACCGCGCGGCCCTGTGACGTGACACTCACGTGACACGTTCCGGAAGTGAAACGAAATGTTCAATCAGAGCGCCTTGGAGAGGTGGGGTTTAAGGGGTAAGGAGCTGCTCTTTTGACTTATGACTTCATTTTTTTAATAAGGCCGCAGACAGTGCTAAACTTAATTAAAAAGTTGGTTTTTTTGTCTGTCAAAATTCCGTAGTAGCCCGTAGTTAGTTTAAAATTGCATTTACAATATAAGTGCAAATATTATTCTCCTCACAGGGATCCAGCTGAAGTCTTACCAACTGGATGGTGTCCAGTGGTTATCAAAGTGTTTCCAGAAACAGCGGGGATGCATTTTAGCGGATGAGATGGGTTTAGGCAAGACATGCCAGGTATGATCTCTGACGAAGTATTTATTTTTTCACCTCAAGAACAATGTTTTAGGCATATGTAGCTTTTAATAACGTCCACTAAACCTACCACCAATCAGATGAGCTCTCCTTTCCGTTTCTGACCGACTACTGGCCACATCTTGTTACTACAACTATTATTATTACTGATATTGTTGTTTGTACTGTAATCACTGATTTTTCTCTTGTCTGTGAAATTTTATAAAATCCAATAACATTGTTTTTTCCTCAGGTGTTTGGTGTTATCAGTTATCAAATGTGTTAGCTTCTGCCTATAACGTTGTCATACATGGTAACACATTATAATCTATCAACAGGCGGTCTCTCTGTTGCTATATGTGTCTGGAGCACTTCGGAACAAGGGTCCGTTCTTGGTGCTGAGTCCACTGTCTGTTCTAGAGAACTGGAGAAAGGAGTTCAAGTAGGGTTACATTCACATATGTTGTTTTTTTTCCCATAATCTGCTCTGTTGATATTTATCTCACGCTCTGGACTACAGGTATAAAACCTTAATTGTGATGTGTTTGATTCCAGATTTGCCCCCTCCCTGAAGGTACTGTGTTACAAAGGTGACAAAGCGAGACGGGCTGAACTTCAGACAGAAATGGACTCACAGAGGTTTGACGTTCTGCTCACTACATATGAGGTCAGTGGTTTATGCAATGATAAAAGTTTAATCTTATAATTTACAGAATATTGAAATAGACTTTTATCAGTATGTATGTTTGATTCACAGCTTTGTCTCAAGGATGCTTCGTTCTTGAGAAGGTGTGTTGTGGCAATTAAACTTTGTGAATTATTCTGAAGCTATAACAACATTTAAACCTACTTGTCTTTTCTGCTCCTCAGGTTCACGTGGGCAGTGCTTGTTGTAGACGAAGCACACCGGCTGAAGAATCAGTTTTCAAAACTGCACCAATCCTTAAAAGCGGTGATGAGCTGCATCTTAAAACTGAAACTTCTTTATGTCTTTGTATCTTTAAAGAGTTTTCAAACCTTCCTCTCTGTTTTACATCCGTGCAGTTCTCAGTGAAGTTCAGGCTCCTGTTGACCGGGACACCCATTCAGAACAACCTGCAGGAGCTCTACTCCTTACTGAACTTCATTCAGCCCACAACCTTTAAAGCAGATAACACAGATAATTTCATCACATCGTACTCTAATCTACAACACCAGCCTGCTCTTGGTAAGCTGACTGAAATAATGGATATTCTACATTACTTTAAGACTTTGAGTACAAAGAGAGAGATGGTATAGTTTAATGTATGTAGTTTTTTTATTGTATACAAAGTTTGATAAGTACAATTACCCCTGACTTGGCATGTACCTGTTACTCTGTATGCAGCTGCTGAGCTGCAGGAGCGCCTGGAGCCTTTTCTGCTTCGTAGAGTCAAGGGAGAAGTGGACGTTGAAGTACCAAATAAGATGGAGCTGGTGATCTATCATGGCATGACTGCACTTCAGAAGAAATACTACAAGGCCGTTCTGATGAAAGATCTGGGTGAGATGTGTTCACTCTCCTGTACTGTGGTCTATACAGGCTGTCTTATGGTGGGAGTAAAATATTTATATAAATTTATGAGATCATATTGCATTTTTGTTTTTAGAGGCATTTCAAAATGATCATGGCCACAAGAACCGGCTTCTGAACATCTTGATAAACTTGAGAAAATGCGTAAACCATCCCTACTTGTTTGACGGTGAGACACATTGTAGGTTCCCAGTGCAACTAGAGGCAATGCTGAAACCATGCTGAGATGTTATCGTTCTCTGATGTGTTTTTAGGGGTGGAACCAGAACCTTTTGAGATGGGGGAGCATCTCATTGAAGCCAGCGGTAAACTTTCCCTTTTGAACAACATCCTGAGTGTCCTTCACAAAAAGTTAGTTCACTCATCTGCGTGTGATTTGGCTCCCCCTGGTGATATTCTGAGCTAATTTTTTTTTTCCTTTTCATTTTTGCTGTTGAAGAGGCCACCGAGTCCTTCTGTTCTCTCAGATGACGAGGATGCTGGACATAGTTGAGGATTACATGGAGTACAAAGGTAAAAAGGAAAGCTCAGGTTTTTGATTCAAATTTTGTTATCTCCGCCAAGGAGGGATGTTATGCATCCCAGACTAAACTATACTACTGGTTCTGGTTAATCTGTATTTATTTTTTAACTTGAACAAACTCCAGCTTCTCGGTTCTCTGTTTTTTCCCCTCTTACAACTTTGTGTTTATCACAGATTACAGCTATGAGCGTCTGGATGGGTCCATCCGTGGGGAGGATCGAGACCAAGCAGTGAAAAACTTCAGCAACAATGACATCTTTGCATTTCTGCTCAGCACCAAAGCAGGTAAATTAAATCCTAAACTGAGTCATACAATACATTTGAATGAATTTGTACCACATTTAGAGTGAAATCCTAACCTTATTATACAGTATACATCATCCATCTTTCATATTTTGAGCATACTCTACTGTTTTGAGTCATCATAACTCCTGTAAAGTGCTGTGAATTTTTAAATGTAAGAGCAGAGGCCGCACCAGTAGTTGAGAGATGGGGGATGAGATTAGAGCCGTTTGATACTCTTGTGTAAATAAGACCAACAGCCTTTACAGAGACAAACCGGATTACATGCCGGAGATTGTAATTGTTGGTGTGGAAATCTTGAACAAAGAGCAGTTGAAGAGTTTTTAAATGCCTTATTAAGAAAAAAAGTCTTTTGCAGGGGGAGTGGGCCTGAATCTCACAGCTGCCGATACGGTCGTCTTCATAGACAGTGACTTCAACCCTCACAATGACCTGCAGGCGGCTGCACGCTGCCACAGGATTGGACAGAACAGGTGACGCTCATGACTAACAATAGTTAGAGATACATAGTTGTATCTAAATAGTTTGTCAACCCCGGCTAGACCTCAGCCTGACATGGAGCATTTTATTAAAATCTACTCTCACAATCTAAAGTCTAAAATATCAAAACTGTAACAAATTCTAGACCTGTAAAAATTATCCGCCTTATCGGGAGAGACACTGTGGAGGAAATAATGTACTGCAGAGCTGTGTCCAAGTTGAACCTCACCAAAACGGTCATCGAGGATGGACGGTTCTCTTTGCTGGAGCAGGCTGAGTCAGCTTCTGCTGGATTGCAGGTTGATGAATTCACACAATTATTCACTGAATTCAACACGTTGATGATTACAGGGAGCTCAGTTGTGACTTTTAATGCGTCTGATCCTCTTCAGCTCAGCGAGATCTTGACGTTTGGTCTGGATAAGCTCTTGTCATCAGAACAGAGCTCTGTACAAAAACTCAACCTGGAGAAGATCTTGGGACCATCCCGTGATGGTCAGTGGGTGGATGAGGATTTAACCAGGCGGTTGTCATCCTCCTCAGAGGAAGAGGAATGCTCCAGCTCTGGGCAGAGTATGTTTTCTTGTTTTTGGTTTACACCATTTCCCCCTGTCCCGACTAGCTAATGGACTTCCTTTGTTTACTCTTCTCTGTTGTCTCATCTTTCAGATCACTTGTACTACTTTGAAGGGAAAGATTATAGTAAGGTTCCCAGTGCTGCAGACAAAGTGCTGTTTCAAATGGTAATGAAAGAATGGATGGCTGAGTTCCTTGAATCAAAAGGGAGTCGAACTCTGCGCCAGAGGACTGTTGTAAGTGTCGTCTTTATCCTCAGCACATTATTGCTGCTGCCTTTATTTGATCGTGTAAAGTATTGTCTGGGCTCAACCATTTGTTCTTTTAGAGCAGGGGTGCTCACACTTTTTCAGCTACTTATGAAATGACCAAAATGATGAACCTATTATATTTTTTTAGAAATATATTGAGGATTCCTACAATTTATATTGATGTACGTTGCATAACCACATATGTTGCACAACACAACATAATTAACTCTGTACATTTTTTCCATTGTGATAAATGACTGCTGTCCCTAAAACTGGGGCTTTAGTTCCTTCCCCTTTCTCTTTCTCAGCTCGCTTTTCGGCAGGAATTTGGTGTATTTTCCATGAACAGTCCGAAAATGCCGCCCCACATTTACCTCCTTTTGTATTGCGATGGTAGACTGGCAGATGAGGCAAACGCACTTTGAAAATGTCATTGTGAAAAAAAGTCCTCCTCCCATTCTGTAACAAAGTTTGATTCTTCTTAATTGGTCCAGCTCCCCTGCTCATTTTTATAGCCTTTCTGAAGTTTGAGAGAAAATAACGAAAACGAAAAATTAGTGGTAACAAACTGACTAGCTTGTTAGCTTTGCTGCACTTAGAGCCATTGTTTGTGCATGCCCAGTGACATAAGTGTCAAAAGAATTCAGATACCATCTGACTGGCTGCCCTGTATATCAATCAAGTGACGGGACGGATGATTGGTGTATTGAGCACCCCTGTTTTAGAGAATATAGAAGAAAATTATAGATGTTTAAAGTTTTCCTTTTGTTTCTCCTTTTGTTGTACACTCTTTAACTATAAAGAATCCCAAGAAGAGGAAATATGTGGAGTCTCAAGAAAGAGATGAGCCAACAGCAAAGAGGCGTAATGTGCAGAAGAAGATAAACAACAAAAAGTAGGCTTATTTTCTCTTACCCTGTTCTCTATTTTTGATCATTTGTGTAAGATCCACCAAAGGGATCTCATGTGGTCTTAGTCTCTAAAGCTGACACACAGTCTCAACAGTAGCAACCTTTTCAGTGTAGAACTTATAAATGCAAGGTGCTTTGTGTCGAATGGACACTGGATGATCAATGATAACGTCAGTTAAGAGTGAAAACTGAATGGGTTTCACATCTCATCTATTTCTCCCAGTTTAAAATTCCAGATTAGTGTGATGAGTTAATATTTATTACATATCTTTACCATACTGAGACGGTGGGCTATACATAAGGAATTAGGACTCAATTACAAATTCGCCCCTTTTAGAAAGGTTTTTTCATTTGATCCGGTGTCTAATTGAAAGGACATGTTGGGTTGTTGTGGTAGCGGGATGCAAATATTGACCATTCTACACAAAACCCAATTGTGTTTGGGGTCATGTTCATGTACTGCAGGGAAGAAAGATGAAGGAAGCTGCTATCATGATATCAATATTGTGTTATTGTGATATTCACTTGATACACTTGAAACGCACCGACTTCTGCAAGGAACGTTGTGCATACGACGAGTGCGTCAATGTGGTTGACCTCCACCAGCAGCAGATAGAATCTGGGGTCTGCGTTACCAAGTCAATGGGCTTAAAATTCATTGAACAGTTAAGGTTACTATTCTGCTACTGTTCTGCATTCACTAAAGACGGGAAGAACGTGTCGGGGTGCTTTAATAATTCACACAGAATCGCTCAACATTACCACTTTGTAGTGTATAAAGGAGCCACAGAAGGAGGCATTATTACGAATAATCTGTTCCCGTTGAGTCTGTGTGCCTCCACTATTTGCGATTCCTTTATTTCAATACAAATGTCAAGCTGATGGATTATTTATTGTGTGTTGGGTTTATTTTACATGCAAATATATTTTAAAAGTGCGGGTCCATTCTGTGCACGTGCTGCGCTGTGCTCCAGAATGCCGGAGCTGTGGCGGAGTCGGAGCTGATATTGTCTCCGCCATCCTTCTAGAGCACAGACAAAGCAAACGTGCCTGGTGTTTTATAGGGCTGACGTAGCTTTAATAAAGCAGCGGCGTAATAAAACCCCAGTTTTAGGAAATGAATTCTGCCGTCTTTAGATACTGTGTGTCCGTTATTGTCATTGTTTTTAAATACTCCTGTTTATGATTCCTGCAGACGAAGCTATGAGGAAGCCAGCTTAGGTCCTTTTAGTTTTCAAGCAAAGAAAACAAAAGTAGAGAGGATCCAGATGAGGCCTTGCAGTGTCCGCTTAATGCGCCTCCCCGCCCACCTCAAGTGTCATTATTGATGATGAAGTCTGGAGAGAACAGTGGCAGTTTTCAGACGAACTCAACACGTCAGTATGAGCAGCGGAAGCCCAATTGGCATCACTGTGGTACTTTTATTATGCGCAGCTATAAGCTAAACGTCAACGTAACAGGGTACGTTTTTGTCATGTTTCTTTGAGAGTAGTGTAAATTTTTATCATGTTTTCAAGATTTTCTAGTTTGTGGTGTAAGAATACTAAAAAACAAATAAAATAAATTTAAAAAAAAACAAAAAACTTGAGAGATAAAGTTTTTTTTTCTTCACATTTTTGTGCCAGACCTTTTTGTGAGGGCAGGACTCTAATATTAGGGAGGATATTAGTAGTACATTTTATTTGTATAGTGCTTTTCAGGAGACCTTCCTTAATCGAAGTAAAGAGAACCTTTTGTGAGGTACCTAGAACACAAAGCAACCATCAGAAAATCGTTATGGCTGCAGTAACGTCAAGCGTGGTGAAGCTATGAGGAGGCCAGAGTCTGAGGAGAGGAGGATGTCGTTGGTGACTTTCATGAGGGCTAGATGTAGGCTGTCCCTCAGAAGGTTCCCCCACAGTACCGGTAGTTCAACAGTAGATAAACTGAGGATCATTCTAATATGCCCCACTGGTGGTACTTAAGGTCTTATGGACCACTTCCTATTAAAAGGCTTGGTTAGCACAAAACTCTGTTAGCAATCGCCGCTTGGGCTCATGTTGGTCACTCTTCCCAGTTGCACCACTCCCACCTTCATCTTTCTCACTGTGCACGTCTCGCCCCTTAAGACGTGAGGTTTGCAGGCTTTCAAAACTTCCCAGAACAGACCAATTTCAGGAGGATCTCACTGAGCCGTAGATCCTGAGAGCATATCTTCTTATCATGCAGAATGGCATGCTGGGAGTCATGTGGCTACAGAACACAGTCACTGCCACCTGCGGACAGTGAAGAAGAAGCAGAAACAGAAGAAAGGTTAGGCAATGTGGGCTCGACAGAATTGGGCATCCATTACGTCCTGGGGGATGTCACTCATCCTCACAGCACTGAGGGGGACGCCATCATCATCCACTGTGTTGCTATGCAGATCTGCACGGGCTTATATTATTACAGGCAGCGTGGTCACAAATACTGCTTTGGGAATTTATGTTGGGGTTTATTTTGTTGACAACTCAGGCTGTTGGGGCAATGGAGGCTTGTTTACAGCCCTGGAAATGAGATCCGACGAACCACGTTAGCAGTATGAACTGGCAGGCTAGGTGAAAGGTTTGTTATCAGTTATACATCATACACCTGTGAAGCCCCCTAATGTGCCAACTTAATGTCTCTTTCAGATTTGGATGTAGGGAATGTGTTGTTCTTCCCCATAGATGACAAACAGTCCAGATCAGATGGCCAAGATCACGTAAGTCGGTCTGGGATTCATCTGAGCGCTCTGGACAAAGGTCTGAAGACGATTAACGTGGCATCTAAGGAGAGCAAAGGTACGAAACTCAAGCTCACAACCCGGAGTGTGTAGACCTCCCTGTGCAGTCGGTAAACAGGGAGACTGCGTCGTGGTGGGCGTGGCTTAACTGGAGGCACAAGCAGTTGCTGAAAAGCTGTTGGAAGGATTTACAGGCGTTCATGATTCATTCCAGGCAGCAAAAAAATGAGCTAATATTTCTAATATTTTAAGCCTCTCAGTTCTCTCTCTCCCTCCCCCTTCCCAAAGCGAGTGTGCATCTCCCTCAGATCGGACACAGAGGCTCATCAGGAAGCACCTGGCTTCCAGAGGCATCCCCACCTTCATGTATCTTTGCTATTTGTCTGCTAAGGATAGCGAGAGCTGTTGTTTTCTGAAGGGTGCAGGTTTGATCTTAACTCAGCTGGCAGATACGATCACAGCAGGACGGCAAAACACACCAGGGAACCACCTCGGCATCGCCACACACGCAGAGCTCAAGCAGCGTGAGTGAGGACACACAAGAGGCGGCATCTGGCTGCTGGCCTGTTCCTCGGGGCTCCGCAAAGCTGCCCAGTTTCATGAGAGGAGTCCACGTGTTTTTCTACAACCTGCTAGCATCAGAGAGGAAGCGACCGGCCCGCTATCTTATCACATATCTTTTTCATGCTTCGCCTCCCATGCATCAAGTGTTTGACGCCTTAGCTGCAGCACTTCTGATGGAGACGTGGAGGAGCTCCTGAGGTCACGCACACAGTGGACAACAGTGTCCACACGCAGGTAAGCTTTGATGTTTCCTGTGGGTCTTTCTGTTTTCGTATGAATGAAGAGCCCGGTAGCAGCTTTTATTTTTTTTAATCTGTTTTGATTTGCATTAACAGGAACTAAAGGATTTGGTGCGGCGTTACCCACACGCTGGCGCCATGACGACGGCCTGGTTGGAAGTCTGCTTCTTCAAGCAACGAAACGTCCACACTGGACAATTCCTACTTTTTCTTTAGTAAACACTGTCTTCTGTGATCCTATTGTGTGACATTTTAAAGAACCTGACAAGGATTTTAACCACTTATTTTCTAAATTTTAAGAAGACTCCATTGAAATCAGTGCCTGGTTAACTTTTATGTTAGAATATGTGATTGTGCAATATGTGGGCTGCTTCAAAACCAAATTTGGACAAAGCGGGTAAGCTCCAGCTGCAGGCGAGGGGCAACTGGTCAACTTCATTCCGCTAGCCTGAAATGGCGATTCAGGGCAAAGTGTCACCTGTGATGGGTGGATCAGGAAGAACCAGGAAAAGTCCCTCAGCCTCATTGATTTTGACGCAGAACGTTGTTGTGAGGGGACTTTCAATAACTTCAGAGGGAGGAAGGTTGAAAATTGAAACGGTGACTTCGATCTGTGTCAAAAATAAACCAGCTTGAATTCCCTTAGAAATTCACTGCGTGTGAGTGACGTGATGTGTAAAGTAAAACGTAAAGGTGGAGTTTGAACAGAGGAGGCGCTTCGGTCGCCATTAAAAAGATCGACAGCTGAGTTGCAACATTTCTCTGCCGTGTTTAGGACGAGTGACAGTAAATTTGACGACGCGGAAGAAGCTGCGTCACCTGTTGGAGGTTTGTGTTTGTTTTAAACCTTTTTAAATTGACATGTTCACAGACGGACTAGCGACAATAATCAGCACGTAATCTGTTCACAGACGGACTAGCGACAATAATCAACATGTAATCTCATTTTTAAACACGAAATGACGCGTATAGTTGAATTCAGTGGCGTGGATCACTGTATCGTGGTTGTGTACGTCATAAATGCTGTGTGTAGAGGTTATACACGGAAAGCTACGTTTCTTTACAGGGCTTTACAAAAAACTTTACAGGGCTTTTATGGAAGGCAAACTAATCTTTTACAGCCCTCACTTCATATTACATTTGAATATGACGCGTCCCATTTTGTGTCAAACTACGAGATGGTGAATGTTTGTGTCTAATGCGTAAAACGCAACTTTTTTCCCACTGATGGCGTTAAAAAGTGTAGTTTTAAATCTCTCTCTCTCACACACTATATATATAAATATATACTTCGTTCAGGAGGGTGAGAATGTCAACTGCTGAAGGAAAGTCCCCTGTGTGGGAGACACTTTATCGTGTTTTTAAATGGCTTCCTGTGTGAATCAAAAAGCACAGCGACAGCAACGTGGGCAGGCGTAAATTCTGGGATGATATTGTTGAGACTTTGATGTGTCCACCGCAGATATTTGGTGCCACTCACAGCGGACACACATGGATGTCGGAGGGGCCCCATGATGATGACGACGTCGGTCTCCGCTCCTTCAGCGCCAGAGAGGTGAGAAAACGGCCCTTTGTCTTCCGGACCCTGCTTTCTGGTGGAAGACAGCAGTAAAACAAGCGTTTAATATTAGTTTTAATTCTAAATTGATGGGTGTTGAGAGTTGAGATCTGCTCATGTTTGGGCTGCTGGGTAGGAAGTCGATATGGTCACGCCGCACAATTCGGCTTTTCTAGATGTCCCTAAGTTAGAGGACATGTGTCCCGGGATTCAGAGGAGGAATAATGCTACATTTATATCCCCCAGGATGGGAAAACTGCTGTTTTTTAAACAAACACTAGTTCATGAACTTGCGAAGAACAAATGCACATGCAGTCTTTGAGGTGTCAGAGTGAGCCCCGGACAGGGGCCTTGCTCAAGGGCACTCTCACAGTGCGCTGGAGTTGTTCTGGCAGCTCTTCTGCTAACCAGCCTACTTGGACTCGTGTGTTTGACTGAGCTTTTCTTGGAGCAGGTACCTGGAAAGTCACTACAACCTGCCCGAAGAGCATGACGAGACCATGAGCACTCTGGGGCAAGAAGCCAGCAATGTCTGCAGGCCAGCCCCCACCTTTATTCCGACAGACCACAGCATCCATCCAGAACATCCCACCCTCGCAGATGACTCGTCCTTCGGGATGGTCCAGGATGCGGAACGCGGTCACTACCTCAATCTCCAGCCGCCTGGCCCGAGCTACTTCTCGTACCCCTCCTCCCACAGCTTTGCTGTTGCTTACGGCCAACCCACTCCGTTTCCCAGCCAGGCCAACAGCTCCCGGCTCCACCCGAGCTTTGCCAGCAGCTGGTCGGGGTACCCCAAAAGCTTGCCTTCCTATTTGAGCCAGATGGATTTTCCCAGCTCTGCTGGAAGCGACTGCCTGTCGGGGTGCAGGTCTCTGTCCCTGCCTGGCAGCACGAACACGAGCAGCCTAGAACAGCCTCTGTCCCTGTGCTCCAACCCACCTTCAGCAAACCTGCGCCATCACAACTTGCCTCCATATTCGTGCCCGCCTCAAGGTGCTGGCTGCTGTGCACAGTGCCCTGCAGAGGCCTTCTCCAGGAGAGCGGCGCCCAACAAACCCCCGTGGCCGCAGCACCACCCAGCGAACGATACGTGCTGTAAGTCTGCTGCGATTTAGCCAACAGGACGCCCACCTTTACAGCTAACTGGAATTAGGACACATAAGATATTAGTTTCTTTTTTCTCTTTTAGATCCAGGTAACTTCCTACTTCCTGGACTGGGATGCACCCAAATGTGAGTATCTTGATCATACTTGAGCCTCTTGGATGACATCACAGGTCCCTCGGACTAAATGTGAACTTTAACCTCATGCAGGGGTCACAAATCTCCGTCCAAGCAGAACAACCACGCGTACAGCACGCCGCTGTCACTGGAGCAGAGTAAGAGTTAATCGTTGGATCATTTACTGAACCGCTGAATACCATCAACATCATTCATTGACTTTGTTGGAATCCAGGGCGGGTTTTCATCACCTACGAGGCGGACAACGAAAAACATGTGAATGATGTCATCAACTTCGCCGCTCTGCTCCGACACAACGGCTTTGACACGCATGTATGGATATGTTTGGTTGTTTGTTTGTTTTAATGATGTAGGTCTACAGTTTTCTGACCGGAACCTTCATTTGTCTCCAGATTGATGTTTTTGAGCAGCAGCTGAGGAGCATCAGCAAGATCGACTTCATGGAGCGCTTCCTCAGCGAGGTGAAAACATCAAACGCTGGTAAACGGCAGCAAACGAGGGCCGTCGGTAGTAACAAGGGTGTTGTGTACTTCACACAGAAGGGGTATCTGATCATCATCATCATCAGCCCCAAGTACTATGAAACGGTGACCGCCTCGCCTCTTCTGGCCAACGACGAGAGGACTTTTAACACTGTCTATATACATAAACAGGTTTGTAGCCATGGAGGCTGAATTGTGCACCTTTCCGTCTGCCCTCTGTTTATTTTTTGCACGTCTGTGTGATGCAGCTCCAGAATGAGTTCATCCAGAATGGGAGCAAGAATTTCAGGTTCATTCCCATCCTGTTCCCCGGGGCTACGAAGGTAAGCTTTGAGCTCCACCGCAGGAGAGGGGGGGACATGCAGAGGTGGCGGTCCTCCCTTCGCTGCTAGCTGTTTCACAACGATGCCCTCACACTCGTCCTGTGCTCCTCAGTGCCACGTCCCCAGCTGGCTTCAGAACACGCACATCTACAGGTGGCCCCGAGACCGGGAGGATATTCTGCGGCGGCTGATGAGGGTTGAGAAGTACAACCCGCCCCCTATTGGTCCGCTCCCAACCATCATCTCCATTCCCATCTAAAGATATCTGACCTGAACCAAAAAGAAACGCGATAAAGTGGTGCGAGGAATCTGATTTATGACATGAATATAAAATACTGTGACTGGCATCGCTCATCCACTGATGCTTTAGGGTGTAAAACAAGTAAAACTGTCCCTTTTTTTTTTTGCCGCACTGTAAACATTCCTCTCAGAAAACCAGTGTCTGCAGACTGTCTGTCTTTTTTTTCTTTTTTTTTTAATGAAAGGTTGGACACATCAGTGTTTTTACTCATGTACACATGTTTTATAGCGGCTGTACGCTGGTCTGTAATTGGCTGGAGTGCAATCTCCGCTGGTGGCTTTGGCAAACACTGGCACGGACTCATTCATCTTTGTCAATAAGGAGATCAGCTTATGTACACAGGTGCACAGCTGCTTTGAGATGCTGTGTCATCAACGTTAGACTAGCCCAACGCAGCTGTCCATGTTGTACGTTTCTGCTATAGAGAGAATTATATTTGATGTTCGGCTTCTCTGGTGAACAAAGCTTGTGTCTGAATGCAAATCCAGCTTTTACTGATTATCTTATTTAAGCTGTCTGCGCGGGTTTTCATGACGCCTAATAAAACATGTAATTACGGGAACTGTTTAAAACTAAGGGGCGGTTACTTTAGCCCGATTACATCAGGCTCAAAGTCCAGTAACTAGTTTGTAATTCTGATTTTACATGGATCATTAATTTGTGTGACCCAGGAAAATGTGCTGCAGCGTTTGGCGTCACACCCCCTCGCACTGGTTTCCTGTGAGGCCTGTTGGCCTCAGAGCAAAATTATGATAGTTACAGTATGACACATGAACCATTACTCATTGTAGCTGAGCTCTGCCCAGATGCAGCTCGTCACCTGTTGCTATTGTGTTGGTGTGTTCCGTGGGTATGACTGAGGTGTGTTTGAGCGCGCTTTCTGAGAAGTGAAATATGACAGTTAAACTGAGACAAGCAGAGACCTGGGACCGGTTCACCTGGAGACCTTCAGGCAATGGCTTTCACGCAACATTTTTATGAGGGAGAATGGACAGGTTTAGACATTACAGTAATTTATGTAAAAAAAACAAACATGATTTATTCACATTTGTGTATTTGCCCTCAGTGGGGTATTTTCTTATTTCTTAGCCTGTTTATCTTGTTACTTTGTTAAAAATTTCCTGCCACCTAAATTGACTTAATATCAAATTGAGAAATAAACATCCAAATATAATAGAACAGGCTGGCACCAGTTAATGAAGAAAAACAAAACACAATGCAATTAAAGTACATGTTTTTCACTGAATCATTAATGTCATATGGGGTCATATGACCAGAATGCACATTGTGGGGGATTCAGAACGCTACAGGTACACAATCAGTTGATCTGGTCACCACAATAACAGGTTGTAATAACAGTTTAGCTTAAATCCACGCGATGACTCCGTGTATTGAAAGTTGCTTCTCGAGGTTGATTAACCACCAACGCTGTAAACGAGCATTCTGAGAAGGAGCGAGTCTCCAGATACTGGCGGCTTGTGTGCAAGTGAAAACCTCAAACAGGATGTCGTATTAGCTGACGTGCGTCTGCCGAGCACGGCAACTTCTCAAGAACTGACTGAAATGGGTCATCACGTTCCTGGCTGGTGGAAACATCACATCTGAGGCTGCAACCGGCAGAAAAGGTCTGCAAGTGCAGGAAGTGGTCATTCGCGTGAAGAGCGAAATAAATCCTGAGTGAACGGCTGCTGATGCCCGAGGCAATTAAAACAAGCACCATCACGGCGTGGTTTAATGATCTTTATCTTCACGAGAGGTAACACTGCAGATGTTCATACAGACATCATTAAAAAAAAAAAATCTGAATACAGTGTTTCATATATTCATCCACATATTGAAAAGTACATGAAATAATATTAATTTTAATAACATAACAAAAGACATCTGTAATAAAAGTGGATTACAAAGTGACCTTTTATGTAAATAACTCTTAAGAATTAGGTAAAGGGGGGGAAAAAGGACAATAATTCCATTTAACTGTATGTAAAAACATTGCAAGTGCTATTTGTTCAAAGCTACAAAATACACGAAAAGCAGAAAGCGTTATCGTTTTATTTCCTTCAAGGAAAGGTACTATAAAATAAGTTACAGTACGGTGAATTTATCCAAACTCTTGTTCCCGTCCTCCAGCGCGTGGTTTTTCTTTAAGCACAAACAACAGGAGCGACTCAGAGGAGTAAAGAGAAGCGCTTCCTGGCAAGAGCGTCTTCCTCACAAAGGAAACCAACAGCCGATATCTGCGCGTTCATCTCCGGAAGGGCCGCGCTCAAACCTCTGAACGCGTGGAAACCTTGCTAATCATCGACAACATCTGGGTCGCCCTGCTTGTGTCCTCGGTGGAAACAACTTTGTACTTCATCAGCTCCAACACTTTGACGTTTACTTCATGTGTGATCATACAGAGACGAGCTCTCAAACATCATCGGCGGGGAGAGGAGGTATGTTGAACCTTGGTCTGGTGAAAAACGCCATCTTCTCTCTGCAGACCAGGAAAACAACAACATCCTCTGAAGCCTCAAACACTGAAAGGCTTTCAAATGCAAGTTTTTAGACGTTATTCTTACTTCCTTCCGTCTTACATTGATCTTCAAATACCTCTCAACCCTCATATGTGACTTCAAGGTCATTCGAAGCAGCAGTGAAATAGCTCAAACTACATCTGATAAAAAATACTCATCCTTCTAGCAAAAGTCAGGACATTTTGATTGGTCCTCACAACTTCAAAGCACCGACTGATGGTTAGGAGTTGGTTTAAAGGTTAGAATTGGATTTGAGTTTAGGTTTAGGTCAGGGTTGGGGGGTTAGTTGGGAGGGTTAGAGTAAGGGTAGGGAGCTGGGGAACGCATTGTGTCTATGAAAGTCCTCAGAAAGATATAAGGACAAGTGTGTGTCTTTGTGAGGGCTATAAATAAGCTATTCACTGTTTTCTTTCAAAATTTGACCTTTAAGTCAAACATTTATATCTGATTATATTTTTATGACCCCGATTAGGAGATATGAACACTGCAGATTGGCTGGGATGATGCGCTACATGTCTGCAGGTCTAAACAGAACAATTACTTTGATTCACAAGGCTAACAGATTTTCAACGTGGTACCTTTAGCTGAACTTTGTATTTGGTGCAATTTAGCCACCATCGTATTATCAACCATAGGATTTGCGAGTGGGTGCTAATTTTGTGGTCATCTCCTGAACCCACGCAGCTCTGGGCCACGTCACGGCTCCCCGCTGTGATAACAGAAGTTATTCCCTCACACTGATCAAAAACATCGAAAGCCCCACCTGAACGTTTGCACCGGCAGAGGCTCTTTCTGGCTCTGCCCCCTCATCTGCAGAACCTCCTTGGAGGCCTTCCTCAGCCTCCTCTCTGCCGCCTCCTCCTGCCGTTGCTCCTGCTTGCTTTGGCTGGCCTGTCAGCCGGGGGGACCAGAGCGTTAGTGCTGCAGGCTGAGGCGGACATCTTGTAAAATACCTGCAAACTCACCTGTCTCTGGGCCTCTCTGAGGAGGCAGCGAAATCGCTCGTCCCTCAGGGCCCAGTGGGGGAGCTCGGGCCCCTCCCTGGCTTGTGGTTCCTCCAGTCGCAGCTTGAGCTCCCTCAGAGTGTTCAGCTCCTCCATCAGTTGCCTCTGACGTGTCCTGCAGGCCTGGAGATCCAGCTCCAGGTCCAGGGAGGTACGGGTCGGCTGCTCAGCCAGGGAGGAGCGGTAGGACTGCTGCTCGCACACAAATACATCAGAAACTGGATTTTTACCACTTCCCGAAACAAATGTGAGACTAAATAAAAGACTGAACCTGTTTATATCTCAACGTTCTTCTTTCCAAAGTGTTCCTGACAAAAGGCGATTTCTTGGGGAGAGTCGAGCTGTCGCTGTCACTGCGGTACAACTGAAAGACAAAATGCACCTTAATCCTGGACAGAAACGCTGAACTGTAATAAGGCAGATTCATTTTAAGCCTCACACTGTTAAATAATGTTCAGCCTATTGAGACAGTCTTTGAGCTGAATCACTAAATTCAGAATCTGCTGTTCACTGATGGATTTGCGCCCTTTTTGCTTTGTGCTTTAGCTTAGGTGCACTTCCACATGACTACTATCTGCCGCAAAATGATCAGAAACAGTTCATTTTCAATACAAGACCTCATCCAGACCATAAAAGAAGATAGGACGCAGGAAAATGCATGAAAAGCCTGCAAAGCTACACTAATAACTCACCCTGCAGACATACTGACTGCGCGCACCGGGAGAAAAGGTCTGAGAGCGGACGATGGTGCTGCCACGCATGAAGGGCGAGGCATGACCCCAGCGCCCCCCCCTCTCTTTGTGCCGGACTCGGACCGGCTCTGGGAACAAACCCTCCGTCATGGTGGCCTTCTCCACCTGCAACCCAAAGATGGACGCCCTCACGCGTGTGGCCGCTGGCGTGTTTTCAGATGTGCGCTGCCGACTGTTACCTTCATCGCGGACAGTTTGCCGACGCTCCGGTTACAGCGCCCCCCAGTGGCGATGCAGAGGCCCTCTCCGCACAGACCTTCGGAGCACGCACCTGCGAACGCCGTGCTGTTGCTGCAGCCGCTGTCCACCGACTCTGCCTGCCAGCTCCTGGAAAACACCCTGTTATCAACTGTGTGCACGAGACGGCAGGACCTGCGCTCAGGTGGGTGTTGGCACCTCTCCGATGACCTCTCCCCTGGCTCGTCCTTCCTGTCCAGCCTCTGCAGCTCCAGCTCCGACTCTCGCTCCTCTATGTGGGTGGCGGTGGCGCGCGACATCAGACTGCATACAGTGTCCTGTGACATCACAGAGGAAGCTTGAATTCCTCCCCTCTGATCAGTACTTTTAGTAGTTTTAATCAACATTTAACTTTAACCAAGTCTCACAAGTTCTACAACAACTGGTTGTGTTTCACAAAGCATTTTTATCCACTGCGGCCCATTTCTACAGGAGGGGAGATATTCCAATAGCAAAATATAAACGTGAGAAGAAATCTGTACCGTACTTTTACTTCCAGAAAATATTACACAAATTAAAAGCTCTTTGGGTTTAAGACCTTGAAAATAAACCCCTCTAACAGGGCGGTAGATGCTAGCAGCTTTGACTGCGAGTAAGTTCGTGTGATGCACCAGAATGTCGGGTATGAGAGAGGAACGCTGACAACGCTCGGCGTGATAAACAGCACTGTTATTTACACAACAGGACCAGTTGGGTTAGTTCAGCCTGCTGGGATCAGATCCCAGCTCTCAGGTGACTAATGCCTGTGTTGGTATTTGTACTTAACTGTGAGGGCGTTGACGCACGCAATAGAAAAACTGAAATTTTTTTGTTACTGTAAACCTGCAACATCCATTTTCATCACAATGATGATGATGATACGCGGCCTTATTTCAACACAACCTTCCGACTATCATCATGAGTTCGGTGTATTTGTTTACCATCGTTCTGGGCCTTTGCTCATCCTCCTGGCTGTCATGGTGTCTGCGGTGGCTCAGATTCTTCTGTTCATATTTGGGAAACTCCGGCCCACTCAGCATCTGCACTCGCAGCCAGTGGTAAACCATCTCCACGCTTCCCTCACAGTCTGCCAGGCTCACCTGGGCTGTACCCTTCACAAACACAGAAAGAGTCACTATATGCAGGGAAAAACTTCATCCGGGCTGTCCAAGAACAGTCCTGTTCTGTCCAAATTGCTGCCCCAAAGGCCTGCACGGCCAGGCTGTCGGACCTACCAGTAGCTCCTCCTGAGCCTGAGGTCCCAGCGAGCAGACAGAGAGCTGCAGAGCGCACACCGCCAGGGTGTTAGCTGGGACAGGAATGCAGAAGCCCTCATTGAAACTCATCTGGCTCTGTGGCTCCAACGCTGTGCAGCAGTAAAACGCACAGGCCCTGCTGGCGTCCAGTGGAAGCAGGTGTACCTTCACGTACCTGCACAGGCAGGGAACAGTCGCGGTACCTCGTTTTACAGGCGGAGCAACAAGCAAAACAAAGCGTTGGGTTCGGAACCCCAATTCCTCAGTATGGTTAATTTATTTCTTTTGGAAATCTATGAGTTTTGTCTTTAGCTACACAGGGGAACTTGTGTGTGTCTGCAGAAACGCAGCCTTAATTCACCCTTGTGGAGAAACTCACACTTTATGGCCGTCCCTCACATTAGACCTGCTTAAACCTTTCAGCTGCAGCAGATGTAGTCGCAGAGACTGCGAGCCGGACTCCCACCTGGAAGATACACAAAGTCATCTTACTGGTTTCACCCCCCCAATATTTTAATGGAAAGAAGAAGAGCTACTCATTTGCAATCTAAAATCTGATAAGACATCCGTCTCTTATCACTAGTGAATAACTCCTCCTACACACATTCTGTCAGTTTTCAGGAAGCAGCGTCATTCGTTAGTTCTGGTTCTTTTCCACCCTTCAGCCAATCTAATGCAAACCTAAATTGGGATGAGTTTGATAAGCTGTCTTTGTCATGCATGCATGGGTGTGAACATGCTGTTCAACCTGTTAGCAGTTGTACAGAGTCTGTAAGTAACTTACAGCAGCCCCAGCTGGATCTGGGTGGGCTCACTCACAGAGGTCAACTCTTTCATGTAGGACACCTCATCAGACTCTTCAGCTCTGGTGGGAAAAAGAAAACGAACAGTCGCGTTCTGGGTTCATTTGCCTTTCTTCGGTGTGTTGGGTGCAGCCATCGGAGCAGCCCTCCTCTCACCTTCTGCCCCAGGCCTCGAAGACCCCACTGTCCGTGGCCAGAGCGTCTTCAGACACGCCTGTTGAGACCCTCCTGGCTCTCCTGCCACTCCTGTTCCCACTGTTGCACCTCAGAGTGACTCCTGAGTCAAACACACAGTGCACACGCACCATTAGTCAGCAGATCCTTTCATCCATGAGCAAAAGCCTCCGCTGGACGCCACTTGCCTGCAGAGGTGAAGGTCCCGGAGGGCCCGCTGTCTCGGTGACTCTTGTTGTCTAGCTGATGCACGTTTACCGTGCCGTCGCTCAGCATGGCGCCGTGGGACAGCGTCTGCGATTGGACCCGCAGCCCCTCCAACAGGCCCCGGGCTGCCTGCTCCATGTACTCCTCTGTCATCTGTGTGAGAGGGCAGTCCGGGGGGGCAGAGTGGTAGGGCGTGTCCATGGGAGAGCTGGGGGGCGAGAGGGAGGACAGGGACGAACGGGAGGAGAGGGAGGCCAGGGACTGCGGCGTGTCGTGAGAACGCTTGGTTTTGCCGTGGTTCAGGGGCTCAGGGTTGAACACAGAGCTGTCTCTGGACATGGTTTCCAGTGGCAGAAGATAACGCAGGTGGGGGTCCAGCGGCTCCCCGACGGGGTCGTGGCGTTCGTACTGGGGCACGCCATAAATATCACTGAAGCTGATGGAGCTGAGAGAGCCTCTGCTGGACGCCAGCGACCCCCTGCTGGAGGCCAGAGATCCACGACTGCTGCTGGAGGATACAGTCAGAGAACTGGCTGACAGACTGCAGAAACAGGAGCAAACGTGCTTCAGAGAAGATACAGGCACAGTGGAGAACAGAAATGGACATTTAGAAGCCGGAGCCAGAGCAGCACCTCCTCAGCTGGGTGTGAAGGTACGTGGTGATGCGAGTGGCCTCCTCCAGCTGCCTCAGCAACACTCTCCTCTTCTCCTGCTGCAGGATCCTGTCATGAGACGCACCGGTGCTTGGTGTGACCCTCAGAAAGCCTTAGCCAGACATATTGTCGTGGTCCTCACCTCTGATTGGCCCCCTGGCTCTGGGAGCTGTGGGCCCTCTGGACCTCCTCCTCCAGCCTGGAGCGCTCCTCCTCCAGCTGCAGCAGCGTCTGCGGACAGTGCTGCTGTTTGCTGACCAGGATGATGTCCTGCAGGAGGGCCTCCTTTTCCCGCAGGAGCTGCATGAAGTCTCGATCCCGATCCGCCTCGGCCCGTCCTGACCAACTCTCGCTATCCAGCTGTGCAAGCTGATGTTGGATACTCTGCACTCTACGGGGACGGCAAAGAACGGACAATCGAGGTTCGGTAAAACAAGACTAAAAGAGGTTTTTGACCATAGAAAATGTGTCTCGGCATCCTGATGTTATGCAGGTAGACCAGGAAATGTTCTGCTTAAGCTCCCAAACACAAGACGCCATCGTTCCAGCGGTTCGTGGGTAGCAGGTGATGGCATCAGGCTGGGGGGGGGGATAGGGAGAACCTAAGGATGCCGATGAGTCTGGTTCGATTTTGGTATAGAAAGGAGAGAACGCCGCCGCAGCAAAGGATGTGTTTAGATTTCGTTTTTTTGAAGTTACACAACTTCAACATTAAACACAGATGTCTGTAGCCACTCAGACTGTCCTCTCAAGCTGTGTTCAATATCCCAAATTTGTTTTTACCCATAGTTATAAGCAACAAATTACATATCAACATTATTATATAGAACCTAATAAAGAAAAAAGTTTCTTACATTTATGTGTAAATAAGACCAAATTGATGCATCACAAAAAAAAATAAAAAATCCCAATATTCACATTTTTCTAACTTCAATTTAAACTTTTTGGGGGGCCATGATGTTATTGGAATGTTGTCTTGGCACTTCTTGGTAAATAGAATTCTGAGGCACTAACTAATGATGTGACTGTATCAGTCTATAAACAGACCTGTTGACAACGTGTTTGTGTCTTGCCGAGTCTTCGCTCGGGATCCTGTTAACCACGGCCTCGGCGTTTGCAGCAACACGGCAGAATCCGCTCGACGCAACGCCGCGCATCCGAGCCAATCAGACGCTCGACGCAGCGGCTCTGATAGCGGCGGCTCTGATAGCGGCGGCTCGCTGCAGCGACCTGCGGCTGCTGAGTCAGCGTGGCAGTTGAAGCCAGGCCTCGGCTCTGATTAACTAACTCTGTTTATGTGACTCAGGGACAGAGAATGCGAGTTTCCACAGGTCTCTTCCCACCCTGATGTCATGCACTGGTGATGCAGCAGCTCGGTCCTGGATAATATCAGGGCGACTCTTCGCAGCTGGAGCGCACACTCGCCTAGAGTTATTGACGAGGACTCCGGCCTCTCTTCGATTCAAGCGGCACTTTAGTGCGAGTGAGGATATATTTAACCGGGGCGTGTTTGCGTTCAACCGCCTTGGGGAGAATCGGGTCGTGCATGGAGGCGGGCGGCGGGCGGCAGGTTCTCTGGCTGCTCGCACAAAGGCAGCACAGTCAGCAGCAGCAGCATCAGTGTGGCCAGGGAAGAATGTGACCACCCAGGTCATTCCTGGCCAGACATCACTCGGCAGCCACGGCCGCCGGCGCCAATACTACACATAACGCGCCTTCCTGCCGGGGCGGGCAGGACTCGGGAGTGGGTCACGCCTGCTGACACAGCTCTACGGCCGAGGATGACCAGCAGAACTTACTTTTTCTTAGCTTCTTCATATTGCCAGTTGACTTTCACTTTGTCTAACAAATGTGAGGAATCTTGGGGACCGTACTGAAAGAGACGAACCAAAAGAAGTCAGTGAGGGATGTTTAGGAGGACTAAAATCTGCAAGGATGGAGGTAATATAGCGACGTGGCTTAGCTCCTCTCCGGCGAGGGGCTGCAGCAGCGCCTCCTACCTCTCCCATGATGTCAGTCTGACACCCAGTGTCACAGTATTGCTGCAGATTGCACGAGTCCCCAGCGCTTCCAGTGCTGTTCGCCACCTCGCTGGCCGAGTCGCAGATAGACAAGCTGCTCTGGAAGTTCACCGTCAGCTTCGCAAGGCTCTGCGGGACACAGTCGCCATAAAATAAACCAACAATCCTTGAGAGCCAAAGAAGTTAGTTCAAGTGTGAAATGGCTCTAAAAGTGCAGAGTCAGTCATCACTTGTGTCAGAGTCCACAACGCAAATGTGTTTTGTTGTGACACAGCAGCATCTGCAGAGGTGAACTGGCACTAGAGGTCAGCAGAGAGTGTCTGAGGAGTCAGGTGAGGTGGCCCGTACCTGGATGAGGTCCTGCCTCTCCTTCTCGCCGGTGCTGATGGCCTTCTTGATGCTGCACAGCTCGCTGCAGATGGCCTGAGCTTCGTCCAGCTTGTAGTTCGTCTGGCTGCAGGACATCTTCCTGTCGATCCTGCAACCACAAACACACGCCTGACCAATCCCCATCAATCAAAATGAAAGGGTAATTAAAGTGAAACAGGCACAAATGCTGGTTATTATATGGGACTTGAGTCTTCCGGGGCTCTCGTGAGCGTCAATTACATAGAATTATAGTACAAATGAGTTTGTGTGGGATGTTCTCTCGTGATTCCCTTTACTTGGCTTCCCTCCTTTCTGTTTAATCAGAGTTTTAAACTAATTAAAGACATTTAAAAATCCCCCTGAGCACGTAAAGTGTTGTGCGGTAATTTAACTCCCCTCGCTTTTCTTAGGTAGGGAAAGGATATAAACCTAAACTTATATTACACCAACAATACCAACCATGACAGGACAAGCATCTGCTTGCTGCTACAATAACACATCAAAATTAGGTTGTTTTTTTTGTGTGCCCCCCCCCCCCCCAGACAACATTTGAGTGCTAAAATACCTCGTCTTATTCAGAAAAAGGATTTTATTTGGGTGCTGCCTAAAAATGCATTCATCCATTTATAGTTTGCGCATGACTCCGGAATCGAAAGAGGACATTTCTTGCTCACTTAACTGGTAAGAGGGTGGGGGCGTTATATTGGGACCAGGTCAGCAGGAAATAAGTCACACGGTCGAGCATCAGAGGAACGTCTGAAGTATTTGTGTGTGGGAGGTAACGATCAAGAGCTGCTCGTGTGGTATTTTCTCATCTGCAGTCAGTTATAAAATACTGCCACTGCATGTAAGAGCCCAGTAAATGGAGCCGCCGGTATTTAAATGTGGAAAGACTGGGAAAAAAAGTCCCCCCCCTCAGATTATTTGATTGTCTCTTTAGATTAGAACAAACATCATTAACATCATTGTGGGTATTAAGGTATGAGGAGGGGATTGGGTGGGTGCGTGTGTGTGGTGGGGGGGTGGGACGGGGGGGCGGCATGGTGCCTCCTCCATCGCGGGGCCTGGCACGTGGCCCCCGCTCTCACCGCAGCCCACTTCCTTCACTCTCCTACAACAGCAGGTACTGTTCATCCACCCGACCCTGCCTTTTCCTCCCAAAACAAGGTCTGCTTTGTCCCGCCCCACCCATTGGCACAGCCTGGCAATTTAGATGCTTCCCAACCCCCCCCACCCACACCCCCCCTTCCCCAGCACCCAGGTCTGATGTCGCCTGTATTCTTTAAATTCCCAATTCACACAAGAAATAGATACACAGAAGCAAATGTTTGGACGTGTGTGACGGTCAGACCTGAGCAGACATTTGTGGACACACACCCACACAAAATTCCCTCACTTGTTCTTTTTTTTAAGTTACACGGTGACAATTTTGGCCGCTTTAACCGATCTGACCCGGTCAATCGGCTATATTGCTGAGTTTGGAAAAACAACAGCCGTTGGGTCCTTTCTGGCTTCAGATCTACAGGCCAACAGAGAAAACAATAGGACACACACACACACACACCACACACACCACACACAACACACACACACACACAACACACACACACACACACACACACACACACACACACACACACACACACACACACACACAGGGGAGGATGCGGCCATGTTTTCTGCAAGCTGTATATTCTGCCGGCTATTCTGGGAATCACTAGAGTTGTATATTATCTAAGAGATAAGGGACTCTTCGGCAGGACTCAGGAAGTGCAAAGGAATTTGCTGCCAGATATCTCTGTGTTTTTGAAACTTGCTCTCAGGCCCACCCCCCCCCCCCTCCCCTCGCGTGGAGCAACTTCCTCTGCAGGCTGAGCTTTGGCTCCCTGCACTCCACTGGTGCATCCTCTTCCTGAGGTGGAGCCCCCCTTTTCCATACAAAAAAAAACCTCCCATTTCTTTTCTGAAACGCTTACTTTTTTCCCCTTTCCAAAAGGTGGAGCTTGTAATTCCAACATGAATTTTAGAACCATTCTGTTATCCCCCCCCCAGCTGTGTGCTACAATAACAACGCGAGCTACGGTAAAATCAGACGTCACTTCTGCAGTACAAAACTAAAGATTAATCGGTGTTTCAAACCTCTGAAGTGAATGATTCCAGATTTAACTTTGTTTGGGACAATAAGACGCAACCAGAGAGAATTAAAGATTGAGGATGACATCAAATCCTGTGGGAAAGACAGAAGAAGAAGGGAAAAGGCTGCTGGGCGGGGAGCCGCAGAGCTGGGTGTTTTAGGAAAGAGAGGGTGCCCGTGTGAGGAAGGGTGGGCCGAGGTTAGGGAAGTAGAGGAACACTCACTCTTGCAGGGTCTCCACCCCCATTTCCTTGTAATGCAGCTCCTGCTTCACCTGGGCCAGCTCCTGCTTCAGTCTGGAGAGCTGTGGACACAAGGCCGAGCAGCAGGTTACCATGGCGCACAATGGGCTTCTCTCACCACTACCTGCCAAAAGCGCTTAGTCATGACTGTGCAGGAATGCTTGGCTACGGTTACACCGGGGCACAACAAGCATCTTTATGGCGTCGCAGACGGAGCATAAAATCTGTGCAGCGGGCCAGAAACGCGCCGGCGTTTGCATTGAAACACGCGGACGCTTTAATGTCTGCGATGAGATGTTCTAATATTTCTGGAAGCCGTGAGCCACCCCGAGAGTTGAAAAGAGGCCAAACTAAAGGACGCGACTGAGTGGAATAATATCTTTGGTCATTTTCAGAGCAATAATCAAGCAGCCATTAGAAGCGCTGCTGCTGCAATTTCAAATCTCAAAGGAGCTTTTTAATAAATGATGAGAGTGAGAGGGGACAGACGGGCGCTGATGCATCCGCAAAGCTGAAGCAGGACTGTGGACGCTTCAGCTTCCCCATGTCTCCTTCTGGAGGAGCTGTTGGGAGCGAGGAAAATACGGTCTGGGAATTCTTAGCAAATACATTAATCCAAGAGGCGTAACCATCGGTGACGCCAATATCCAGAGTGGGTCTTTGAAAAACTATTTTTAATACATCTTTCAGTATGAATAGGTAGTTGGCTGGTTAAATCTGTCAGTGTAAGGTGCGTTTTATTTTGAAAATGCACCCGATTTCTGTGTCCGACTTCCTGTCTGGCTTGATTGTGAACAACGATGTTAAAAATAGAGAAGGATTGTGTTCTCAGCAGATACTTCTGAACTGTGCCGCGGCGTTCCCAGTGGAATCAAACGCATTGTTTGGCTGGAGGAAATGTTCGATTTAAAATCTCTCGCGGGGATTTTGGGGAGATTTAACTGGATCAAACAGTTTAAAATCCAAGGTCTGGGCCCTGCGAATGCCACCGAGCCGTAATTACGCCCACATTTATGGCTGTTGTGGCTCTTAGCGGTGAATTTAAATCCCAAAAATTTGAACGACTCGTCCGAGAAGCATGGATTCATCAGATGTGCTGTAACCTCAAGGTCAGCTTCTCAGACTTCATGATGGAAACAGCCTCATTCACGCGGTCGTTGGGACGAATAACGTCCACCGTGGCCCCTGTGAGGCAGTGACCTAGCCTCTGCCTGACCCTTTGATGCTGATCTCATCCTCATCCTCTCAAAGCCCCTGAGCCAGAGCCACAGTATCCTGTAGGGGCCACACCCAAGTCCTTTTTCTATCCTAAAGGGCCCCTCTCTGCAGCCCATTGTTCTCCTCTGGTAATGACTTACCCGCTCTCGTCTACAAGCTATTTCCACTTTGATTTGGTCGGGGTCATATTTCGCGTTCGTGGATGAGCCAGAGAGTGCTGTGAAGAAACGAAAACACAGGACACGGAGGGATCAGCAGCGAGTTGGTGATTTTACAGTGAGGTCAGAGGGTGTCCGGTGTCGTGGACACCCCCTGGACACTAGCGTAACAGCTGGCTGGAGTCAGAGGGTAAACTGGGTGGAGGTGCATGAAAGACAGGGTGGGGTGACAACAAGGGGAATGGAGCCCCCCCCAGAAATGCCCCCCCACACCAGTTCTTAAAAGCACACCAATAGTATAGTGCAGGTAATAAGTTCAGCTGAGGTCACCTTAACTGGTCCCGGGGCCTCACGGTTCAGACTGTTCTCATCCTTAAACCTTGCTGTGAGACACAGCTGGACAGCGTCGGCGTGACCTACCGCTGCTGACGGAGCGATTGTCCTCAGAGAGCTCGTGGAAGAGCAACATTTCCTTCTGAGCCAGCTCCAAACGCTGCTGCTTCACCAGGTACATCTCCTTCTTGGCTTCAAGGGCCTCCTGGGCCACCACGAGGTACTCCTTCAGCATCCGCTCCTGCTCCTGCCGCCACTGAGTGCGCGGGTTCTCGATCTGGGTTGTCTCTGTGAAGGGGAGATCCATCCATCCATCCTCTCAATCTCATTTCAAATAAAAAAATATGTTTAAACGCAGCATAGCTTCGGCTAACTAAGGTCTGGATGGACGATCAAGCGGTCTCTTGACTGGTCTTACGAACAGGTGGAGCTGTACTCACTGTTGATGTGGTCGATGTAGTAAACTCCAACCTGCTGGTCATAAACTTCCTCCCAGCCCAGGGGGAGTTCATCGCCAACGCAGTCTGCAAAGGTCAGCGGCTTGGTGATCCTGAAACCATTTAAAGGTCATTAGCAGATCCAACACTGATCGCGGTGACGCAGCGTTAACGGAGGAGGAAGAACCCGGAACCCAACGAACATGTTTGGTCATCTGTGTGCATTTTTTACAAAGATGCTTTCGTTCCCAAACTTTAGTTTCTCTGTGTTAATTCCCCAATTGAAAAAGTAATAAAAGAGGAAATCAACCAAGCACAAATACGTGGTCTGTGGTGTTCGACAGCTTTTAAAACGCACGTAAGCAGACATTAATACAACAGGATAACATCTGCTCCGCGTGTGTCATATAGGCGACACCATAAGGTCACTGGTTCTTGGCCAGTGAAGGAATATGTGACCGAGTCCGCCTTCAAAAAGATTCATTTACTCAAAAAGCAGATAATGCCAGATTATTCTATAGATACGCTACGTGGGAACTGGGAAACTGGCTCTGATGACAGCCGGGTACACCTCCCTGATTACCATCAGTCGGCAGAGACTAAACTGGGCCCCGTGGCAGTGACCTTTGCCCCTCAGTATGCCCACAATGCAGACAGGAGGCCCGCGTCCACAGACGTACGCATGCAGGCGGCTTAAAGACGACCTACTGAGTTGTTGTTGCATTCTGCACCACATTCCTCAGGCGACGGAGGCACCGAGACACATTCTGACCCAATTTAGTCAGGGAAATTCTCATAGGTTGTACAAGGACTCTGAGCCTTCCGACCACAGCTAAGAGGGACATCAACAGTCTATTGTCATATGAAATTAAATGGGATCTTTCTGAAAGGAACGCTGCCAAAGACTGACTGACTGAATGATGATGAAAGAAGAGAAAAAAATAATTAAAAAAAGAAATCTATGAACTCCTTCTGTATTTTACACATTTTTAGTAGATTGCCCCACTAACACGCTGCTTTGTGTTACAGAATTATGGGTCATGTACTTAAGATTCATTAATGAATCATAGATTTAGCCACAAATTTGCTGCGTTCATTTTGATTTCAAGTGCAATAAAACTTATATTAAATATTAAGCACAAAACACATCCCTTCATTTAGACTTTTCCCAATTCAGCTCATCTTTAGTTAATGTTATAACGTCTGTTGGTATCAGAATTGTCTCGAGGTGCTTTACCGAAACCCAGATCCTGCCCCCCCCCCCCAAGCAACAGTGGCCAGGAAAAACTCCCTTTTAACAGGAAGAAACCTTGAGCAGGACCAGGCTCATATGATGAACCCAAAACTTCATCAGAGGTGTGTCATATTTAGAACTAGCAGATGGAGAATCACAGAGAGCAAATCAGCTTAACGCAACTCTGTGCTTCAGTCTGTAGGGGGCTGGGATGGGACGCTATATAGCCACGATAAAATCCACTTTGCGAGAGTGCAATTACATTAAAAATGATAGTTAAAAATAAACTGCCATTTAACAAAAACAGCCAGTTCTTCCACCACAAGAACTTCTTGGATTTTACAGGCATGAAGGTATTTGAAAGAACAAACCGTCCGAAACAGCAGACAGAATTTACGAGCAGACTGCTTCCATTCTTTCCCTTTAAAAAACGTTGATCATCTCCTGACCTCAGACTCATCTTGTGACCCTGCTAGAGAGCTCCGCTTGAAAGCCACTGGATGAATCAATCATTGTATCGTTCCAGCTCTGCAATAAAGTCACACATAATCCAGAAAAAGGGGCCGTCTAGACGGCTTAACTGCACCAAGAGTGGCGTGGTGACAGCGTGGAAAAGAGATTCTCACACCAGCCTTGTTCATGCAGCCAAACACAAGGACAAAGCAAACAGAGGCATAGTCCCGACTGCTTTAAGTGTTTGTTGAAGATATGCGAACGTAAAGACACTGAGAGCACAGATTAGCTCTGAGACAACAGAGTTAACCCGTGTAACACCGCAGACCTTTTGATGTACGATAAGAAGGAAACTGGGTGATGACGAGGAGTGAAGCCTGGCGTCGGCGCCGTCAGCAACTGCCCTCCCGTTGCCCCTGTGAGAGGAGAAGCCTGTCTGGACAATCTGAATTTGAAGACCTGACTGTTTGGTTTGTTACGCTGTCTTGTGACAACGGCCGCTGCTTTTTTGGAGTCGTGTCTCAGCTCTGGAGGCTCAGAATACAATCGGCGTGCTGAGCCAGAGCAGCACACATCAGCAGTCTGGTGACCCAGAACCGCCCGGTACCAAAGATAAAACGTGAGGTAATAGCACTGATGGACACGGTGGGTTCTTCGAAACAACATGGCTTTTTGATAAAGGTCTGATCAATCTGGGCTTTCTCACAGTCAGGTGACTGGCTGATTCCCGTGGTGATCCTGAGTGAACAGGGGCATCTTCACCTGAAAGGCTTAGTCCAGTCCAGTCGGGTGTGTGTGTGTGTGTGTGTGTGTGTGTGTGTGTGTGTGTGTGTGGATGGGGGTTGCTTGTGAACTCTTGGGTTTTTCAGGACTTTACCCTTTAAAATAGCTAAAACTATTGATTTGACTCTCAAATGTGATTTAGCCTGTTGAGGTTTAATGACCTGAATTTGTTTGTTTGTTTAAAGTCAATAAAACGCTCCAGCGAAAGAGTCTGAACTTGTTTCGTCATGTCGCCGAGCGTCGGTGTGACTGCTGCGCCCGGTTATCGCGCCAGATTTCATACTTCATACTTTGCTATTTTACGTTTTCTGCTCTCGAGGTTGGCATTTGGGGCCCATTTTCTCCAAATCTCCTACTGATGTTAGCATTGGTCACCATGACAACTTCGCATCCTGTTCTTATTGTCGTTATTCAACCCTGAACTTTAAAGAATTAAGATTAACATTATTAAATCACATTCATTTTGACCAAGAGTTCATTATTTTGAGACACTGTTTTAAAAGGAGTAAAAAGCACAATAAATGCCTTTAATATGGTTGAGTTTGATAAGACAGAACTCTGCTATAAATGGACTTTCTCAAGTGTCTTAATGGTGAAGCTCCGTCTGTGCCTTTCGTTCCAGCAGCTGCCCGAATATTCAGATTTAAATATATCTTCGGTAAAAGGGGCTATTTTAATTTTGGTATAAATACTCACATTAAAGTTGGGGACAGGCAAAGTGAAATATTTTACACATTCGCTGAGATCCGGTTTTAGTGGCGGAGGAAGCAGAAAAAGAGGCCGACAGAATGACAAGCATGTTCAGCTGTGGGGGGCTGCAATGCTGCAGCGCCCTGTCGCGTCGCGCAGCTCCGCGGCCAAATATATTTAGTTGTCAAAGACATTTGCTAATTCTGGAATAATCTTTGACATTCTGGGCTGTCCCACAAGATATTTCTATCTGCGCCATATCCGTCCGTGCCCGCTTGACGGGCCGCTTCAGGGGAATGGCATGCGCAACTGGAGTCTGGGCCACTGGTCCCAGTCTGGTGTGGTCATCAACCAGCTCCTCAACGTCTCTGTCCGCTATGGTATGGTTCGCTAGGGTAAACAGAGCGTCTGCCACATTCCTGAATTCAGCCAAAGCTGGGGTCAAAAAGCCTCCCGCGACGACCTCAGCCTCGTCTCTTGGGCAGCAAAGCGCAGAAGGGGCAACAGCGACGCTCCGTCAAGTTAAACTGGGAGAAATCTGGACATGAGAACCTGAGCGACCCAAAAAGCGAAGGAATCGACTCCGCGTTTCAGCAGCGTCGTCACTTCTGAAGCCATTCTGCACTTTCCCGTTTTAACTCTGGAAAGCGCCGCCAACGCCACCTGCTCCGACTGTTAGCTCTTCTGCAGAGGGGTGCCGGACGTCTCCAAATTCCGCTGTGTTAAAATTGAAACGTAAAAACAACTTAAGGAGGAATGTCATTCATGTCCAGCCTCTCCGACGCTCCGCAGCATCAGAGCAGCAGACAGACGGACACCAGCCCAGCGTCTCCCGATATGTGACGATTCTTATAGAAATAGGTCTCCTAAAAGTAGACAGACAGCTCTGGGTACATTTAGATGGCATCTGGACACATGGGAAGTGCTGTATTTGTGATCAGGGCGGAGCTGGGGCGCACAGCTATGAGGACCATTCACACATGTGCAGCATCAGGATGCATTTTAATAGAAATGCCCAATGAGACTCCTCGTGCATCTGATCAGGTTTGGAGGACATCGTCTAAAGCTGAAGGGGCCCATTAGCAGCCTTTTCACACATGCACAGTAATCCTGAGTTCTATGTGAACAGCATTTTAAATCCTGATTCAATCACACTGGCTCCCTCCTCCCAGCTCCTGGGAGCCCCTTCAATGCTGAGCTGATCCATCAAGGCCAAGTGGAGGGTTTTTGTGCGAGTTCTCCACTCAATCCCACCTCTCCATCCAGCCCCCCAGACTCTCCCATATTTACATCCATGTTTTACATCAAGTCTCGCCCGATGCTGCCAGTGTAAACAGACAGCTTTGGAAAAACTCTCTTACAAATCCTCCCGGGTGCACGTGTGAATGGAGCTTATGTCATTCCCTCGCCATTTTTTTAAAATGTTTTAATAAAACTAATCTACCTCGGTGGACACATTACCACGATGTTAAATCACCAAATGTCCCCGATGAACGCTCAAAACAACATAAGCGGGGAGGCGTCTTTTAAAAACATCGAGGCGTCGCCTTCATTTAGCCACCGACTGGGGCCGAACGGCTTCGTAGCGACGGAAATATGGTTGAAAAAATACTCATGTGAGAAGCGGTTGAAGTCCAGATGTGACCGCGATAGTTTCTACTGCAAAGATTTTCACAGATCACAAATGAAGATCCAGCGTCAGCGTTGGCAGCAACACTAAGAATCCCATAATAACTTGAATTTTAAAGGCGCTGACAGTTGTTCCTGCAGCTCCGACCACTCGGGTCATATCACTGCTCCTCGTTCCCAACACTGATTAGTGAAATTCCTTTTTTCTTCCGTCTTTTCCCAGCTAAGAATGTTGGAAGGAACTGAACAAATGACCAAAATTCATAATTAATTTGTTTTCTTTTCAGATTAAATCCTCCACAGCAGCACCAAGTCTTTTTAAGTTAATATCCATGAGAATGTCCCGTTGAAACCACGTCATAAAATATCTTTTTTCCTCCAAACAGACGCTGCAGACTGGTTTGACTGGTAACTCGTGACAATTCTGGGCTGTTTTTGGATGGCTCACGTTAAAAAAAAAAAAAAAAACCCATACAAATGTGTAGAGTTAGTGACGTATTTTTCTTTCTTTTCAAATAAGAATTGGCCGATGTTTAGAAGGGGAAAAAACACAATGGTGGTCCAGGGCTGGAGGTGGTTCCACTGAGTATGGCATGTCCTGTTTAGGCAGCATTCTTCACAATATATATACAAAAACACACGCAAGCCAACCTACATTCTGTCAGCTGGACGGAGCTGCGTGAGAGCCGACCCGCGGCCCCAACTGCCAATCAGGTAATTAGTTAATGCTGCAGAGCGTCGTGGTAAAGGTGTTTACAGGGGGGCAAAGGCATACTGGGAATGGAAGAATAAGGACACAGAAACGACATCAGGGCAAAATGACACTGGACGGAGCGATAGCGTGCCGGTGACCTTCCCCCCCATCATCACCCAAAAGACAAAAAAGAGCCGTCATAATGAAAACACTGGGGGAAGCAAAATAACAGCGGGGTTCAGCGCATGTGAATAACCTTTCGGTGCTGGAAACACAGCTCACCCTTTCCAGAATAATTGAATTTGGTGTGCTTTGTGACCAAATATAAAGGCCTCCCTTTGCTGAGCGGCAGGCCGGCCGTGGCTGTTGCATAACAGAGCTAATAAAGGAGGCCTGCAGGGCCCGTGATGGAGAGGAGGAGGCAGACACGTGGGAACTGCCTCTGTTCTGCTGCTCCGTCTGGGGCCGCCAGCGAGTTAGGGCCCCCGGGCATTAGCGTGGCCATGCCTAACATAACGCTCATACCGCTGTAACAAAACAGCCCCGCTGAACACTTCAGCTCTCCCAGGAGGCGGCAGGGACGCCCTCGGGGCCGGGACACGTCGGCGGTCCTCGCCGTCAAAAGGCTTGAAGCTGAGGGGCATAACTATGCTGCTGCGCAGCTCCATGGCAGAGCGGCACTGACAATCACCTTTGTGCTCAGCAAGTTCACGTCTCAGAGATCTGGCGATCAATTAGACACCGTCCTCCGTCTCTGTGAATCACAACAGCGAAGGTCAAGAATTTGAATCACTTAGGGGGATGTCAAACGTTAACATCAGTGGACTTCATCAGCGGCGTCCCATCAGGAAATCGAGCAAATTCAGGCGTAAAGAAAGTTTGAAAAGAGCTCTTCAATACAGGATGTCCTCGTTTTTTTTGTGTCATTCCTGAAAGCTACGTGTGTTCCCAGAATTTCTGTCAGCCAACGACCCAAATTAATAACTGGATCCGTTTAACCGGTTATCTCTCTCTAGCGGAGGCTCCTTTCGCCGATTCCGCACAAAAGCGTCTCAAGAATCCGATGACAATCACCGTATCTCTTAAATCTCGTGCAGCTCGTGGTTGGAGTATGCCTACACGCATGTCAGCCACCACAATGAAGGCCTGCAACAACATGCGCTGGAGACCCAGCAACAATCCCGAAATTACCCCTCTTTGACTCAAGCGTAGGACATCTGTCAAACAGTGGGACGTGTATGGAAGACCTGTCATCACTGCTCCCGCCATCTACGTCGGGCCTGAGCTGCACCAAACAGTCCGTTTATCTGAAGGCGGGGAGAAATCGCTTGTTTAAGGACGCACCAGCTGACCATTTTCACGTCCTCGTTGTAGGACAGGACAAGCTCAACTTTGGGATGCGATTTATTGGGACGGTTTGTATCAGGTGGTGACAGGACACATTCCTCTGACTGAGAGATCTAATAAATCACCCAGCTGTGTTTTCAGAAGGGTATTCTTATGAGTTTTGTATCAGCTCACACAACAATGGTTAATCAAGTCCCCCGGAGGGGGCGGGGGTGTAATGTCTTATCTAGATTACACTCGGCTACTGTCGCTATCTGCTCAAGACGAGTGCGCTTCGCACAGCGCCACAAACACGCCGAGCTGTTTTTCCATCAAGCAGCCCAGTTTAAATACTTACCATAATTCCCAGTAATCTCACAAAGTCTGCCGTGAATGCCTGGTTGAGCCTGCTCCTGGGCTGGTGAAATCCCAGTCCCCACAAAAAGCACATCCTTGCAGCTTTCCCAGTGGCCCAACTAGCATTCCTGACATAGTTTCACAAAGATTTCTGGGAGTTGGAGTTTTCAACTGCATTATCAAGTGCAGTAAAAAAAAAAAAAAAAACCACACACACACACGCTTAAAAAGGTCACCATGGAATGAACTGCAACATTAAATGACACAGACACACACACTACAGGACTGGACGTGTCTTAGTATGAAAAAGAAAAGCGCTGGATAACAATAGCTCGCTGTGTTATGTGCACGAACCAGGAATGTTTCAGGTCACTGGAAGTCATAAATCTGCGGAGCCACACTGAGAGGCTGGAGACAGACATCAGGTTGACTTTTTAAAGGCAAGCTGAAACGATAATGACCCGCACCAGAACGCCGGCCCCGCCGCCGCGACAATATCAGACGGTTAAGGAAAGATGTTAGTGGAAAACGTGATGCAGCGGCTGCACCCTAGGTGACCATGGCCGAATCCATCCCCTGCATTCATGGGAACAGCCTGGGGAGGCGGGGAGGCCCCCCACTGCTGCCAGGTCCCATCTGATCCATCCTGACACCCAGAATCCCCGCAGTGTCATGGTGCAGGGGGTGGGGGGGGGACTCCCCCGGCCCCCAGAACACAAACACAACTGGCTTCATTTGACATCTGCCAGCAAAAACAAGTTTAGCTTGAATTAAACCAGTTCGTGTGAGTGCGATCCCAGTGTTCCCAGCGTCCCCCAGGCCTCGAGCATACCTATCTCTGGGGTCAATCCACGAAGTTTGCCGGGTGTTGTGGTCGATATAAAAGACTCTGCCATCGTAATCCCGAGCTTCCTCCCAGCCCGCGGGCAGCGGCAGCTCCGAGCTCTCCCTCCGCTTACTGCCGCTGACCCACGGCATCGTGTCGGGATGTTGAGAGGGCTGGAGCCCTCTGCCCTGCTTTTTATCCCCCCCCCGGAAAAAAAATACAGTCGCTCCTCACAGCATTACAACTAACTCGACTTCGGCGCGCTGGAGAACCGAATCCAAAACTTTCCACCGGCTGAAAACGTCCCGCTGGAGGTACATCCACGTTCGATCTCGCTGTCCCCCCCCCTTAAAAAAAAAAAAAAAACACAACACACGCACACACGGCCGCGACGCACTCACGGTGCTCGGTCCTCCATGTTCGCCTCCTCCACCATATTTCATTCCTCCGTGTCCATATTCGGCTACGGCGCATTTGCATAAACGGTCGGACGCACGACTGAGCGAGCTGCTGCCCAATAGGAAGAGTTCGGAGCCCGACTCTGTCATTAAAGTTCGCCGTCCTGCTAGAAACAAACGCTATAAAACAGTCTGCAACAATTCAGTCGGCAATAATGGTGGACAGGCGGGGGCGGGGGGGGGACAGGTCAAGTTAGTCATTTCAAACAAACTCTTGGTTAACCTAACGTATTTGATTATGAGCACAGTAAAATGTGCCCGCGGTGCTATTTTACGTGCTAGGAATGAATCGGAATTCGGTTCGAGCCGTTTCAACTGTGATTTAAATCCCTTTAGCGGAGTCAAACCGGTTTGGTGCTTTAGTGTGGGTTTATGTTAGTGGTGCAGCGCCACCCAGCGGGAGCTATGGGAACTGCAGCAATAATCTGAACCATCCGCTCTTTGTTTACATTCTGATCTGGAACAAGCAGCGGATCCACAGGTGCAAATGGTTACATTTGAAAGGAATAGCCCGCAGATTACTGACAGATTACTGAGCATGTGTCGCAGGTCTGGATTAACACGGGCACCGCCATGCTGTGCTGGGATTATTTAATATTTGAATACTTTATTAAATAGTTAAAAAAAAAAAAAACTTTCAAATACAAGAATAAAGCTTGTGTAGTCTGAAAAACGGTCTGACCATCCCTGTCTCTCATCACATCACGTGACTGACCCACCTACCCTGTGTGATTCTGTAGTTTTGAGTCTTTTTGCAAGTATTTTGGTCTAATTTCTATAAAACAAGTAGACACTATTCAAACGCTCTCGTTTCTCTTAGAACACATCGAGGAGTGTGTTAAACATATATGACTGAGTCTTATTATTATATATATAAGTGTCATACTTTTTTGTATATCTAAATATTTAATTGAAATATTTTTTCAGTCTTTACAGGAGCATTGGCGCCTTTATCGGTCATTAATAGAAACTACAACAGTCTTTCAAAGATTCACTTTTCCTTCATAATTTTCCTCAAATTTGAGCTATACTATACTATACTATATTATACTATACTGTACTATACTATACTATACTATACTATACTATACTATACTGTACTGTACTATACTGTACTGTACTGTACTATACTATACTATACTGTACTGTACTATACTATACACTTCTCTAGCATTAGGGCAAAAATCAAATGACTAAATTAGTAGTATTACCAGTATGTGTGTGTGTGTGTGTGCATGCGTGCGTGTGTGTGAGTGTGTGTGTGTGTGTGTGTGTGTGCATGCCCGCGCACACACACACGGATGTAAGTGTGTGAGAAGAGGTCAGTGCAACTGAGCATTTTGTTCAGCACAGCAGGAGGAGTTGAGCACTTTAGGATCTTATCTCTGCATTTTTCATTGCCTGTTTGTTTCTGTGTGTGTGTGTGTGTGTGTGTGTGTGTGTGTGTGTGTGTGTGTGTGCGCGCGCGTGCGCGCGTTTGTGTGTGTGTGTGTGTGAGCAGAACATTTTTTCACATCAGAGTTTTGATCTATTGCCTCCTACGATCATTTCCCACAGGCTGTGTTGTGTTCTTAGGAGAGTTCACAATAAGCTGCACTGTGATTTCTGCTTCAGTCACATGAAAAAAGAGCCTGACTTTGAAACCTCAAATAAATAAAATGACTTGTGTTAATTCCAGTGTTTGTTCTAGGTACACATTTGGGTTTTTTTTATCACTCCCTCTGAAAGACCAGCACGATCATATTCTAGATGTTTGTGTTTATGACTGTAAACTGAGTTTGCCTCAAAATCACACAAACGGGCGGCTGAGTTTATAAGAAGCTTATCTTTGTTTGGGGATTGTAAATTATTCCACTGTTCCCATTTGGCCATTCCGATGTAAAACGGCCATCAGGGTGTGCACATTTAATGTCATCCCTCGTGGCCAGCCGTCTCTGCCTCTGCCCCCGTTGCCCATTGGCACAGCAGCCAGGGCAGGAGGACCACAAAGGGGAGGTCCGTCCAGGCCCCCTCTCCTCTCCACAGCAGAGGATGTGTGCTCCGCACTATTTGCGAACAAGCCTCCACTCCAATTATCAGGTGTTGTGAGCAGCTCCTGTCCTCGCCGGACATCCACGGGCCCCTCGACCTCGAGTGCAGCGGGAGAAGGACTCTTGTGGTTCGGTCAAGTGTGGGAGCCAGGGTTGGTCAGAGGGACAGAGATGGACACCTGGGCCTGCGCTCTGGAGCTGCTGGGGATGCTGGTGTATGCCGGAGCGTGGCTCTGCGTTCTGGCCACCACCCTCCTGCCCCAGTGGCTGACCATGTCCACCGCGCTGCTGCCCGTGGAGAGCTACAGGCTGGGCCTGTGGGAGACCTGCGTGGTTCAGGACATCAGAGGGACGGAGTGCCGAGCCTACGACAGCCTTCTGGGCCTCTCCACTGAACTCAAGCTGTCTCGCATCCTCATGTGCGTGTCTCTCGCCGTGGGCATGCTGGGAATGCTGGTGGCCATTCCTGGACTTTACCTGGTCAACAGCTGTGGGGAACATGGCGGCAGCCGAACCAAGAGGGCCTTAACCGTCACGGGAGGGGTGCTGGGAATGCTCGCTGGAGTTTTGTGTCTGGTTCCCGTCTCCTACATGGCCCATTTGGCCGTGATACACTTCTTCGATGAGAAAGTGCCCGACGTGGTGCCCCGGTGGGAGTTTGGCGACGCCATGTTCTGCGGCTGGGCCGGGGGGCTCCTCCTCATATTGGCCGGGCTCCTTCTGGTCAACCCTTGCTTATGTTCCCAGACGGAAGCTCAGCCGGCGCAGCGGCGAAGGTATCAGGCTGTCAGCGCCTCCTACAGGAAGCATTCGGAGTACGTTTAACAATTACTCTCGCAGAGACTTAAAAGCACAAATCACCCGTAGAACTGCATTAGAGCTGCGCGGTCCCGACGCCGCCGTTGCTGTTTTAGCTTCGTGGGGTTTGATCTAACATTAACAGCAAAGATGAGAGTTCGTACGGAGCACCAACGCCAAATCCTCGGTGAATGTACCGGGTTTCGATGGCTCCCCTGCACAATCCCTCCCCCCATTTCCCCGCTGTGAGCAGTAAGACAAGGATTATGTTTTGGAAAAATGTTACATGTTGCTTATCAGCAAAGACAAATAGGTCATTTTAAAGCTACAGTTTGAAATGCTGTGATTGTAACTTATTGTCAGTGGTGCAATGAGGAAACACTGTTTAGTGACGGGCACGCAGATGATTCATATAAAGAATGTTGAAACTCCTTTGAAACTTTGTCCTTTTTTTCCTTGCGTCCTCTGTTTAGAGTCATTTCTTCCTTCAGCCAAGGCAGAAGTTGAAACGTGGCTTTGGCTTTTTCTTGATTCTATTTTGGTGCGCCGCGGCCCCCGGTGGCCCTGGAACCAGACGACACGCTGAGCGGAGGGGTGGCGGGGACCGAAAACAGCCGTCTCGCTCCGTCAGGTGTGCCTGTGGTGGTGGAAACACAGCGTGAGACTAATTCCATCAGATTTCCTGGTTGCTCACTGAGCTAAGCTGTGTTTAATGAACGCTCTAATGGCCAGCGTGTACTGGGAAGAATGCAGAATGGGTCGCCCTCGCTTGCTTTGACATAATTACACAAATTTGGGGAGGTCAAAGGTCAGTGCCGCTCTCTGCAATCCAAAACTCACCTGCAGAGACATACGTGCATTCAAGGGCTTCGTTTAGGTTTAAGGTGCCAAACCTCCTGCTTGGGGCCCAAATATAACATTTTTAAAAATATTCTTTTGACATTAGTGTGGGGGGGAGGTAGCTTACATGCTGCACCAGACTCATAGCATGAATTGTCAAATTTGGTCATAAATCCCCCCTTTTATTTAATGTAAAACACTTTCTATGGACGGGGCTAAAGATGAAAACAAGATGTTCTTTATGATTACTGTTGATTATCCAGGCGGGAGCGGACAGTGTGGCAACATAAAGGAAATGGGATGTCTGCTCATGAGGGGTGCAAACACACACACACACACACACACACACACACACACACACACACACACCACACACACACACACACACACACACACACACACTCTCACAGCCCCTGCACATGGAGATGATCCACCCGATAAGATACGATGTTCTGTGTCATTCACCGCTCTTAACTGATTAAGTCACGATGTTTCTCACACTCAAGTTTGTGATTTAAAGGCCATTATCTGTCTTATCTGATGAGCACTAAAGTTTTTCACATCAAGTCCTTTTATTATATAATAATAACACAAAGGAGCGTGTTAGAGCAAATCTTTAGGCAATAATAGAAAATCTTAACCCCGAGCAACACCCCCCCTCTAGTTTTCTATATTAGAAACTTTTAAAATGTGAGATTTTTGGGTCTTTCAAATAAGCATCCAAACTCAACCTGTCACCCATAGAGTGACAGCTCTAATCAGAGCGCTGGGCGCTACCAACCTCTGTCCTGTTATGAAGATGCTGTCCAGGCTGAGTCTGAGACTTAACTGTCTTTACAGCAACTTATCTGTTTTTGGGTTTTTTTTTTATCAACCTTTAACCTTTAAATTTTAAGAAACTTTAATTTCACCTTTGCACATTTGCACATTGTCTGCTGTGAATCAAGTTCAGGTCGCTTTTATTTATTTATTTTTGTTAATTTCTACAGGGATAAAGTCTGTTTGAGAGGTGAATTCGTTTTTTGTTATTAATCTCTTGAATATATTCTGAGTGTTTGGGCCTTACACACACACTGCAGTGCCTACTAACTTTGCTAAACCTTCACATGTCACATGTCTTATCAGTCCTCCATTATCATGAGTGAAAGCGAATAGATCCACCAGCACGGCTGATTAGATACGATGTAATGAAACATCTCAGTGTGTTATGTGAGGCATATCTGGGAGAAATGTGCCTGAAAGAGCGGGGATTGGAAAAATAGACAATTCTCATCTATTTTAAGGGGTGTTTTTGATCTGGGGGCTTTTTCCTTTGGTTCTGTTCCACCTTTTATCCCCTCCCAGAACGCTGTTTTTGACAGAGAGAGCTGTGCTCATCTGAAGGGCCTTTTGTTCCTCAGCTGGCCGCCTCCAGAGAGGTGCAGCGGGCCAGTGAGTACGCGTACGTACGCACGTGTGTGTGTGTGTCTTTCATGTGGCAGCCCTCTGCCATGCTCACATGCTTGCTTTCGTCAGCCTCCCACCCAGGTCACATGAGCAGGGCCTCCAGTCAACCTGCCTCCACACACGGGGCCAACGCCTTCGGCCTATCACGGCGCCTCCTCGGGCCCGTGCAGAGATAACGCTCGGTTATTACATCAACGCCGCGTGTTTACTGCAGAGGAGAAGTCTGGATAACACTGGGGAGATAAACGTGATTATAACATCTGTCCCTGAACTCAGCACGTCTCTGTTCCCAACTCACCGATACTTTATCATTTAATCTGGAGTGTGACGGTAATCACAGTATAGACCTGTGGGTTTAAATGCCAGCTGTGCTCACAGCAGTGCACGTTTAGCGTCCGTCACAGGCTTTGTTTTTAACTCTTTCTGGTTTCATCAGTGAGACAGAGCTTTAAAAATGTCAGAATTTATTCTCCAGTGAAGAAAGAAGCATACAAATAAGTGTCTAAATATGAAAAATGCTGCACATGCATCGGATAAAAGGGCATTTAAAAGTAAATCCCTTAAAAATGTACTTCATTTCCCTTCATTACAGTCCTTACAGAACACTTAAATTCCACTATCATTCTGCAGACACCATTTTATTTAATTCATCTATTTAGTCTGAATGAAAAAATGGTTCACGTACAACAAAGAAAAGAAAAAAGGCTTTGCACCATTCGCACCAACGTCCAGTGTTCAGTACGTTGCGCTTAATTTACTGAAGAAAAACAAACACGTGCTCAGTTTAAATAGGAGGAGATGTTTAGCAGATAATACAGTATATAACAGCGGGTCAAGGGTGCAAAACACTGGAGGTGTTAGAGCTATACCACCTAGATCAGCTTTAAACATGGCTCGAGCTTAGCATCACTGTCCACAACAAAAACAATATTAGTAATTCACAAATGCACAGGACCCTTCTAACACACACAATCACGTTGGCTGGGATCAATATTATTGTCAGTTTCACATTTGAGTGGCTTCTATTATCTGGCTCTGCAGCAGCGTTCGCTTCTTCTTCTTCCCGGATTATGAAAACTTCCTCTTCCATATTCCTCATAACCCTCCTCCTGTTTGTGTGTGTGTGTGTGTGTGTGTGTGTGTGTGTGTGTGTGTGTGTGTGTGTGTGTGTGTGTGTGTGCGGCCTGTCCCAGTTTTACAACAACACAAAGTTTGTTTTAATCACCTGTGTACGTAGGATTCACCTGATTATTAACAGTAATCCCTTTCTTTTGATTCCAGTGTGTAATGTATTAAACATAATAAACTAAGAAACGTCTTCACTCAGATATGCTGGATTGTCTCTGCCATGGTTCTCTGGGTTTACCAGGCTGGTTTTTGTCTGGGGCCCGAGGACGGGCTCTCCGGTGTCTCTGGGCTCCTGTGATCTCAGGCTCCTGCACACGTAGCGGTAGGAGAGGAAAAGCAGCCCACTTATGAGACTCAGTACCGAGGCAAAGATGCCGACGCCGATGGCCGAGCCGATCTGCTGCCTGACGGGAGCGGAGGGGAGCTGGAACTCTTGAGGAAAGTCAATCGTGTTGTTCTTCGCCACAGAATTTATGTTCCACAGCAGCGGCACCAGACACAACCCGCTGGTCAGCAAGTACAGCATCCCCGCCAGCACGAAGACCAGCCTCATGTTCCGGCGGTCCGCCACAGAGAAGTAGACCAACCTCATGGCCACCGCCCCGCATATGTTCGCCACCAGGCCCGCCACTACCGCCAGCATCATCAGAACCTGAGCCACCGGGATCTCCGCAGGAGCGAAGGGCGCCGCGATGCTGATGCTCTGGCAGTTCTCCACTTTGGCGAGGACGTGGCTGTAAAAACAGGCCCGCCAGATCCCCACCCACGCCACGCCCGAGGTGATGACGGACGTGTTGCCCACGTCCAAGTACCACAGCCTCCACTCGTTGAGGCCCGTCGTGATCATGACGAAGATCCAGGCCAGGCACCCGAGCAAAAGGCCCAGGAACTGGGGGTGAGCCGTTTGCACCAGGTACATCGTGCACGGCGTCTGCTGGTGCTCACAGATGCTCGCTGACGGGAGACTCACACATGCTTCAGACCTGCAGGGAAACAACAACATGTCAACAAAGGCCTGTGTTTATGAGCGCCACGTTTACCCTTTTTAAAGCACTGGTTCAACCAAACCTTCATGAGGGGGCGCTCAAAACAACAAAAACCAAAATAAATGTTTTATGTCAGGTGATGGTGGGTGTGGCCTACATTCACAAAATATGTAAATCAATCCAATCCCACTTCTTCCTATCAATCCTGTTAATTATTAACCCACGAACATCACCTGCTTCCTTCTTTTTTTCTCTCCAAATGCTGACCTTTTTACATGTTTAGATTTTTTTTAACCATGATTTAGATCTCCTGTTGTGATTAAACTTGTAAACTTCATATAACAATAAAAGTTCACTAAAGCTTTCATTGTGTTTCCCGTCATATTGGTTTGACATTTGTAACTAAACAATATCAGTGGGGTGATAAATATGATAAATATGTACAAATCTGTCTACAGGCCATATTTCTGACAGACGTCAAAGTTATTCATTTCTCTTAAGAACAAATTCCTCATACATTTCTAAAACTGTTTGATGGTTTTAATGCGGCTTTAACTCCACCTGAAGGTTGGTGTATAATTTTACTCCACAGAGCGAAACACAAAAACCAGTTTGACTTTACGTGACCTTTAATCCCCAGATTATAAAACCCCTCTATTATATTTTGGGAAGAATGCCTTAAAGTTGTGAAAGATTCTTGTTGTTCCAGACTTCTACCCATTTAAACACAGAAACAACAGCAAATACTATATATGAAAGTGGATTTTCTACAGGTTTGGTGTGAGATAAAAAGTTGTTTTTTTCTTTTCTGCTCTGTCGAGTTTGTGGAATTCTTGTTTTGTAGGCCTATAAATAGCAAATATTACTGCTACTGTAGTTAGTTTGATATCTCATCTATTATGACAGTGAATAAATGGTTTTAATGATTCAGATCATATAATCATGACATCTGCAGTTGGTCCGAACACAGTTGAGTCTGTTGTTCAACAGGTTTTGACTCTGTCTGAACCATTTTTACTCAGGCCAATTTATTGAGTTTTGACACTCCTGCGGGGACCTTTGGAACTCAAAGACCCCTGTGTCTTCTAGAACCACTTTGAAAGAGAACTTGCATCATTTGGACCCCAAAGACTCACAAACAACAGCAGTTTTACCTGATTATTACCTAATTTCGATTAGTGTATTATTATTAAAATAGATGAATTATCAAGTACACACGGTTGCAACACGTCAGCAGTCCCTACTCACGTAGGTGATGTATGTACACAGACAAATGCGACTAACTTCTTGAACATCTGGAGTTACACAGTTCAATCAGCTTATTTTCCATAATACTATTAAATTATTCATCTCTTTCCTATAGCTGAAGCCATCGTGTGACAGAAGCCATTCAGAGATGTCGGGAGTGAAACATTTCCTCTTTTACGTGACCTAAAAACAGCAACGTAAATGTATAAAATGTTACAGAAATATTTACCTTCTGATCAGCACCTCACAGGATGGAAATCTATTTTACGGTTGGTCGTTTTACAGTACATGTCGAGAAGGTCCTCCCAGTTTGACTTTATTGTAGTTAATGATTGTCTGTTTAATTCCTTCCATGGATGCTGTAAAATACAACAGCGTTTTACCTCCTGTCCTTTAACTCACCTCCATTAGCCTCAGTCCTAATATCTGCATCTCTGTATTCTCTCTACGCATCCAAAATGTGTTTTGACCACAGGTGAGCATGACCGCCCAGGGATCGACTCCTTTGTGCAAGGGGAAGTAAGTCGTCTTCGGCTTATCACTAAACAGAAGGGTGTGGTGATGTTAATGAGTGACAGAATAAGCCGATGGCCAGACAGCCAATCATCAGAACAATGCTGCGTCATTCCAGCGGATTCTTTATTGAAAGACAAAAAGGAGCTGAGCTGGTCGACACAATCAGCTGCAGCCGTGTGCGAGGAGTGCTTAAAAACTAGTATTCTTCAATGTGCAGAGCACAACATGCCCCATGTTCACCTTTTGTGATGGATGAATACACGTTTACATGGAAACATTCCATATCTGGTCGCAAAATGAGCAAGCGGTTTGTTTACGTAAGGTGGAAGTTCATGGTAGTCAAGTAACAACAACTATGCATTCAACATCTGCACCGTGGACAAGAAAACACAGTGGAGTAATGAGATACAACACAGGCTATAATACACATGGCAATAATAAAAATAAGACTCTTTTTCTGGCTGTGAAGGAAAGAGTGGCTCTGAAACACACTCCCGAGGCACCGCGAATGTTGATTTCTCTCCTACGTATGCATGTGAAGTGCTACCGTTCGTCCCGTCTAGTGAAGCTGAACAAGTGCTCTTTAAAATGTGTCTGCACACCCTTTTCTCCAGGTAGTGTCACCAACATCTTCGCCTTCAATGTTATGAACAGTGGTAAGAAAAGCGCAACAATCTTTGTGAGAAGGCCACTCAATTTATATTTAACTGTGAACATAAAAAAGCTTCCCGTTTATTGAAAGATTGCCGGATTACAGGGATTATCTGAAAAAAATTGTCCAGAATGTAAAGCTATTGAAACCTAATGATAAATACGCACAGCGGCTCAGCATGTAATGCATGCCAGGTTGCGTGGCTGCTCAAATCATTTGAAATTAAAATACTGTCATTCCTTTGTAGATTTAAAAAGCTACAATAAATTACTAAAGTAAACAACGTTTAAAAAAAAAAATTGCATAAAGTACAGAAGATACAGGGAAGGTTGATGCCGTGAAGCAGGCAGTAGGTTTAAGGAGTTCTGGGGGTTGTAAGATGGGGGGGGTCTCCGTGGCCCACCTGGCCTCTGCAGATCTCTGTCTCCCTCTGCTGGACTCGAGCCGCATGTGCAGTCTGATGCAGCAGAACTAGAGTTCATCACCGTGTGCCGTCCTCAGAAGGGGAGTCTCTGTTCTATCGGCAGACTGTCCATCAGACACTTGAGCTGCTCTTCACCCAGTTTGATTTTGTCCTCAAGCTTGCGCTGCTCGATGATGAGCGCCGACTTCATCTTGACAAAGTGCTCGTAGTCTGTGAGGCAGTCCTCCGGCAGGTAGTTGCCCAGGATCTCGTAAACCACTCGTTCCCGGCGGTCCAGGTTCTCCTTCAGCTCCTTTGCATCCTCATGCTGTCGAATCAGCAGCTTCCTCTTCTCAATCAATGTGCGCTGTATTAAAACCACAATATTATTTTCTATTCGTGAGCTCATAAGTTTTTATTTATTTTGTCCTCACTAACCCTCTCATCGACCGTAGCGTCATCATCCAGGCAGTTGAGGGCGTTCTCCACCCTGGCCAGACGGCCTGACAGGGACAGCAACAGACTCACCACCTTGTCCAGGTCCCCAACAAACATCCTGAACTTGTCCAGCTCATTTGGTTTGCACACCTGCTGGACTTGGTTCTCCACTTCGTCTCCGAGAGAGTTGTTGTCCAGGATGTCCTCCAGGAGACTCTCCCTGGCCTCCCGCAGCACCTGCAGCTTTTTGCTGAGGCTGTTTATCAACTCTTGCTGCCAAAGGACAAAGATCAACCGCAATAAAAAGTCAGGTCACATTTAATAGACAGACTTCGTTACAGAAACCAGAACAAAACGAACCTTCTTGTTGGCCAGATCAATGTCGAGTTCATCTTCGGAGTTCTCCTCCTCCTCCTCCTCTTCCTGCATGTCCTTCATCTTAATGAGCAGCTCAGCTTTCGGAGCCGACGTGCTGTAATACGTAGAGTTGGTCACCATGGTGACAGCAGCAGGTGTGCAATCCTCCTTTCCCCTGAAATACACACATTTAACATTTTCTGCTGCATTTATTTAGTACTAAAATGAATGTTTGATAACTCTCATTAAGCATAATCCATCTCCTTTAATTTACCGCAAGTCTCGTTTTACCCAACAGTCAAAGGATAGAGAATGTAAAATAGTTATTGCTGAAAGAGAAGTTGAATATCCTGAATATCATATTTGTTTAGGAGATTCTTCTGGTCAAACCAGGCAAGTGTTAGCACATGAGTCATATTCAGAGCAGAAGCTGGAAAAATGGTGTCATGGAGACATCATTTACATATTTCAGGCCTGAGACGAAAGCTAAAGCCTGACCTTTCCTCGGTGGGACGGGCCACCGTCTGTTTTGGGAGCACTTTTCTGCGCTGGTGCGCTCCTTCCAACAGTTGCTCCTCCGGAGGGAAGATGCCCTCCATCAGGTCCATGGTGGTCTTCATCTTGCTCTGATCCAGAATATCAGCCAGTGATTTGTCCTTCCCCATGATGTCCTTCGCCAGCTCTTCTCTCTTCTGATCTTCAGACAGTTGTGTGGGAGCTACTGCTGCATCACTGCGGGATTCATCCGAGGACTGGGGGGGGTTCTGAAAGCTGGAGCTGATGTGGTCTCTAATGGGGCTCAAGTACGTGCGTCTCTGAGGCTTCGTGTCAGTCTGAGAGCATGGTGCACCGTCGTCCTCTTTCTGACGTGTAAAGACACAGAAGCCAGAGTCCTGTCCTGCGGCCCCCAGACTGCTAAACTTGGTAACACCCAGACCTTCTGGCTCAACAGCTGGGGGCTCACTGGGCTGCAAAAATGGACAACTTTCCTTCTCCGTGACTCCCTCTGAGTGGACAATCCTAATTGGTACTCTCTTTGCCGCAGAGGTTTGGGTCTCTGTCACATGAGTCATCCTGAAATATGACAAACAAAATAGTTAAAATAGAATCTTCAAGAGATTTCCATCAAAAAAAATAAAGAAATTGATCAACCAGCTTGTTAATAAGTGCTGATTCTACAAAGACAACATGTCCTGGACGATAACTTCCTGCCGGATTTTACAGTCGCTGCTGTAAAAGATTTTTTAAAAAAGCATCTGAATTTACCTGTTTGAAAGTTCATCCTGCACAAAGACCGGTGGCTTGTCGCTGAGTCTCTGTGGGGAGAACTGTGGGGACGGGGAGCGCCGTCCCTCCATGCTGGCTGGCCCTGAGGAAGCCAGAGGAGAAGATTCCAGCTCAGGATTGGATGTGGACAGATGTTGCACTGCCTCTGGTCCTTTGTCCACGAGCCGTTTGCCCTGCTCAGATTCCTCTTCTGCCGTGTGGGAGGTGACAAAGGCGGGGTTAGTGTTAACGCTGGGGGAGCAGTGGGAGAAGGCTTCACTCTGGGAACTGGTAAAAGGCTCGTGGGAGTTGATCTCTGGGCATCTAGGTGGGGGGGGCTTCTCCAGTGACTTACGCCTGGGCCCAGACAAAGGTTCAGCCTGGCTGTGGTCCTTCGGCTCTTTGGGGCTGTGAGAAACAGATGTGGGTCTGTGGTTCTCTGTGGCGGGGGCAGCCCTCTGCTTGCTGTCAGGGTTTGCTCCTGTCATGGGTGTGGGGGGCAGTCTTGGGTAACGCTCAAACTCCACAGACTTTTCTCGCACTTTACAGTCACTGGAGCCTCTGTCAGGAAACCTGAGGGGCACAATGGAAAGCTTTTAATCACACAGTGAGCAGCAGACTATCATCTGCAGCTCTCCCAAACAACACTTTGTGCACCGAGCACAAGCCCTGATCGTCCCTCTGCCAGCAGGACAAGACGCGTCTTCCTCTTGACCGCAAACCTCCACCCTGGGAGCTTTTCAGCTGGCAGTCTGAAGAGGAATATTTTGTTTCCACAAGTCAACAAAGATGAGTAAATAATCCTCAAAGCAAACCGTGGAAGCGTTTTCCTGCCGGAATAGGCAACGTTGCAAAATACGCTCATTCGATGAAGACTTTGCTGCCAAAGAATAGACAGTCCTGTGGTTGCATGCTTCCTGCACGTGTCCTTACGCTTAGATTTGATTAGGGAGAACATTTAGGGAGAAATCATAAAGCTTTGATTGAGAACACGCTGTGCTGCACTCACGCTAGTCACAAGATACTGTGAAGAAGTCAAACCTGCCAATTAAGATCCTCCAGTGCTGCCACGAGTCATCACAAGAACAGTCCCAGCTCCAGCCCCAGCTAGAGCTCCAGTCCCAGTCCCAGCTCCAGTCCCACCTCCAGTCCCAGCCCCAGTCCAGCCCCAGCTCCAGCCCCAGCTCCAGCCCCAGCTAGAGCTCCAGTCCCAGTCCCAGCCCCAGCCCCAGTTCCAGCCCCAGCTAGAGCTCCAGTCCCAGTCCCAGCCCCAGCTCCAGTCCCAGCCCCAGTCCAGCCCCAGCTCCAGTCCCAGCCCCAGTTTAGCCCCAGTCCCAGCCCCAGCTCCAGCCCCAGCTTAGCTCCAGCCCCAGCTCCAGCCCCAGCTTAGCTCCAGTCCCAGTCCAGCCCCAGCTCCAATCCCACCTCCAGTCCCAGCCCCAGCTCCAGTCCCAGCCCCAGCTAGAGCTCCAGCTCCAGTCCCAGCCCCAGCTAGAGCTCCAGCTCCAGTCCCAGCCCCAGCTAGAGCTCCAGCTCCAGTCCCAGCCCCAGCTAGAGCTCCAGCTCCAGTCCCAGTCCCAGCTAGAGCTCCAGCTCCAGTCCCAGTCCCAGCCCCAGCTTAGCCCCAGTCCCAGCCCCAGCAAAGAAACATACTGTACCCATACAAGAACTATAAATGATTCCCTCTGCTTATTAATGCTTAGTCATTTAGTGTTCTAACTCAAACACAGAAAAGTGTATTTTTTAATACACCGTGGCTTCTTTAGTCCACCAGTCCTGCATTAAAGCCCTCCTGTTTGACCCCAAACACAGGAGGAAAAACAAGTTTATGACCCTAACCAGGCTGAAAATTAAAATAATTACCAATAATTGTAATTACATTTACTATCCAAGATTTAAATAATGTGTTAAGAAAGACGAACAAAAAAGTCCATCTATCAACTCACCTGATGGGACCTTTGAGTGTTATAATGTCCATGGTGGAAACTAGCAGTGAATGTGGATCAGCTGTGCGTGACAGAGCCACCTAAAGGCATCAGCTTACACCTGTATCAATAACCCCGGGTGGGTGGAGCGCTTCACTGAGATCATCTCTGACTTGAACAGACAATCATTTCCTCTGTGCTGCTGTTGTAACGCGAACGCTGTTGTCACACATTGTTGCTACGACAATGAGGTTGCTCAAGAGGGGATCCGTTACACCCTTGAATGAGCTTCACCTGTGGGAGATTTGGCTATTGCACAAACACTCCTGAATAACTGGTTATTAAGTAATCTTTATTAACTAATAATAATGTAGATTTGTAACGTGACCTCATCCTCTTGGTCTTACAAAGCACAGAGAATAGGATTCTGTAATCGTGAAACCTCAACTAGACTTGTTTTAAACTGCCCCTGACAGGATTTCAGGAACATTAAATGTGATGGTCATACCTTTAATTCAACAACTGGATGGTAGAGACAATGTACACGATCTAATTTAGTAAAATATGAACATAACAAATTGAAACACTCCCTTAAGCCTTATTGATACAAGATAATAGTGTTCATCTAAACATCACATGACATAGATGGAAATTAACTACTCATTAAACAAACAACTCCAAAACAGGGATATAATCCACCCAACACTCAAGTTTCTGTATGTTTGTCAGTTTTAAACATACATACAAACGTTGTGATTATGTCTTACTCTTTTTTACCTTTTTGTCCAGGTTTTCACATATACGCTCATGCTCGGCAAACCTTACTCACAGTTAATAAACAACAGAGTTTGCATAGTTCTGAGGCGGTATTGGCCAACCAGTCCGGCTCATGGCCTCAGCTTGGCGCTCTCCCTCTGGGACAGGGTCAGATGCCTCGCCTACATTAAGCCTCCATAAAATGCCACAACGCAGAGCCAGAGAGACGACGTGCGCCGTCTCAGCTGTGGTACTGGTGTACAGCTACAGACGACAAAGCCCAAACTCTTCCTCTACACGTTAGACACGTTCATTAACACAGTCCCACCGACGCAAAACAAAAACACTGAATTAGGGCCATTAATGACTAAAAATACTATTTTGATACCTTGCAGATCACTCCAGAACAGCCAAACGCCTCCAGAGACGCGTGTATCGAGCAACAAACGGGTTCCATCTAATGAGAATGTTCTCACCTTGTGGCTACGTTCAGTGGTTCAGCAGGTTTGGCCTCACAGTGCGAGTGCTCCAGGTCCCATTTTCTAGCAGGAGCAGGAACTAGAATCTTCTGCAAATAAAGTTAAATGGAATCTTTTAATGCATTGCAAGAATCTATCACAAGTTTGTGTCTGCTGCTGGTACTGGATCCTGCTACTGTTGGAATAAAGAATATCCCCTCTTTTACCTTAAGCTCAGGGTGTGTCATGTGAACAAACACAATATTTAACTTGGCTCTGTCTTTTGTTCAGTTCACATGAGTCAGTATCCCAATAAAATGAAAGAAAGCAGCTCGGAGGGTTGAGAGAACTAAAACGTTTAGGAGGAAAACAATCATTTTCCCGATCAGTTATGGTCCTCACCTGTCCGTACAGGTCAGTTGAAGGGGATGATCGGGACCTCTCGTGGAAACAGTTCAATGGGCTTCTCTCCGCTGGTCCAGGATTTAGGATGTCATCCACCGACCGATACCGCCCCGAATCTTTCGTTTCAGGCTTTTTCTCCTGTGTGCTCCACTTTGCCTCATACTCTGCAAAGGTGCCAAGTCTTTGCTGGTCTGGGACGGACGGTGGCTTGTTCGGGGGTTGTGGACCTCCTGTGACCTCTTGAGGGTATTCTGTGCTACTTCTGCCCTTGATTGTAACCTCTGTTTCACCGTTTGAGCCAGGGGCTCCTTCCTTGGTCTTAGAAGGGTTCTCAATGCAGATCTGAGCAGGACTAAAGTATCCCAATTTCCCACTTTCTTTAAACGACTTCTCCTGGTCTAATGAGGAGCTCAGGTCTTCAAGACAAGAGAGACCTTCGCTCACCCCAACTTCGTGGATCTTATCTGGTTCAGAGAAAGATCTCACCTTCTTTTCTGCTGAAAAGCGCTTCCTACCACCAATGCGAGAGACGGGAGCGCCGGCGTGACCTGGTTTACTTACTACAGACTCCAAGACAGGTGGAAGAGGTGGGGCATCTTTGCAGGTCAGAGCTGAGGATGAGTACGGTGGTATGGTCTCAACGGAAGGGTTCTCAAGCGGGACAGGTTCCAGGTCTTTCCTCCGAAAAGACGTAGCCATGAGCACCCTGGCTTGGGCTTCCTTCAGATTCACTTTGTAGGTGTTTGTGAAGGAGCCCCCGGCAGAAACGCACGTGGCGTTCTTGCTTTCCCAGACATCCTGGTCATCATCAGCCTCACCCTCCAGATCCGGAAGGGTAGACACGCTCTTACTTTTCTGGAGCTGCGCCTTCCTCATTTGGATTTCGTTCCTCAACGTGGTGGCGAAACGGTCGCTGCGTCTCAACTGTTTGCCTTCGAGCGACTCGATGGCGCTCGTGGGCTCTTGGCCTGCAGTGTCCAGAGACAGCGAATGCAGCAAAGGCGTCGATTGGGGGCTGATTTGGTTGCTGGCTTGGCTGTGGTTTCTAGTCTCTTGGAATGATTCTCTGTGCTGAGGTGGCAAAGACCGTCTCTGTTCAACCGGTCTACTTGCAGGGGCGCTTGAGGACTGAGTTTGTGCGTTGAGTCCCCTCTGGCCTCCCCTGTCGTCAGCGTTCGCTTTAACTACGCAGGATTCTGCGGTGGACGCAGCTTGGTGCTTGCCATCATTTTGTTTAATATGTTGGGGGAGATTATACTTTGCTTTGGTTACCGATGGCGGGCTGAGTGATTTCTGAGCATTTCCAGGCTTTGCTAGGTCCTCAGATTTACCTGGCGGATTAGGCTGCGCGAGCTGGCACGTGGTGACACAGTAATACTGGCTCTGCCCGCTGATGTCAGCGTTTTGGTCGGCGGTGGCGTTAGACGAGGAGGCGTTTGAAAACTTTCTCTGCGTCTGAGCAGAACCGTTAACGGGCAGTTCTTGCGTGCTGCAGTAGTATGCACCTACAGTCTGTGGCTTTGGAAATGGCGGCGCCCACGGCTGGGAGAACAAAGTGCCTTTGTCGCTATGGTGTCTCTGATGGCAGGGCTGACCCTGCCGAACATCGCTGCTGGACAGGGAGAACTGTTTGTGCGAGCTGAATTGCTTTAGAATCGATTTGTCGGAAGCGTGAAAGCCGTCCCTGCCGATGTTAGGGGAGAGGTTGCTGCTGCGGCGACTCTCCGCGGGAGGTTTGAATTCTGTGGCTTCGGACTGAGCGACGAGCCCCCTTTCGTGGACCCTGGTCGCAGCAAAACTGTCACTGCGTGCGGGTGGCGGCGGAGGGGGAGAAGGGGAGGGGCCGGCGGATTTCTTTTTTTCAGGGACGTGCCAGACGGGTCCGAAGCTGGTCCTGCTCGACGTGGAATGGCGAGAGGAATCTTCGGTTTGTGGAGCCTCCCAGCCTGAGCCGACTGCCGGTACGTGAGAGAACGTCGACCTCTCGTCCTGACCGTTCCTCCCGTTGTTGCCCTTTCCTCCTGAATCCCACTGACTGAATTTATGAAGCATATTTTCTGTGGAGGCAGCGTTGCTTTTAGAGATGGTATAGTCTGGTGTGCCGGAGCTGGTGGAGAAGGAGCTGTAGGCCGAGTCGCGTTTCCCCCCTCCGAGATGGTCGATGCTGCTGTTGGATTTGGTGGGCGACAGCTGACCAGCAGGATACGGGTGCGAGGCTTGCTCTAGGCTGTCCATACTACCGAGGGAGCTGAACTGATCTGACGCCCTGCGCAGGTTCGTCAGCTCCCAGCTTGAAGAGAGATCGGTTGACGACGAGCTGCAGCGGGAAAAAAACAACAAAAAAACCAGACGTGACTATACATTCCTCACTCTTCTGCAGAAACAGCTGGAAACGTTTAAAAAAAGGATTTGTTATAGATGGTGTAGCAGAACAGTTTCTGTGATATAATGTGAACAAGAACATCTTGAATCGATTCAATCTGAATGGAACAAAAGCATCATTAGCATGGTCGCTAGCACCGATGTTCCCCTACTGTCTCTAACCAGCGCAGCTGCTGTGAGACTCACACTGTGAGTGACGGCGCTTCATTCTGTGCAACAATACAGCAGTCGCAAAATCCAAACTGACTTCCTCTAAACAAATAAACACAGGAGCCAGATCCAGGCTGTTTATTAGGGCCCATCACTGGATGGGCTGTGTTAATGTGTTACCAAACCCCCTCTAGAAGCTCTAAACATACTAATGGATTTGAAGTTACAGCGACTTGAGAAACTAAAAGATCCGAGCGCTACCTTGCATCATATCTGGTCTGCCAGACTGGCATGGGTGGAGACTGCGTTTTGGCAGCGTCTGATTGGTTTTCGTTGAACTTGGTAGCGTGCCAGGAGTGAGGCCTGCTTATGGGATCATTCCTCCTGCAGAGGGCAAAAAACACAAACTGGATTAGAAACCAGACACTTATGGAAAATTGTTTTCCGCTACAGTTAGAAGTCAAAGTCCTAACAAAAGATGGGCTGTTGTGTTTCATATAGCGGCAGTGATTGGCAAAAGCCTGCATGTAGCCTCCAACAGTTGTGGGTAGAACAGTTGTAGAGCTGTCTAATCTCAGAATCAGAGCCTTTTCTCTGGATTGTGCATAGGGGAAAGGTGAACACAGCAACCTCAATAATCAGCATTGATCACACACGTTGACACGAAACAGGACACGTCATTAAAACACCAACACGTGACGGACAGTTTATCATAAAGAGCACAGGAGGTGAAAATCATTTGTCTAATGAGATGAACCACGACACACTTCAAAGACACATGCTGATGAGGGCAGATAATAACCCCTGGGGTAGGGGCAGTTGCTATGTGAACATGAAGATGACATTAACCCCACATGGTGAATCATGAATGATGGGCACGAGAAGTGGAAAACAAGGAAATTCTACTGATTAATATGAAGCCATACACAAAACTGTACCTCATGGAATTTCGCAATATCTTCGTTAGAAAGCTTCTTGCCACATGCACGTCATTCTCTGAGGGCATTTTGTGATTTACAATGTCCGTTTTCATATTCCTAGGAAGCAGGGGGAGGAACACACATGTAGAGAGCTCACCAACCACTGTCTGGACTCATAAAAGACACAGACCCTGCACATTGCAGAGTAAAAGCTTTAGAAAATATAAGGTTTGATATAATATGGGACTGTACATCGACGCTTACAAATCTGGTTTTACGCGGGGCTATAGCGCCCCCTTTCGGCCACAATAAAGACTACTCATGACACTGGATGATAGTCGGCATGTAAAAAAAAATACAACATATGAGTGACCTACAACAAAGAACAGAATTTGAGAGTAAAGGGGGTTACCCATCTCTCTTGAGGTCTCTCATCCAAACATAGCTGAGGTGAGCTGGTTGCACTTAAGCCCTGCCATATGGCCCAGGGGGCCCAGCATGGGGTAGGGGCTTAATAGAATGGAGAATCTCTTACACAATCAGATCAGCCACATTACCCCTCTATCCAATCTGTCGTCTGCCTCCTGGACAGCCTTATATATCCGCACCAGGTTCAAAAATTTGGCCACAGCGGTGAAATTTAGAGGTGTTTTAGATGCCAGAAATAAAGTTGTGGGTTCGGTGTATGGTCCTCTCTATTCGATACTTTACAGAAAATGTTGGCAAATGAAACAAAATTCAATCTGGGCTTAAAATCTGCACGCTTTGAATGGTATCTTTGACATTTTTGAGCATAGAGAGAGATATAATGCTAATGCAAAACCTGCATATTCTGAGTTAACTAGTACTTTATGTCAATTATATCGAGCTGTGCATCATCATAGCGGTCAAAAATTTAAGACAAAGCTTTAGAGCATTGCTTCAAAGGAGTGGATTCAGGACTTGCACCAGAAAAAGAGAAGGTTAAGAGGCCCTGCCCTCGCAGGCGCCTCATCTAAAGGCTTTCATCCGATGACAAAAGGTCCATCGAAGGGTTCAAGCAGATGAGGACAAATCGTTACGTAAAAATGATAGAAGCATTCAAAAATTGCAGCATAGTCTGTTTGTGAAGATTTCAAATTTTCAGACCGACAGATCTAGGCAAGAGCCATAAAGTGGGACAATTCCACAAAATGAACCGTGGATTAAAGTTAGGACTTATTGGGAGGACAAAGACGGGCCAAATGGATCGCGGTCTTCCTCGTCTCCTCACAGGGTGTGTTTCTAGGGTGCTTGGAAGTAGCCACACATGGCTCCGGCTATTGGTATGCAAATGAGGCTGGCTTTATTGGGCCTATCGTCAGGGCTACAGCTGGGTTAGCACAGATATGCTAGGAAAGTGAATCAGATGACTGGAATGGGGGGCAGGGGGAGAAACAATTTACAGCCCCAGCTCACATCAAAAAGGTGCCTTACCATCATGTCCACATTCAAATATTAACAGCTCAGACATAAATAGATATTGGCTTTCCACCAAACTCCATTCCTCCTTTTAAAAATAGTTACAAATTTACATCCAAGATCTTTTTTTTTTTTTTAGTTTTGCAACAGGGAGACGAGCTTATCATGGCTTAACCTAAATGAAGGATGACCCCCGAACATGAACAATCAAAACAATAACAGAGTATTAAGGTCATAAAAGCACAAAAAAAAAAAGGGGGGATATAGAAGGCTGGTGGTGTGACAGGGTTCAAGCAAATGTCCAAAAGTCAATTAATAAAACTGGGTTAATTACGACTCACCAAAAAGAGAGATGAAATATTTCAAAATAGACATAAAAATAAAGTCTGTAATCCAAAAGGCCATAAAATTTGGAGCTCAGACCTGTTGTATCTGTGTTCCAGTCAGTCAAAACAGTCCAAAGAAACTTCAAAAATGAGACCAAAAATAAAGAAACATGCAGGTCACCGAGGTCCGAGTACCTTCCTAGAATAGTGATCATTCAACATTTTTGAGGGCACACAAACAGACTAACGATATATTTCTTAAAGTTCTCTGGGTAGAATTAGTTTCAGTTTGGAGGGTAGATTTCTACCAGGATTACTTTTTTTACCCCTAAGAGGGGGTGTTAAGTTAGAATACGAGGAGGAGGGCTTCTATCACAGCCAGTCCCCTTGTAGTAGTCCTGCACCTTTCTCCGTTTCATTGGCTAAGGGGCTAATATGCTAATGATAGGGTGAAATACCGGACTCTTCTCATCACCCCTCTTGTGTAGCAGACATGCATTTCTACCATTACTATGGCAACAGGCTGTTCTCAAAGGCTGGAGCCCATTCTGTTTCCTGAAAGCTCCAGGCAGCCCTAGGCAGGTGGTCTCAACACCACTAAAATACAATATAATACAATACAATACAATATAATATAATATACAAGCTCACTGTTTAATCCCCATAATGGGACAATGAAATGTAACATAGGTTAACATGTTTTTAATTAAAACAGGCTAAACTAACTGATGCAACATTTGGTAATGACCATGGTGAAACCTCACGTGTATTTGAGGACATTTGTCATTAATTAAAGTGCTCTGGCACAGCGGTCAGAGGTCTGGTGAGAGGCAAGAAGATTAGAAAAGAATGGTAGCGAGCTAAAGCTGATAGCAGTGGAACACAGTGATCTATTGTGGAGGAAGCAGTCAAGCATACAGTCTCAACAAGCTTCTTAGAGCGATTTGTTGTGTGCGCATTATTTACAACTTTATCAAATATCTCCGAGGGCGTTTGGAATGTTTATCATGGCTAATAAGTTCTGATTTGAGATTTTAAAGAACTTTCGAGACCAAGATGTGGCTCAGGGGGGTGAGTTCAGTTCCCCTCGGACAATATAAAACACAGCCATCATAAAAAGGCACGTTATCAAAATAAATTTGCGTCCTACTTGCACATTGCAGGTGAGCTACAGAACTCCAAATGTATCCCCGAGGGTCTGACAAAGGCCCTCTTCAGGAGATGCTACAATCAAACCAGTCATGCTCGGGGTGAGAGAGGTGAAGCGTAAGCAACGTGTAATGACCTGCACATTCCAGGACTGAAAGGCATTCCAGCTGTCAAGTTACCAGTTGTCTGCACTGACCTGCAGCCCCCCCCAAAAATCCCAACAAAAACACCTGAGAAACTTTTGTCTGAGAGGGTTTCCAAAAACACGATGCACAGAAAATAAACTACTTATAAAAAGAGAATTTAGGAATTCAGCAGCAACCTTGCTGATACCTAAAGATGGTGAGTTAGAAAGAAGGAAAAACAAGCCAGAAACAGAAGAATAGAAATGTTCTAAATCACAGGGAATATACTACACCCCAAAAACCATTTAAGGAACTACAGTATATCCAGACATGCATGTATGGGAGCTTTATCCAGTCCAGACCAGTACAGGTACCTGGGCCAGTGGTATGTGCTACTGTTCTGACACCATTACGGGATTAACTAAAACTAAGCCACAGGAAGGATTCTTTTCGTGAGAAAAAAATAAATAAAAATCAGGTTTGACGTCAGCCTTACATTCCTAACTTTATTGAAAAAAGGAATTGAATTGGTGTTGACAAAAAAGGTTTACATTGTTGTCCTTTTCCTGTCTCTTTTCCTTCCTTTTGGTCTCAGGAGACTCAAACTCATAATGTGTGTTTCATGGGTAACATACTGTACATGTACATGTGATCGCGTATCGTATTACAATACTAATACAAAAGGAATCAATTGTCCAGCTATTCATCGTAGGAATATAAGGAGTGTTTATAAAGAAAATGTTACTGCAGTTCCACTCTGTATATTAGTGCAAACACCTTTCATAGGCAAACCAGAGGTTCTGTAAATGTATAGCAGTGCGTGGCCTTTTAAACAAGCTTCAGAGCTTTAGCTGCAGCACTTCTCCCATGATGCCAGAAGGGGGAAACAAATTTCCATGTAACGTGTAGAGCTGGCCGAAAACTTTAATGATTCACGCTGTTGTTTGTATGAGCTGGAGAAGACTGGGGGGAGGAAAAGGAAAGCAGTCGACAGCGTGGAGGTAGTGAAGCGAAATCAGATCATATCTGTGCCGAATCAGAGGCGAAAATAAGATAAGATGTTGTTCAGTGGCCAAAAACCACAGCTGTGCCAACCATTTTAAAGAATTTTGGATGGTGGTGGGTGGTTTTTTCACCACCAATGAAAAATATAAGCAAGGCTGGATGAAACATGTAAGCGTGTAAAAAAAACAACCCAAAAACTACCAAGATGGACTTCTGTGCCTTAATCTAGGGCAGATGGGATTTTATTTGCTTGTTATTCTTCTGGTTTTAACAAGAGAATGATTTCCTGGGTGATTGAGGACCGCCACCAACAACAGAACGGTGTCAGCAGCTGGTTTCTGACAGTGGGTCAATTTCATAGAGTTTAGAAAGATCCGAAAACAAAAAAATCTGTCAAAGTTTGCTGATGCGACCGCCTCTAGTGGCGGCGCGGAGCCACGGTTTGTCGAGGCATGTGCAAAAGAGCGAGACATGCTTTCCCCGCAGATAACCGCACCTATCTGTGCCCTGGGTGGTGTGACAAGCCTCTCCCCTTCCCTGCAGGTGACATTACTCTGACATCTTCTCATTAGTCACTGTATGCAAAGAGAAGCTCCTCCCTGCTTCTTTATGTAAAGAGGCCACACCTGTAAACAAGAGCAGGTTCTGACAGCTTCCTGATCCCGGGTGCATTATCCAGCCTTCTCCCTCAGATGAAAAGGCGTTTCATGACGCCTCGCGTATGAGCCCCACCACTGTCAGGACAGTAAGGTCTGTGAAATAGTAACGTGTCTGACCCCAGTTTAATGGGCAACACACGGCTGATGGATGGGAAATGGGACGGCGGTTGAACTTTAGCAGTTTTCTAATGAATCACCGCTGTTTTAAGCAGTTATAAATCCGACACAGACTCGTTATTGTGGCTCTGACTGAAAGGTCTATTTGAGAGAGCCAGTGAGTCCTGAACTCTTCAAACTCGCACAAAAGCAGGAGGACGAAGAGTCCCGGGAGACCGAAAATCCGCTAAACGTGCACTCTGAACAATAGGACTTGTCCTCGCAAGGAAATGTCTTCAGTCATTTACAGTTACAAACATACTGAAGCGATAATAACTAGATCCTTTAGTAATGCCTCCTGCTGTTCTGTGGTTTGTCCTTCTCTTCCTTCCTTTCTCACCGTTTCGTCATTTTGAAGTCTGTCCACAGACACAGAAGATGAAAGCAGAATAAACTCCTGGTTTAAAGCTCTCTTCATTTTGTCCATTTGCCCTTAGAGACCCAAGACAAACTGCCTTCTTAAAGACACTGCGGACCAGGATGTAATGTAACGAGGTTCTCCAGATCTTCCACAAATGTAGGAGGAAGCAGGGGAACCCAACATGCAGACTCCACACAGGAAGGTCCCTGGGAAGCAGGGGATTCAAACCTTCACGTTCACCATCAATATCATGCTAGTAGGTCGTCTTTGAGAAAAACCTCAGGGCGAGTTTAGCGAGAAAATATTCAAAGGTGACTGGAATGGTAACGAGAAAATGTCACAAATATAGTGACAGGAGTGTGACGCATGAATGCAGACCAGATCAGTCTGTGTGAACGTCATCGGAACAGATTTCATCACTAGTTGCAGTGACAAAGCAACCGAGCGACACCAGGACTCATCGGACTGAGATTCAGCTGCCTGTCATAATGATGACTAGTACAAGGAAGTGTGCGCACGTGTGTGTGTGTGTGTGTGTGTGAGGCACATTCTTCCAACCCTAAGATATTAAATAAAATAAGCTTTCTGAATTCTCAGATGCAAAACACCACCATAGATAGACAGATATGAAACATAAGCCGTTTGAGGAAACCGTTTTGTGTCCCGTACGGACACGCGGCCTAATGTCTACTAAAAATATCCCCATGATGTCGGCTCACAGTCGCGTCTTTGTTGAGAAATAAATGGTGAGTCGACTTCCTTGTACGGTAGGCTTTGTTGATAATGTTGATACATTATGTTACGATCCAGAGAGAAACACAGATGAGACAGTGAGAGCAGTGCTGGTCCGAGTCCGCCAGGATACCTGCCATTCTGCTCTATATCTTTGGCGTCGACTACAGGCAGCAAGAACTGTTGTGGAATCCAACAAAGAAGAGATCAGTTCCACCACAACGCCACCGATCCTACATCGTGATCCTAGATTTGAAAAGGTGTAAACCCTCAACAGGACCATCCACCCACAAAGACCCGAGAGGTGACAGACTTTGAGGGTCTGTCCAGTAGAGAGGAAGCAACCCTCCAGCTCCACTCCAGTCAACCTCATGTGCTGGACATGCAACCATGGTGACCCATTTCGATGGGAGCGCAATGCACTTGTGACAGCAGCAGATGCAGGTGGGAGGGGATCTGCTGGGGATAGATTACCTACCTTTTCACCACGAGGCTGAGGGTCTTGTGGGAGCCTTTCACCAGGCAGATTGCTTCTTGTCTGTAGCCACTCAGGGGAACCTCATTGATGTTGACAAGCTCGTCTCCCACCTGGAGATTCACAGCTGCCGCCTTGCTGCCCTCCTCAACCTGGAACAGAGAGGGAAGCTCTAGCATTGTTGGAGCCGGGATTCTAACAATGCAACAACGGTAGCAACCAGATCCAACCAAGGTTCAGATTAACTGAATAAAATGATACATCGAAATCAGAATTTAGTTTGTTTCCTTTAAAAAGACCGTCCCACTGATGTGACTGTGCTCGAAATTATGCGAATACAGAAATGATTTATTTGATGTGCTCATATAAGTTTTACAGCGCGAGATAAAACCTCCAGTAGTCATCCCCGGTGCACTCCCAGGAGGTGTCATTAGCAGAGATAATGCATATTTACTACAAACCCTACAAGCAGCAGCCAAGAGTGCAGCAGTTTGATGCATAAAACCTGAACACAACCTCATTGTAACGTCTGGATCCAAAATGGATGGGACCCACATGGGGGAAAAATTACATCTTCGGAAGGATTTACAGTACAGGGGAGTGCAGAATAGATCATCTGGCATGATCATGATCATAATCTATTCCTTACAGGATCTTCATTATTCTAAACATTACTGAGAAACCAAAAATCAAATTTGTTTTGGAAAAATGTGACCTCAAAGTTTTTTAGTTTTTAAAAAAAAAAGCCAAATATGAGAGACATCTGCATCCTTTGAAAATCTTGATATATTTTTTAGGGTAACTCTTCAAAAAAAAAAAAATTGAGAGGAAAGGCTGTAAAATACTTGACAAGAATCTCTCCGAGCCAGTGGCATAAACACACCATACTGTGTTTATTCGAGGACACCCGAAACAACACTTTGTACGTGTGCAGTACACTGCACCCTACTTAGCAACTGTTAGTGTTACTGAAGAAGACAAACTGAAGGAAAGAAGTCACAATGAAAGAATGCAGCTACAGGAGAGGTCCTGCAAGGGTCAAATATGGCTGACAGAGGTCACGCAGTCAGAAAACAGTGAGAGCAGAGATCGGTTTGCAAAGCAGAGCGGCAAGAATGTGCTTGACAGTTGGCACATTAACACAAAAACGGAGCTCTGCGGCCGATTATCAGTTCTCCACTCGACCTGTGAGGGGGGATATGTGACTCAACTGCTGAGGTATGTGTACATTTACAGACCATTACGTGTTATATGGCCTCTCTCAGCAAAGAAAACGAAAGCTCCAAAAAGTCCTAATCAAAGCGCCTTCATTTTTCTATAATAGCGGCTTGAAGGCGGGGAGGTCAGATGGAGGGTTTTTATGAGAGCTGGCGGGATTCCTTAAGTGGTCCTGATATGGTCATGGATTTGGTAGAGAACCTGAATCACTGACTGGTGTATTTACAGTAAGTTATAGTCATTAAAAAGGTTATGAAACGCCACAGTTTTGCTGAAAATGGAACGCAGGTTTGGACAGCTTTAAATAAGCAACATAGTTAAAAAAAAAGAAGACCAAATGGGCACAAAATCAGCTCCAAGTCCAACCAAATCTTTGAGAAAAGCTGAAGGACTTGGCTCAATTTGTTTGCGATATATTCAAATGGACATTATTTAGATTTCCCGAAAGCAAGGTCACAGACAGAACCACGCACAAACACGGCTGTGTCGTGGCCATCGTTGGCGTAAACGCAGGCTCGGCTCAGTTCTCTTCAGCTGCTGGGTACCGTGGTCCAGAAAATAATTAGGAGCAAACTGAGGTACAAGGTTCTTTTTAATGTCTAAAATGAACTAGTATTTTTGACAATAACTTGATTGGTCCTGAGAAAAAGGCATGGCCTCTATGTTGGACACCAAGGGTTGGAAGAGAGGAGGCAAGGCCATGAAAACAGGGGGGCTCATGCTATAACTGGGTTAAAGAGACACATCTATATAAATGCGACTCGCCTCACGTCAGACTCCTTTTCCGACTATAAAGTTAGTTATGCAAAAACAGGAAAATCACCCAAAAACTGTTCAAACAAGATCGAGACGCTTCAGACGGCTTTTCCCGACCTTTGCTTGCTCGGGCAGTCTAATCAGAGCGAGACACACCACGTCCTTTGTTTACATCTTCCTCAAAACCATAATCAGTCAAAGAGCAGCTATCCTGCGTGGCGGAATCCGCTCAAAAATAGCCTCCTGTCTGCGTGGGACACGGAGGGAGGATGTGGTGGCGATGACTACTTTTTTCTGCTGACAGACGTCCTGTGAAGGACGCTGACAGGGCGCCGACCTCAGACCGCTTCTATGGGTCTGGGCGCTGCCATCATTGTCAATGTTTACGGCAGCCTGACAACTCATCACCAACCACTAAAACAAACCCATCTCAATTTGACTTTTGCGTCGGGTCTGGTTGAATCCTCAAAAGTCAAACAGATGTTTTTGTGCTGGAAGTCATTACGTATGCACACAACAATAAGAAACTCATCCATTCCATACGTAGACGTTTGGCTTCTTTTGATATCTCCTCAAATAAGTCAGTCAACATTTTTGCTTTACTCAACATACGCACATGCCAGCAATCAAACCAGGCATCTCAGTTTCTATTAGCCCGTTTCGCATTTTTATTTGATGTTTATCTAAAAAAATAAATAAATAAAAAATAAATAAATAAAAAGCTTACCGGTGTTTGAAAATTGAAAATTTGAGGAATTGCAGAAATGTTTAGGGAGGAGGAATTTAGGCATATCAATAGGTAAGGTAAATGGAACCAGACTGAGTAAAAACTGAAAACAGATTCACTATCAATGGCAGATGAGAGTGAGGACTGTGGACAGAAGAGGGGGGGGCACCTATAAATATTAATGGAAGAACACAATAGGAGCTTGCTATTGTTGGATTTTCATTTCAAACAGATACATTTGACTGAAAACTAAAAAGACAAATGGACATGAAATTACAATAGCAAAAAACATCTTAGTACGCCGTCGCACTCACACAAACCAGAGAAAATGTCTCGTCCATTTAACGCCAGAAAAGGATTTTCTATTATACATAGATGACATATTTGTTGTGACCTGCAGTCAGGTCCGCTTCATCACAATCAGTAGTTTTTAGTCTTGACCACCTGCAGAAATGTGTTCTCTGAACTTTTACAGGCTGTGGTGAGTTGTTCTCGTGTTAAACTCAGCCTTGTATTATTACCTGCATTTGCTACACCCATTTGTAACCTTTAAGGTGCTTTGCTCCTGTAAATCAGAAACAGTTGGGTAGGAACACTTTAAAATGATGACTTCATGTGAAATACCAGAAATTCAATCTGTTCTTTACACATTAAATTTTACACCCGCCTCCAAAATTCCACACGATATAGCTCAGAGCTACAAATATGTCCTGACCTTACAGTTACTCACATAAACACCGAGGCATTTCTGGCCCGTTCCTTCTCATTTACCTACTCGATACTCACTGCAGCATCAAAAACCTGAACCCTGCCCACATCTTCAACTCGCCGTGAATCATCTTCTTGCCGAAGGTTGAGCAATCTTAAAAAACCCCGGATCAGGCCGCTTGGTCACACAAAGCTTTGAATAATTGCTGAAGCCTGTTTACCTGCAGGTGATTTGTCACAGCCAGTAAAAACAGAGAGTGAACCCTGCATGTATGTGAGTGAGAGTCTCGTTCGTCATGAAAAAAAAACCCTAAAAACAATACTTTCTGTCTTATAAGCTTTGATCCTGGCTGAGGACTACATGCATAAGGTGCATGTCCAGCTGTGTTGTGTAAAACTGGATTATATAAGATTACTGAGAGTAGGGTCTATAAGTCCAGGAAAACCTTGTGTCCAACCTGAGCTATGAGTGGAATGCTAAGAATTTTAATTAATTCCAGGATTGTTTAATAAGCAGTTGAGGCCTCTCACACATTATTTTTTTTTAAAAATGGAAGGGGATATCTACATTAAAACAAACTGTAAAACAAAGAAAAAGGATCATTCTTTGATGATGACGACAGCGCTCCAGCATCTTCTTGCTTGTTCAGGCAGGAGAGACTGTTATCTTAACACAAAGTTCACAAATAACAGAACACAGTTCACATATGGGGGCAGGAACGGCCAAGAAATAATCATCCAAAAAAAAAAAAAAAATGCAACAAAAAAATGTGGCAGATAAAGAACAAAGTGCATCAGGTGCACGAGAGCTCACTGCACACTCTGCCTGCAGTGTGTCCACATATTTATGTTGTTACAGAGAGGAATGATGGTTTAGAGAAGTCTGCAGACCTCTCTGCACACAACAGTGTAATGGCACTAAAGATAATATCCCTGCGTCCATAAGTCAGTTTAAAACACGTAAATAAGCAGCATAATTTGGTAAACTGCCTGTAATCTGAGAGGTCCTCGAAATAATAATCCCGCCTTCACGGATCCCATCATGCCATTCTGGCAGGCTGTCACAGATAATTCACAACATTTAGAGAATCAAACAAAGCTCCAACATTCCTTCCCTGCTCCTGGTACCACAGGCTACCCTCCAAACGCAGCACAAAAATATGAGGCAGAAAACGACCAGGTGGGAGAAAATAACACACTGTAGCCGAGGCCCACTCGTCCACGGTCGCCTTTTCAGAGCACGGATCATCGTAGTACGGATTAGACATCTTACCATTGGATGCAAACAGGCCCGGTACTTTGTGGATCACTGACTGATGTGGTGATCAGTGACAAAACATTAATAGAACTCTGTAAATATCCCACTAAAGGAAGTCAGACGGTCCAACTGGACCAAGGTTCACCCCACACAAGTCCGCAATGTGACTGCCGCTTAATCTCACAGCTTTAGGACTTAAAATGCTACAAATTCTAATCGTGAACAACATTCCTGTATCTCTTTGAATATCTGAGATGACAGCGGTCCAGAGCGGACTGCCTCGAGCCCGCGTGCTGCCTCGGATGCTCCGTTTCATCTATCTGAACTTTGGACCCCCGCGGAGCCAAACAAATAAAAATCAGGCAGCACCAAACGGCCACCAGCATTTCACCGAGTTAACTAACTAGGAAGGTCTTTGTGGTAAATCATTACACGGTCAACAGAAACAAGAGCATACAGTGGGCCTGGAAGTTATCTAAATATCCTCCCAATAAATGGCTGTTATGTCACAACCACATCCGAATTATAATCAATCATGGAGGACTGAGACATTGTAATACTTAACCTAGATTTTACTATAGATTCATTTTAATAAATTACAGCAGCTGTCCAAACTAATTTAGGATGACTCGCAAAGATCCACACTGATTTACTAGAACCATCTCCATTGCTACAGTGGGATAATACTTTATGGTGCTGCTGGTGCATTAAAAGACAGTTTACGAAATTGACCTTTTTAACTCAGGCGAACTGAAGAAAGAATGGACACACTGGTGACGCAGTATGTTTAGTTCAGGCTCAGTCCTGAACAACCTGATCAACAGAACGCTGCAGACACAATAACAAGACAGAAAGCACTGTGGTTCCATATCTCTTTCGCCATATCTGCTTTTCATTTCACCAGGAAGGAATACACAAAGTAGAAGGGAAGAACTGATAGTAGCAGGGGAGTTGAGACAAAAATACAAAGCAGGTCCAGCTAACGGCTATTGGAAGTCAAAATCATTCAGCCTTAATTTGGTTTGTGGACGTCAACAATAAATAGTCCTACGAGTCTAAATAAAGCCATTAAAAACAGGGTTCTCCTTGTTCTTTCAGGCTTCGGGTCTTCCCTGCTGCAACAAACATGCAAATGCTTTGAACTCTGGGTAATTCACAGATGCAAGAGGCATGGCGGGGATGCAGCTTGATGCAAAGTGTATAAAAACGGGCTCAGGTGAGACTACAGTCACTTTGCAATCATGATAAGTCACCTCAGCGTCTCTGAGGGTCAACACTGATGTGTGTTACAGCTCGGGTGGCGTTTTTAACCACAGACGCATCTCTAATATGCCTGCAGAGTGATTAATGACACGCAACAGTATGTGTTTAATGCCCCCAGATGAAAATAAACACGTTTTAAACAATGAAACAGTTGCAACGTCACTTTTCATACTCGACACTTGTGCTGTAACAACAACATGCATCACGATACAATGCTCAAGTTATGGAACGTGATGGATTGTATAAACAGGACAGTCCTAGATTGGTGCATCCATTCATATGTTTAGGCAGCTGTTATGGTAATACGTTCACGTCTGTGATGTCATTAAATTGATTTGAAGGAGTCAAGTGTGTTGAAAGTATCAAAACCTCTGGGGGCTGATTTACAGTACCTTGGTGATGAGCAGAGGCTCCCGATGCTCCAGTCCTCCTCTGAGTGTAAACCCCCATGGCGCCCCTCCTGAAAGATATACATCCACCAGCTTCCAGGCCTCGTCCTCTCTGCACCTTGGATCCAGACCTCCCGAGTTCGGCGCCACACGCCAAAGGCTGACCGACTCTGGGTAGTGTGGATCACTATTAAACCCCTCAGTTTCCATGGTACTGAAAAAGAAGGGAGAAACACTGTTTGAAAAACAGTGCAGCAGGTTGCAGATGCAGACTTTTACTGGTTACGCTGATCACACCGTTACAGCAGCGCGCCATGATGATCTTTCAGGACTAGCTTACAGAAACATGAATCAAGCCCATAATCAGTGAGATGCAATAACAGTAACAGAATTTTAGGACAAAATCAGAATGGGGGGTGCCACAACTACTTCCATCCAAATTTACTTTAGTCATTTATTGCCTTTTAATATAATCCACAAAGAGCATCACTGGGGTTTGATGCTCAACACGGCCGCTGCCTGCAGCATCGGTTTTGAAGTTCTGTGTATATCAGTTTATTGTATTTAATGTTATCTGGCACTTAACAGTAGTAACAAGAATAAACAGCACAACATTCCAAACAGTTAGTAATAAGGTTTGTGGTAGAATTGCAACAATAGCACATAAATAGCTTCAAGTCAATTATTACGGTATTCAGAAAACTAATTTTGTGGCTCTAACACTGTTTCAGTCGTTTGAGGGATTTCTATTTTTAGCCCATGTGGATACAATTAAGGGATTTGAATTGTATATAATAACGTGGCGCATAAATATAGAAAGGGAGCCGAAAAAATAGGGTAAATTCACTCCGTTTGCATTTGTATGATAAGAAATAAGGCGACATTAATGTGTGAAATCACTGTTAACACCTGTTGTCAATCTGTAATCAGACTTAATGCTCTTATGAGTGTGAGCATTAAAATTCTGCAGCGTCGAGCAGCACAATGGAAACGAGCGAGCGGAGCAGCAACTCCCGCACACCGAGCAGGATAATGAAGGACTGCAGGTGACTCAATGTCCCCAAAATAAGCACCCAGGAGCCCATCGAGAACGCCGCCGGCTGCGAGACTTTTCCTAAAAAAGTTCCATATACACTGCTGACCTTACCTGGAAGTTCAACTTCTGAACCGGTGAATGAGGGAGCTTCGTCGGGGACGCGCGCAGACGAATCCCAGGTTTACGATAAACTTATTTTACCTTTGTAACAAATTCATCTTCCCAATAATCCTCTTTTCGGGAGGGGAGGAATACCAAATGGCCGGTTGCGTCAAAGGTTTTCGGGGTCGAGATTGGTGTTGCAGCCTTGGAGCACCAACCCGTGTCCGCACTTCGGGATCCAAAGTGAGGACGACACACTGACACAGTGCCGAGTTTATAGGAGCTAAGCTAAGCTAAACCAGTGGCATCACTGGGAGAACAAGTGGAGCGGATCCCGGCACCAGTGCGCCATCTACCGTTCCATCTAATCACCTGCGCAAAATGACTCAGAAAAGTGGATAACGGGCCAATGAAGAGCTCATTACATTTAGGAAATGTTCCGGAAACCTGAGGGGCTTCTGATCTTCCAGGTCGTAAAGCAACTCTTGTAACTTGGTATTTCCCAGTGCTTGTTTTTCATATAAACAGTCTCCATCATAACTCGGAGCTCTCTCTCGCTCCAATGGCCTCGATCCTCTCATCGGAACCATAGTCTTTAATTTGCCGCCTCGGTTGGTCGATCCGTTCATCCAGACTAACACAATAAGAGCAATATAAACTGGTAGACAAACTCAACAAGCGATTCGAGTGTTACATTTGGGGGTAACGCACAATATGCGGGGAAATGACCTGCTTGGCGGGGGTCCAGTTAGTAATGTGGGGAAACTTTGCTCTAAACTTTATTGTATGAGACTTTCCTGGATGAATAAACAATAGATATTTCCACAGTATTCTCTTGGGGATTAAACAAACAGTTTTTGACCCTTTATTTACACATTTTTACAGCGCTTTTGACAGACCGAATGGATAAACATGTGTACGGAGGAAGAGCGTTCCCACAGAAACCTGTGGCTTTGGACGGGAAGCGCAGAGGGACAAACTTGGTATATTCGCGGAAGTAGTCCCATGAAGGACCGTCAGCTGCGAAGTTAGGAAAGCTAGTTTGTCAACAGAACACAAGAAGTTACTTTATTGTAGGTTTTTATGCTTTTTATCTTTCCAACAAAACAAGGATGTTAAGAAACTGGGTAGCCTGGCTCGGGACAGACAAGGAAAGGGAAGAAGAAAACAGTTCCACCGTGAATGATGAGCAGAAACAACATGTAAACAAAGCGCCTGCTAATGTTGAGGAAGATGCTCGTCCTCCTCAGCTGTTACTAAAAGCTAAAGGATTGAGCGGTAAGTCCTAAACGTCCTAATCTAGATGACTTTGCACAGTCTGTTTGGCTGGTTTGCTCGATGTCTGTGAAACATACTTCTTTTCAGGTTACATTTATAGTTTCGCCAGTAGTACCTCAAAGAAACTGTCCGAATCCGTCCTCGAAACGGCACAAACGCTAAAAAACAGCGTGGAAGAAGGGAAGATAAACGGTATCTTTGATAAGGTAATAATAATCAAAATGTTTCTGCTCCATTGTCCTCAGAGTTGTGTTAAATTTGCCATTTATTGATACGTGATTTCTCTCAGACCATTTTGGGTGATTTCCAAAAAGAGCAAGAAAGATTTCTACAGGAGAAAAAAGCAAAACAAACTGGTAAGATTATGTTTACCTGCTCACAGTCATTCTATTGCAATCCAGTACCCAAAACAGTGTTCTTGGTTTTATTAGGGGCCGCTGTGCCACCGTGGGTTGGTTTTAATGAAGAGGAGACTGTACAGCAGCAGATTTTAGCTCTCTCAGCTGTGAGAATTATTGGTAAAATATTTGTTGTGAAATGCCAAACTACTATAATATTGTGTGCTTCTTTGTGCCTCGACAGGACAGAAGAAATTTTTTGCGCGATCCTCCTGCTGGTGTGCACTTCCACTTTGATTGTGAGCAGATGTATCCAGTTGCCATGGTGATGTTGGAGGAAGACGAGCTCCTTCGGAAGATGCGCTTCCACTTGGTCCCCAAAGAGTGAGAGTGTTTTGTCATTCATCCTCTACATCCCCGCACAATAGTGAGCTTATTAAAAGCAGAGATGGATAGCTTTTTTGTGTGTGTGTGCGTCATCTGCTTTAGGGTGAAAGAGGAAGTTTTCTGGAGGAACTACTTCTATCGTGTGTCTTTAATTAAACAGTCGGCTCAGCTCACAGCTTTGGCAGCACAGCAGACTGCTGAGCGACAAGAGATGCAGAAAACTGGAGCAAACCTGGAGGCTGTTCATCAGAAAGGTTGAGTAACAGTGTTGCTCTTCAATGTGAATAATGTTGTTAGTGGGCTTAATTCCAGTTAAAGTCACACACAAAAACAGACAAAATAAATGATCCTACCCTTTAATGGCATCAGCAGTACATTTATAGGCCTTTTTTTTAAGAGTAAAATATATTTTAGACTCTATACAGGTGTGATTGTGACCAGTATTTCTTGTAAAGCCACAAAATATGAATGAGACAATGGCAATATCGTAATTTATATGCTTATGTGCTGTGTGTATGTATTACACAAAGCTCAAGTGTTTTTTTCCTTCTGTATGCAGATACATTGCATCAAAAAACTGTCCCTTCAATCCACATCAAAACAAAACCCTATAAGGTGGGTAGTGTGTGTTTTTAAAGTGCAACACGAGGCTAATAAAGAAAGCAATATTTACCTCTTTATATCAGGAAGAAGTGGAGGTTTCTTTCAGCCCGCCTGGGTCTGAATTTGTGAGTGATGCTTTTGACTCGTGTAAAATAAATGAGGACGACCTACGGAAAGAAATGCAGCAGCTGGTGTTGGACAAGAAGGAGCATCCAAACACACAGCAGGGTGAGTCATTTGGTTTCACGGGGGAGTGTGATGGTATTTGCAGAGTTCAGTAAGCGACTCCACATTGGTTTTTACACAGAGGAGACTCCCGACTGGGAGAGAGAGCTACAGGAGGAGCTTCAGCTGTATGAGTGCCAGGACCATGACAACATAGATGAAAACTGGGACAGGGAGATTGAAGAGATGCTGAAGGAGGAGAGTTAGGGCCCACCTGCTGAGCCTGCTCCCATTTGAAGGTCACAAACAGCACGACGCTAAAGATTTCATGCTCCGCCCAGAAGGAAGCTTTACATCATTGCTTCTCAAGACGATAGAAAAGACTCCAATGTTATGAATTTATGTCGTCTACTGCATTTCACTTTCATAGTGTAACAAAGCCTCCATAGAAAATGGAAAATATGCGCTTGACTTTCAGTCATTACAGTAGGATTATCTGCTGATTGGCTGCTCAAGTGGAAATAACCTAACAGGTGATATAAGGTAAAGAAAAATAAAATCTGCAGTCGGCAAACTGTTGTAAATTTGCTGATTCAGGTAATTAAAATCAATCCCATGAATGTTTTGACAGAGCCAACTAGATTATATTTTATGCAACTGTGGTAGAAATGTTCTTTTCTCTTAAAGCGTTCTTATATTGACAGAAGCGAGAGACTATGCTGCCTTCTAGAGTTCACCAATGTGCATCTTTCATGTTTGTTCTCCGGGTTCTCCAGAGGACTTAATGTCACTTTGATCATTTCATTTCAACCAGTAACATTTATTTTGTTTGTATGGCTGTTGACATTATGACTGAATGCTTTGTAACTGCGTATTTGAGCCCACAACCACGTCTGCCTACAGCTATAGTGACAATGACGACTTCATTGGCAATCATTCAATTATCAACTTTATTTGTAAAGCTCTGTTCACACAGGATAGTGCAAGTGTTCACATATGGTTGACCGCTCAAGCAATAACAGGAGGTACATGAAAATAAAAGAAATGAAATTAGTAAAATAGGATTTAAGAGATGTAAAATAATGCGTTAAAAGCAAATGGATGCGAGTTGACTGAACAACTGCTGGTGAAACAGATTTCACTGTAGTTACAGTTTAAATGCAATTGTCTGAATTTTTCTCTGTAACCCTATTTAAATCCCATTATATTCAAGTGGTTCTTCTCTGTACCACCACCAATGCAGTGTTTTCAATTGAAATTAAACCAGAACATTTATCTAAAGTGTTCATTTCTTTGTCGCTGATGCTCAGTAAAAAGTCTGAGCTGAGCTTTACCTGATGACATCTTTGGAGACATTTAGTTTTGGGCACTTTACTCATTCAGAGCTGCTGTAAGCAGAACAGAAGCACTACACAACTATTAGATGCTAAATACTGACTATAAGATCCTTTTATTCACATTTAGATTCAAATAATAAACCACAGTGTTTCCTGCAGGACGTCCAGTAACTCTCACATGTTGCACTAATGCAGTTTTAGCCACGATTAAACAGGATGGCACAAATCTGTCATAGAATAGATTCTACAGCGCTTCAACATGGCAAACAAGTCAATGAAGGAAAATGACATGTCAACGCTACATAAATACGTACAGCTCAGAGATTTTGTCCAAGGCATCCATGTGCAGTAACAGAAAATGCTGCTTTAATTCCTCAATACTTCACTGTTATTTAAACATTTTTATATGAACATGGAGTTGCAGCTTCTGATGTGCACTTCATAATATATAATACATACTGTTCTAATGGTCAATCAGTGACTTAATACTCCATGAAAAGATGTTTTTACCACAACAGGATCAGACAGATCCGGATCAATTAAAGCAAAAGCACACTGATTACTGACGTGATGCAAAAGGTTGGTTCTTGCAAACAATCCAGTATTAAAATAAACATCATTGACATCAATGATTCATTTGACACTAGTGGACATCTTTCAGCTGTTAAGGCATTCAATAATAAGTGAGAGTCTGCTGTTAGGAACCAATAGATCCTTTGGGTTCAAACTACAGTGGTGTTCTAGTGCAGCTTTTTTTTTTTTTAATCTGCAAAATTTGCAATGATAAAAAATATAGCTTGACAATACAGAATCCTTTGGCTTTGTAATTATAATGCTTTTGATTTTTCCCTTTTAAATATATCATTTCAATACTCAAACACACTTGAAATTTCCTCAAAAAAAGAAACATTAAATATGCATCACAGGGTATAGTGCTTCCAACAGCTTTGGTAAAATTTGGTTTTGGTTTGGTCAGTAAAGTGTCCTGATTTGAACTTAACTAACGAAACTTTCAAATGTTTGCATTTCCCTTTAGTAACAGTCATCAATCTGAATAGATAATAACTCAGAAATCTCCAAAGAGTGCTACATCGCTGCCTAACCAAAAGTGCGTGTGTTAGTGTGTGTGTGTGTGTGTGTGTGAGAAAGAGAGAGAGAGAGGGGAGGGGTGAGAAGGTGTATTAAAGATGTTACTACACACAGCAGAAGCTAATAGAGTGTGTGGGTGGTACTCTGTTCATGTCAGTCCAATTTCCTCCAGAACACTGCGTGGGGTCTCTGCATCCTGTGAGGGGAGGGACAGTTCAATAATGCATTATTTAAAACACACACACATGCACATGCACTCTATGGTCGCATGCGCTGTTATATTTTTGGTCCCACTAACAGAGGATGTTTCACCTCCAGCACAAGCAAAATGAGGTCATTTTCAGGAAGTGAGGTCATTTTGGCTGGTCCTCACAAAGGACTGTTTGAGGGTTAAGATATGGTTTTATGTTGAGGTTAGATTTGAGTTTAGGTCAGTGTCAGGGAGCTGGTTGGGATGGTTGGCGTTACGGTAAGGAGTTAGGTAATGTGTTGATGAAGGCCTCACAAAAATGGAAATACAAGGGTGTGTGTTTGGATGTAGTGACACATTCCAGGAGCCCGTGTGCATAAAAAAAAACCTAGTTCGTTCAAATTTCTACAGTGTAGATTTAAATACACATGACTAAGGAAGTTATGTTGAAATGAAAGGAATACAAAGTGTAATTCAAATGTAATTACAAGTCATCTGTCACTCATCATGCTGTAACATTAGTACTGGTGTAGTGAACGGACGGTTTGTGTTAGAAAGAAAAAGTACTTACTTTGGCATCCTAAAAAGGTTCAGCACAAAGCAAAGAGAGATGTTTAATCAGAGCAGGGAAACAGAAATTCTACTTTAGTTTTACAAGAAAAAAAACACTGACAGAGAACCCCCCCGAAGCATCAATGCTAAATATTCAGCCCAGATCTTGTAAGATAAATCATGTATTATTCATCAATTATGCATCTTTCATTTGGGACAAATTCTCTTGGCATACAAAATCTTTCTGTAAAGCAAATGGAGGTTGGAACATTACCATGTGGGAAACTGATGACCACTAAAAAGCATAAAACCGGGACCAGAAATGAATATTCAAGAAAGGCATCACTTCAAACAGTCAACAATTTATTTATTTGCCCGCTACATTGATCCAGTGTCATCTATTCATCTCTTTCTCGGGGCACAAACAGTAAAACATCAAATGGGTTGACTGAATTCTAATCCATAAATATCAGTTTTGTCCCAAATCAATCAAAACGAGATTTACTGACCAATACATTCAAATCCTAAAACCTTACCAGGGTATTCTTGGCTAAATTATGAAATAATCAAGGTCTACTTGTCTACAGTATTACAAATATCATGTAGAACATTCAGAATCTACTGTGTTACTGTCTTGTGTGTATGTGTGTCTGAGTCTGGTCTTTAATTAAAGGGATAGTTCACCCAAAACTAAAAACAAATGTTGGCTTTGTCAGGATGCTTAAAGCAACAGAAAAGCATCCAAAATGTCTCCAACTGTTCAAATCTACAGCCTACAAACACAGAAGAGGTTATATTATTAGCATTTGTTTTTCTTTTCTTTCCTAAAAAATACAAATAATTCAAAATAAGAAAAAAAAATGTAATTGAAGATTCACGTGTGATTGGAGGAAACAAAAGTTTGTGACATCTACATGAGGAAGAACAGACGAACACAGCGTCTAATGTGGTCACTCAATGCAACATTAATGAGAACACCAGAAATAATGAAATAAAATGGGCAGATGAGCAATCTGCCCACTGACAAAATAAATACTTTAATATGAAGCCTGAATTTATATCAAAATCATGTAAAAATATTCCATTTTGTGGTTATTTGAAACCACAAAATGTTTATTTGTGGTTATTTGAAAATCTCTTAAAAAGGAGGGTTTTTTTTCTACTTCCTATAAACACTCATGGTGTGAACAGCTATCTGGAGACACACCAAAGGCAGCCCACTCTCTCCCTGTTAGGGGGGGGGGCTTTAAAGTAGAACACAGACCTGCTCTGCACACTTTTGCTATTCCATTTTAAACAGATAACCATAACTAAACATAAACTGCCACCATAAACTAGCAGATTTCAGATTTAATTAGAGTGCAAGAACAGAAAAGATGTGTTGACCATCAGGAGGATGCCCCCCCCCCCAAGCTGCCAGTGTTACCTGAAACTGCTGGGCTCCACAGCAACAATGGTTACCGGCTTTGTGCATCACACATGAGGCCTGTCTACCTCACTAGTGTGACACGAGCCGCTATCTGAATCTGCTAGTCTATGAAGGGCAAAAAGGTTCCAAAAGTACAAACAGAGCATTGTGGGATCGCCGTGGCGCTCCGTGCACGCCTGAAGGGTCCCGGCAGCAATAAGAGCGGGGCCTTGAACTGGAGCAGTGATGGAAACAACAAGGGGACAGAAGACAGGCGGGTCACAACATAGCACCATAAATGCTGTGCTATTACATATCCAAGCCTAATTCAGCCATCAGAATGTTCTCATTGTTCAGAACAATTACAATCTACTGTAACTATGGAGACTATACTGCATCATGTTGCTGTCATGTGACCGGCGAGTACTGTCCCGCCCCACCGACCAACGACAATGGCAGGTGTTGAGAGAGCAGAAAGAAAGGGGCCAGGCACTGAGGAGCTCAGCATGCAGGGCGGACAGCGGTGGCATCACCGGCGGCGGCGGCGGCGGCGGCAGCAGCGGCAGCAGCAGCGGTGGCAGCCAGTCAGTACACAGGCACGCTAAAGTACTCGTGACGAGGCTGCAGGAGAGAAACGCACACTGCTTAGACGAGGAGGCAGCAGACAGTCGGGGAGGCTCAGCTCACACAGACATTCACGGAACATGCAGGCGATGGAGCTTCAGACTATCAGAAGCCTTCACATGGACGAGGGAGGACAAGAGAGGAACTCTCGTTCTTGCTGAGAGTTACTGGAAATGGAGGAATTAACCAATGAGGCTGTTGTTTGGTTGGGTTTTACTTGAAAAACATGTAGATATTAAAAAGATTACATCTCCTTCTGAGCTGTTGACAAGTATCAAATATCCAGAACGAATGGAAACAAACAGAAGAAAGAACATTCTAAATTCAATTAGTAGCTTCAATATAGAGTAATATGCATTAGTGATGATGAGTCTGCAGTAGTTCTGAAGTGTGTTTGTTTTTTGCTGTTCTGTGGAAAATTCTAGACTCTCAGCAAGAAACATCAAATCTAATCGTAAAGTGTTCAGTCTGAAGTTAATGTGAACAGTGGGAGTTTATTCAGGACAAACTGGAGGTCATCTGTCCCCTCTTCAGTGTAAATGTTTCCTAATGTTATTCAGTGAAGGGACGAAAACAGATAAGTGTTACACATGATACACTGAGACACTGGGACAAACTGGGACAAACTTTGTTGCTGAACTGTGGACCATATAAACTCTACAGACTAGAAGATCCAACTACAGACAGTCTCACACACCCCACTGCTATGAACAGGCAACTGGCACATTACAAGTGGCCTAAATCCACAGACAAACAGTAATCACCTCAGTCGGCCTAGTTCTGGAAAAGACCAGAGGACTCAGAGACCATATTTGGGACCATCACACCTGTGAGGCAGAGTTTTATGAGGACACAATAAGCAGAGTAAAACACTGCCATTCAGTGTGGATCAGGGTAAAAATCACAGGATCTATGATTCTACAGGGTGTGTTGAGGAGACAGCGGCTCGTCTGTGCACCGGCATAACAACCAGGAGTGGAGTCGTTATTCTAAAATCTGCTGGCTGGCATTATGGTAATGGCCAGCTCCTGAGGAAAGTTTCATTAACGCTTATTAAAATAATGACCCAAATCTCCTGTGGTATGCCTACTATGTAATTATGCTCTCTGCACTTACTAATGCCTTCAAATCGGGCCCTCGCCCCAAATGTGCTCAAGGTTCACTTCAGATAAAGACACACCTCGTTTAGATCTTTTAATCAGAAACACCAAGAAACACTGTGATGATAGCTCGTTTTTTAGATTTCGCTCCAATTCTTCTCAATTTGGAGTCAAATTGTTGGAATTATATCATTAGAGCCCCAAAAAATTCTTGTTCCAGTAAATAGATCTTCCAAACGCGGCAAACAGGACATTGGTTATTAATCCGACCACATCCCTGTGGGATTATAATGAAAGGATGTTTATCCGGTACTGTAAGATGAGCTGGAGCTGCGCCGCCTGTTAGTCAGACATTCACGTTAGAGTTCATGCTGGTGACGAGCCTCCGCAGCCTCCACGTTACACTGTGGTGGAGTCAGCGTTAGGAGAGTCATACTGACATGCAGTTAACGTCCACGAGACCTGGGGGAGAAAACAACCCATGCTGATAGACTGACTGTACCAGTCTGGTAATTACCAAAAAGCCTGGCTGGAGGTAGCGAACAAATCTTAAATGAGCTCTTCATTTGGCAGAGCTCCCCAGTCTTCACCCTGGCTCTACGAATACAGAATCAAGCAGTGAACTCTCACTCTCTCCTGCTCGGGGTCAATTTGTTCCAGCGCTCTGCTGAGTCTGACCTCATCCCTTTCAAAGTGAGAACAGCGGCTACAGTTCTGGAACTGTACCCTGATTCAGAAGGACGGTACAGGACGTTCTCTCCTGCACGGCTACTGTAGCCGCTGAAGTCCGTGAAAGACAGGACTGTCCTCGGAAATGACACTCGGCTGAACAGCAGAAGCCAAATTCTTTAAACGTCGGCCTGCAGGTTTGCTATGATGCGTCGGACCGTTACGCCTCAAATCAATCAAGTAAATAATCAGCTAAAACCAAGGACGCAATAAATAACACAGGCAAGAACATAAAAAACCCGAACCCTGTTTCTGCAGCTGCAGAGAGGACAACGACTTCATGTTTGTCAGAGAGAAGCAGAAGACACAAAAGAGGCTCCTAAAAAGGACTCTTCATTTTCACTAAAACAATGTCACACGTGGTGAAAATCGCAGGAATGTGTCGGGCTTTTGTTACTCGCTGTGCTGCCATGTATTAGGAAGTGTTGACACACCTTCTGAAGCTGCACGTCACACACGCTGCTGCTTGACATTAGTGTCTCCAGTTCCAATGTTGCAGATTGTCTGAACCAAACGGGCGCGCGTGTGTAGCAGTGACAACCAAGGTTGAAAAGGTTTTGTGGGCTGGAGCGCAAGCAAAATGCGCATGACTAAAACAAAAATGTGGAACCAATGCACTGCGGGGACTCTGAGAGGGAGGAGAAGACTATAAATCGCTATGGCAACGCTGCTGGGTTTAGTTTAGTTTGGTGACTAAAGAACAGCTAGGCTACCATTCTAACACTACTTTGGGTTATTGTTGGGGTTTTTTAACAAACTGTACCTGAAAAGAGGCGCATCTGAAAGTCAATATTCTGAAAATCACAGCGTTAAAGAATAAACAGAGGAAAAGGTCAGCTGGGCCAGCATTAGGAAAATAACATCAAGGACAACAAAACATTGGCCAAAAAAAAAGGGAAACCACAAAAAGTCTCACGCTCTTGTTAAAATCCTCTGGATCATGATCTCCATCCAGGTGACGGTTGCAAAGGACAGCCTTTAGGTTGGTAAAGTAAAAGGGACTCTAGTTCCAGTTGTCAAGTTTATTTTGTAATCGCTAGGTCCAATTTCACGACAACCTAAAATCTAATTAGCATTTAGGTCTAATCCGCTGTAACAAACTACCATGAACATTGTTTTGGTCAACCTTCAAAAATCACCATGTAAAGATTTAAGACATAAATCAGTTATAGTAGGTTTTCAGAGGTTTAGAGCGTAACAAAGTCCATCAATCCACATGTCAAATAAAGAATTCATCACATAACCGCGCATGTCTGAATGGTCACACTGCAAGAGTACGCTGGAAAAATCAGCTAAATAAATGTGACCACACATATGATAGAGGTCATGAGGTGGCCTTACCTCCTGTAGTAAGTCTGCCTGCTCAATGGCCTTCAGCACGTTCTTCTTGGACGTCTCCTGAGCTTCTCCGCCCAGCAGGAACTCATCCAGAATGAAGTAGGCCTTCTCAAAGTTGAAAATAATGTCTAGCTCGCAAACCTGTTGTTCACAATAACAACATTAAAAAATCGGACGCTAAAATCGCCACGTAAAACAAGCAGAAACCTACGCTGCCAAAGTATTTGTCCAGCAGCTCCACGTATCTGTGGATGATCTCCAGCGTGATGAGCTCATTGTCCTGGTCCTCTACTGCACAGCAGAAGTACAGGCTGGCGTATCTGCAACACATTAACTCCGTATTATCTTGTCAACAGCGTCAAGATGAAGAGCATTTGTGCAACGTGTGTATGTTTTTAACAAGCGTTTACTGTTCTTATGAAAGAGAGCAGCCGGATATGAGCTAAGCCTCACTCTGCTGTGGCTCCTTATCCTAATAATCCCTGAGGTGCTCTTCAGCATGTGACGACCGGCTAATAAAGACGTTGGGCATTTGATCCCTCGCAGCCATCAGGCTAATTCTCAAACACAAGATTTCAGGAATGCGTTGGCCTCGGACCCCGCTTCTTTGATGGCGAATTTTGAAATCTTGAACGCTGGAATGAAGGTTTTAGTCCAGCTTTGAAAGAACAAAAAAAGTCTTAAGTTGTCTGTGGCGCCAGAGGAACGACGCAGCAATTTTCCCTGCGGCTGACGCACAAGCTTCCGCTGTGGCCTTCACAAAGAAACTGCAACAATCCGACAGTAAACTCCACCGTTGTGTTCATCATAGTGCGCCCACTTGATTAAAGGAAATACTTTCTATGCAAAAGAAAAACAGGAAATAAAAAGATTAATTTAGGGAACCTTTAGTTGGCAAAACACAATGCTTATGACCCGCTACCAAGGGAGACGTGTATAAAAATATCAAAACAACGCATGAAAAGCAAACTGCATTTAAAAAAGTGAAAGTCATTCATGAGAACTACTTTAAAGTTCCTCTCTGGTGAGGTCACCTGGGATCGCCACAGTCTGCCAGTCTTTCTGTTGGCACAGCAACGGGACCTAATGAAGTCAAATGAATGGCTCTGATGCCAGCATCTCTCCGATAACCCTGATTCTCTTACCGAGCCAGGCCGCTGAATGACAGGTCCACAAATTGTTCAGGCAAGAGTGAAACGTTCTATTCACGTGTGCAATCATCCACAAAACCCTTTTGTCTTTTCCTACCCACCGCTTGTACACAATCTTCAGGTCTCTCCACTCCAAAAAGCTGCACATCTTGGGCTTTCGAGCCAGGATGGTCTGCACCAACTCTCTGGTGATCTTCTTTTTCTCCTTATCAGATAAGGGCACGTACCACTTCTGGAGCCGGAGCTTGCCTTGGCGACTGAACAGCAGCATGAACTGCATCTGCAATGATAGCAGACACAAGTGAGGATCCTAGTCCAATATTAGTGGGGATTATTTTAACTGCTACTTATTCACCTGCATTCAAAAAAAATCACTTGTTATTAATGTATGGGTGTGTCTCAAACTGCGTGTAAAGTAGGAACAAAATATGCCAACCGCATGATGCTTGGTCCACTCAAATTGAGCAATAGACTTGAAAAACTTTTAGAGAGCTGAGTCATTGTTGGGGAAGTTTAAAATGAGGATGTTCCGTCATGATAATACAGTAATTGTAACCCAACTAATGGAACAGGATGCTGTGATGCCATGTGTTAAAGATAAACAGCGCAGTTTCACCTGATGTTCACAATTACTCCTTCAAGGGACTACACATGCTGGTCCGGGAACTCTCGTATTAAGACCCAACATAAAAGCCACCTTTAACGTGAAAAGTATATTTTTCATTCCCGTTAATTATAACACAGTAACGGAAGTGTAACACAATTATTCAGCCTCTAGCATTAGCCCGTTCAACCAACGACGAACCTGCTTAAAGCAGAACACGAGAACAAGCGTTTGATTGGTTATAAATGTAAGAAAAATACGTTTTTAAAAAAAATACTTACCATGATTACCAACAGAGTATTCTGCCCTAGATAAATGAGGCAGCCAACACCACCCTGAAACAGCGCGACCAGAAGGTGTCAAGCATCTGATTGGCTAATGGCGCCCTGACAAGGCTTTTTATTGGCGGAAATCTTCTGAAAGGCTCCGCCCAAATGATCCCTTTTCTCTGAACTACAGAGATAATTGGCTGGTCGATACGTCAATCAAAAAGGAGCCACGAAAGATTTCCGCCTGTATAAAAACCTCCCCTTCAGAAAAACCTACTGATTTTTTAAATAGAGGGCAAGACATTCTCGGGTATTTCTAAGCTTTTCTGCCCACTGTTGTTAAATATACATTTTTGGAAAATCCTCTAAATGCCTTTTATATATAAGAATAAATTCTACCAGGGTTATCAAGATTCATATTAACAATATCTAACTTTATGTTAGGTAGAAGTGTTCAAGTTTGAATAAAGCTGGATTCCCTTATCTCTTTAGCAAAAGGTGAACAAATACACTCCTACCAAGAAAGGAAAACCTTGTGTCATTGTTGACATTTGTCCTATTGTCAACACAGCACAACAAAGAGTAATATTGATTAGTTATTTATGTTAATAAATGCTGAGAGTTGTGAGCGGCTTGATTCTTTGACTGGGTGCATCACTTTCTTGTCATTAACATTGTTGCTTACATTGTAGACATGGGCTTCAGTTTCATATTGATATACATTACCACACTGATGTGACCTGAATATGGACCATAACCAAGAAGATGTTCAGCTTTAACAATTAAAATAAATGGTTTCCAGCACAGGATTACACCCAGAAGACATAAGGAAGATGTCTAAAGCCCAAACATTGTATTGGATAAAGCCACCTTGGTCTGCTGGATTACTGTAATCTACTAACGTGCACATACTCTGTCATTCCAGAGCGACTGAAGAGGAGGATGGAGGGCACCGCTCGATGTGCTGCTGTGCTGTTCTTACTTCTGATATGTCAGGGTAGGTCATACTGATCAACACGCAGGGTCATTATTTTATGGCAAACAAAAGTCTTGTCAGTCACCATTTTAAACAAACGATAACTCTTTAGCCCGTTAGACTGAAAATCTACTTTGATGTCATCGTCATGAATAGGTAAAGCATAACATTTACTTTGGCATTAAAGTTCTGTAATTTTTGACTATATTTTCAGGGAAAACCTGTTTTTAGCTGCTCTCTAACCACATGTTTCTGGCTAGTCTTTATTTGCAGCATCATAACAGGCTGCATTCTCAGCTGTAATTCTCTTTAATTTAACATGTTAATTTCTTATAAGTAAATAATTTAAATTCACTGGTAATTGAAATGAATGCATCAGTGACATTCACCTATGTATGTATATATTTTTCCTAAATTTAACATCAGATGTGTATTTTTTAAAAACACATACCTTTAGACATAGATTTAACAATAAATGAGATATATGTTTCTGTTTGGTTTTCGGCTCTTATATTTAATGTTACTATCTGCTTTCACATTTTGCACATCTGTCCATGTGGTGCAGCACTGATCACTGTTCACTCTCAGCAGGTAAGAGCCCAGTAAAGGACCTAAAAGGAGTCTCAACTGGCCTTTGTTGGCTTTCTTTCTTTTTTGGTTGACTGTTTAAACAAGCTGCAAATAAAGCTGCGTGTTTTTCAGGAGGAGGAGGCCGTCCAGGAGGAAGAACTGCAGGAGGAGGAGCAGGAGGTGGAAACATGGACAGGGAGCGTTAAAGCCTGCACCTGTGACTGCGAATCTGCTGAATCACCCACACGCAACCCTGCCACCGGCGCTCAGCCCGTCCTGCTGACCTCACCGTCTCCCCCACCGCCAAAGGCTCATCTACTCCACTGCATGCCAGGTGAGCTAGCGTGTCACAGGCCAGGTTTAAAACCCTTAATGATGAGCAGCCTTCCATCCCCAGGTTACAGCTGGTGTGACTGCAGCCAGCAGATGGTTCCATCCTAGACTGCTCTCCACCTCATCTGGGGCTTTTTCTCTGATCTCATTACTACGATTTTTTGCAATTAAATCAAAGCCCTCTAATCGAAATCATGTTTTGTTTTGTTTTTACTTCTGTTAAACTTCCTGTTTAATTAAGTGAAAAATCTCTGATGCATCTGGGCCAAATTAGTGGGTTTGGATGTGGATTTTTAAGTGGATTAAAAAAAAACAACAAGAAAAACAAACAAATGATTAAAGAAATTTTACATGAAGCAGGGCCCCACCTACCGTAGTTCTCCTTTCCATCGATTCACCAAGGTGCTGAAATACCTCCCAGGTTTTGCTCCGTGTTGACAAGACAACATAATTGCCCCTGATTTGTCTATCGTCTCTCCCAGCACATCCCAAGAGAGCTCTGATGCCTGCAGAGGTCATTTAAGTACAATGTCATGTAAAAAAAAAAAAAAACTATAAGAGCTTTGTGACATGTGGAAATTCTGCTCAAACACTTATATTTGTTATAGAACATGTAATGTATGGTGCATTCACAAATGAGGCTTCTCGGGCCTGTAACTGGATTGGGTAACTGGTGACACCTCCAGTTGATGAGTGCTTCCTAGAACAAACCAAAAACCAGACTGGACCCTTAAATCACCTCATTGTGGGGGGGGATTTAAACTGACTATTCTAGTGGATGTACTGTATCTGTGGATGAGAGGTAAGAACACACACATAAAGATAATCTCATTAGTGGTGCAGGAATGTGATGATCAGATTAGGGATCTAAAATTAGGGCCCGTCCCCTAATGACATGATACTGGACAGAGCAGCACTCATCACATGAGGTGTTTTACTTTGATGAGTTGCTAAAATGCTCATTCGTTGCCTCATTCTCTTCAGAGTGTCCCTATCACAGAGCTCTGGGCTTCGAGGCTGGATCTGTGACATCAGACCAGATCAGCTGCTCCAACCAGGACCAGTATGGCGGCTGGTATTCCTCCTGGATGCCGGAAAAGGCCCGCCTCAACAACCAAGGTTTCGGGTATGCTGCAACCCCCCCCTTCCCCAGTAAATATAACACAATGACCACATGTTGATGTATTTGTTGTACAGGTGCGCATGGCTCTCCAAGTTTAACGACCAGTACCAGTGGTTCCAGATTGACCTGAAGGAGACAGGGGTTGTGTCAGGAATCCTCACCCAGGGTCGCTGTGACGCCGATGAATGGATCACCAAGTACAGCGTTCTGTATCGCTCGGTGGAAACCCTCAACTGGATCTACTATAAAGACCAGACCGGAAACAACAGAGTAAGGACACACAACACCAGCTCTGCTCACTGAGTAACAAGGTGTTCTGACTGCTTTACCCAAGTGCCGTCCCGTTTCCATGGCATCAGAGCTACAGCAGGGGCAACTCAATGGAAACAGTTTTTTATTCATAGTAAGCTGTGTGCGACTGGCCAGTGTGCAAGCTGTGGTGACCAGTACACAGCGCATACTTGCACGCGTATTCCAGATTAAATCCCATTTAATTGATATTTACCTTGTAAAGTCTATTTATGGGGGAAAGTTGCACTTTTACCAACCTGGTTCATCAGCACATCTACATTTACCTCAAGTTGGATATTTGTACAGTAGAAATCCTGCTTGCTGATTCCATACTTGCTTCATTGCATTGTTTGTTTTTTTTAAATTCCTGATTCATTGGAGGGAAACTGAACGTTATGAGGATCCACATTATTGGCTGTGGTTTAAGGCTAATTTCTCTCTCTCTGCAGGTCTTCTATGGGAACTCCGACCGCTCCTCCACCGTCCAGAACCTGCTGCGCCCTCCCATCGTGGCCCGCTACATCCGCCTGCTGCCGCTGGGCTGGCACACCCGCATCGCCATGAGGATGGAGCTGCTCTTGTGCATGAACAAGTGCACCTGAGGTGTCCTCAGGTGTTCTGGCCCCTCACTCTGCACTCTGACCCCGCCAGGCTGTCGGTTGCCAAAAAAAGGAACATTAGCTCACAACTCATCCCTCCCTCGCCATCCCCACATTTAGTCGACTTTGATGTGTTTGCAGCGTCCGTCAATGAAGTACTCGAAGATTTGACTGTAAAAAAAATCATAAATTGGGGAGCAAATCAGCGAATCAGTATAATAAAAAGATCAAATCAGATGTGTTTATTTCAGATTTATTATTACAGTTGTAAACATGGATATTCTAGAGTCGTTACGCATTCATTTGTGGGTTTATGCTTCCATGTTAAGTGATCTGCTGAGGAATAAAGAGCAGATTAACACTGACTATATGCTACTAATTTGAGTAAGAAAAGCACAAATGTAATACTTTGATTCAACACGTGATAAACATCTTGTGTTTTATATCTTACCAAACAGGTAGTCACACATCAGTATTAATATAATACACAGTGCTCCTACAGTTACACAATAACGCAAAGAGGGTAATGTGTCAGTTACAAAGTGCGCACAGTCTTTACACACACGACGCACAATATAACCCAGTCATGTGACCGTGGGAGCATCTCCAAGTGAGGAAGAATTTACCAATCAGAGCAATATTGCTGAGCCGTCGCTTCAAAGTGCAACACAAACCCCACTGAGGGGTTCCCTTCCTGCACCATGGGGGTTGGAGGGGTGGGGTGGGGGGCATCCTGCCTCAAAGGTGCCTCAGTGTGTGCAAGCAGTGGGAAATACATGAGTGCAGTGATTCCCCACAAACACTAGAGAGCAGGTACAACTTCTGACGATACAGGACAGGAATGAGGTGACAAAACATGGAGCATCAGGTGAAACCGGATCATCTGAACTTTGCTATGCTAATGAGCACAATCATGATTTATTTAAGCGTTGCCTTCGTTTTTTTACTCAAAGAAGTTTTGGAATACAAGGATTTGATATATGGGTGGTTGTGATTTACAACCACCACTGAATAGTTTTGAATTATCTCTAAAATCTGGAACCATTTAGATGTAAAAACAATTATGATATTTTAATACATGTGTAGTGTATATATTGCGTAACTTGTTGAGTAGTAATTGATGGTCCTGGTCCTGCTCAAGGTTTCTTCCTGTTAAAGGGGAGCTTTTCCTTGCCACTGTTGCTTGTTGGGGGTCAGGCCCTGGAATACAAGTTTGATTGTAACAGACGCTATATAAATAAAGATTGATTGATTGGTCTATTTTTCTCAACGTAAAATATGGAGAAATGTACACAAAACAAAACAATGAATTGCTTTTTACACAATTATGGACATGAAAAGCTGGGAATCACTGAACTTGTACATCCAGAATGGCTTTATGTTCCAATAGCTGCTGCAAAAATTACATTTACTTACAAAAACACAAAAATATGGACATGGAGAAAGTTTTTTTTTTTTTTTTTTACAGCAGTTACATCTCATTAAAATATTTGGATGTATCTGTAGTTTTCCTAAACTGATTAAACATGAAGAACCATTTGAGAGCTAAAAGGAAAGGCAAAGCCCCCCATTTAGTTTTATCCTTCACAAACAATGGGGGAAAAAATCCACAAAAATCTTGACACTTAATTTATCATGTTTTTTATATTAATTTTCAGAACAGATTTCTACCTAAACTCTAGAGTAAGTAGCAGTTTTTCTTATAATAAACTTCCACTACTTAATAATAAGTGGGATTATCAGGATTATCGGTGCCAAAAAGTGATTCAGAGCCACCTGAATCACGAGTAATTCTTGGCGGTGTCCTACAGAGGGCGCTATAACTCTGGGGTTCTGTTCTGTTTTTCTCTTTTTTAATGGCACCACAGTGGCTAAAATGGCAGCAGAAGAAAGGAGCGTTTGGATAAAACAACATGTAAATCCAACCTCCACAGAACGCGTGTGCCGACAGATAAATACATAAATAAATAAATAGAAAATTAATCTGAACACCCCAACATCTGGATGCAGCGTGACAGCACACCCAAAGGCCTCACAGTCGAGAGATGAATGAGATGTGGGATACATTTACAGTTTCTATTGTTACAACTGATAAACTTTACTTGTTCAGAATGCCTTACATAGCCTGAAGAAAATACTACGCAGTAATATGTACTATATTTTCATACTGAATTCAAACAAAAATACTTAAATACACTCAATATCTACACATTATCTATTTATATATATATTTTAAACTGCAATATATTCATTATATAATACAAATTATAACCAGAATTACAGAAGTAGCATTATAAAGTCTATCAAACATGGAAGATTTTTTCTTTTTAAAAAAAGAAGACATAAAATGGCCTTTGCAAGTTTAACGACAAGTTTTGGTACCTGTGTGTGTGTGTGTGTGTGTGTGTGTGTGTGTGTTGTAAGGGTGTTGGAGCAAAACTAGCGAGGACTGAAGAGTGATGGATCACAGAGCTGTTTCTTTCAGGTCATTGAGGTTTGGCAGACGAGACCTGGAGGGGCGTCCGAAGCCGTGCCCGTTCTGGCCCCCCTTTATGCTCATCTGCTCTGGGTAGGGGTTGCCCTCTGGTCGTCCAAGGGCCGACGTGTGCCAGCCCGACTCCAGCTGCGTGTATGCCGCCTGACGGCTCTTGAGCTGGGGCGTGCTGACTCCTGAGTGAGTGCGGCTCTCTGTGAATCCGCCCTGAGCAGAGGCTGGATTAGGCAGCGGCTGGTAGTGCATGTCAGGGGGTGCGGCCTGACTGGAGGAGGAGGAGGTGAGGTGTAGGAGCTTACGCAGAGACTTCAGGGGTTGACTCTGAGAGGGTCAGCACACAAGGTCACGCAACCTTAAACAATAACAATCTCAGTAATAAAAGGCAAAGCTTCAGGGTGGCGGAGACTCACCGGGGAGTGGGAATCGGACAGTTTCTCATGCGGCCAGTCCTTGGCCTGGTCCCGCTCTTTATCCCGGTCTCTGCTTTTACTACGGGTCCTGTGTCGACTGCTTTGGTGTCCGGACGACCTGGAGGACTTCTGGATGACGGCGTCCGCCCCGTCGCCGGGAACCTTTTTCACACGCGGGAGATGGACGCCACGTCATTACTCACACGCTGAGGCCCGACAAACACCGACCGGACCCAGGAAATACATTTTCATTCACTTCCATTAAGACTTGTGTGCAAATCATGTGCGTGTATCATGCAAGCCGATCCATGCGTTTCATGTATTGTCCTGCACAGTCGGAATTCTGCTGATTAAGAGGCGGCTGTGCGGTATAGTCCTAACCTACTAAAGAAGTAAATAACATGCATTTTATGTCGGAAACCTGAAACCACCTCTCACACAGGAAGCAGACGACACAACCCCCTTTTGTCGTCCAGTCACAGTCACTGAATCCGACTGTTGATGCAGCAAACACTAACTTGGAGTTTCGCAGCTTAAATCCTCCTGGCCAGATTGTGTTTATTTGTGTGCCGTCATCAGTTGTAGCCCTCTCGCAGCATCTTAACCAACTGTCATCTATAAATAGGAGTGCGGAGAGACACACATGTGCGGCTTGTGAGGCTGCTGCCGAGGAGTCAGGCAGTTAAAACGTGTTGCATTTGAAACCTCCCCCTTGATCAATACACTATAATTGAGCCCCAGGATTAGAAGCGCTTTGAGGGGGCGTCCGGGCCGATGGAGGCAGTATCAAATGAGTATATAAATAACCCAAGCCATGTGTTAAACCACATCCCGAACACACTCATTCATCCTCAGCTCATAATCAGAGACATGCTGTTAGGCCTGTGGTTGAAAATCAGGAAACCAGCCAGATCCATTGAACTCTTTAAATTGACAAAGCCTATTTTCTCACTTGTCATTTGCTCCCTTTTTTTTTTCTTCTTTATTTTCAATTGTGATGGAGACGCTCCTGTACAGATGGATCTGTCTGGGTCATATTAGCCCTCCCCCAAAACCAAGAATATAAATTAGAGTCTTGATGAATGTTAATGTTAATACATGCAATGTCCGGTGGTACATGGAGGTTGGAGGTGAGCAGGAGAGTGTAGAACAGCATGTACCATGGAAGAGGACACTATAGGGAGGGCTCTCACTGAGGACCTATGCTTTATGCTATTCTTTGGGCTAAACAGAGGGAAAAGAGATTTCTTGGTGGCAGGGGGCCTTCCTTCAGGGACCTGCATCTGCAATACAGAGGATCGTGATTCATGGCAGGGAGACACGATGGACAAACACAGAAAATGACTTCATATTTCTGCAAATGTGGCAAAGATTCGCAAGCAGGAGATTTAGTATGCAGAGAGGGTATACGGTACAGTGGGCATGAACTAATGCATTCAGACCCAACTGACAAGCACTTGGGAAGTTACCATTTGGCTTTTTTTCTTTTTCTTCTTAATGGCTCTGAAGAAACCCTGCTTTTCTTTTTCTTTGGATGGCTCTGAGGGGTTCAACACCACCGTGTCCGGGCCAGTCCTTTAAGTAAAGCAGACGGGGGTTAGAAGGTAAAAAGGCGCCTGATAGATTTAAGTGTAATTGGGTAATCACCAGGGGTCGAATCCCGGCTGACGTTTGGAGTGGTTTGTCAATCTGGTTCCGTCGGAGGACAAACCAGAATCTCGGCTCTGACCTCTGCTGTCATGAAAAGAGTTGTCTGGCCGGGGAGAAGGAACTGTTCAACAAACACAACATATCTTCAGGAAAAGCTGGATAAAATAGGAAAACTCAGTTTTGCTGGTTCTATCCAGCAAACAGGAAACAGCATGTAAACATCCAGGACATCCAAAGACAAATTTGTGCTAAACTTTTGCCTATAATAGAGCTTAAGTAGTCTTAAGAGGCCCATTCATTTTTTGTTTGCTGTAAAGTGCAGTCAGACGAAGGTCATTTAGATCTTATCTCTGTACAATCAGCTTTAACAAGTTGCTATTTGCAAGTTTCTAGGATTGCCAAAACAATATAATCAAGAGGTGAAAATATTCCAATTTTTCCCTAGTTTATCTGTTCCTTGTTTCTTGTTTGGGGGGTTTTAAGGGGCGAAAATCAACTAAAAGTAGAGAAATCGTGTTTCCCACGTCAACAAACAATCTGATTCATTAATTCAAATTTTTGTCAATAAATGAAAGGAAAGTCAGGAATCAAATGAACGTCGCAATTAACCTTCAGTCACTGGAATTTTTTGCAAGAAATAAAAGAAATAGTGATATAAACGCTGACCTCTGTAGAAGCTGCCCACCCTCCTCGGCATGGATTCGCTGTAGATGTTGCGGTTCTCTTTCGAGGAGCCCCCATCTTCTGTTTGCTGGTCGTGATACAAGCCCACCTGAGCCACGACAGGGGAGACAGATAAACTAAAGTGTTCCTGAAACGCCAGTCAGTAAGTAATTCCTGCTCATCGAAGAGGACAAGAAAAGGAAAGTTAGCCATACTGATATTGACATACTGTCACTGTCAAGGCTAGAAACAAATTTCGCAATCTAGCAAGAAATGTGACAAGCTGCACCGCTCTATGCTACGTAGTAACATTAAAAGAGAAGCAAAGCACACGGAAAATGAGGCATCTGATGCGCAGAGACAGAGGAAGAGGGAGAGAACGGTTCACGGCAGCAGCATCCGCCCACATCCAGTCTACCGAGAGTGCGGGTGTGGGTGGGGAATGGTGGGTGCAGGCAGAATGTCGGACCTCGCTTTTTTGCCGCTGTGTGTGAAAAGACGCAGTGTTGTCCCTTGTGGAGTCCCTTATTGGGGGTCTGCTGTGGGTGACCTCAGTGGGTGTCTGCTCGCTCTGTTAATGAAGACATGATGAAGCATGACATGAGCTCAGCATTGCAGCAGACATACACATGTGCACTATGCCTATATATATATACTGTGTATATATATATATATATATATAGCATACATATGTATAAAGAGTACACAAATATGCTGATACTGTCATTACTGTACATCCTTAATACAATCTACAGGCTTGCTGTCATTCATGAGACGCAGCTGTGGTTATCTTAATCCTGCATTCCTCTGGGAGGCTAAAGTTAGATAGACGGTTATCCAACACAACCTGGTGTGGGCATTTGATATGAATAGATCGTGTGGGTTGAGGCTTTCCCGATGGTTGGGGAGGAGTGTAACAGGCTGCTGACTGACCCTGCTCATGTCTTCTTCTCTGGAGGAGCCTCCAGAGTGGCGGGGCAGCGTGCGATGCTGCAGCTGCGGAGAGAGCAGCTGGAGGCTGCTGGCTCTGGTAGGCAAGCCCTGCCCGACTGCCAGCCCCTCCTCCGCCCCGTGTGTCCGCTGGTGGTCTCTCCGTACGTACATGGAGTGGCGATGGGGCCGCTGCTGGGAGGAGAAGGGGCTGGTGTACCCCTGACCGTAAGACAGAGGGTCACGTGGCGATGACAGCGAGTGAGCGTGGCTCCTCTCAATGCCGCTGTCTCCGGGGTCCAGGCCGTCTGGCGATTTGGCCTCCTCCGAGGCCTTCAGACGGATTGAGGAGCGCCTGTGGGACGAGTCCAGCGTGTTGCTCTCTCTGTCCGAACGCGTATTTCCTCTGCCGCCACCGCCGCCGCCAAGTCCCAGTCTGTCCATGCGGCGGGCTGCGGGGCTGCTTGGAGCCGTGAGGTCCAGACAACTTGAAGGAAAATAGCGAGATGTGGGTTCGTCCGCGTAAAGGTGCACGTCGTTTAAATTCCCCACCGACTTGGCGTCGCTGAGCGTTCCGTAGCTCTTGGACAAGTTCAAATAGGCAAACTTAGCAGATGGCGTGGAGCTGTGGGCTTCCATGTAGGCGTGGCGACTGTGTTTGTCACCCGACTGAAGCGTGCTGGTCTTCCCCTCCACAAAGGAATGGCGATTCTGCTGCGAGCGGAAGTTGGAGTTGAGGTACTTGGCTCCCGGGCCGTCGGGAACCTTCGACCCCAGGTTCAAGTCAAAGTCGCACTTGCTCTTGGCTTCACCGGGGCTGAGCAGATGAGGCAGGTTGCTGCTGGCCAGGTCCATGCTGCACGAGGTGGAGTGGTTGTAGATCTGCGGCTGGTAGTTCTTCGGATGCAGCGTGGGACTGAGATTAATCGCCGCCGTGATGCTGCCGTTGAGGAACCCCTCGGTGTTGGGGTGGAGGTCTTCGTGTCGAGGCAGGCTGGAACATTCTCTGCTGCTCGAGCGGTGACCTCCTGAGCTCTTCCCCCCGTGGCTCCTGAGCAGGACAGAACCACACCGTGTTGGTATATCACAACAATAAACGTAACAGCTAAGCAGTTTTATCATTCATGGTATGTTAGAGGTGATAACCTTGACCACTAGGATCAATCCCAAAGCCCAGCTTAAAGCTGTGATATGTGACTAAAGGACCAATGAAGTAATATCAAAACTGAGTATAGCTGTAATATAAATAATAGATTAACCGGCAAATAAAACAGTAGAACATTTTTGATTGAGATGTGCTCCGCAAAGATAATAAAATAGATCTAACAGTGTGAAATCTTGTTTCTGTTAGCATATCACAATGAAATATCACATTTCCCTACATATTTCCAAAATATAATATAATGTGTGAATATTTGACAGTCCTTTATATAACAGAGATGCTATCAAAGCTGCATCTGAATCTCCTAACAATCATGAAACACAAAAGTGCTGCTACGCTGGCAGAAGAAAGCTGTGTCATTTACACTTATAAAATACACTGGTTTACACATCGGTGACAGTGGGATGGTGACCTGCTGGGGGTGGTGTTGTCTCCATGGTGAGGTTTTCTCTTGGAGGAGCGCACAGGTGTGGGTGTGGGTGGGCCGGACCGTTCCACCAGCCGCAGGGTCTGGAAGGCGTGGTGATTCAAGCACTGCTCCGTGAGAAAGCGCTCTGTCGGGTTCAGCAGCAGCAGGTTCTAACACATGAGAAGAACAGAGAAGGAGCCCCTGAGTGCACCAGGCAACCTGAGCACCCGGACAGCAAACAGGCCAAAACGCTCCTTAAACTCTGTCTCCTCCCATTATCTAACACGCCACAAGACCGATACAGGGAATTGGTCGACATCAAACCTAACAATGACCACCCTTCCTGTAAAAACCCATGAAGATCACAAGAAAAACATCAAAACACAGAGGTTGTTCTTTGGAATAAACACGATACTCTTGGCGAGTCCCATGTTAGCAATTAGCAAAGAGTCTGTGAAGTTAACCGCTTAAATAACGGAGAAATGCCTGTCCTCGCTAAAGTCGGGTGCGAGATGACATTATGTCAGCAGTGAGTCATTATCTACTGGGAGAAGTGCAAGTGCACCAGCACAGCCCACATTCTTGACATGGAGCGCCTGAATCCAGTGCAGACACGGCAATAACAGCATAGTGAAGGAACCAAGTGTTGCTGAAGCAGTCACGATGGAAAACACATGATAATGATGCAAAAAGAAAACCCACAACAGACTTGTTATGGATGCAAAGTGTTAATGTCATGTTGGAGAAAATGCTAGAAAAATATCGGCCTCTGCAGAGCGGCGCCCGTGCGTCCTACCTTCAGCAGATCCAGGAGGCCTCCACCGATGATCCCCAGGTATCGTCTCTCCAGGGTCTGATGGTGATTCACTGCAGGAAACTACAACAGGGCAACGTGCAGGGTTAACACGTCATTAACAGAAACTGCAGCTGTCTAATGATCTACGCCTTGATGTTGTCCAATGTAGGATTCTGATCTGATCACCTCATAGGTAGCATGAGGTGACCACAGAATAACACTAGAAGAATTCAAAAATCTTCAGCAATTGTTAAATTGAGTAATGTTTTGTATGAGGGACAGCTGCTGAATATCATACATTTAAATACTTTAAAGAAAGAAATCTGATGATGATGCTGATGATGATGATGATGATGAGGAGGAGGAGGAGGAGGAGGAGGAGGAGGAGGAGGAGGAGGAGGAGCCTCCTTCGGTCAGATATATATTTTGAGTATTGTAAACATGTATTTTCCAAAAGTGACAAAAATATAGGACATCATAATATAACAGTAATTAATTTCAGGTTAAATTGGGTTTTCCTGTCTCTCATATGAACCTGGTCATGCAAACCTGGACTAATGTGGCAACTGTAACCATCTTGCTGTGATCCAGATTAAGACTCATGGGCGCTGAACTAGTGCAGGCCGCCGGATCTAAAACCCATTTTGACCAAACAGACCTTGGTTATTGATAAAACGTCACATCAGAGATGACAATCAAAAGGTATCGTTCCCTGCCAAACACTGGCATCGTCCTGAAGGACTATGGCTGATCTCCATAGCAACCTATTATTCGCTATACAAAGAGTTTGAAACAGTCATTTTCCAAATCAAAGAAACTCCAGGGCTGTACAGCGTTTCTGATGTGATCGGAGGATTGACACTCCAAAACGATCGTGCGATATCTCGTATCCCACGCTTTATACACGCCTTCCTGGTTTCATCTTTTATTCGGAAAATCACCGCCATCAAAATGATGTATTGTAAAGTACGAGCCGCAGCTTAGCAGCTGCAGCAGCAAGCGAATTTCCTTTTCTTGCGCGTGTGACACCAGCCTGATTTATCACAGCCTTCCTTCGCAGAGAACACGGGATTCATGATAAACGATGAGTCATTGTGATCCAATCAGTCACGGCACAGCAAATTCAGCCAGTACCACGAAAAGGAAAAAGAACAGCCGAGTGCGTAGAGACATAACAAGGAGTGAAAATAAATAAAGGAAGGAGAGGAGAAGGTCGGGAGGGAGGGCAGACGTGAAAGCGGCGTGGAAACGGAGGGATCGGGGTAAGGAACATTACCCTCAGCCCGTGGAAGCGGGGGTTATTATAGAAGAGCTTCATCTGTTCTGATGGTAGGGGGCCCAACACTTTCTGGATGGTAAAGAGCTGGTCGATCTCGCTTTCTCCCGGGAACAGAGGCTGCCCGTCGCTCAGCTCTCCTAATATGCAGCCCACTGACCACATGTCCACCGCCTTTCCATACGGAGCCCTGGAAGCAAATGTTTGAGGCGGGATGTTAGAAAGAGCTGCATTGAGTAAGACGGATACGGTCGTTAAGGTAGCAGCCATACCCGAGCAGGAGCTCTGGAGAGCGGTACCATCTAGTGGCCACGTACTCGGTGTAATTAGCATCAGTTCCCTCTGAGAGACTGCGCGCGAAGCCTGGCAACGGAACACACAGGAAGCAACACGGTCTAATGAGGAAGTTTTCATAGGCTCTACATGCTGAGACACCAAAAATGATATTCACCAGGGACCTCTCTGGTTGCTCATTATGATTCAGTGGCAAGTGTTACTCTTGGAGAAGCACCTTGAGCACCTAAAGGAGCCATGATGTGGCTAAAAGCAGCATCATCATTGATGCAGGGTGCTCTGGAATGGTCAGAGGATCTGTACTGGGATGTTAGTCCCCCATTGATGGGGTGCAGTTTTCAACTGGTTTATGGTGGCCATATAGAAGTCACCACTAATGGACAACAAATTTCCCCAGGTTGTCCCATTTTATCAAAGCGAAGCTTGTAAACACTATTTCTAGCTTGTGCTGTCAATCACGACATCCCAGAAGCACAATAACCCAAAACAGCTGAATTGTGATGGATCTTCCTTTATTTGGGGAGAATATTAACCCACCAGAGAGGGATTGAGCAGCTTTGCTCCAATTTTAATGAACTCACATGTAATTTACAGCAGTTGTAATTTTTTTTAAACAAATTGTGATGTGTTATAACTCCTACTACTAATATGAGGACTAGTTTTGATTTCATAAGAATACCTCTTTATTACAGTTTGCAAATGTTAATCAGTCTTTGAGAAATTTAGATTATTTGTCATATTAAATATATTACAAGTGCCTATATTTGTGAACAAATGTGTTTGTGTTTTCTTCTAGAATCGGCCCATACGTCTACATATGTAAATACTGTATATACTGTATATGCTGCTTGAAAAGATCACTTTGATCTCCTGACTATTGGGGAGGGAATAAATGTCCCACAAATATAACAAAACTCAAAAAGCAAAGCGGACACTGTCACCACATGCAGCCATTCACACGTTCATGCAATTCTAAAAATAATCAGCTCAATTGATCTGGAATGCCTTTAACTTAAGCGATCTCTTAGAAATCCCCTTAACCCTCCACGGCGGCGTCTGTTTGACTGCCACCGAACAAACAGCAGGTCTCTCACTACAGATTGCCCACATTGTTTGTTTTTCATTTCCCCCTGTTTGGTCCTGGTGCTTCCAGACTGAAACCAAGCTTGATGGAGCTCCTGGTTTCCAACACATTTCATTAATTGAAATGTGGGAAGACTTCCCAGCAGCAGCCTGAGAACCAGCAGAGAGGGCTGCATGCAATCTTTAGATAACAGATGAAGCCTGGCTGCTGCCCCTCTGAAGGACTGGCTTCAGCCAAATATAGCCTCTGTTGAAAATATTCCTTTTACATCACAGCTTTGGCTGTTTTGCCTCCCTTCTTTCAGCCCTCACAGTGTCAGTGTTTGATAGGTTCACTCACCAAAGTCACACAATTTGAGAACATCGTCAGAGCTGATGAGAAGGTTTTCGGGCTTTATGTCTGAGGAGAAGAACAAGACGTGAGCAGGTGAAGGTCTTCATCCGCTACGCTAAAATCCTTCTTTTCTTATGGTATTCTTATTTATGACTGAAAAAAATAAACATTTCAATGAGCAGCATTGGCATGAAAATAGCAGATCATCTGTTCTTCCCTCTATGTAGACTTTTATAATCTATATTATACGCCACCGCCACAGATTTGACATCGATACAGCAGCAGGATGGAACAGGAAAAATCGAGAAGTGACCAATGAATTGATGTCACATAGTATCAATATGATGTCACATAGTATCAATATGATAGAGGTAATTAGAAGTAAAAGAACACTGAGTTTCTAGTTCTATAGCCTTACTTTAATGTATTCCTAGAGAATTGATTTAAATGGGAGATTTATATCACACGCATTTACCAGATACATCCTATTATTCATTAATGGCTTTCACATTTACCGATTTTTTTTTTCATTCAAGTTTAAGAGATCATGTCAAATCAAACTGTACTGTTGAAAGTTGCCCGACTGTAAAGATATGTGGAACGTACTATGACTTCCTCCATATCATCCTTGAAAACGCTGTCATATGTGAGCCAGGAAATACCAGAAGCCATTTGGATGCCTTTTCAAAAGCAGTGCCAAAAGCTCACACAGGCCATCTGGTCGACTGTTCCACAGACACTACTTTGCCCCAAAGCCCACATCTCGAATGTCAGAAGTGCTACTCTTTCACTTCTATATATTTTATGGATTGTTTTCAATGAGTCCACCAGCGAGGACGGTGTAAAAAGCATGGAAATAGTGATTTTACCCCGGTGGACTATGTCGTGCTTGTGGCACCAGTGAATTGCTCTGATTAGCTGGTAGATGTAGCTGCGCGCTTTGTCGGTTGGTACGCCATTTGGCAACTCCTCCAGCAGCTCCAGCATGTTCTGAGATCAAAACAAGCGTCAGAAAAGCCCAAGATGGACAGTTATATTGCATAAAAACAGCCGTGACCTGAGTCAAAACATACCTTCTCCACATACTCAAAGACGAGGTAGAGCTTCCCTCGTCTGCGGAAGGCCTCCTTCAGCTCCACGATGTTCTCCTGCTTGAGGGTGCGGAGCATCTTAAGCTCCCGCAGCGTGGTTTCCTTAACCTCCTCATTTTCTGCGTGAAAGTGAGAAGAAAACGAGATCAGAAACGACATAAAGATGGCCAAGGATTGAGCGGTGAAGGCCCCTGATGGCCACGTCTCACCTTCACTGTCCTTAAATTTCTTAATGGCCACAATTTCATTGGTCTCCTGTGATTAAAAAAACAACAAAAAACACACACAGTGAGAAATCAATTAGCAAATTGATCCTGTAATCCAAGAGATTCATGATAAAGATACCAGCTTTGCACCTTTCAGCCCCTAATCATCTTGGATAACAGGAAATCAACACACAATGACAGTATGTTTCTATGATGGTATAATATAGTTTATAGATCTGGAATATTTCACAGCTCACCAGAGAAAATGAGAAACTAGGGCATGAAAGTTTATATTGTTTAAACTGAAAATACTCATTAGAATGTCAGATCTCTTCACCCACTTATCAGGTAAGAAACGCCCAGACTTCCCTCACCCCAGACGCTTCCTCCAGCTCTTCCAGGAGGATTCCGAGGTGCTCCCAGGACAGCTGAGAGACACGGTCTCTCCAGCGTGCCCTTGGTCTCATTTGGAGCCTCCTCCTGGTTGGACATGCCTGGAACACCACCTGAGGGCATTCGGAAAAAGTGCCCGAGCCATCTCAACTGACTCCTCTCCTGTCCCATCTGCTTCACACTCCGCTGACCCCCCCCCCCCCCCATTCCAGGACAGGCTGAAGGTCCTTAATGAGCCAACCAGCAGAGCATCGTCTGCAGAAAGCAGAGATGAAACCCTGTGGTTCCCAAACTGGACTCCCTCCCACTCCTGGCTTCACCTACAGATTCTGTCTATAGAAATTATGGACAGAATGGGTTACAAAAAGCAGCCCTGCTGGAGTCCAACACGCACCAGAACCAGGTCTGACTTCCTGCCAGCCAGGGGAACCAAGCTCCTGCTCCAGAGAACGAGCAGCCCTTAGCACATGGCCCCCGGCCCCATACTGGTGGAGCACCCCGTCAGCATACCCAGAGGGACACGGACGACGCCTTTCCAGCCCAACAAAACACATGTTGACATTATAGAAATGTTCTAAAATGTTGATTAGTCGTTGATGAGTTAAGATTGAATGTGTTTCGCCACTCCTCAGCGACAGTTATGTCTTGTGTGAAACACACATATAGTAGTTTATTCTGACATCAGAGACTTTTTTCAAAAATCCGATTGACCAAGAAAAGACCCGTTGGACACTGTGGCGCACACAGAAGGAAGCTATTTGGCCTACTTTTCAAAGTTGAAAGGACGTGTGACCAGACCACATTACAGATTAATCCTACTGACGGATGAATCAACAACAGCCATGAACACCGACTAAACCCAAGTATTGATTGTGTAAATGAGTAAATATGACAACCAAATATTGACTATAGCTCTTTTTTCACCATCCTCATGACATGTGTGTCTAATATATAGAAAATGTATTTACAGGCGAGGAGGAGAGCAAACAAACCAGATCGTGCCTACATGAAGTAAAAGAACGCCCCAGCAACAGCCCCGTTTCTCATCATGTCCTAGTTAGGCCTGGTATTTCTGCCGATGGCTCAGAGCTGTGCTCCAGTTTTCCCCTCTCAGGAAGCCAAAGGCAGCATCGCACCACTCCGACGTGGATGGTAGCGAACAGTGAGGCGTCGACCCAGCACAGAGGAAGACGAGATGACTCACAGCGCAGTCAGCTCCATCAGCAGCACTGCAAACATGCAGAGGTACAGCCGCAGAGGAAGCAGGGGACGGCTGCAGGGAGCAAATTAAAGAAACTGATTGAAATAAAAGACCAAGGTCTCGTTGGCTTCATTGTGGATTCAGGGCCGTGGTCTCGGCTCTCTGGAGGAAGCTCCGATTTATCTGACGGACAATAAAGATGCCATGTGGCATCAAAGAGAAGAACAAGACTGTTCTTCCTCTAGGACACCAGCACCCTCATCATACCTTCTCTAAATAATGACCAAAGTTCTCCACTACAACTCCAGACACCTCAGTTCGCCTGACAGGAATCTTTGCTCTACTTCACAGCACATTAACCCGGTAATTTCACTTCCAGTTATTTCAGCTTCAAATGAAAGCCCCACAGACGACTCCGGGGCATCAGACGCGGGGATAAATATCCTGCGTTTGTTTTTGTTTCTTTAGGTAAATACAGCAGTTGACCTTATGTCTCTGTCTGCAGGCATCAGTGTTGGAAACTAGCTGCTCTCACTTGTTGCCTGTTGGATTAAACTCTCTGGGAGTTCACATGTGATGATGGACCAAAAGATATCATCCTGGACGCAAACGTGGATTTCATTTCGTGACCGCTGTCAATCTCTAATGCTTCGTGGAAATTGAGAATTATTGTCAGAGGTCCAGTAAACATAATGGTATTTATATCCAATCTGGATGAAAAATGAGGTAAACAGAAGGTAAATTGCGGAGTGCTGTTTGCCAGAGATGCCAACCTGCGACGGGGAAACGGTGCGTTCAGGGACATCTGTTAATCAAATCAAAGCTTTCTGAAAACTGAAAACAAAGGGCAAATCCCGAGGGTCTTTTTTACACGCAGCAGTCTCTGCAGTGACAGTCTTCTCTCTGCTGCCCTGGCGAGTATCGCTCAACAGAGAGCTGCTGAGTCAGCACTTAAACCTTTTAGCGTTAAACGCTACAGCGGCAACATCCCTGCAGGTCACTGACGGCACTGCCTGTGATACTCCAGCCGGGATCGGAGTTTAAGGAGCAAAAAACTATTAAAGGAGAGAAGGGAAACTGCATTATTGTCAGTAGTGTACTTTGCTAACTGCATTAAACACGTAATTTTGCTTAAAAGACTTGAAGAAGACTCTACTAAAAGTCATTTGCAGTCTGCTAGGAAGTCATTTCCAATTCCATCATTTCCAGAATCAATTAGCAACGGTAACAGTCAGTCCCAGTCTGATGGATCCATCGGGGTCCGTTACCACCTCACGGTGGTTAAAATGGGGGGCAGGAAGAGTGAGTGTGACAAAGATTGGAGACAGTTGGGAGAGCCCAAAGTTGTTTTTAATTATTATTTCAAAAACAGGGGCCATTTGTGTGGACCCTTTTTTTTAACTTATATGCAAAGACTTGAAACTCGTGACGAGATGGTCTTTAGTCCGATGACTTAAACTATCCTTCACCTCTCAGGGGACAGCGATGGCTTCAGCCGTCAAACAAGAAGCATTTGTCCCTTTTGATCTGCCTCGCTTTTTCCAGCTCCTGATCGGACCACATAGAGGAGAACTCTACTCAAGGTGACCCATTTAAACCAGTGTGAAAGTACTTTTCCTCTCCTGTCCCAGTTTCTGATCAGTTGGTGTAAAAATAACTGTTCCTTTCAAAGAGGGGGAGGAGATTTATTTCTCTCCTCTATACAAATTTAGATGTTACTGACAGCCACTCAGCTAATGTAGGATGAGGGCAAATTTAAGTATAATTCAGTAGAAAGTGCAATCACACAACTCCAAAATGAGGTTGGAGCAATGTTTGAATAAAACTATTTGGAAAGTGTATATTTAAACTAAACTAAGAACAATAGATTAAGGTGTGACAGTACGACAAGTGCTCTTAAAATGGCAAAGAGCTTTTTTAAATCCAGTCACTGGAACACAGAGCGCTATGGGCATTTAACAAACCAAAGGCTCCGCCAGAAGCGGTCCAAGTATTATGTAATGTGTTTCCAGCAGATAGCAGAACTCTTCAGTGTAGCGACACGTTGGATTATTAAATTAAACATCAATCCACCCCTCAGAACAGAAATATAAGAGATTTGAAGCTGAACCGGTAGTTTGGGGCTATGTTATTCCCAGAAAACCATAGTTATTGGCATCACAACAGGTGTTACGTGTTTTTTTCCACGTTGGACAGCACATGGGGTGTTGTGCGTCCAGCAATCGCGACCACTGTTTCTTCGTATCCAGGTCAAAAACAGCCCCTTTATGGCGCTCCACAGCCAGTTCTGTCGTGTGTCTGCCCCTTGCAGCCTGCAGCCTTTCTTTAGATATGAGTTCGATTACAATACAGGCTGTAGCTCAGTCACAGGGTGCATCAATCCTCTTATCAAGCTCTCAGCAGTCAGTGCAGCATCGTGCTAACAGCAACATGTTCAGTTGTCGAGCTACACAAGTTATTTAAGGCAGCATGTCGTTGAAAATAGCAACATTGTTTGTAATGAGATACATGGTTGTAAGACACCACCTTATTAACAAAAACACTTGATCCAAACTGTAACGTTTAAATGATCTACGTGGACATGTTGGGTGTTCTGTCGATTAGGCACTTAAAGCCATCAATAACCATAATTTAAATTTTATAATTAATTGTCAAATACAGCGGTTATTTAAGGAGAAAATACCACTAATCTGCTTGTAGAAACTCATTTCTAGCTGTGTCTGAAGCCGGGGAGCCGCCGCCGCAGCATATGTGCAGAACACGCTAACTCATGCAACATTCACGAGGAAAGCGTAGAAACATTTGTGCCTTTTTCCTCGGCTGAGCACGTTTAGTGGGGATGGCACTGTGCTGGCATCTGCCGTCGGTGCTCAGGGGTTCTGTGAGCGTGAACCCTGCCAGGAAGACACAACCCTGCGCCATGATGGCGCTGTCAGCAGTTCTCACCAGAGGAACTTTGCATCCGCGTAGACGAGCGTCGGCGTCTACCACACACTGTACGTGCGCAGTCATTAGATAATGATCAATGAGGGGAAATTAACAGAAGGTCACCAGCTTTTCTCTCGACGCCTGTGATAAAACATCTACAAACGGGAGGATTCAGCATGGCTGAACCAGGATGCACTCGCTGGTGAGATCACGTATGTGTGCTCACAGACTACAGCGCAGCCAAGAAAAATATTTCTGTACTGTCAACACGCTAATGGGATCCATTCATGCGCTATGCGATGAAGCCGAATCGGTGAGGTGGTAATGAGCTTGCAGACTGTCAACAAAAACAAACATGGGATGGGATAAATAGGGGGGAGATGGTGTACAGCTCATCTGTGGGACTCGTCGTTTTCATTGGGAAGGTTTTTAGAAGAGCCCTCACACACACACACACACACACACCTGCCATGACGTCTGTGCTGCAGGCGTCATATGCAACTGTGAAACAAGGAACCTTCTCTGATAGTTTCATGCTGTTTGCTTTCTCAGTGATGCGAACTGAATTTGAACTTGAAAATGGATCAATGTGAAAATGGATGGCGGCTTTATAAATAGCCACATTCCTTATGACGTTTAGGACTTTAGGAATACAAATGTAAAGCTGTTTTCCCAATCGTATGAGTGAGAAGTGAGGAGGCAGAGGCCTGACACTGTCAGTGTTTCACCTTCCTGTAGTCATAGTGACCAGGGAAATCTAGAGGGTATCGCTGCGCCTTTTCTGCATTCCTCAGAGGTGTTCGTGCCTAAATAAACACTCCCCCTGGCTATGTTTGCCATCCCTCTTCTGCATTTATCATACTGCTACTTGCTAAAGCCACATGCAAGTTTATCCAGGATTTAAATTAGCAACTAGAGAGTCTTTGTGTTTGACTTACTTCAGATGAAAGGATCAGCCAGAGATCAGAGCGTTTCCATAGTATGTCAACAGGTCCCACAGATGAGTGGGAAGTCTTATTGTTCTGGCCAATCACTGATAAAGCCAGAGCCCATACATGCTTTGATTTTTAATTATTTTATTGTATCTTTCTTAACATATATAATGCAGTATACTCATTTGGATCAGGCTTATTGGGTGAGAACCACAGACTATATACAGAAAACACAGGGAAAAATATACAGATTCTCATCTGTGACACAGAAACACAAGATAAAGTGCTGACCTTTGCTCACATAAAGTATCCAGTGTTCAGGTTCAGATTCCTACCAGTTGTAATGACATGAGAAGAATGTTGTATGTTTTTCAATAACAACGTTGCCACGGGAACAATAAAGCCACATTTATTGTTGTCTCGCTAATGTGACCAACTCTGCCCTTTAACATGTCAGTGAACTCATGGTCAACCTGAAGCAAACATACAGGGTGGATTCCTCTCCCGATACTCACACACACTCACACACACTCTCTCACACACACACACACACGTATCGTCAACAAAGATTACAACGTTTGCAGTGCAACTGCAACAGAGCTGAATTAGCAACAACAGGCGCATAATTACAGAATAAAAACCACTGCCCATGACTGGTTCATTTATTTCACCACCCACCAATTCATCAACAAATTCCCAAAGTGTGAAACTTAACCACTGCAGATGGGCACGTTTGGCCTTCGGGTCTTTTTTTGGGGGCTAATTAATCCTGTTAAACACATGTACTGTACAAACCAATTTGAGGGGCGTGCCTCCGGTGATCAGACTGTCCCCCAGGCATGAGCAGCTGCGAGTGTGCGCCACTTGTTACAAACAACAGCCTTTTCCCCAGGTCAGCCAAGACTTCCCTCCCCATTGTCACAGCGCCAATGAATCCTTGTAAGTCAACACGTGGCGCCGCACGTTTGTGACTGGGTGCCCGCGTCCTTGTGCATGCGCGTGTAATTATGCAGCGCATTCAAGTTTGAAAAAAAAAAACACGTTGGCTTATTCAAACCGACAATACAATATCTCCCAGATGGCACTGGTCCACATGGTTTGGCAGAAAGCGAATTCCTCCTCTCCCGCTTTCATATGCTCAGTTATAAAGTTACCAGATGATCCAAATGCAGCTGCCGAGTCGTCTGTCTCTTATTCCTCATCAGGGTCACGAAGGGGCTTCTGAAACCCAAAGAATCAGCACACCATCTGCAACCACCTCAGTTGGGAACAGCATCTCCTGTCAACCTGGCCATGACGGCACTGCGTTGCCATAGCTACCAAGTGTTCGCTTAATTGTTGCAAATTTGATTAGATCTTTATTTTATGTAGTTTATGTATATATTCAATAATATTGGAGGGTGTCCTGGCAATCCCCTGCCTAACTCTCCTTCTATTGCTTTTTAAAGTCACATATAAATAAAAGGTTCTTAGAGTGGGCGGATTGTTCCTTTAATGAACTGAAGTTCTGACTGAGGAGACTTCCTGTCTTACGCCTCAGGTTGCTAGTGACATGTTTGTTGCAGAAGTGGTTTTTGTCATATCAATCGAAAAAAGGGCACCAAATATAAGGTTTTCACAGTAAACAAACACATTATAAAAGCCAGGGCAGCGCTTAACATCTTGAAATAGAATGTTAATTGTTGAAACTCCATGTTAACTGACAGTAGCCCACGAGGAGAGATACTCACAGAAAGCTGCTGATAGAATAAATCAGGCTAACGGGTAAAATATTCTGTTAAGATTCAAAGCTTCTCATTGTCTACATATTTCATCACTGCAACGACAGATACCTGTACACTAGGGACAGAGTTTAAAACCAGTCCTGGTTGACCGTGACCTTTGGCCTCTGTGCTGCAATGAAAACGATCATGAGTGTGTCATTGTGAAAGTCGCCATCCCGCCTACTACCAGAGCCCAACTTAAAAGCCAGCATTCACGATGGCGTGAGGCTGCTGCGCTGCACATGGCATCATGGGCGATGTGAACAGTCAGAGTGCTGGTAACGCAGGGAGACACATGCTGGTATTGAAATAGGCACAGTCATGGTTAATCACATGTGGCACACATTAGCGTCATCCAACATGGAGGAGAAGAGTCTGGTATTGGCAGGACGCTCCGTTATTACATGTAAAATACCACACAAGGGGACTCTAAACTGCTAAGTATCACACATTAGCGGGAATACTTCCCGCTTTTCACGCGGTAACTGAAATGCATCATAGTTGTTCCAAACTGGAGCTGGTCAGAGCTCAATAACTGTGCTAATGAAATATACAATTGTGAAGTTTTGTTAGTAGCCCCATTGTTGGTTCTCTTTCTGTGTACTAGTGCATATTAAAACAGGTGAAATTAAGCCATGTGGGCTTAATGTAATGCCAATGCACCAAAGGAAATAAAAGGGGAAGAAAAGCATTGTTGTTAGTGGATTATAAAACTGAATTTCTCAACAACATCCTTCTGGCTGAAAAATCTATATTTAATTCTCGACCAACTGCTCAGACAAAACCTTCAGACGCCGCTCGCCTCTGCACGTATTATGGATTCTTGTGATTGTGACGACGCTGACAGATTTTCACACAAACAGCGGGCGCAACGTTACAAACAGAGCAGCAGCCCCTGCCCGTCTGTTGCGCCGAGCAAACCTAGGTCCATCGATGTAAAAAATGGACACGTCGGCATTCACAGCTGCATTCGCTGCCAGGATCAATCGGTCTGAGGGAGATGGGCCGGTAATTACGGGCCGTGACTCCAGCCAGCGACAAAGCTGTGTGTATTTTTTGCTCGCTTTGCTCCACATCACACCTGGCCTGTTGTCTTTTCCACTTCTCACATTAGAAACATGGCCGACGGAGCAACAAAATAAAATAGAGCCGCTGATGCAGTTCGCAGCGTACTAAAGGCAAATGAAGAGCAACTGTGTATCTGCGCAAGTAGGAGGCGGTTAGTCTCTCCTATTCATGCTGGACGGCTGTCAAATTATGCTGCATCTTTATCCTTAAATGGACCGAGCTGACAAGGCTCTTGCTGAGGTGTGTGTCAAGTGCTTTTCGTACATGTTTGCTTGTTTTAGCACGCTTATCGTCACGCAGAAAAATGCCCTCTGGCAATGGCTATGTCATGAAAACATATGGACATAAATTCATATGTCAGATTTGCAGTGTTGGACAAACATTAAATGCACTGGTGATCCAGCGTGTCATCACCAGTGTTCAGGGTGGAATACAACGTCAGATCAATATCACTACGAGCAAAAGTCACATGGACATGAGGTTGAATGAAAATCCACGAACAAGTCATAAACTCCAACCATGTTTTGGTGGGGTTTTAGATGGGTGAGACGAGTCTAAATGGCGTCTCATGTGATTGTGTGAAAAGGAAAAAGATCTTACCTTGTGACGACACTTCAAAACAACACCGTAAGCACCTGAAAAAGACGGCAACTTTAGCCACGACAGCAATGCTGAGCCCTCCAAACATCACGTTTGCCTCAAGTGCAGTGCTACATGAAATACCCTCCATCACACAGGACGGGCAAGTGGGGTATCTAGTGTCCTGCCCAACTACAGCCAGACAAGAGGCTACAGCAATTTAATTTCATGACTTTTTGATGAAGTAAAGGAGTTTTTTAAGAGGATTTTTTATCAAAATGCATCCCATATGTTCCCATGAATTAGATAAGTCATCTGCCAATAAGAAAGGACAGGTGGCTCGGAAAGTAGGACACAAGTGTTGGCAAGCTAATGAACTTCTGATGTTATCGACCCTGGCAATCAGTCTCACACACACACACACACACACACACACACACACACACACACGCGCCTCAGGGTTCAAGCTGGACATGCATATGATGAATTGCTCCATGTCCTTACACCAACACGTTGCCAGACTATTGTCAAAAAGCTAATTTAATATAGATCCATATATTAGGCACAACACATGTTCTTGTTCTTCAGCTTAACAGACCAACTGACTGTGGGACCATAAAGTGTATAATAACATGGTTAAATATATAAACTATGAAGGAAAAAAAAACCCAAAAAGTTCAGAACCGCATTAGCTCTTAAGCTTCTGTGTATGTCCAGCATGTTTAAACAGTTCAGAATGATTGATGAAATCGGCTGACCGCAGGTTCGTTGAGGTCAAATCCATAATGCTGGATTACGTGGTGCGTTTGATGGCGCGGGTCTGCAACAGCATGTGACTGAGCCACATAAGTGAGTTTAGATGTCACTTTCTTTAAGACCAGCTCATCCTAAGGCAGGAGCCTCTGTAAGTCTTCAAAATCCATCAAGCCGCCGTTTACATGCACTATAAAATGCCTATAATGTGGGACTCAGAGGGTGGAACTAGGACAAGGGGGTAGCTACACCTCAGGGCCTTTGCCTTTGTATCAACTGAGGCTTTTAAGAAAAGAGTGTTGAGAAAAGCTGAAAAATAAATACGAAAGACGCCGCGCTAACGTTGCTGCTGACCAATGTTTTAATGACACCAATAAGAATCTGACCTTGGGCATCTTCTGTAGTGTGTTGGGCATAACAAAGCGGGGTGAAAGCACCACTCTGTTCTCTCAGGAAACTCTGGGGCCAGTTTGCAGGGGCGGGAAACACTTACCTTCACCCACGATCCCAAGGACTTCAAATTTATTCATCACATCACCGATGTTGGGGTTCTTCATGAAGTCAAAAGGATTGTCGAATGAGGTGGCTCAGGCACAGGGGGTCCGGCTACAGGATGGCATGAGGGGGCCCCGAGCTGCTGGCTCCTGAGGGACTTGCGCCAGATGTAAGCCATAATGTCCAACACATGATTGCTTCCTTGGCTCGTTCTTACCTGCACAAAGGTACAAAAGGCGCCTAAATTCTAATTTTATTGATGATACAATGTAAAATCTGCTGCGGGTGTCAGTCTTTGTTTGAGTCGTCCCGCTGGTGCCACCCCTGCATCCTCCTATTTACAGGAAGTCTTAATGTAAACACCTGCAAGAGGCTGTGTGACAAATCCAGATCATAAAGGATTATTTGTCAGCCTTGAAAAGAAGCTTGGTGCAACTTTTAGGAAAAACAGCACCACTCCATCTTTTAACAGGATCAAAGCGTCTCCGCTGCCATCCACACACACACGCACACACACACACACACATGCACACACTTTTTATTCTTGTTGAATCAGATAAGACTCCAGATACCAAGGAGCTACGTAGCCTACTCACACTCGCGGTCTCCTACGGTGCTGTGGGCACAGGAGCTGCTCATCAGTATGCAAAACCTCAGCACCAAAATAAACTCTGTCTCCCTGAGTGCTCGAAGCTGCTGTGTGGTCTATTACTCCTTTATCTTAGTCAGCCAAACACCATCCACAGAGGTAAACTGATAGCAAGCGTGGGTAAAGTCAGGGAAGATGATACCAGACTTAAAGATTATCACCAAATGCCAGAGAGAAAATGCCTCGGGCCATCTTACGAAAACACAAGTGTCCACCCTCTCCTCATTCCACATCCTACATGCAAGGGACAGAATCTTGTTGTTTCCAAGAATTGACGAAAACTGCCTGGGTTGGGTAGTAAAACCCACAGTCTATAAAGAACGAAGATGAGGATCGCATACTTTCTCGCCATAAACAGAATGACTCATGCTTTTTAATGGCCACACTGTGAGGAATTCATATAGGTCCTTTACAGCTCCACATATGACTGGTGCACTGTCGTCAGTTCCAGGGCGGTGTTTACCATTAAATGCACTAAAAACCACAACAGCTGCCCAATATTAAGACTTATTATTAACACATTTCCTTTTACTAAAACAGGTATTACCTGTTATATGGTATATACATTTGCTGCTGTTAGTTCAGTAGTTGTCAAATCTTGTCCAGCAGCAAATTACACAGTCAAATTGCTATCAAATAAGTGTGTTCGTGTGTATGTGCGTGCATGCGTGTGTGTGTGTGTGTGTGTGCGTGTTACCACTGCCCACAGAATGATTGTATCCCACATATTTTCGATGCACAACAGCAGCAAATCCAACAAGTCAAATATACAGTCACCCCAACTTGGCACAAAGTGTCTCATATTAACATTTACACCTAACCTGGACGGAACTCGGGTAATTAATTACTAAGCTAGTTTTTTCAAGCCTTTGTCACAAAATGTAATATTTCAAGGCATTACATTTCACACACACAAAACAACCCAAAAGCAAACAAGCGTCAAGCTTGTGACGGTACCTGTCTGGGGAGCTTGAAGAGGACATTTATAAGGAGTTAGAGGATAATGGATTCAGAACGGTTAAATAAACTACTCACTCAGTCAGTGGTTAGTAGAAATGATGGAAACGGGCCGATATATCCACCCACCGACGGAGATATTTTCATTGCAGCACGCAGCTCCAGTAACTGGATCGTGCGTTTGACAAGCTGGAAGCAGATCGCCAGGCAACAGTTTGATTGACGTATCATCGACGAATGGGATCGCTCGCTGCGCTACCTTAGTGACACGCCCCCTTCATTCGGACCAATCAGAGTAGATCTGCGACCAGCGGGGGAAACTGTTGCGGTGTGAAGGTTTATTCGTATGAGGTCGGATATTGTTCTAATTTCTCAATTACATAATTCACACACACATACACACACAGAAAATAAGCTGCATGCCAATAAGACAGCAATAGTATGCTTATCCTTATAAAAGACGTGGCAAAATGTACAACAACCGTGTACCCCAGCAATGTTGACTAAACTGTTTTTTGTTTTTTTAAAAGAAAAATGTTGCCTACGCAACAATCTACCTACAGGTGAACGAATTGTACTCTTTCTCATTGTCTTAGACAAAGTATTTTACATTCAATAGGTGAAAAACGGCCATCTTTCCTTAATTAAGCACATAACTTCAACGACACTATCATTCGGATTAATAAACTGAATACAATATAACAATGTGTTCTTTGATAATTGTGATCAAAACTAAGTAAATGCACACACACCCACACATATGAGGAAATCTATCTGTTTATTTATTTATTTTTAAATAAACCCTGAATAAAATGAGAGCGTCACCTATTTTCGTTTCCAACAGGAGTTGCACCGAAACGCTGCGATCGTGAGGAGAGTTGGTTCGTGTGCAGTAGAAGCAGGCTGCCACCCAGAGGAAGAGCCCTGCAAGGGTGTGCGAGAGGATGGAAGCATGTCGGCTCATTGAAAACTTCTGCTAATGCAGACACATCTTATGGAAAAAAAACATCTGAACTTGATCGAACTGATTTGCGATATTACACTGATACAACTTTTACCATTGAGTATTTAATCGCGTGTAAAATATATTTTCATATGCATATGTAATTATGTTTGATATGCATATATAATTATGTTTGATATGCATATATAATTATATTTGGTGCTGAGGACGCACTCATCTGAATTTCCCCAAATCAGGCAACATTCATCAAGTTCCCCTATGAGCATCGACATCTTAGATAAATACAGTTTCACTCTCCAACCTTGCGATGAACCTGTGATGAACTTCCTCAATGTCCTGTGGAAGTAACGAGGGCTTCGCTTCAGCCAGCATTTAGTAGAAGGTCATTTAAACCACCAAATTAATCTGGGTGTCAGTCTTTAAAAAGTGAAAAGGTACAGGTAACGCAAGAATATTTAGATAAGATTATAATATTTAGATAAGAATATAATAGATTTAATCACTGTTCAGTGTTTTACAATAATAATCTGTGACTTGACCTCCACTGGGGAGGTTATGTGACAGCCTTTGTGTTTGTGAACAAAATAATTCAAAAACTTTAGAACAGATTTTAATAAAATATTGTTAATGGACCAAACAGACGAATGACTGTAAAACAACCTACTGTTATCTAACCTTGTAGGTTGCCTATATTCCACGGGTCTGTCGCTATATGTGGGGAAATTAGTTAGTTGTTGGAGATCTGTGCTCTTTTTATTGTTAACAAGTGTAGAGGTAGTAAATACATTGTTTATTTCAGACTTGAGCATTATCTTCTCCCTAAATAAACATGGTGAAGTTGGGTGTAGGGATTTCTCCAACTCCATTCTACAATTTGGCAGCACATTCACTGAACTGCAGATGTCAAAATCTATTTGTTGTTACAACTAATTACTAGTTTTATTTTCTATTCTAAGACCAGGAGAGCATTTCTGGATGACAAAGGGTGACATAAGGCCACATGAATCATTATTATTATTAGTTTTTGTTTTTTAAAGACATTCTTTTGGACATTAGTCTATGTCCGGCTAATGTTTCGGTATGTTATCCCAATGCTGTTTTCCGCTGTTTTATAATTGATTATCAATTAAATCTGACCTGGGGTGTGAAACAGCCCCTATAGGAAAGCTGTAGGTGGTGGAAATATCAGTATCGCATAAGAAAGGAATTGTGACTCAAGCTCTGACTCATTTTGGTGAAATACATAGAAATGTTATGTTTCTTTCATATGTTTTTTAACGTATGTAACCCAGTTTTTACATTTTTTTCGCAGTTGGTTGATAGTATTAAATGCATTATTGTATTTAAATATATACGTTTTATAAAATAATATCGATACACTGGAAGCAATAATAATTACAAGTTACGCTTTTTTTGTATAATACACAGTATTAATTTCGGGATTTTTTTCACCCGTTTTATTTTGTAATTCATGTGCTTCAATAAATTTGAATTTGAGTTTTCTAAAGCCGCGGTGCATGGTTAAAACTGTGCAAAGAAGTAAAAATGTAAAGATGAATCACTCGTAGTTTGGTCTAGAAACTCGAGTCACACTTCAGTATCTCAGCCTCCCATTGGACAAAACAAGTAAAACCGCGCCTGATTGGCTATTTATGGGAGTATCACGAGCGTTAATTGGCTCGTTGTTCCACACGGCCCAGCCTTTCTGGTGGGCTTGGCAGTTAGTTCTCAATATATAATTCTATCTTTGAGGTAAAATACATGCGTGTAATACACTATATTCGTGAAAAATGGCAGCTGACGATTAGAGAAAAGTGTCTGGATCCTCACTCAAAAAGGGCGATACTTGTAAGTATTCTTTAGAGTAACCGATGTAGACTGTGCGCCGGAGGTCTATGAGTCGAGTTTTGTTTTATCACCTTCGGTAAAATGGAGGAAAGTGCTGCGGGTCCAGGTCAGAGCTAACGTTAGCCAGCCTGGTTATTAGCCAGCAGCGGTGGTTAGCGAATCAAGCCATCCCGGTTGTCAACACGGGGTCCGGACTATTACCTGGAATAGCCGAACGTTACACGTCAGATGCTCTATTTGTGCGAATAATCCAGCTCGAAGTGCAACGTCATAACAAAAACTAAGTAGAGGCTGCATTAAATTTCCTTTCCCCCCTAAATGTTCCCAACCGAGGTTTAAAAAGGATTCAGGGGCGAAATGTGGCCAGCTAACAGTTTATATTGTTGTGGAACGTTATGTTAGCCCGGGTAAAAAAGAGAGACGTGGGCAGATAGAATTGCCCGATGTGGCGTCATCTCCATTGATAGTTACTGTGCACTATTATTACGCGTGCTCGTTGCCAAACACCAAATCCGTCGCTTGAAGCCGTAATGTAAGATTTATGACGCCTTAGTAGGACCCCGAAAAGCTAATTTTTACCGCGATTGTTCACGGGTTAGCTGGCGCTGCTCCTGCCAATGGTCACCTCATGTTTTTCTAAGTTTCCCCCGCTGTTCTTGCCCCGTTTCTGCCCCCGACTCCATCGCGTCATGTCGGCGATTTATCAGCCCTGAGCTGCGGGTAGGTTAAGTTTAACGGTGGGGCAGTCCCATTCCAGAAGCCCCACCATGTTACAGCCTCGGTCTCTGTGGGAGTGTCCATTACTGGAAATGTCCCGTGTCCCCCTGTCCACCGAGGGGACTCCCGCTGTGTTCTTCCCGAGTCGGAAAGTGGCGGCATCATGTCCAGCACGCTCCAGTTCTGAAGCCCCCGCTTCCCTGGGCTGCTTTTGCTTTGCTTTGCTCCCTTTCCTTCGCTGTTTTTGCTTCCAGACCCACTTCCAGCCTTCAGAATCCCAACCCTGATATCCAGCAGACACAACAGCCATCAGTAATAACCTGCTCCTGCTCCACAGTGCGCCTTCTTATCTGTAATAATAAGCAAATGCTGCCAACTCTGAAGCTCCCAGCATGGTCTAGTCGAGTGTTTGTGCTTTAAATTAACGCTGCATCTTTCTTTTACTCTTCAGGAGTCATGTTTCCCAACCATATATCTGCTCCTGTCCTGCCGGGGTTTACGGATCTTGTGCAGCTGTATAATTTCTACCACACGTATCATAATTTACCATATACGACTGTTGTATAACTCTGGCTTATTGTTTGCACATCTAGTGAGGATCCGTGATAGTGTAGCAAACAGGTTATTACTGCCATCATATTAATACTGTACATACTGGTATTAGGAGTATCAGAATTAGACGCTATCATAGATAACAAGGCTTTAAATTAGGGTTCGGGGAACAAATATTCTCACGATATTGAAGAAAGGTGCGATGCAACGTGTGTCTCGGCCTTCTCACTCAGTCGACTGTGGAATCTGTGGTTATTGTGAAACGTTTCAGAGTGATGTCTTGTTTTATTTGGATGTCCTGTAGTCCAAACAGGCTCAGCCCAACGGGAAGTTCAGCAGAATGAACACATCATGACCAACAAATACCTTACAGGCCAAGGTTTAGCACGCTCGGAATGACTGACGGCATAAGTCAAAATATTTGACAGGAGGAGTTTACCGTCATTATCTTGTTGTTGTCAAACTCCTGCCGCTCTGTATCAAATTTCCACAGCTGTTTGCGTAATCTGTGTCACATTTAACAGGAAGCCAATAGACATCCTCACGCATGTATTTAGTTATTCAATTAGATTTCGGTTTTAAAGTGTGTAATTAGTTGTGTACAGAGGCAGATTACCTGGGGGGGGGTGTTCTCAGACCAATGGAGCAATTTCACAATGTTGTAAAAAAGCAGAAATTACATGTAAAGTAAAATAGCAGGAAGTCTTGAACTGATTAGAGCTGAAAAGTTATTGCCAAACCACGTGTGCAGCATTTAAAACCAAGATTTTTGCTGTATACCATCACATACTGTTGGACACAATCCAGTAAATATCCTCCACTCTATTTTTAAGCACTTATATGTCCTGAAGGAGTGATTCTATTTAATGTTGATCTATTGGTTCTGTGGGTCCTTGCAGGTCAAATCTACACTGGCACAGAAGCACAGCCAGGTTTCTTCATTCTAAGTGACAGCACTGGTCGTCATCCACGATGGGGAAAACTCCAGTAAAAGGCAAGAACACCTTTGTGTAATTCCACGTCATTCATCTACTTCCCTTTTCCAGTCACAGCAACAGCAAATAAATGTGTTTGATTGTAGAGCTCTGCTTAGATTATATGGGTTTATCTGTGGAACGCCCTATCCTGAAAATCTATTTATTACTGCTAAGAATTGGTGCTCTTCCCACACTCTTTGTAAAAATGCCCCTGTCTGTGTGTGTGTGTGTGTGTGTGTGTGCGCAGTGTGAACCAGGGCTGGATGGTGTTAACTGTGTTCATTGTTCAAGAAGTGACTGAATGCCTTCCAGAGGTCCTAATTAGATGTTTTTGTGTGATCTGTGATAAGTCTGGTCTTCAGACCTCCATAATTAGCGGCAGCTTCCAGGCTAAGACCTGTGTTCAAGTAAAACCATGCAAGATCTCTCCACAAAGATAATTATAACGTGATGAGGCGTAATTGTTGCTCAGAAGAGATCGAACGGAGGGTCTGATGTTGGCGGAGCCGTTGACTATTTGAAGTGCCTTTTTTAAGATTTTCTTAATGTGTTTGTACTCTTTGTGTGGGCCTGGCTGCCAGGTTTTTCTCCTTTCAAGTATTTTACCTATTTTTATTCCAATTTGTAGATCAGAAAGATGGCAAGAAGGACAAACCTGGAAGGACGATTCCAGCCACAGGTGCAGTTTGGTGAACACTCCATCAGTCGGAGTATCAGTCTCATCTCATATTTGTCTTTTTGAGAGCTCCATATCACTATTTTATCCACCTACTGTCTTTCTGAAGGTCTCACATATGATCTGAGTGTTTTTAGTTTGAGAGCAATGGAATTTTCTGGGCTTGGCGATCTCTTTTGAAGATTTAATAGTTCCTACGGCGCTCGGAATGTTTCAACAGTTTCTCCTTTTCCTTCAGACGCGTTCAGCTGGGAAGATTACCTAAAGGAAACGTCGTCTATACCAGCTCCACCGAGTTGTTTTCGCCAGGTTAGCGGCTTGTTAAAATGATAAACGAGCATTAGACGTTAAAGAACATTGTTTTTAATCCTTTCTTTCCCTACAGGCTAGAATCCCACCCTCCAATGACTTCAAGGTGGGGATGAAACTGGAGGCCCACGACCCACGAAACTCCACTTCAGTGTGCATCGCCACTGTGATGGGTCTGACCGGAGTGCGTCTGCGTCTGCGACTGGATGGAAGCGACAACAGCAATGACTTCTGGAGGCTGGTGGACTCTTCAGATATCCAGCCCATCGGAACCTGTGAGAAAAACGGAGACATGCTGCAGCCCCCGCTGGGTGAGAGAGCCGGAGGAGGCAGGATTTGGGCCCGCTGACATACTTTTGGTAATATACTGTCATCGTTGTGTCTTTTTCTTGAAGGATTTCGGATGAACGCCTCCTCGTGGCCGATGTTTCTGCTGAGGACCTTAAATGGAGCAGAGATGGCGCCAGCAACCGCCTTCAAAAAGGTATGCGCTGCTTGGAAACACATGTGTGATGGATTCAGGCAGCCGCACTGAAGATTCTCCCCTCTCTTCAGGAGCCCATCAGGCCGTCTCAGAACAACTTTAAGCCAGGCATGAAGCTGGAGGCCGTAGACAAGAAGAACCCATACCTCATCTGCCCCGCCACCATCGGAGAAGTGAAGGGGGATGAAGTTTTTATCATGTTTGATGGCTGGCGGGGCGCCTTTGACTACTGGTGCAAGTACGACTCCCGCGACATCTTCCCTGTGGGCTGGTGCTCTCTCACCAAGCACAGCCTCCAGCCTCCGGGAAACAGTGGTGAGTGTCGGCCGCTAGGTGGCAGCACAGGCGGGCTTAGGAAGCGTGGTGACGCTTCAACGTCTAATTACGCTATTAAAGAAACAAAAGCACATTTTCTGTCATTATATGCGTTGTGTATTCTCTTGAGTCATAATAAGTTGTTTCCCCTGTAGTTACCCTCCCGAAGCACCTGCAGATTCTCCCAGTGTCGCCCTCCAAGCCCAACAGGCGTTCCATGCAGCCGCCCTACAGACTCCCCAACCCTCTGCCCCCTCTGCCAGTCAGAAAGGGAGTCAGAGGCCGGCGGCCCAAGAGTGAGACCATCGCTCTGCTCAAAGCTGTGGCAGAGGCGGCGGCTGTGCACGGGGCGATCCCCGATAACCATCAGCTGGTCCCGAGGCCGCATAAGAAGAGAGGCCCCAAACCTGGAAGCAAGGTGAGACCCAGCAGAACAAACCCGTTTGAACCTGGATGGGTTTCTATTTTATCCTCCAAATCCCATTTTCCAGAGAAAGCCCAAGATTCTCCAAAGCCCGGCGCAGGTGCCCAGCATCCAGGTCCCTCGCGAAGGTCCTCTGGGCCACAACTCTGTGGTTTCGACAGGTTCGGACCCACACTTGCTCACCTGGCCGCACATTTTGTGTTTTGCACGATTTGAAGCCACCGTGAACCGGCGTGCTCTCTGTCCCACGTGCAGTTTGCGTATACGTGAATAAACACGGAAACTGCGGCCCCCACCTGGACAGGAAGCAGATGCAGCATCTGCCGGACCACTTTGGACCGGGCCCAGTCAACAAAGTGCTGCAGCAGGTGGTCCAGTCGTGCATAGACTCCGCGTACCAGCCTAAAATCCTGCTCAGCGCTCTGCAGACCCACTCGGGAGGAGGAGAGGCGGTCAGAGGTAGAAGCTGCGGACGCTCCGCGCTCATTGGACGAGCCTGGAAACCTAAAACCTTCTGTGTTTGGCTGCAGTGAGAACAGACGGCGGAGTGCGCGTGGTCAAACTCCCCGCAGCCTCCAGCGCCTCGTTTGTACTCCGCTTCCTGGAGATGATGTGCCGTCACCTGCAGTGCGACAACCTTTTCAGCAGCCAGCCGTTCAGCCACTACGCCGCCTACGACAGGACCAAGTCGGGTAAGAACCCGCGTCCGTCCGCGGGGAGCCTTTTTAACACACGTCTCATTTCTCGCCTTCTCGTGTTTTTAGTGAAAGAGGAGGCGTTGGACACTCCTTCTCTGATTCGGGGCAGTAAGCGAAGTCTGTCTGGTGTGTCTCCCCCGTACGCGGCCCCTCTTTCACCTAAACATCTGCGTGCTGAAGCTCACCCTTCAGAAGGTACAGCGTTCGGCTACCCTAGCAAAATCAGAGCCACCGGCTCGCTGTGATCCAGAAACAATCAGCCCCGCGCGTTCTAAAGAGAGCAGCAGCAAAGCGGCGGTTACTGCCCTGAAAACGACGGCTAATTTTAGGGCCACGCCGGCGTTCGACGGTTCTCTCTTTAGCGGGTTGGTTCGCGACCCAGCCGGCGCGATTCTTTTCCGAAGAGCGGCTTTTGAACGGCGGCCGCGCTCTTTCTGTTTCCAGCAGAGACGCTGCCTCATGAAGAGAACGTTCTCATGAAGGAGCAGCGCTACATGGACTCCGCCTCCAACTCCATGACCCCTCGACCCCAAACACTACGCAGCTCTTCTGAGTACCACTCTAAGGTCAACAGCCTCTACCACTCTACCGGCAGCAGCGCGCCCATTCGCCGGCTCGCCTCCAACCCCACCGAGCTCAGCGCCACGCAGCCTCACAGAAGAGTAGAAGGTCGGCTCCCGCTCTGGTGATCTGTGCACGTGCGCCGCTGCCCTGTGTGTTGACCTTATGCGTGTGTGCTGCTCCGTTAGCCGCCAGCTCGACCACGGGCCCCGAGTCTCTTGTGTCGGAGCGAGACGGTGCACAGCTGCCCGGTAAGAACCCTTCCTCCTGGTCCATCGATGAGGTGATGCAGTTTGTGCGAGACGCCGACCCCACCGCGTTAGCGCCACACGCCGAGCTGTTCAGGAAACACGTGAGTCCACTAAAAAGCCGGGATCGGCTCTTCGTTTTGGCAGCTGCTCCTCTTCCACCTTTCTTTCTCCTCCGCTCTTCGCAGCAGTTTGACACGACGCGTCTCGTTCTTTGTCTCTGCAGGAGATCGATGGAAAAGCTCTGATGCTCCTGCGCAGCGACATGATTATGAAATATATGGGTCTGAAACTGGGGCCCGCACTGAAGCTGTGCCATCACATCGAGAGGCTGAAGCAAGGCAAACTCTAAGAGGAGCCCGTCCCTCCCCCAGACCCCGAGCAATAAGCCCCAGAGGAATACGCGCGCGCACGCTGACTCGCGCCGCGCAGGGGCGACGCTACTCGCCACGCGTTGCTGACGCATTACCTCATCCCCCTCGAAACGCTGTTCAAGTCTGACCGTCATCGTTTGAATGAAATCCCAAAGGAAAAGAACCGCTGTACTTTACATAGCACACGTGGACACCTTTCTTTTTTAAAACGGAGATGAAAACTTTGATCCTGGATTCGGATCCCCAAAGATGGAGAATGTTTCTTCTTGTATACTGTTTTTAATCAACGGCGGCTATAGAGTTGCTATAGCGATGAAGCGAAAACCCACCTGACGTTCTTCCCTCGACTCTTCAAGAGAATTCGGACTCTCCGCTGTTCACACGTATGCCTGAAGCATGCGTACGTCTGCCTGCCCCAAGAAGGCTCCTGTCACTGCATTCCATCACACACACACACACACACACACACACACACACATGTAAACAACAGTAGAGACCCTTTTGTACTCAGACTGCTGAATCGACCTCACTGTTTTTAAAACAGCCTCCTCGTGCGTTGGCCCGACACTGAATCATGCTGAAGTTCCGGCTCAAACATTTCAGATTAGAGAACACGGATCAGATCTCTCTAAGGGCTGCCTTTTTTTTTTTTCCTTTCTTTTTTTGATGGAACAGTTAGAATCCCGCCACCCGCGACCTCAGTGTTGTCATTTTTATGTCATATTTCCAGTCACTGTTAGCAATGAGAACAGATGTGTACAGTTTTATGGGTTTAACCATGACTATCGGCAACAGAATGTACATTTTGTAGAAACGTATTATTTTAATGAAAACATATTGGTTCATTAGAAATGTGAAGACCATGCGGAGGGGGGGTGGGCATAGTGGACTCCACTCTCCTTCCACATGATGCATTTAGTCGAGATACTCCTGTTAATAGACTCTGCCTTGCTTTACCTACGACATTTCTCAGGTTTACGTGGTCTTTGTTAGTACAAGCTTTTGTAGCATCCCGTTTATAATAATACTTTACCGATATTTCTCTTCCTTGATTTAAAACTTGTGCCATACGATATTCTACACAGGATCAAAGTACTGTTTTCCCCCTCTCTCGCATCTTTTTAAGTACTTGAAAACTATTTGTTGTTACGTGTCCAGTATGTCACACCAGATAAACTATGTGTTTATGATGTTGTGTATATATATTTTTTGTTATTTTATAAAGCTACCAAAACCAACTGCACATTTGACTGGAGTTCTCTCGATTATGGGATGTTTGAAGCACAAACCCTCCGTGGTTCCACAGGAAGTACAAATTTAATGGTGCGATAACTTTAAACAACCCCAAAACAAAGACAGTTTTTAGAAAAGTGCGATCTCTCACTCAGACATGTATTCAGAGCTGGACGGTTCTGTTTTCCACCCTCAAACACGTTACTGACACCGTCCAGGAACTCAAATCCATTAAAGGTGGACACGTGTCCTGGTAGTCACGCAGTCTCACGTCCAGCATCTGTACAGAAGTATAAATAGAGGCTGCACAAATAAATTAGAGAGACATTTTGTCCAAGCAAAGACTATGAACAGACTTTAGGCCCAAGTGCCTTAATAAACCGTAGGGTTAGGTAGGAAAAAAAAAGGGGGGGGGGGAGCGTCTGGATTTATAACTTCCTCCAGTCCGTCTCTAAACACTTGAACTCACAGATTTAATAAATGCAATAGATCACAAGTGTTCTCCCAAAGTGGTACATTTTAGTTACACCCTGTATTGTTCCCAACTAAACTATGACAGTGCGCTCAGACGGATAAATAAACACACACACAACACTCACATTTACAACTGGGATCATAATTATGGGACAGAAATATAAGACGAGCTCCACGAACACAACAGAAAGCAGCAATGATCAGGGTCCAAGCAGAGACTTCGGGAAATGTCTTTTCCACAAGAGTTTGATCAGTTTAAAACAAAAATTCTAAATTGACCTGAAATCTCCATTAAATGAGTTGCAGGTGAGCCATCGGCGGCGCACCAGGTTCCAGTCCACTGCAGATTTGTCTGGAATCCTTAAAAAACTCCAGGAATTCAGTGACGGAGAGCCAAACTGTCCCTTTAAATTCAGCCTGTTTTGACCCCTCTGTGTTGACCGCATGTGGGGGGGGGGGGTCCCTCTGTTTTTTTTTAATTAAAAACAGCAGTTCAAACACCGGTGAGCTGCACTGACTACGAAATGATTATCTCCACATAAAAGTGAGGTCAGGGAAAGCAGAACAATGCCATTTGGATCCTAAGCTAATCGCTAATATATCAACGTCCGGGCTGAAGACAGTCCAGCTGTTTGGAGGTGAACGCCTGAGGGAATTTTTGCTAGTTTTATGTCTGTTCAATCCCGTTCCCCTTTTGCACCGTCAGCATATCGTGAGATAAACGTGGGGGGGGCGGCTCCCTGGCCAGGTTCTGTTGCTGGCTCAGTAGCTCCAGCCGATCTGCCGAGGTTATTGAAGGCAGCTGCCGGGGATCCTGTGACGACTCCATGCTTGGACCCTTAATGACACTAAATCACTTAGAATTCAAATTTTACACAAACAGGTTTAATAAATAGAGGGGGGGGGGGGGTCTCACTGATACTACCTCTACAGGCTACCAACACACTTAATTAACGTACACACAGTATTTGCTCTGCTGAGGGAAACAGGCGTGCTGCTTCTCCACAAGCATTTTTCACAGATTTCGACGGGGCTGTGTTTAAATTTGACTGCAATTAGAAGCCGAAAGAGACTTTACTGTCAGGACAGATGTCAGCATCTATTATGACGACACCCTGGCTCTGACCTTGCCAGCTCATTATTAGCATGTCGTGCTAATCCCCGTCAGGCCCTCCGCTGAACTGTAGGAATTTGTGACGACAGGACCCGATTTAACGCTCGCTCGGGTCTTCCGTCAATGTACCGCTGAAAGGAGCTCCACCGGATCGGGATCTTCAGTGCACTTCGAAGTAAAAAAAACCAACCCAAAACAACACAACAGCATGGAAACAAACCGGGATGCCAAATGGAAAAATGGAAACAATTCTAAAGTCAGAAACTTTGGGCCTTCATGGCCTTCGTCCTCCAACAGCCAGGAGAGCCAGTGAAGCTGCCGTACGTACAAACATGTCTGCTTCACCAAAACACTGCAGAGTACAATCAAAGGATTCAAGGTCGGCCAATGGAAAGCATTTCTAGAAAACTGCTGGACGCCGCTTCATCCAACATTTGGAGTCAAACTCCAGAACTCTGATTGAACATTTAAGCGCGTGATTACAGAAGGTCCCACATGTGTTTTATGTTAAATGCTCTGAAGTGTTTCCGGAGAACCGGCCAACCAATAACCACCCTCCTCCTCCTCCTCCTCCTCCTCCTCCGAACACCTTCACTTCCTGGGCAGCAGCGCCGCCAGTCTCTGCTTCTTCACGGGCAGAAAATGGATCTCCTGCGAGCTGATGTTCTTCAGTTTGATGGCTCTGCTCTTGGGGACCTTTTTAAGCACGTGGTTGGGGTTGCTCTGGTCGCTGTGGGACGCAGACGGCGCTCCGTAGAGCTGCTGAAGAGAGGACCCCTGCCCGCCGTCCCGTTTGATGGAGAAGTTCTTGGTGGAGACGCCCGAGATGCCCTTGATCTTTCCGCAGAGTATGGCGGGGATACCGTCCTTCACCGAGACGATGACCTTGGCCGTCTGCGAGGTGCTGACTATCTCCAGGTTTCCGGTTCCGCCGAGAGACGTCTCCTGGCTCCGGGAAGCGGACCCACCGGCGCTGCCGTCGACCACCCACTTGTGTTTTCGACTGAACTCCAGCGATGCCAGACTTCCCAGAACTTTGGAATCCAAACTCTGAGTGCATTCAACCCCCAGAGATAAAGGAGCTGCACCAGTGTTTTGACCAGAAGGGAAAGCTACATGTTTCTTTACGCCAGGCACAGACAAGTCAAGGACATTGTCCTGCTGCGGACTGGGGTATTCCTGTTTTAGTTCCATTGGACAACCTCGGACGGACAGGTCCAGAGCCTGACCTTCGTCCGGGTTGAGTGAGGACGGGCTGACACTTTGTGGCTGGAACGATGGCAACATGGGAGGAGAGGTAGACGTCTGAGTGCTTTTACTCACAGTGCAAACTGGTTTGGTCATAATCCCCTTCGTGTCCTCTGGCTGCGGGACAGGGACGGGAATGGGCAGTGGAACCGGTAGAGGCACTGGTAGAGGGATGATGACCGGGTAGGGAACCAGAAGAGTGGCGGGGGGTACTAACGGGGCCAGAGGGGAGGCGTAGGGGGGCGTGAGGGGAGGAAGAGGGAAGAAGGAAGAGCCTGGGGACGGACAGGCCGACGCTCCTGCCTGGGAAGGGAAGAGGTCTTGCATGATGGCGGCAAAAGCAGGGTTCTGCAGGAGGGAGAGGAGACTGGCGTCCTGCGTCTGGCCCGCCGACTTTGGATCAGCTGCTGGAGGTAAACCAAAGGCCAAAGGATTCTGGCACAGAACGTTGTTCTGGAGGGGCAGCGGAGGGCAGGGAGGCGGTGGAGGAATGACCGAAGGACTCATGTGCTGGATGACCTGCTGGTCCAGGACCAGAGGAAGTGAGACCGGGCTTTGGCTGGTTATCAGGTACGGCGCCGCTCCCATCTGGCTGAGCTGGGGTCCAGCGGCTCCGCTCATCTGGAGGTGGATGGGCAGCATCAGCGGGCTCTCTCCCAGGCACACGGGATGCAGCACCGTCGTGGCCACCTTAAGAGCCACGGCCCCCGGGGACTCGGCGGTGTGACCCACCCCCGAGGGCGCAGGGGGCTCGGCCAGGGTGGACAGGCTGCCTTTGCTCAGTCCTGCCGCTCCGCTGGTGTCGGCAGAACCGGCCCGACTGATTCCGCCCTCCGCTTTACTGGGAGTTTCCCCTCCCCCCTCATCCGTGCCGTGCGCATCAGTCTGGGACTGCGTCGATGCTGCAGACACAACATCACGACCTTCCATAGTTTAGTTCGACGAGCCAACACAAAGCATCAAGCGCTACTCACAAGTGTCACCCCTCATTCTTCTGGGCAGACCTGCAACACAGGAAGCACAGCGTTTAAATCCCAGTGGCCAGCACAGTCTGTTTACCCTTCCGCACTAGCCCCTTCAAAATACACTACACTTCCCAGAATGCAACCTGCCTGCCTGTTCCACCACATATACAAAGGGAACAACTTGAGTTTATTAAACAGGTTGTTTTTTTGGGGGGGAAACACACACATTTGTATTTATATATATTTGAATTTGACTTTAAAGCACTGAATATGACATCCTCATCATGGAATCAGACGCGCAGCAGATTACTGGAGGTTCTCAGCCGATCCCCCTGCAGAGCCGGCGTTTAGGAGGCCTCGCATGTCCTCGTGCGTCTGCCAAATATTCCCAATAAAGTCAGAATAAAAGGATTTTACAGTTGCTCCAGCGGCATCACCAGTAACCAATTTACAGCAAAGCCACGTAATAACACACAGGAAATTGAAGTTCCAGGCCGTGACTGAGGCCGTCTGCTGCTTGTCCCACAGCCGTTCATCCAGCTGTTACTCCAATCAGAACCTCAGAGGTAAACGGACGGACGGACGGAGCGCAGCAGAATAGACCCGTCCTACCCAGAACAGGAGAATACACACCAATAACGATAAAAGTGTCCGAGGCCATCTGAAGAGGGAGAAGATTACATGGAACATGTGGAATGAATCCGTGTCAATAAATCTACTGAAATCAAAGTGAATTTGAAGGAGAGAAAAAGAAAAGTCCCCCAAATCAAAGCCATACATGAAAGCACGCGTTCAAACATTTCGTCTCCGTGGGAAAAAATGTCTTTTTTTAATTCCTATTGAAAAGCAACTGGTTTCAGTTACAGATTCTGATGTTTTCCTGATTACAGCTTTATGTTAAGGGCTTTCCATTTCTCACTCCACCCCCCCCCCCCCTTCTGAGCGGAGAGGGTTCTGCCTGGGGTAAAAAGCCATATGCAGATAAATGGACCCATAACTCCAGAATCTACGGGGGGGGGGGCTTTAGATGAGTTTTGCCGTCTGCTCAGATCACCGATCTCGCCCCAGCTCAGTGCTGGTTTGAGTATAAGCTGCGTCAGCGCCGTGCGGCTACACGACCCCGCCGCCCAACACGTGTCCCACATGCAGGCTGTCGGCCCCCATCACGCTGCGGTGAAGAATCCCTCGGCTGCCAGGAGACACAATGTGTCCGATGTCAGCACGGTCAATTATTCATGATGGCAGCGGTGAGGATGCCTTCAGGTCCCGTAAAGGCCGCCGCTTCAATCCAACCTGCGGCGCTACAGCGGGACAGGACTGAATGTTGAGGAATCAAACACTCCAGTTCTCCAGAAGGGTGCCTTTTTGCCTCAGTTGCCTCCATGTGGTGTTGGGTTGCTTCAGCGGGGAGATGACCCCCCCCAGGCTGGGCTAATATTGTTCTACAGCATAGATGAGACGGGGTAATACGGCCATGATGGATTAGGCAGCAGATTCTAGAGACGGGGAGCCAATAACTGTGTGTTTTACACAGGGGAGAGGCCTGGGAAGCGCGAGCACCTCGGGAACACGGAGATCCGCTGGAAGCCACGTGCAATAAAAACACAATCAAGCTCAATCAAGTCAGCGGCGAGGAGTGCAGGTCACTCACGCCTCTGCTTCTAGGGCCAGTTTGGAGACCATTCCTGCTTGTTTGTGTCTGTGAGTGAGAAAACTCATCTAGCGTGCAGAGAAAACCCTCGTGGGCTCAGAGAAAAGACGCAGACTACACACAGAGAGGCCCCGGGAGGAATACTACCACTCTACCACTGCACCGCCTTATTTGCCCCTTATGTGCAAGATCTCCCAGACCTGACCTCAAAGACTCTCACATGATCATCTCACCCTAGAAAGGGGGGTGGGGCCTTTGTGGTGCGGTCTGTGAAGTAGGCAGTACACTACCGATGGATGGATGTGTGTGTTTATCTCTCGTGTATTATTTATTTAGGGCCAATAGAGCGTAATACGGCGAACGCTGATGCTGCAGTTGTTAACGGGCCGGCTCAGCCTGAGAAATGCTCCCCGCATCACCACAGCCACCATCAGGCTACTCCAGGCTCCATCCCGCCCCCTGACCACGATCGTCTCACACGCCTGAATGTCAGAATGTGATTGGCTGCTTTGATACTGGCATCATTTATACCCAACAGAGGGCTGTCACGCCAACACTGGTGAAAACTGGTGAACGGTTGTTCCATGGGAACATTGTTCCATTTTAACATGTTGGGAAATACAAATCCTTTTTTTTTAAATGAAAAAAAATAATAACCAATGAAAAAAGAAGGAGAGTATCACAGACTCACTTGCATTCCATGAGACATTTCCTGCTCGATCGTGCAGTCAGAAGGTCTGGGACACACTAATGCCTCACACACCCTTCTGAAAGAGTCTTTCTTGTTTCAGGATAATAAATGCAATTTAAAATCTCCGCCTTTAATCCAGCTGTCAGGATAAATTAGCCTCCTGGGTTCAACATCTATGTGAACCGACGACCTCGGTCTCTGTGTGCCTTCGGGTCAGCTGACCCGAAGCAGCGCCGAGGCCGCTGTGCGCCGCTCCGCTCCTGCGAACGCAGCAGTTCACGGCCCGACGCTCTTGACATCACGTCTGCAGACGAGTCACAGAAAAAGGAAGTTTACGCAGCGGTGTCTCCAGCGAGCCAAAGCACACAGAGGACACGCTCGCCTTGGCTTTTATTCCCGTCAACTTTATCTGGCTCTGTGACTTTGCTTTGTCTCTGTGTTATCACAGCGGAGGAAGGTCGCAGAAACAGGTCACATGAGCGCCGCTAAAGCAAATAAAACCGCACTTTGATGGCTGTCGACCCGCCAAAAATAGGCTGAATCTTCAGCCACAAAAATGCCTCTTTGACCATCCGGGAAACCATACCATCTTTCCACTATTCCTCCCAGTTTAAACCCATTAATCTGTCCAGATCCTGCATTTAAGAGCGCTGGTCCCGTTCCAGCACAGAGATGGCGTTTGTAGGTTCAACATGAGCTGAGGTAGGAAACTTCTCCCAGAGTCAAACTTGCAACTCTGCCATTGAATGAATACAGTCAGTGTTTCCCTCCGACTGATAAGTAAACACAATAATACATCTGTAAGAGGTTTGTGTTCATCGGGCAGTAACAGCTAATTGAGTAAATAGGCAAGAAGAGCCCTAACGGAGAGCCAAATGACCCCCCCCCTCGTCCCTGTAATGATTTCCACATTTCCTATTTTCTCTCCTTGCCTCATTGATGGAACGTCTGCTCCGCTGAGTCAACAGCAGGGAGAAAAACAACTTTAGCAACTTCTGCAGCAGTAAAACAGGATCCAGACACCTCCCAACACGTCAGCGCTTTCTTCCCAGTTGAAGAATCCCCCCCCCCCCCCCCATTGGTGCTGGTTCAAAGGAAACAAACATGGGGGGTATAGATGGAGCAAGGCTGCTGATCTGAAGGTCATCGGCCTCAACGCCCCTCTGCTCCAATAGCCAATTACATCTCATTAGTGTGACACATGGCGCCTCATTTACAAGCTGCATCCTCGGTCTGATGTCAGTTCAGCTGGTCCAGCTGATTTCCTCAATCCCCCAGCAAGTCCAACCTGATGAATTATTTAACATCTCTAATTAAGGCAGCGGATTCAGTCCTCATGTTGTTTATGGAACACCGACTAGTATTTATTATATAATTAAGTCTTACTCTATTAGTCATTAAAGAGCACGATATGTTGCACTCTTTTGCATAAAGGTTTTCTTAACAGGAGCCAGTGAATATAAGATATTAATCTATTTCCCCTCCAAATAAAACGAAACACATCACAAATTGAGGATATTCTTTCTGCCAGTTTAAAAAATCCAGACACACTGCAAATAAAGTGTAAAGTTATATCATACGAAATACCTAATTATTCTGGGTTTAAATATCTTGCAAATGGACAAGAGGTGAGGTGCTAAAGGTGCCAAGTATCGTGCTTTTTACCACAGTGAAGTGAAAAATTCCTTGGCACTTAGCAAACTCGGAATGTCGGCATCTAGAAGTTCCTGGGATAAACGTTCCGCGCCACAATTAAAGTATATCAAAATACTGTTAAACATCTAGTTTCAAGTTTAAAATGAACTGCAACCTTAAAGAGACAACATAAGGAGGGTAACGAAGGAGAGGAGAGGAATTACTGCAGCCTACCAGCAGAGGGCGATGATGCCGGCGCTGTCCTGTATAATATTCCCAGTCGACTCTCACTTAAAAACACAGCTTTAATTTCATCTTCAATAGCTGAACACTCACCTACACTAAAATAAAAAAATACACGCACACATACAAATCTGTTGTCTCCTCACATAGCAACCTGTTATTACGCGTGGGGCTTAATAAAGAAGGTTTTAGAGCCCCTTTTTTGCTGGCTGCTGACATTTCTATTAGCGAGCGGAGCTCTGTGGCAGGCTGCTCTCGCTCATTGTGAGCCCGGCCACAGATGGCTCCGCTCCGCTCCGCTCCGCACCGCAGCGCCGCTCCGCCATGAAAGACCCGAGCGCCTGCCCCATCACACGGCTCCGACATGACGGCCGCCACACGATTCGGGGAGGTTTAATGTATGGAGGTTTAATGTAAACGTCGCCTTCTAAAGTTCACTGACGTATATTTAAACCCCCCCCCCACCACCACCACCACCCCAGCTCGCGCTGACGGCGTCTCGCGACACGGGGCTAGCTGCGCAAACCGCTGCTCAAATTGGTCGAAAATCTTTTAACGCAATTTAAAATGCGGACACCTTAGCTACGCATTTCCACCCCGATATTGCTTCTTTAACTGGGTCAAATCAGGGTTAAAGGCGTTAAAAGCGACGCAGAAACGGAGGAAAGAGGGGAAAAACGCGTTTCATCTGCTCCAGCACAGTCTATTTCTGCTATTAAATGCCATTTTCCATCAAAAGACACCGATGTTTACTCACCTGCGAGGCACCACAGACATTAGCGGCTCCTCTCACGCACCGAACCCTGTGAAATAGCAGCCGCGAAGCTGTGAAAACCTGCTAAATCAGAAGATAAGGCTCCTATTTATCTCTTTATTGCGGTCCCGTCGTCGCGACTCCGGAGCGAAGCTGCGCACGCAGCAGCGGCGGGTCCTCCCTCCGCCTCGGCGGCCGCGGATAAAAGAGAAAAACGCAATAAAAACCGCAATAATCACGAAGCACACGCACACGCAAGGAGAAATCTGCAACAAAGCTGTAAATCAAATGTTTGGAGCCGCATCGTGTTGGGATTCGTAGTCTGGATGTCCGCTTTGTTTCCAGAAAACAAATGAATAATGACGGGCTAAATAAATTAACATATATTTCACTAGAAAGTCTGGAATGTATTTATCTCAGATTTGCTCTCTCATAAATGTCACAGGGGTTTGATTTGTTGAAAGGAAAGTAACACAAATGATAATAATTATCCGCCATCGACCTTTATAGAAGACGAACAAAGACATTTCTGGTGTTATCAAAGCAGACATACCACATATTTATATCGATAATATTTTGAAATCTTTTCCTTTCAGTGTGTCTTCATTTCTCCCAAAAATGCTCTGCTTGTTATTATAGACCTTTATATAAATATATTGGGTGTGTGTGCGTGTACGTGTGTGTGATCACTACAAGCTGCTGTTGGATCATTGTGGACGAGACTTTTAGACACAATTCTATTGTCCTGGTAAAAAAAAAAAAAAAAAACACGGCCGACTTTAGATCAGTTCTGCTCCTGATGACAGAAGCAGAAGAAAATGGAGGTTGGCAGCTGAGGATGAACGTCTGGTAGCGACAGGCCTGAGTGAGCTCCCCTGGGTCTCCATATCAGCCCTGAGCAGCCTCGGGCCCTGCCTCTGGCTGCAGGCCCCTCATTGTTCCACGGGGACTGCTTAATGCTCTGTAATGAGCCTCACAATACACCCCGGTGGCCCAGCGGTGACTTTGGTGGGGTTCCATCACCGGTGTTCCTCCCCCCTCTTCTGTCAGCCTGCTTTATTCACCAGGAGGGACGACGCCGCTCTCATCAGGACCACGTTATCGTCCTGCTGATGTTTCTGGAGAAAATAGGAAGTACAAATGTACGCTGACGCTGTAGATAAACACCCCTGCTGTCAGAGCTGCCTTTGTTTAAGGTGGAGGGCACAGGAAGCTGATAAAACTGCTGTGTGTGTGTGTGTGTGTGTGTGTGTGTGCGTGTGCATTGTCCTTTGTAATTACAAATATAAAACTGAGAGAAATCAAGAAAATGTTTTCCATTTGCAAGTTCTCTCCACATGCTTCTGTTTTTTCTGTTAACAACTCCAACATTTATTCCACTTAACCTTATCGTGCTGTATCAACACTGCGCACGTTTGTTTGTTTTTCCCACCGAAAGGTCCATAGCGTGTATTCTGAGCGGGCAGCCCTATCTCGAGGTGTAACTTCTATTTCACTCTTCTAAAATGTGCTGGAAAACGTCGGAAACACAAACGGGATTATTTTCACCAGGATCGTCACAAGACCATACGGCCATTAGAAGTCTACCATTTTACAACACACACACACACTCTGGAACCACAAGTTCAAAACAATTAATGCTTTTAGAGAAGCCAAAATCTAACTTGTAAAGCTCTTTTTGTTCTTATTACGGGCCGGGAGGGAGTGCAAAGATTTCACTTAAAATCGCTGATGTGAGAGAAAATGTCTGGGGGCCTTGGAGGTCAGAGTTCACGGTCAGTGTGCCCTTTCACTGGTATCCACTTGTGGAGGCTTTGTTTCTCTTTTTCTCCCTTCTTTTACCATCTCAGCTCAGCTGTCAGGCAGCACCAGAGAACAGGGAGTTTCTGTCCGTCTGCGGCCTGTTTGAGCCTTTCCAGAGCAACAATGAGGCTCCGCAGACGCCGAAGCTGGAGGCGATCAGGAAAGTGACAAAACATGTCGGAGCGCATGGTGAGAGGGAGAACCTGCTTACGCAGAAGAGGGGGTCAGGACATCCAGTGACATCACTGCGGTTTGCTCCCAGTTGGCCAGTTACCAAAATCAGCTCAGTGTCGCCCCCTGCCGCCCCTCTTTAATTATGCCAGCCGAAACCCGACATCAATGTGGTAGGTTTTTGTTTACGCTGCAACAGAAAGTAGCATTTTCAGCTGAAGTTTAGTGTCTCTACTGTAATTGCACTTTTTGACCACCACAACTAGAGAAAGTGAAGGCTGTGTTTAGATTGTGGGAGCCATATTTGATCCAGAAATGCTGCAAGGTGAAATGTTTTAGCACAAATAAACTACACTGCTTAAAACGCACCAGGTAGTCGGGGTTTACCTGCAAAAAAAACGTATAGCAAGAAGAAAGAAAGGATCACCATTTTTAGAGCAGTCACATTTATTTTGCTTTTCTTATACACGGTTGCTAAGCAGCCTGTCGTGCTAGCATGTTGATAGGATTTACTATGGGATTTCCACATCGCTTACTAAAAAATAAATACAAGACCAAGTGTTCCACAGCTCAAAAATATACAAAGGTTTGAAATTAATGTAAACTTTGAAAACTTTTTTTTTTTATACATAAGAAACAATTCAACCCCCTTTGAGACCGTTCCAAAGGACGTTGTATTTACAGGTTTATACAAAAAAAAAACACAGAAAGCTGACACCTACTGCGTTTATAGCAAAGTTCATCTAAAATGAAAAATGCCTCCAGTACCACAAGGGTTGCTGTACTTTTTAGCACTGATTTTTATAGTTTCAAGAATGTTTCACTCAAGTAAACAGTTGGATGCCTCTAATATGCGTCGTCTAGCCTTTGGCAGAAGCAGCTACTCTGCTCATAAAGTACTAAAATACTCTGATAGTTGCTCAAGGAAACAGCTCCATGTAAAGGTCTATAAATAACTGCAGGTACAGTATGAGATCAATGACTTCACAAACATCACCTAATCAGTGCAAAAAAAAAAAAAAAGAAGAAACAGGTCAAAGAGTTGGAATGAAGGTTCACAGATAAAACGCATTGTGTACCCAGTTAAATGACTTTGCATTAAAATGGAGTCTCATTAAGGCCAAAAATCAAGTGATATTTATGTTATGGAAGCCCTGAGCGGTCAAACCTGCTCCGCTCCAGACGGTAATTCGGCTGCTTCTGTCCCTTTACCAAACAGCCGTGGTTTGGGGATGGGACATGCGTCTGAAAAAGAATGGCTGCACAGACTGTGTGACCCCCACCCAGGCGTGAGCGTGCACCCGCCGCTGATATCGTTCAGAAACGCTCCAATCCTGTCGATATCTAATATCAATTTCTGTCTGTGCATGGAAAAAGACAAAACAAAGCATGAAAAGACGTAGTGATCATATCCCCCACGTCCCGGGGATTAGAACATCTGTTAGCTGTGAAAAAGTTTGAGAAAACAAACAAAATGAAGTCGCTGTTATTTCATATAAAAGTGTGTACGACTGCTCAGGGCTCCAGGGTTATAGGGAAGTCTCCCGCATGACAGCGAGGCTACGTTTGACATGCTGCACAGTGTCTGAAGGGCCCAGGGTCACGACCATCACTCCATCTGTAGCTTAGTTCCGTTTAGGAGAACAATGAGCATCGACAGGTTGCTTTACCTGTTGCTCTCTGCAGCCAGTGTGTGAATAACGTGGAGAAACGTCGTCAGAAGGAGAGCGTCCCAGTAAAAAATGACAACAAAAAACTGTAGGTTGCATATTTCCAAAGGTGTTCAATCCGCAGGTTCCCCGTCCGTTCAGGGAGCTGGGAGTGATTTCAGCTCCTGAAACCCTCCGGACGCCACCAGACATTTACACGTAAGGCCAATCCCATCCTCTCGACACTTTCCGCTCGCCTCTCAACACAATTCATAAACGTGCGACGGCCAGCGAACCGAAACCTCCCGTCGACTGCTGGGCCCCTTTAAGCGGCCCCGCCTCCTCCCACATTGTGATTACTTTATTTTTATCCGACACTGTTAACATCTGCTTCCTTCTTCTCTAGTTAAAACCACCTCTGACACTTTTATTGCATGAGAATTTTTTTAAAAAGATATTTGTAATGATTTCACCCCACAGCTATTGTTCACTCTGGGGGGGGGGGGGGGGGGTTAAAACCAATCTGCTGCAGCAGTATTCACAGAATACAGTAAATCCAGTATATGTCTCTATTTTTACAACATGCGGACAAACAAAATCATTTCTAAATCTCATCTTCGGATCCAAACAGTCAGGATTCCACATTTATGTTCCGTTGTAGGGCCGAGGGGAGGAAACAGTCGGACCCCGTGCATGTGCCATCAACCAAACAAACGTTTCTGCGTCCGACTGAACTGAAATAACGTTAATTCATTCATCCGTTATACTTTTACACAGTATGGAACTCTCCGTTCTTCTTACTAGCGCTTCATTTCATTAGAAAGTTTCTCCTCCAGGAAACATCTATGAAGAGTGATGAATACGACTACGTTAGCAACAGCCCCCCCATCATCACGCCACAGAGGAGAACCTGTTTGGCTCCTAAAGACCTTGTTCTGTGCTACATGGAGTCCAGTGAGGAGCGGTCATCGTGGGGGCTCCCGTCGGAGTTCTCTGTCTCGCCCTCGGAGATCGCCTGCATGGGGGCGGAGAACAGTCTGCTGCGCATGCTGTAGCGGCTGCTGTTGGCCGGCGGGGGGATTCGGGACCGGCCCTGCCTCGAAGAGGCAGACGTGCTGAAGGATTTGGGGGAGAGGCCTTCGGCGTTGGCTTTGGGGTAGGGGCTGTGGATCTGATCTGGTGCGGACAGACACTGGAGCGGGGAGGCGGGCTCGTCGGGGGGCCTGGGGGATTCCGTCGGGGAATCTCCAGGGAGTTTCGGAGTGACGGGACTCCGGAGGATCTCCGTGGCGGACATGCGGTAACTGGAGTCCGAGCGGCTGCCCTTTTTCAGCAGCAGCAGCTTGAACTCCTCGCTGGAGGTGCTGGACTTCTTTGCGCTGCGGTAGATGGACCCGGTGACTCTCTGCGATCCTGGCGGGGTCACGGCAGGGGCGGGGGACAGTCCCGAGACGGGGGAGCTCGCCGCGCTGCCGGGCGGGGTCCCCCCAGACGTGGCGTTGAGGCGGTTTTTCACAATCAGTTCAGCGGAGTCCTTCCTGCCCAAAACTTTCCTTTTCGACCTGAAGATTACGAATTCACAATCTGCGCTCAAAACAAGAACGGAGGCGCCTGAAGGACCTCATTTACGTGCCCGAGTTCTCGGCGGCTCACCTGTGAATCATAGCGAACAGATCTTCCGTGGTGCGAGCTTTGCCGGGCGACAGGAACGTGCTGTCTTCCTCTGGCCTGGACTCATCACCCAGCAGGGACGCTGCTGGATCGCTGGGGGTCGAGTCTGCAGAGACGCACAAATCAGTAAAGCGAGCGCACGTCGGGGGCGGCTTTTATTCAGCGCGCTAGGAAATACCACCTCTGCCGTAGTAATCGTCGGCGTCTGCTGTGGACTCCTCCTTGCTGTCCTGAGAGACGCTTTGGGTCGAAACCCCCGAGGAGTCGTCGTCGGTACTGACTGAATGGTTCTGCAGGGATTCTAAGGAGCCGCCGTCCACAGCGTTGAACCTCTTGGGGGAACTATGCTGAACTGGTTCTATCTGGCACCTTTCCTCCTCCGTTTCCTCTTGTGTGTCGGAGCTCTCCGCGTGCTGCTGCTCGTCGGGCGCGGAGCGACGGTCTCCGGAACTGACCGGTGCGTCCGCTGGCCCGGCGCAGTCGTCTGGAGTTCGGCTCCTGTCTGCTGGACCTGACAGCAGTCTAACTGCAGAGGCGTCCTCTGAAGGAGCGTCTCCATCCTCATGCCTCCACCTCTCGCTCCGACTTCCTGCTTCTCCATTTGCCAGCTCTTCATTTGATGTAAACATGGAGTCGCAGGAGCCCCTGGAGGACGGGAGGGACTTGTGCGACAGGGGGCTCTTCAGCTCAAATGAGGTGCTGCTAGAAAAACTGTTTGCAGGGAGACATTTGAGCCTGGAGGTTGTTTTGTCTTCATGGCTTCCATCCTGCTCCTGGCTGATGGAGCGCAGCTGCACTGAGTGCAGCACGGTGGGTGTGATGGTCATGGAGTGGGCGCTGAAGACTTGAGGGTTAGGTGGCACAAATGGTTTTGGGGAAACCGGAGGGTTTGGCTTGTTCTGGGTCTGGCTTCTCTGGGCTGAAACCGTATGAAGAGCACTTAAGTCGAGGTGGGAGGGAGGGATTACGGGCAGCTCCAGGTCTCTGTTTGTGGTGGAGGAGAGGGGCTGCAGGGACAGGGACGACAGAGACGACTTCCTCTCTGGAACCTTCGGCTTCCGCTTCCCACTGGATGGCGACAGCGGTCCAGGAAAGAACGCGGAGGGAAACGATGACGTGGGGGTTTCTGACTGGCTGGAGTAGCCGCTGGAGGGGCTGGCCAGGCCTCCCAGTTTCTCGGGAGACGGGAGCTTGAAGTCGCCGTCCACTGATGGGAGCGAGGGGGTGGTGGCTCTGGACCCAGAGGTCTGAGACTCAGAGCTTTCCTGCGACTTGATGCACTCGATGACGGTGGTGCCGGTGGCTGTGCTGGAGTTGGACAGAGACCGGTAGGGGTCGCTGGACTTTAAATCATTTAAAAGCCACAGGTCTGCGTAGTCTGACTGCACGATCCCTTCATCTTTAAAAGAATGAGCATCCGTAGAGCTGAAAACGCCTAAATCTGGCAGTTCAGCGGAGCCCTCCACCCCCCAGGCCTCTCTTTCTGATAAGGGCTTTTCTAAGTGACCCGAAGAGCCGGACAAAACCGTCTGCGCCCTCTTCTCTCTGACTGGAGGTTGTTGCCCGCATGAGATCTTTGGTTCTTTCTTGTCAGGGACGTTTCCCTCACTGCATAATTTTCTTAAGGATGAACTCCTCCTAGGCGGACACGGCTTCGCCTTTGGTTTCCTTAAAGAGAGGCAGCGTCTCCCCAGAGTCATGTGACCACTCAGCTCAGAGACGCCACAGTCTGAGCCGGAGTCTGCATAGTTGTAGGTGAAACTTCTGCTGCCTTTCAGACCGCAGTCGAAGTGCATGGAGGTGTAGTAGCCTTCGGTGTCCACAGAGTAGTGCGAGACCGTGTCGGCTTTCTCTGACGGCGGTTTGTCGGAGTAGCTGCTTTCGCACGTGGCCATGCTGGCATAACTGGGGCACCCGAGGCTGCCCTCGGCCTCCCTGCTTGGCTCGGGGCTGAAATCCTGTGAGTGCGGGGGGTCTGGATGGGTGTAGCCCCATTCAGCCTCACTGGGAGTGATGGCCCCCGCCTCCTCTAAAATGTCCATGGCTGTGGAGGAAAAGGAACCTGCTCGCTGAGACCTGAGGCCCTGGTACTGGTCCAGAGCGAAGTTGGTCTGGTCATCGTTGGCGTGTGTGGTGGTGTTCAGGGAGAGCTCAGAGTCGCAGTGTGAGGAGCCCGTCAGCTGCGGAGATGCTGCCGGTGGGATTGTTTCGGAGGTCTGTGAGGGGCAAGTGGAGCTGCTCCCGCTCCAGTTCCCGCTGGACGACTGGTGGTCGTCCTTATGGTCCATCTGTCCTCCAAGCACACCAGCGGCTGACACGGAATGGACGGGACTGCTGAAGGTGTCTGAACTGGATGAGATCTCACAGCTGCCCATGTCAGCCTTCCTGGGCAGCTGGGACCTGGTCCTCTCCATCCAGCTGCACTCTGGACTCTCTGAGAGCTGCTGGTACTTCAGGCCAAGCTGGTGCTCAGCTGCGACCTGCTCGTACGCGCTGTCGTCTCCATCTTTCATAATCAGCTCTCCTGGGCCGGGCAGGAAATTGGCCGCGCCAAAGTGGGACATCACATCGTCGTCGCTGTCGTTGTGCCCGCTGTGAACCATCCAGTTCCCGTCTCTGGGCAGACTGCGGGAACGCAGGCGTGCGTCCATCGAGGTGGTGAACATGATTTCTGCGCTGTCCGTCAAACAGGAAATGTTTCCAGCTGAGTGGGACAAAGAGAGGGAGACCCCGTGGCCTCTCTGGGTTCGAATCCTCCTTCTCGAGGGCGCCCCTGAGATCAAATAGTCTTCCGTCTGGCAACCTGAGTCCCTCGTGTTAATATGGTGAGCCAGTTCCTCGCTGGAAGGAGTGATTTCAGCACTGTTGTGAACGATCACGGTTCGATCTCTGGAACCGGGAGAGTCGTCAGAGTCTGCAAAAAGACACAAGGACACAATTATTCCTCACGTCCACGTGTTCCTTCCAGCAGTTCCGTCTAACTTCACTGCACAAAGCGGATAAGCGTGTTGGAACACAGACAATCTTCAATCAACAATGATTGTATATGCAACAGTCTGGAGACACCTGATCCGGCAGCTGCTGCGTCCACAGGAATGTTGAAAGAATCAACACCTATAACCGACTTTTACACTTGAATATTTCCTTATTTTGTGCCGCTTCATCATTTCAGACGAAGACTAATAATTGCAATAATCCACACGGCGTGCGCTGCTTCGGGCTCAAGTGCACTTCGGAACTTTTATCGCTTCTCATGTCCTCTCTCTCTTCTCTCTCATCTCTTTTGTGGTCTAATAAAAGCATCTATTGGCCCCAAAATATCTTAAAGTACAGAATAAAGCGGGCCTGAAAATATACCTCCTTTCATATTAGGAGGCTGATTTGTCAGGTTGGATTCTGCTTGCAACTGAACTGACAAACTGCGCTGGATAATTGGACCACGAATGAAGCAACGTCTCTCCGAGGGCACAAAGGGACGTCATTTCAGGTCAAAATGTGAGACACGCAGCACATGAGACAAGCATGACTCCTGCTTCAGCAGCAGTTAAAGCTACACATCGCTCTACTGTATATGTGTCAGTCGCTCACCTAATTCGTGCTGCACCTGTCTGGGAATGCCGGCGACCGTCCTCCGTCTCCTCAGTTTCCTCCTCCTCTGAAGCACGGACTGCGAGTGAACGAGCGAGCAGCGCACACTGGCATCTCTGTCAAAGCCAAGCCCTGCAACGGAGACGCGACATGTGAGGAATCTTTGTTGAGAGGCAACTGCAGCAGCGGCGCCATGGCTCCTTTAGCCGCCACGCCGCTGCCTCGTCCAGAAAGAGGAGCGAAGCTGGGCTGCTTTAAAGTTTGACACTTCCGCAAAAACCGCTGGCAGGGATGGAGCACGGAGTAAAAACTGGGCTGAACAGATTAGGAAATGCAGTAAAAGTAATGGTGCCCATTGAGGGGATCCTGCTTCCTGCTGCAGCTCAGTTGTGTTCCGACCTTGTTATCTGTCTCCCTCTCACTATGGATTATATCTGTCATGTGAGCACTGGTCAGGCTTTCGGCGCCATGGCGATGGCTGAACTTTGCTTACAATGTGCATCTCTTCCTCAAACTGTCTCTGACTCAGCCAGCACTTAGTGTACAACTCTTCTTTTGATTCCCTGCGAGCGAGGGCACATTAACATCAGGCAGCCCCTTTTCAGCCACTCGGACAAAAGTAATTAGCATTCTCGTCACGGCATCTCGCCTTGCAATCGCATGCACGAGGCTTTGAAGCATGAGAAAGTTAATGGGCCGGAACGCGTGACTTGAGAATCCAGTCCATCGTGGGATGGTGACATTAATGCCTTTAATGTGTGAGAATGGTCCGAATTTTGGATTTATTGCCAAAGCAGGAACGCTGTACTGAAGGAAGCAGTTGTTAAAAGGAGTGCCACTCGTTAGGTCTGCAGGGATGTGTTAGCATGAAAACCATCAGCAAATATCATGAGTACAGTTATTTGTTTTCATAACTTGAGGAGCTCGATTAGGCAACGCTTCGACCCTCATGGTTTACTTACACTTTAACTAAAACTCTGGTCTACTTAATTTAATTTAGCACAACGACAACAGAAGAGAAGCCTGAACACCAGCAGCAGGAGTTGTTTCAATATTGGAATTTTAAATCCAATTCAAATGCACTTTAATCTATTAAAATGATTTTTTGATCAATCAATCAAAAATATCAATTCGGTCACTGAGTATTGTAATGTAAAAAAATCACTTTATGCTGCTAATGAAATAATCAGGTAAATATTACATTTATATTTTAAAAATAAAATGATCTGATTAGATTTAAAATGAGAACTATTCACTGTTTAACAGTGCTTTCCTCTAAAATGTCTGGGGCAAACACAGTTTATTGTTAATTAACCAGGATAACAGCCAAGAGGTTGGCGATAATTCAAATATGACAACAAGAAAGGTTTTAAAAATAAGCCTAAACACGGGAAACATGAAATAATGAATATTCTAATTTCATTTTGAGGTTTCTGCCTCTGCAGCCCAGACAAAACTGTGAAGGTTGTGACGAATTTAAAGCTAAACTAATCAGTCGGGCTTAATTGTAGGCACCATCGGATGAATTTAAAAAAAGCTCTGAGTTTACCAGTCACATTAATAGGGATGACACATGAGTTGATGACGTGGGAACTGCTTTTCATTCTCTCCTCTGGGGTGGGCAGCGGTAGGGCTCTAGACCAGTTAGTCTGCTTGTCCAGGGTGGAGGGGATGTTAGGAATGGGAAACTTAGACCGATGACCTAAAGCCACCCCGTCAGTGTCGGGGTCAGAGGGCACGGCCTGCAACAGATGAATATTCGCATGGTTAGGTGGGTTGAGGTTAGACTACATCACCTGAGAACAATAAATGTAAACAACTCAGCCGCTAAAAAGGATGTGGAGTTGTACTGATCGTATCTGAGCGATACTCCGAGCAAAAATGCGGAAAGTCTTCCCTCTAGGAGCTGAGTTTCATCACGGAGCAGCCAGTCAGTAATGCAATAAAGAGCATGCTTTAGTAGAAAACAGGAAGCACGAGAATAAAGTCAAAGGATGGGGTCAGTAGACTCATGCACCAGAGAAAGCGTGTTTCCAGGCCCGCAGTGAAAGGAGGTCAGACCGGTGAACCGTTTACTGGAATAAATACAGCTTCCAACTAAGACAACCACATAGCGCAGCCAGCCAGCGACAAACAGTCATTTCCAGTGACAACAAGCAGGTCTGGAAACTCTTAGCTCATGTTCTGACAATCTGTGGCAGCCAGAGCTGCTCTCCAGCACAATAAAGAGAGCGTGGAAATATGTGAGAGGAAATACTTCAGAGCAGCTTCAGTATTACTGCACAGCCGTCTTCACCCAAACTCTGCAGAACATCCTGTTTTCCACGGGCCTCCTCCTCTCCCATCACCTTCACCTCCATGAGAAATGATCCTAAGCTACTGAATTCTTACCTTCAGCCTCCTGCTGAGAGTTACATGTGAAACTGGGAGTGAGTCTCAGGCTAAACTGGTTCCCACCTCTGCAGACCCAAAAACCTCCCACCCCCATTAAAGCAGTCTCCGGACTCTTTGTGCTCTCTGTTCCCAACGGACCAATGAGACAAAACGATCGGCTACAAAAGAACCCAGTTTCCTTGGAAACTTTCCCCCTACTAGTATGTGCTGCTGTAAGAAAGCACCCCAGACTGGAGTCTGTAAAAAGGTACCATGTAAATAAATAGACTGTGGTCAAGTAGAAGCCACCTACCAGGAAACACTTGAAGAGCCCTTTAAAAATCTGAAATTAAAAATCAATGAGAATAAACACAAACCTACATTTGTCCTCTGCACTGCGCTGTTGCTGTTACAGGTCAAATACAAGTGCACACGGGGATTTGACTGTATAAAAAAGAGTTCTGAGTATTCAGCCTGACAGCTGCTCCTTACGATGCACCACATACAGAAGGAAAACTAAAGTGAGAACTAGGCTAAAAATCCAGTTTAGGAACATCTGAGGGAAAATAAGTGCAGATGAGTGCAAAGAATCAGGATTTGGGAAAAGCATTGACACATGTGGGATGAGAGGAAAAAGGAGGTCAGAGTTCAGTGCTGCCCCTTTTATTGGCCCGTTTCTTGTTCAGACTGCATATATTTGCTGGAAAATAAAGAGAAACACACGGCTGACGGCTCTCACCAGGACGGGTGCAGCCAGGAGACCACAGCACAGAGGAATCATGGGTAATCACACACTCCCAGACATGAACCCTCTCATTAAAGAAACCCTGACTGACTGTGGCTCACACACATTCCTCACATAGTGCACCCTCACGGTAACGGCCTGAGCGCACGAATGCATCGCACGTCAGTGTGGCCTAAAAAAAAACACCTTAGTTTGGTCTCAGTTTCACAGCAAACACAGAGCAGCACCGGGAGGACGCTACAAGAAGTGGGCATGCCTTCCACAAAAGGTCTGTTATGTAAATCAGGAGTCAGACAGAGAAGAACAGGTGAGCGGTTGCATAACAAGAGGGAGGGAGCTGGGGGAGGCAGGAGGGGGGACGAGGAGGGACCACTACCTTTCTGCTCCAGGGAGAGAAGCGGCAACATTCGGTAGGGGAGGAGGAGCGGGTGGATTCGAACTGAATTACAGGACAAAAACAAAAAAAAGGACACAAATGACACAAATATAGATGGAGATATTCAACAAAACATAAACAATATCACGGGGGGGAATGCAGGTGGTGACATGTTTGATTCATTAATAAATTTAAGGTGTTTCTGGCCCCAATGAGGTGTTGATGGGAGGTTTTTATGCACTTGATATTGATATGATGAGTTAATAGTTAATATAGATAGAAAAAAAATGACCGTAATTAAAAGAAGCCCCAAAAAAGGTTCATTTTATTCGTCAAAGCACTCCTAAATATATTGTTTTAATAAAGAGGCAAAGGTGCTGACTGTTTGAAGTTTGATTCCTCAAATGTCCTCAAAGCTCCAGAGAAGAGGCTGTTTTAGGCATTTATTGTTGTCTCACCGTTGCCAGATTTATGCCTCTCTGACTGATGTGCGCAGGGGGGTACAGGGGCATTGGGGGTAACGCTGAGATGGTTACTCTTCGCTCCCTGCAGCCAGACCGTCTCCTCTGGTGATCTATAAATACAGACCACAAACTGTGATGATCTACTGCCACATGCAGCCTGAGGAGATCTCTCTTAACATGTTCAAACACTTGCATGTCACCTTCAGTCATATATGAAAGAGCTTTTTTGTTAAGTAATTCCTGGTCAAAACAGATTGGAAATCATAATGACCAAGGCCAATATAGAGGATATGACAATGCTGCTGAGATAACTTAACTTTTCAGTTAACTATGTTTTAGAAAAACAATCTGAATAATTACTTCCAGCTTTTAATAATTTGGTGTGGTTATACTACGTGACCACTAGGTGGCAGAATGACTCTAACATGGCTGTATTTTTGAGGATTCTGATCAAAACGATAGCTATTCAAAATAACTTTAAAAAAAAAAAGAAGGCATGATGATTGAGAAGGCCAGGAGCAGAGTAACAATCAGCTCTGTAACAGCAGGGGGGCCCACCTTGATCCAGGGCCCACAGGCTGAAGTTGGCTTGCCCGTAGAGCTCTTCCACACATGCTGGCCTCGTGGAGGGCTGGAAAATGTTCCTCTGCCTGTGCCAGGGAGTTTGGTAATGAACCGTCCGCTTACTCTCCACATCCAGGTTCGACTCCGCTGTCAGAGAGACACAGACCAGATCAGGCGACATTGAGGGACCAAAGAGCAGGGAAATGATGAAACTTCAAAGACAAATGTGGAAACTTTGCAAAGATTTCAAGTAATGTCAACATCAAATCAGTGCGCCACCTGACGTCACGGGTCACCAGGACAGGCGAATTACACACAATCGTGAATGTGAGCTCCATTGATGAGCCACCAACCTGATTATAGAGCACAAAATAGAGAAAAGCGGGATGATCTGAGCTAATGCTATTACCTGCAGCTTAACAATAGGCTTTACTGCAACCCGATACTCAGATCAGGTAAACATCACCTGCCCCAATCACCTCATGTTGCAGAGAGCGCCGCTTGCGTGCCAGGCCAGGCATGTGGATAAGAAGCAGCGCCCTACGTGTTTAGCTTGTTTGGATGTTAAATCCTGAACATACCTGCAGCGATTACTCAGCAGTAAGTGATATATGTTGGTATGTGGTCGGAAAAAAACAAACGCATAAAATAAAATGAATTACGCTCTCGGAGTCTTTGTTTTGGTTCTTTCCTACCTGGCAGATGTTGCTTGGCTCGTACTTGACCCGGCAGCTTTAGTAAAAACACTCTCACCCCAGCCTTTGCCAGAAAGGAGCTTTGGTTGAGCACACCGTGTTTGCTTTGTTGTTGGGCCAGGAGTTAACTTTATTCGGTTTGACGCAAAAAAACAATAACTCAGCCTCTAATGGCGGCGAGGTGGAGGCGCAGCAGAAAACACTGGTTTATATTGCACATGTTGTTGGATTTTTCTGCTAGCATGACAACTGAGCATTTTGTGACCTTTCCAAGAACCACGCTACCACGGAGGCAACCCCCAGGAGAGGTGGGCTGTTTATCAGTTAGATGACTTGATGTTTTCCATAATACACACCAGAGCGGCATGTGGTGACCCCGCTGACCCCAGAGCAGCCTCTGTATAACGTCTGCTGCTCTGAGAGGAGATTTACAGAAATGCAACACCTCAGATTTGATAACAATTTCTCTTTTTTTAAATTCTACTATAAAGGAGTTTTTGCTTATTGTTGGCTAGAGATTAAACAAATGCTATAAAATTAAATAAAGACAGCAAAATTATTAAACTTGGGGAAACAGGCATTCATTGACCAGCTCAATGAGTCTTTGCTTATTTGCTTACAGAGAGAGAGAGAGAGAGAGAGAGAGAGAGAGAGAGAGAGAGAGAGAGAGAGAGAGAGAGAGAGAGAGAGAGAGAGAGAGAAAACAAAACAATGTCGGTCGTTGCTGTATGAGAGTCTTGTTTCCTCTTGTAAACAACGGGCGTGCATGTTTCAGGTTCCCCTGCGGACAGAGCCATCAGAGTGGGTCGTTATGCGGTCCTGCCGTGAGATAAATGAGTAAGCAGTGATGTGTTGACAGATATGAGCCCTCTGACACGGTTTGTCAGACCTCTGCCCCCCTGCTGGGACATGAACTGCTGGCCTTGCTGGGACTCCCTCAGTGTCTCCGGCAAATCAAACCAAGAATAACAACCATCTGACATCAACGGCGACACCAACAACAACTAGGACGCAGACTTCAGAGAATGTTCCTGGTTTCCCCTCGGATTAAAAACACTCCGCTTCTCCTTTCCAGAGAGTTGGAGTCTGCAGACGTGCACGTGACAGGCCATTACACAGGTTTTCACAGCGAGGGCCATCCAAATGGGGAAACACTTATACGGCGAGCCACAGTCAGCTGAACCCTCCAAGCAAAGCCAAAGAAAACACGTCAGCCCTCAGTCACCTCGGTGACCTCAGCGTTCCCTTCCTCTCACTTCCAGGCTCAACAACACGGCCAACCTGGGGTAAATGAGCCACATGGTCTCAGGTGAGAAGAAAAAACATGCTGGAGAGGAAGTTTAACACCCAACTAGCAGAGCTGGCGGAGGACGTCTGCTTTGAACGCTCACCAATATAATGAAAAGTGTGAAAACAGCTGAGATCAAATCTGCCATTAATCCTCCAAAATTTTAGCACCCAATCAGTTCACCTCTTAATCTGGAGAGGTGTTCTCCCCCCTCACAGACCAGGTATTCAGTCCTGCCAGCAGCCCTGCAGGCCAGGACGACGGGATGAAAGGGTGCATCATCACCGCATCTGTACCTTGTAATTTAGGAAGCGTTGGCCCAGACGGGGGCAAACTCAAACCCCCTCACACACACCTACAATTTGCCTGCACCCTGGGAAAACCTAATCACAGTTGCCTGCGATCAGCTCACACTTTGATAAGGAGAACTTGTGGAGTGGAGCTCAGACTACCAGCCCTGTAGCAAAGAAAGTGATGCCTACAAACCTCTCTTGTTCAACAGCTACACAAGTGGCTTCCCTGTAGTTACAGACTCAAACACACCTTTTTCTCCCCAACATGGATGTATCTGACAAACATGCAGAAAAAGAAGACGTTCACCTAAAATCCAGCAGAGTTAGAATCACTGCTACAGTAGCTCTGGATGTAAATGCCAGCCAACACGCTAGAACCATGACAGAGCTGGGAAATCAGCCAGTGTGCCTGCCTAAACCACCTCCGCCTCATGTCTTTACTGTCCCTCTGCTGCCAGGATGACCTACTGCTCCAGTGGAACATCTGCTGACACCACCCCCACCACCACCATCCCCTTCCACTCACAGTGCTGGGTACAGATGGTCCGGCCAGGCCTCCACTCGGGCTGCCGCTAATCTGTTTACGGTGCTCTATAGGACAAACGGGAGTGTTAATCTAAACCGCTGCGACAACAATGAGCGGTGAGCCCCCGGCGTAGGATGGAGGAGGCTGTGGAGGAATGGCAGAGGTGGTGCTTCGCAAAATTTATGTGATTTTAAAGGAAGAAAATCACTTCTACCGTACTTGAGTCTGATTTAACACTGTGCTGTATCATCAAAGACACATCTTCATCAGCGTATTGGTAAATTACAGCCTCTATGGAGCAAATAGATAAACACTGCTCACCTGAACAGGACAGCAGTCAACATGTTCATCAAAAGATTAAATGATCTGCACCATCCAGGAAAACTGGACTTTGTTGGTTCCCACTGAAGTGCCAGCCTCGTCCCGCTGGAGAAAGTCCCGTCTGATTATTAAAGCACAAAGACTACATTCCCCAAGCCAGCAGGCGGACAATAATACCCGTCTCCCCGGGTAATCCGCTCTGAGCAAACATCATCCTCCCGGCTGATCGCGGCGATACGGCTGCCGATGACCCACTGAGAGCAGGTGGGGCGCCGGACTGTTGACATCCAGGGGAGGTGCGAGGCGGAAGCCTGCAGACCCGCTGAGATGTTCCTCCCGAGGTAAACCTGGGTTGTTGAAAGGCAAACTTGAGGACGGATAAGCAGGAACATGTGTAAGAAAGTAAGCAGATGCTGTACACACACCAGCCTTCTGCTTCTATTCAGCAGGAACACAACAGCGCAGATGTAATGCCTTCTCTTTGATAATTTAATAATACCGTATGCAAAATGGTTCCTGAATGCAGCACAGAGTTTGGGTTTAATATGTTCAGCCACGAGGCAGAAACTATATTTAACAGAGTAAATGTGGAGGAGGAGGGTGATTCTCCTGCAAAATGTATCTCTTTTTATATTGTCCACGAGTGATTATAACCTGATGTGTACACAGGTTTTATTCCACAAGGTGGAAAAACCAATGTGAAAAATGAAACAATATCCTCATATTTTCCACGGAAAACTTCCAGACTGAAGTGCTGACTCTGTCTGTCGACGTGACTCCACAGGATAAAAGATGACCTCATAGGTTAACTGTGGACATGATTTAAGAGCAAGAAAGTCAAACTCCTTCCTGCCACCACACCTTCTCAGCCGGGCTCTCCCTCGCCTCACCTGGAGCTACTTTGATGTGGGATAGCAGGTGGGCCTTGTGACCTCCGCTTGGAATGTGGTTTTGGGAACCAGGGGGCCAATGGGGGGGGCTAAATGGGCCATTGTTAGAGCCTGGTCCTGGGTTCCTTTGCCTGCAGGTACCACCACAAAGGACCACAACGCTGTAATCAAACCAGTGTTTGGCTGTCCTACAACACCCTTTATTAAAATACCTGGCGGAGAAATCACACTCAGGTCTACTTAAAGCAACACGGACGACATTTTCAAAATGCAGGATTTATTCCTTTATTTCTACACCATTAAAGTTCTCATTTAATCAAGAAACCCAGCTGCCAGAGACCTCTTTAATTGGTTGAATTTGCTTTTATTTTCCGCCTTGGGGATAAAATGTTGTCACAAATTGGCAATGCAAGAAAATAAATCCTACGCGTACAGCGGGAGACTCCTTCTGCCCTCGGGGTCTGGATCTGATCCTGGCGTTCCAAAGTCTGTGTGTGAGCCAGGAGGTGAAGCAGGAGAGGGGGAATCCCGTCAGATATCGCAGCTTCCAATACTGAACACCAATAAATGCCCAACCTCTGAACGCACGGTGGGAGAGGAGAGACGATCATCAGCATCGCCCTCTACTGCCCCACGAAGACGCAACAGCACACCAGGGAAATATTAAAAAAAGAATAAAGAGTTCAAAACCAGGGGAGAAAAAAACCCTTAAACCCACATCAACTACAGGTATGCACACAGCTTTCCTCTCTTTACTGTAGACTTCACAGCACACACACACACACACACACACACAAAAGCACACTGAAACAAATGTGACTGGGAATTATTTGGGTATTATTTGAAATCATGCACACGCCACATCTCCCAACACTGAAATCCTCTGGAAGATGGACCAAACTTGCGGAAGGAGGGCCGCCTGCTCCAGCCAGTTTTCTCAGCTGCTTCAAATTACCACTCCAAAGTTGAACGGCGCGGCGCGGGGACTTTGAAACACTTTCCATTTTCAGGCCTCCAGAGTGGCACTGCGGGAGCGGCACAACGCCAGCGAGAGGATCTCTTTGGCTTAGCGGGGCCGAATGATGGATGGCACATTTGCAAATATTTCACTGTAAAACATTTCACAGCACGTGCACGAGCGTCTGTGGTGTGTTTTATAGCACAACGCTCAGCGGGCAGTTTCGACACAGCACATTTATATGAGTGTATCGTTAAAACGCTTGTGTCGGAGGGCGTAATAAACAGGATGAAAAAAGGCAAAAGCAGTGAAAGCAGATTTAGAACGTAATGGCTTAAGAACAGGCTGGTAAATATCACGTGCTGTGGACTACACAGCGACTCAGTGGTGGTTTTGAAATTAAATTCAAGCGTAGATTCTGGTTTCAAGTGGATTTGACCTTCCTGATTTGTTCTTTGACCTGGAATTAAAAGTTTTAGGTCATGTTCGTCATCCCGGGCTCTGCTAAACGTGACAGAGGACAAATTAAAATGCAGACAATAACACTCAGCAATATAAAACCATCCCCATCCATTTACCTTGTGAGCAAAATGTAAAAAATCTAACTGATTTTATTATATTAAACGGCATAACTCTCTTTGCTTCAGCACCACTTCTGTGTAATATTGTAACAATGCCTGCCTGTTCAGCCTTGGCCGGTGTGTCTCGCGTGCTGAGCAAACACTGGTTTCGTTTTCAGTGGGGTCACTCTGAATACAGCAACCTTTTACCTCTTGACCTGCAGCCACCTCATTATTAGGTCTGCACACAGATTGGGAGGTCAGCTCACATCAGTAAACACTCACTTATTCCATTTCCACTTATCCTTATCAAAATAAAGACATTTAACAGATTGAAGAGAGGAGATTTAAGCAGAACTCTGTGTTGTATTACAAGTAAACCACAGCAAACCACTCTTAAGCAAGAAAACAGCCAATTCCCTTCAGTACACTTCACATTCCTTCAGCATTTAAATCAGCATGCAGTTCATTTTACAGCCCTCTCCCCCTGATTCTCCACAGAGGCCTTTTGGGGGCTTGAGCACACCCTCTCACATCCCATCATTTAACAGTCTTTGAGGTCACAGCTGATTCCTATTGGGCGGTAATGGCTCCCCCACTGAGCCTGGCCCAAGTCCCTGCTTTTACCAGACCTTTGAAGTGCTTGCACACGCGCCCATGCCCTGCCTCAGCGGAGGAGGAAGGGGTGCGTCTGGGCTGGTCCCGGCTGAAAAAAAGCCGTCTCCGGGTCTCCATACCCTCCAGGTGCGCCCGGTCTATTACCCTTACAACAAAAATGTGCGCTCTGTGACCTCCTCCTTTTGTTCGGTCGTCATTCTCCTCTGGCTGGCACCTGAAGAGAGGCGGCGACTGTTTACGAGAGCGTTAAACAGAGAACAACTTTTCTGGCTCTGTTCAAAGTAGCGTTCCTGTCTGTTAAAAACCATGAAATCCAAATTAAGGAGAAAAAACCTAAAATGAAAGCCTGCTGGTATTAATGGCCGCGTTGCAAAAAGGTCAGACAAAAGTGTTTTCCCTCTGTAGTCAGGCAGGATGAGAGGTCACATGACACAGAATTTACCTTTCCATGAGGTCAAAGCCAAGACAAACAAGAGCAGCAGAGGAGATTAATCTTTCACCGGCCCACATATCAGCCGGACCAACACGCTTCAGCGAGCCATTTGTTCCTGCATGTCACTCATAGACAGAAGCGGGCATCATGCTGGCTCCACATCACAGACATGATGTCATTCCAAAGCCTCACAGCACGTGCACGCAGCAGCAAAACAACGGGGATGGGGGGGTATTTCATGTCACGCACCACACGCACGCCCAAATGTCCAAATTCATGAATAAAACCATCAACGCAGACTCAAGTAAATAAAATCCCTGAGATCGGCTGATATGGAGAGTCACAAGCACAAACCATAGGAATAACAGCCAGGAGGAAACGTGCACAATAGCAGGGACTGTTATTCTTTACAGATGTTTTCTCACCGACGGTACCGACACTAAAGCATCTGCCTCCATATACACAACTGCAGATAACAAATCCACCCTAATCCCCCGATTACCTGACAGCTGTGTCGGACTTTAAGAGTTCTAAACGCTGATATCTGCACGTGGTTTAAACGGCATTTAAAGCAGTGCTGAGTGACCGGCCTGACGTGACCCTCGCCTTGTGTCTGCCGTCGCTATCACCTTAACCATAAACACAAGCCAGACCTCAGAGGAGGCCCCGCCAGCATTGCGTGCAGCCTTTCATTCATTTGCTTGTTATTCAGTGTGCTGTGGGGTCAGAGGGCACTTCAGTCCCGGTCACAGACACCCACAAAGGTTGTGGAAACACCCAACCGCTCTGAGATGAGGCACACGTGTATGCGCGCATGTAAACCTCTCACCTTTGTAGGTGGCTTTGGAACACGAGGGACAGGAGGCTACAGAGACGGTTATATAAATCCCAGAAGGTTTTCTCTTCACAGATTTCTGCGTAAACACGAGGCTACGCGAGTCTCAGACTTTACTGGCATCGCTCCCTGCTCGCACAAGGCAAAATAAGCCGAACAGACAGACCGAGAAGGGGGAGAAATCCACATGGGCTGAAAGAAAAGCCTGAACTCAGACACAGAGGAAGGTGTGGTTTGGAAAGTGACGACGAAGGCAAATTTATGTGCTGGACAATTGCGATGGAAACCTCTGTTTAACTGACAAATGACTGAGGTCAGTTTCTCGTGCTTGCGTGTGTCTGTGGTGAGGCCCTGACGAGGGAGGGGCAGCGCTGAGCCGACGGGCCCGGGCGGAGCCGGGCCTCGGCCATCACTCCCACATCCCTGATGGGAAACTGAAGACCTGGCTGACACACACTCTCGGCTGGCAAAAAAAAAGAACCTACGTAGTGAAAAAAAGGACGGGATGGATTTTAATTCTCTATCCAAATAAACCCCAAAACAGATAAACTGAGGCGAGTGGCGATATTTAAGGGCAGAAACCAGAGGACAGAGTCATTACACTGTAGTCGTTTGGATTTTTCAAATATATAAAATCCAAGACAACAACCTATAAAAAAAATACCCCAAACTACCCGGATGTGTAAGGAACGTGGAAGGAAGCTACACTTTCCCTGTACTTTCCCTGCGACAGCTCAGCACTGAGCGTCCTTCTACCCTAGCTAAACTATTCATGACCTTCACAGACACGTTGGAACCGTAACACATGTATCTTTCTATTGTTAGCGTCTCTGACGCAGGACACTGCTGCTACGCAACAACACAGATGTACACTGTTGGAGGTGATTGTGCTAAATTGCTAAACTGTTGTTTGTCTGCCAGTGTGTGTGTGTGTGTGTGTGGAGTGAGTGAGCCTCCACCATGTTTACTTGTTAGCACATCAGCATTGAAGGCATCAATTATGCGGAGTGATTAAACTGGGTCCGTCACGAATGCAGACATCCCACAGCACACACACTCGATCATTAACCGTCAGTCATTTTGTACTGAGCGCAACGGCAGCAGCAAAACCCTTTTACAGGATGTGTAAAAGCAAATAAAGGGGCTTCAGCTGGGCGTGGCGCACTGTGGCATGTGAACTCCAATGAATGCTGGGTATGTATATTATTGGAACGCCCCTGTCTCTGTGGAAGTGGGCACATATGGAGAGGGAGCTCTGATTCAGCTGTGGAGGGACATCTAATGACCAGCCCTGCACAGAACCACGAGTCCTCTGTGGATGCTGGGCACAACAAACTAAAGCAGCAAGCCCGTTTCAGTGCATTTTGATTAAAATCACGGATGCATTGGTTCCAGATGTACTGTAGCTAAATTCTGTTGGTACTTACCTATAAATGATGAGAAGGAATCAGCAGGTCAGCAGGGACATGAAAAAAAGACAGAAAAACATTATGAGTTGATTGCAACAGGATATAATTTAATACTTTCATTTTTAGCTTAACCGATTCCCCCGAGAGTATGCTAGCTGGAGAGCACAGGGGTTGTTTTTCATTAGGGGCAATTTTGCTTTTCTGCTCCTCCGAGAAATTCCTCCATATGTTGCAAAAGTGGACACAGACATCTCTGGCTTGCTCGCTCTCTGTGTCCCCTAAAGTGATTGTCTTTGCCACAACTTTGCAGGTGCCAGATTTAGGCCTCTGACAGGCTCACGTGCTCTGAAAGCAGCTCTAACACAGGGGGGGTGGAGGGGCTCACTGAGAACATATAAAGAAACAATCCTTGGTGAGCACTTTGGGGGGAAAGTGCGGGCCTGACTATTAAAGAGCCTGCTGCGCCTGGAGGCTCGTCTCGTGTAAGTGCTCCATGAATGGCTGGCCTGAGTACCGGATGCCAATAAGAATTGAAATCATGAGGTCACTGGTCATATCGCTGCAGACGCCGTCATGCTGAAAGAGCAAATATTCTTTGTGGCTATAAAACTGAACCTAAAGAGCAGCTATGCCCTCTAGATTTTGTACTATTTTGTGTGTTTCCCCCACCTCTAAATGCACCAGCGACCAGTCCTTTGCTCTGTCTTGGTCTTGCTTTGGATCTGTTCTCACGCCCCGACTGTGCGCTCAACTCTACTCCCTCCAAAAGTGCCGCAGCAGCATTTTGCTAATGATGGGTCGTGTTGTTATGTCACGATGTAAAATTAGTGGGTGCATCCAGTGGCATGGCATCCTCAGCACACGTCGGTCGGGTGTGCGGTGGCAGTTTTACGCAGGTCTGAGGGAATGTAGGCCAATCTCTATTTTCCTAAAGCAGGAGCATCTTCAGCAGCGTTTCCATTACTACTGAATAGCTTTCATTCACTACAGCTTTAATTCATTTATAGCTATTATTATTTATAGCTTTAATTTACTACACTGCAACCTTGCTACACTTTAATGGATAATAACTGAATATCTATAGTGACACTGTGCTAGTTTTATTAGTATTTACTATTAAACAAAAATGCTCTTTTATATGATATAAAGCAGTTCCTAAAGCATGTTCTACAAATACTTTTTAGTTGGTTGACAGAAGGCAAACAGTCAAAATATATGACTATATTTCAATCCCTCCCTCTGAGAAATAAACACAAATGATGGATGACAATAAAAACAACTACAGATCAGTGTAAACGTCAACACGAGTGACACGTGAAAACAGACCAGTTCCCAAAGCAAATAAAAAGCAAAAGGCAAACATCATTCAAATGCGTCAACAGCTCACCTGACAGGAAATGAAACACACCACACATCAATTATCCAGCCCTGAGCTACAGGCCTGTGCTTCTAAGCATGTAGCAGAGAAGCTTTGTGTCTTAATCCACACGGGTGTCTTTTCTCCATGGACTGAGGTCTGTTTTCCTTCCCTGCTCAGAGTTGTGGGTCTGTGCTCTCCAGCCACTTTGGGTGGCTCCACACAAGAGACCACCTGTGCAAAACTGCATCCGGTCGGGCTGCTTCTGCTGCTGTCCCCATTCCAGCAGATGGCTGCTCTCAGCAGACTGCAGTCAAAAAAGTAGACCACAGGAAACCTGCCTTTACAAATCCCAGGAACAAATTTTATCTGGACACAGCTCGTACCCACTCGCAGCGCTGCAAACTCAGCGTGAACGCCACGCTATACAATTACATTTCCCACCAACGAGAGCGGAATTCATCCTAAAAAAACGACGCTGTGAAGTCTGCGCGGTGGAGATAATAAATGACCTCGACTGCGACGGAGCTGTTATCACCGATTGTGGAGCCTAGCAGGGTTCGCTGTGGAAACAGTATACTTCCTGTCGTTTGTGCGGGGTCCCGGCGTGAGCAAAATACAACCAAACCACGACAGAAAGAGAAACGAGAGAGAGAACCCGGGCTCCTTTTTTAGGAAGTGGAGAGGCGAAATCAAAACAATTAAGCGGGGCTCTCGCATGGAGCACCTGTGGGAACGGCAGCCATGTTGGGAAATTACATAGGCCCTCAAATCTGATCCCAAAGCCCCTGCCTCAAATGCAACATCTGTTCAACACTGAAAAGGTTACAGTAAAACTTTGGAATTCCACTTCCAGAGCAGAGGAGGATCCTCTCTCCAGCTGAACAAACACCATATAGAGGGCTGGGAGGACATGTACATGTGTGGAGATGATCTCCACCCTGACCCTCTGCATGTGTGACGACATGATGATAACATGCAATCAGGACAGGAGACCTTCCAGAGAACGCACCAGAAAACCCACTCAGCAGATGACACAGATTGAGTTTTTATTTCTATTAAGTCCAACAAGGAAACCCTTTTTACCGAACTTCCTAACACTTTGAATTTAGTATTACCAGCTGAATGGGAATGTCTTCTGGATATGGTGAGATACATGGAGATATCTGTGAGCCACGAATAGAGGGAGACTTTTGAGGGTGTTGCCTGAGCTCCACGCAAGTGATGCTTCGATTTGTTGATTTAAATGGAGCTCAGGTAATAATTTACCAGCTGGTTTAACAATGGAAAGGTGTTGGGAGGAATCGTGGAATCCTGGCAGGTTACACCGGTTAACGATGGATACGGAATAAAATGCTGTTTGACCTTTTCATGTTGCACCTGCAGGAGCATGTGGGGGGAAAAAGCTGGATTGGTCCCGTGCTAAATATGTTTCGGGATGGGGGAGTGAGGCCAAGTGCTACACAGCTGACTGCCATCACATCTATAAATCATAGAAGAAGAGAAGCTCTTCCAGAGTTACCCAACCCTCCTTGGATTACATGCTTCAGCTGAAGGTATGTCCTGCTGAGGCAGCGGCTTTGCATTCATTTAGGAGTGAGAGTGCTGTCAGGCCTGTCTGCCTTTCAGTGAAACCAACCCCCCCCCAGAGAAACAACTGGTTTCAACCTAGCCTGTGGCATGCTGGTCATCTCGCCTGCCTAAATATCAGAAGTCAGCGAGGAAGCTTGAGACGGAGGTCTTTCTGATGCAGCGAAGCCTGTTGGAGCAGCTGCATTGTACTTCACACAGAGGGACTCTAGAGTTCCCAGCGGCACGTATTCCCATATGGATAGTGTTTCATTTGCAGCTTTGCCTTTCTGTGTCTTTTGTATACAGTTCTGACAACTTGGAGCTCCGTCTAATCAGCTGTATTTCTAACGGACATGATTCCCGATCACGCGTTCCCAACGCAGCTCAACTTCCCTGGCCTGGAAAGTCCTCCCTCAGTCTCAGACAGGCGCCATCCTTGTTCAGCCCCACTGCCATCTAGTACCATTACTATAGTTTCAAGAGGCATTCAAGTACAGATTTATAATGGGTAATGGTTGGGTATAGATGAGAATGTAATATCCAGCAGTTTCTGGGATGTACTGACTTTTGAATTTACTAAAAGGACCTCGTCTTAATCCGTGTTATGTTGCGCATAATTCAACAGATTAAAATCCAAAGATTTCAAAATGATGTGATGGTTATTGATGATGACGCATCCAAACAGATGAGCAGCGCGTGGCCAGGCTAAAGCTGTCCCGTGCGACTGATCAGGGGAAAACTGTGTTAAAAAACAGTTTTTTAACACGTCGCCGCGGTGACGCCTGTTGTTATCTGAAAGAGCCTTCCACCACATTTCATTGGACAGCCACATTTGAAGTAGCCAATAAAGATAAAGAGGTGTGTGTTTCTCTTTGTGAATGGAAGGTGTGTTTGGATCCAAAGAATGAAATCTGCTGTAAAGGAGATGCACTTTTATGAAGATTTCACCGGAGAGGTCATGCGTGTGCCGCCCTGCAGCACGCAGGAAAAGGGATTTCTTGATGTGCACATCAAACGTTGCTGCCTAGCCTCGTGTTTGTATTTCATTTTTCTTTCATCTGCTGATCTGTGGCTCCCACTCGCTCTGTGATCTGAGGATTTTATTACCTTAAATAGAAAACACTCCGGTCTGCTCGCAGCAGGCCTTCACATGAGCTTCCCAGGACGCTCCCAGCAGCACCGCCTGTCCCTTCCCATAACACGGGCATTAGGATAAACTAGGCACCAGGGGCCCGTAAAAGGGGGAAGGGGGGCATCGACAAAAGGCAGAGATCTGGGGGGATCAGCAGGGAGAGTGGAATTTCTTCATTACTTTCTCCAACTTCTTAAGCTCTGCCCTGCATTATCATCACATACACTTGTCACGGCTGCTCTGTGGACTGTTCACACATTAGTCTATACATGCAAACCACCTATCAAGCCTCCTATGCAGTTCTTACACCACGTGACATTTGTTGACAAATAAGAGAATCCGTGTATAACACTGTTATAATGAATTCTTTGGAGTAGAACTTCATGCATTCTGGGCAGAGGCTGTGCAGCAGTGTGACCACAGAATTCTGCAGCCAAACCCAGCGGAGGAAGAGGCCGCAAAGCTGTTAGACGCCATGTCACAACACGGGACATCATTCAGACCGTTCCTCCTCCAAAGCTTGAATGATTTTCTAAACAACAGGAGCCACAACGCAGCAAATGATCCCTCTGTGAGGCAGGGATCAACAAAGTTTACTCTCCGAATAGGATGCGGCTCAGGTTGTAAGATATTGATTTCAATCTTTTTATTTTTAACATCCTTCTTAGATTAGAAAAGACTGGATCGCTCCACGTCGATCGCTCTGATCCCAAACTATTCAAGTTGTTACTGGAAAAGAGGCGCTGGGACAGCCCTGCGTGTACCCGGGAGACTCTAACACAATCAGCGCCTGTTGCATCAAAGCGCCTCCATAATAACCCCATCGTACACATAATTCACAAGATTAGGGGTCTGTGCAGGCTCACACGGTGCATAAACATCATCAAAATAAGCATAACAACCAACTATATCAACAAGTGCACGGAGGGGCGCATTAGTGACGTGCACAGCGGCAGAGCAGACCTGTCACGGTCCCACAATGACAGTAATCCATGTCCCGAATGACTGGTCCACACTGTGCTAATAGAACACCGACATTTCAAAGATGTAGGCTTTAATGTAAAAGCTCTCTGCAGCTCATGATTCCCTGACATACAGCATGTTTCTGTTCAGACATCAAAATGAAAGCCATCAAATTTAAGATGGTGTAGAAAGCTGTGGATCCGAATCTGTCATCGGAACTGCTCCATGCTTCTATTCAGCATTACTGAACCTCAAATCTGCTTCCATCACAATGGTCTTATCTTGGGAGCCAAAGAAGCTCTACAAAATCCAAGGAAATGTGTCCCTAAGGCCAGCCAGTGGGCAGCTGTATATACAATTCTGATGAGATCTGCAATGTTTGTATATGCATATGCTTTCTACTGGGCTGGTTAATAAGCGGCAGATGTTTGTACATAGAAAAAAAGCTGCATCTTTACTAATTCTGAGCCTCACTTTAAATCTTGAGTTGCTCAGGATTAGGCTTTTGTAGCACTAAAGTCACTGAAGAAATGGGTCTTGCCTATGTTCATCAATTAAGCATTATATTTTTGGCCTTTGTCAAGAGCTCACTTATTTAACTTCCCAGAAAATACATCAGAACACGCTCAACTACAGTGGATGAAGTCACTGTCGGCACGGCCCTGTCTGTTATGTAAGAGGAGGCCAGAATAAAATACACATGACATCAGAGCACATGTGCAGAGGAGCTCCAACGCCCAAAAGACAGTCAGCTGCACTTCTCATCCCAGATTTGAACGGCTCATCAATAACAGGAAGACATTGAATCATCATTCAACCTTTCATAAACGAGGGTCGTTAACGTGTGCACAGCCTTAACACAGAGGTTCCAAATCCCCTTCAATTTCAAATAAAACACACACAATAGCTAATCTCTCACACTGAGGTACAAATAGCATGTCCTCGTGCTGTTATTGGCTACAAGTGCGTGCTCAGTTATCCAATGGCGCTACTCTCCATTGTTATTATGTTCTGTGCTCCTCATTCTTCTGCTTTTATTGCGTGTGTGTGCGTGTGTGTGTGTTGGAAGGGATAGAGGAGCAGCACCACACACGATGACTTCACTGTCTTGTCCTTTCATTGGCCTTCCCTATTTAGAAGTGTTACATGTCAGCCTCTACAGTGACGCGTCGCTCTGATAGTAAAACCGTCTCTTTTGCTCTTTCTCAAACACGCACGCAAACACAAAGACGCTCACACACAGACAGTGTTTTCATGTTTCATTTCTTTCATAGTGATCTGCCTTTCTCTGTGGAAATACAAACTGGCAGCTTCGGCTTAACTCTCCAGGCAGCTAAAGTCTCCAGGCAGCTCCAGTCCGCCCATCCTGAAAGTCCTGACCAGACTTTCCATGTCTCCTCTCCCTCCTGAAATCTCCTGCAACTTGTGTGAGAGCAACCTTACCAGACTAAACTTCAGGCAGGTTGTGCAGAGCAGCAAGCGGGTGATCTGGGTGCAATTACTCCCACTTTCATTTTAAAATTAGTGTTTTAACGGGCAGCTGTAATTTTGACCAACCTTCATGCTCAGTATGATTGCAAACGTGTGCCAGGAATCTGCTGTGTTTATCCAGGGGAAGAGGGGGGCAGAAGAAAGAGAATCTAGTGTTTAATCTCATCTAGATGCATCATGTTACAGTTTACTCTGATTTTCTTTGGAGGCTGTTCCACACCCATTAATTCACCCTGGACTTTCTGGACCTTGTTTGTCACCAACTGAATCATACTGATAGAGCTGAGACAGAAACATTCTTTAATTATATGAGTCATTGACTGTAAAAGTCACAACTTTGATAACCAATTGCGATTACAGGATTACAGGAAGTACACAACCCCTTGTTTTACAAAGAACTTCATTACCATTTCTTTTTTTGTTTTATTCAACTTTTGAGTTGCTCCTTTGATAAGATGAGTGAATATTTTATGGTTTCACAAATGTCTTTAAGGTTGAAAATTCAAAAAGTGAATACTGTTGAGAAATTTCAAGACATTACAAGTATTCCAGGACATAATATATTTGGCCACAAAGTGGTTTGTGTGGGTTATATAGGCTGCTTCAGATTTTCCACCCAGTCTTGGTTTAATGTAAGTGACAGTTACAAAGTGCTGATGCACACAAAAGATTTAAGTGATGATCAACCAAATTTAAAGATTCTGTCAGGGGGAAGCAAGACATGTGTAGGCTGGAAATCTGCGTGTGGGGGTGGTGGGTCAGAGATGTCTTCTCCACATGTGACAGACCCCAGACCCAGCACTCAGTTATGCGCGACAACCAACCCCTCCCATTAAGGGAGCTTTTGGGAAGGCTCATTGATTCATTTGTGAGAACCCCTTCACATTATCCAAGATCTCTTTCCACCACTAATCACTGAGTGATAATTAAACCTCTTTTGTTAGGAATACCACAGCTTCTTGGATATTCATTATTGGTGTCTCAGCGTTTCGCGGTCAGACATCCTGCAATCATTGAAATAAATCTGCAAACAATAAATGTATGATAGTGGCGAACTCTTCCATTTCCCCTCAACTGTTCCATGTTATCCTTCTTGTGTGGTCAGGAGGCAGCTCAAAGAGGCTGCAGGAATGCATGCAGAACTGAAGGCCAACAATGCTTTTAGAGCCATCAGAATCTTGAAAAAGGCACTTGTGCAGTTCCTGTGTGTTAGAATAAACTTTCTCAGGAAGATAAGACGTCCAACTGCCACATGTTCCAGAATTAAGAGGTAAAATAATACAAACAACATGGATTAAAGCATAAAAAAGCATAGAAGGCCACAATTTCTTCCACTTTTCTAACTAAGCAATAGAGACAAGCCCCTGTCTAAAAAATGAATGGCTTACACAATGCAGGAATGACCCTGGGAAGTGGCTGTGATTAGTCTGGCTCCACTGGGCACGATCACAGCAGGGTGAACCTGGCTCAACAGAAACGCTCACAAGGAGGGAGGGGGGGGGAAGGGTCTTCTATCCTTTTCCTGACAATGATTGCTAAGATGATAGTGACATCAACTGTGTAGCAGCACGCAGTGTGTGCAGATCTGTGAACGTTTCTGTGGGACCAAGGCTTCACGGCCGTACTATCATCGCAAGCTAAGGGCGTTTGATACCAAGTTCTCCAATGAGGAAGGACATCAAGGTTATTACCAGCAATAAAGTCTACATTCATTTACTGTGACTTCCTGGAAGCTGTTAAAGATGCAGAGACAGAAACAGGGGAATAATGTATAATATCACAATATTCTTTTACTGTATAACTTAAAACAGACACTGAAATGGTATCAACATTGCTCATAGTACTAGAAACTAATGAATAAATAAGGCGAAGCTCAGGAAATGTGTTACCGTAACGAGCCAGATATTTTCCCTGACTTTGAGCACCACTACAAATGGAGTTAACTATTGTATGTCCTGGAGTGAGAACTGGGAGCTACTGGTTTGAGAAAGACCCATTAACTCTCAGCATTTCTGAAAAATCCAAACTGTTCCTTTAAACCCGCCATCTTATTTGAAGTACCGGTCAAATAAACAGGCCTGCGTTTGAGTGCAAGCTGGCAGATTTTTTGAATAAAAACATATGTGATTAAGATGCCGCTTGGGTCAGCGGCTCTGGCCCACAACACACCAGATGTCACTAGCGGCTGTGCAGGAGGAGCTTGTGATTGAGTCTGAATATTAATGAGAAGAAAGAGGGCTTTTCCAAACGCTTTATGTTTGTCCCAATAAGGGTCACCGGCTTTGACGGCAAACTTCACAGAGACAGAAGTGTGTCACCGAACACGGCTCGCCCTTCAACTGGGAGATTAGGGCCACAAAGTGTCCCAGATTAAAGAGCTCCTTTCGCTCTTTTCTTCTCATAAAAACTGTGTATTGTTTATTCTTTATAATCTGTAAAATAGATTTTGAGCTCTGCAAAGTTAAAGTGCTTCAACCACAATTCAAAGCCGTTCCTGGCTGAAAGGCCCGTGGCTCTGAGCCACCGCTCCTGATGAGATAGAAGGAAGTGCTGAACGGAGTATCAGGCATCTGGGAGGATCAGCGCGGTTCTGCCGATACCGCTGGCAAGTTTCAGCCTCAGGCCAATATATGCTGCTGGCATCTGCAAACGCTCACAATCAAGCTTTTCTTTAAAGAAAAACAATACATGGGAGGAGAAGTGCCAGATTATTATTTTTATCATAAGAACAGGGGAACATGTGAAAAATGCTGTTTTAGCCTTTTATATATTATCACAGTCTGCAGGCAGTTAGTTTAAGCTGAAAAAAAATTATCCTAATTTATAGCATGTCTCATTTTTTTTTCTTGGCAGCCAAAGAAGTGTTGTTTTTATACTACTATTTCATATTCTGGATTTCAACATTGGTATTTTACTCTTGGCACAATATTCATCACAGTTCCGATGCTCATGTGTGCTTGTCTCCTGTACAACTGTATTTATGAACAATGTACACCCGACAATAATCATGGTGCAGCTACTCCTGGAAGCTGGTCTATAGTTTGTTTAAGGAGGGAAATGATATATCAGCAGATTGTGGTTTAAACGTCTGGCACCTGCTTTGTCATAAAATCTGGAATTGCGATTTTATAACTGATAGAAATCACGGCCACACACTCAGTTCCTCCTGTTCAGCCATCACACATCCCCTCAGAAAGTAAAAGTCCAGACGGACAGGTCACATCTGTACTGGATCCTCTGTCACGCTCTTTATTCCTTCACCCTGGGGGCTCTGGGAATGTCGAGACTATGCTGCTGTCCCCCCCTTTCTTCCCTCCACATCCAATTCCTGATTTTCAAACCTATCGGCTGTGACCAACACAAGCTGTGCTCTGTGTGAAAGGTGAGGTGTATCTTTATCCTCTGATAAGTGCACGGCCCAAAAAACAAAATAGGACTCGAGCAACTTATGCAAATCACGTGGTGACATGAAACACATAATAGACGCACACAATAATCCACAGGATCAAGCGCATATGCAAATGATTTCCATTGACTCAGCTGTTGTAGTGTGTGTGCGCGTGCGCGTGTGTGTTCCAAGGGGAAAAACCACACACTCACTTGGTCGTTACATGTGAAATTCCAGGGACAGAGGCCGAACCTCATGTTTGATGTCTTATCATAAATGTGTCCTTTGAGGACCTGGAGAAAAGGTTCTTTGTGTGCACGTTGAGCAGCACTCCCACAGATCCTTCCTCGTCAATGCCAGCGGCGCCAAACAGCACATCCATGGCGATAATCCCCACTGTCAGCGCCTGTAAATTAGATCTTCTTAACCGCCACAAATAATGCTACATTTAACAGCTCGCTTCCACTTACAGCTACAGATGTCAACAAACGAGCGTGGGTGAATGGAGCTCTTTGGAATGAAAGTCTCTGAGGGCATTAATCAACCCGCAACTGCCAAACAAAGCAATTATTATTCCATTCTAAAGAAAAACACAGGTGCATTTCTACTCATAACCACACAGGTCACATAAAATTTGCTGTTAAAGTTCATCTGTCCTTATTTTCTAAATGGAGATAAAGTGTGTTGATTATCCATTAGCATCCATTTCAAGACTTTGAACACTTTGAGTTGTGGCCTACTTCAACTTGACCACGTTTTTGCATCTCGGACACAGCAGCTTTGCCCATGAAGCCGCAGGCGCGACACCTGGCCCAAATTAAATTGAATTAAAAGACAATCAGAGTGCATATTTCACAATGGGCGGGATGGGAGTCGAACCCCTGACCCCGGGTCAGTGCCATCGCCGATGAGCAACAAAGACCTGCGTTGAAGATACACACTTTGCAGATGGAGAATGAAGAAGCAGCTGCCAAGTGCTTCAGAGAGAAGAAGCTCTGCATAGTTCTCCCTTATAGCATGACTGGTCACGCATGACGTCAGGGGTTCAGGCATGTACGTCTGTGTGCCACACATGTATTGTTTACTGTGAGGAGCAGAGGAGCCCGATGTCACATCTCAATATGGCAGAGTCATCTTTACATTTTTCCTGACACATCAGTGTACTGTTGCACTGTTTTTTTTTTCTCCACGATTTTAACTGTTTTCTGTTTCTCCTTGAAAATAGGAATAAATCATTGGTTTCATTAGGTTTGGAGAGCTGTGGCATTTAAATTAAAATGTTCTGAGGTGGTTTTACTCCCTTGCGTGAAGGTATAAACTAATGGTTGTTTCACAGATGAGGAGGGCTTCACAGGGGAGGTAAATCACTCCTGGACACCTTTGCTTCGGTTCATTCCCAACATCTCATGTTTCTCCAGCGTTCTTGTGGCAGAGGTCACAAAAACAAAAGCTGTGGGAAATGCAGTCGGTCGACTGAGGTTGTGCAATAATCAAAGAGAGCCTAACAAAACAGTCTTTGCTCCAACATCACTTTTGGTGGAGTCTGATCACTTTTGCTTCCCCTTTTGATAGAAAATAGCACCATCAGCTGTGCACAGTATTGACTTAGCCTGTTAGCTGTCTGGCAGATGCATCCTGATTAAGATCAGGATCAGTTTTCCTTTAGTTTGTAGAACCCAGAGGAGAATGTACAAATGCCTAAGACATTAAAAATGGAAACACAAGACATACAATAAACACAACAATGGCTCATTTAAATCCTTTAACTATTCCCCGTCTTCTGTTTGTGTTGTTCATGAGCCAAAGTGTTCTCAAAGTGCATGTAGAGAGCACCACCACCACCACCACCACCAAGGTTAGAGAGAACATAATTCGCTAATGATAGTGCAGAAAGAATTCTTTATTTTGCAGCAGCTCAGCTGCCGCAGCGCTGGGCTTTGCTCAAAGGAGTCAAACAGGTTGAACCATTCTTTGGAAGAACACCAGTGTCAACAATATGAAGAAATAGCAGCACCAAATAGGGTGTGAGAACCTCTGCATCATATGGACCTGTCATGCTTCGCGCAGTAGCAAAAATTACAGTTTAGACTAATAATGATAATTGATGATTGACGTGAAATAACCTCAAACTCATTGGCCAGAACACGTAATGGGTAATAAAACAAAGAAGGATCTTATTTTAGCTCTAACTGCAGCTTGATAACTTGTTACAAGATACATGTTTGTAGTTTCACTTTCACTTTAGTTTGCTGGTTAATAATAAGCCCTTCAGCCTTGCTCCTGATCGCATATTAATATTATATTATTATTATTATAATTATATTATATTATAATTATATTATTATTATATTATTAATATATCGCATATAATATTCCTGGTAGATTGGAGAAAGATTTTCTCAGATTTCCTGCATGTGAAAATCTGCCCACAGGTTGCCCGTAATATATAAAGAGCAGTAACTAACAAAATACTTCCTTAGCTCTCTAAGGGACTCACCTTTGCCCTAAATTCACTCAAGTTAAAGAGCCGTTTCCACAAAAAACACCGTAAAATGGTGCAACAAAAGCCAGAACAAGTGCTATTCAAGCCCAAATGGCCTACAAACAAGAAAAGTCTACACAGCTCCAATTAGGCCTTTACTCCCTAATTCAGCTCCGTAAACAGGAGATAAATTGTCTGTTGATCTGTAAACACACCTCAGTCACCTTCAGAGCCTCAGTCAAAGCCTTGGCATCTTATAATTCCTTGCTGTGGATAAAACAGTGGTGGAACAGTGGTGATCCAAAGATCAGGGCAGCATAGATGCCCCTCCCCATATTCTGCAGTCTAAACCAAGAGATCAGACGCCCGTAATCTCCATTGTCCCGTACCGTGTAGACGACAGGGTCTCACCGTGGCCCACTTTAACAGGCAGGGCCATCTGCAGAGTTACAGATGGTCCCGGTAATGTCTCCCAGGTTCCCACATTTAGACGGAGGGTTAACCTGATATGATCCAGTGGGGGAAAAAAAGGAGAAAAAGGCCACATAAACACAGCACGAGTGCAGAACTGTGAACTCATCACAATCCACAAGCCTCACCCCTGAGTGTGTATTATCTTTTATAATCCAGAATAACACGGGCGCTGTTTCTCACACCACATCCATGTTAAATCACAGCTTTGCATCCACAACATGGATTCCCTACAACCCATATGCTTTTGATTACAGTGTGTTCTTCTCATCTGTCAGACTCTAGATGTGTCTGATCCACCTCTTTGTGCCGGACCACTAGAAACACACCCAGAAAAACCAGACACTACCTAGCACAACTCCCACCGGTTCAGGACCCACCCTGTTCAAACTAACACGGTTCCCCTGGTGAACACAAACACAAAGTCTTTACAACGTGACTGAACAGACTTTGATGGAGGTGATAAATGAGGCTGTTTTGTTCCCATATGATGCCACCATGTTGCTCAGTTTGACGCTGAACAATTGGACAGGCAGGACAGCAGAGAGTTAAGTAGGGACACACTTAAAGGACACATGTCGTGAAAGAATTCACATCAATGGCCCTCAACTTCTTCGCCAAGTGGGTTCAACCACTGCATTTCTTCCTTTAGACGCGGCGCTGCCAAGGTAACTGTTCAGGGAGGCTTTTTAGCGAGAGCTGTATTCAAACGTCTCCTGATTGGCTCTCGGACGTCAAAGACACAAGCCTTTGCTTCCAGCACTGTGGCCTGGACTTGATGTTAAGACGGAGATGGGTGGTTGGAGACTGGGAACGCTGATGGGCATGGCCCGGCTTTGTGTCCATCACTGAGAGGTAATGAGACATACAAAACCTCTGAGCAGACAGCCAGCTGGCGGGCAGCTCGCCTGCAGAAAGAGGTCTACGAGGGTAGGCCTTCAGCCCAACTTGGGTCTGTTTCAGCGTGGCAGACGTTCAAGCCTTGTTTTCCATTTCCTTTGCACAAGAACGTTTATGTCTGGACCTCAGACAGGCGTGTGTGTCTGTATTTCCTGTGGCGATCATCTGAATCACCTCTGCTGTGACTTACTTGTGGGTGGTGCCTCTGGGGAGGCCTTTGGACCCAGTTCAGACCTGGAGTCAACCACAGGCCTTTGAGTCACCATTAGGAGTTAACTGGAGGTGTTACTGGTCAATACATTCTGGAGGGATTGACGTATATAGAGAATGGGATGGGAACAATGACATTTTTTCGTATTTTTTAATTTCAACTATACTTCTGACAATCAGAGACGGATTCAAACAGTATCAGAAAACTGTCTTTGTTTATTAGCTTTGTATGAGCACCAGCTTCTAGTATTATCATTACTGTATATAGTAACGTCAGAAAAACACTTTTAAGAACAAATGTGTGCATTCTGGCAGTTTCTGTCTTGGTTATGACACCAAACAGCCAAGTTCTCAAGTGCTGGAAGTGTCGGTGCAGCAGATGCTCTTTCCCACAGACAGACTGATAAACACCATCACTGTGGGGACTAACGGGCCCTTTCAGTGATCAAAGGTTCTACGTATGAAGAGAGACAAGCACCAATGAGAATTCCTAAAACCTATATAATTCCTGAGCGACATCTGATGAGGTTAAGGGCTTTTTCCGAAGGGAAGTATTCCTGAAAGTATTGCTGCAGGAAGGGAGTCTAAATGAAAGTTCTAATGAAAGATGCCTTCCACTCTTGGAACTCCCAGGCTGACAACCAACACAGGGGCTTATCAATTAGTAACAACAACGGCACTGGCCTCAGGTACTTTCCTGCAACATGTTCAGCTACTATTTCAGATGCAGCCTGAGGGAATTCTCTGCTCAGCCTAACTCACAGCAGGCTGACCCTCCGTTCGCTCTGTGACGCAACACAAGCCAACAGCCCTCGCATTTCCCAGAAATGACTAGCCATAAAAAGTTATTTCCAGCACCTATTTCTCCGGGGTCGGACTAAAAACAAAACCAAAAGTATAATAAATGTTTAATTTAGGACACATGGACAGCTAAGCCAAAGTCTCCCCTCGTAAGTGAAAAGTTTAATCTGCAAAAACTGTACAGAATGTTTGCAGCTGCTATCCAATGTAGCATCAAAAGAGTATTTAAGTAATGCCTGTTGAGATTATTTGATGGCCTTTACCCTCACCAACCGTATTTATAACTTTACTCAAATAAATGGGAACGCGCTAAAATTTTCCAGGCCATTTTCCTGCTGCATTAAGTGTTCATCATTCATCCACTTTAACAGCAGATTAGTACAGTAATCATCCCAACATATAAACCTAAAGGAAATGAATTTATACAATACAGTATCATTAGAAGTGTAAAGACACATTTCTCACAGATGTAGCTGCCAGGACAGAGTGATTCTCATAAAAGCTGAGCAGCAACTATGACAGAGGGGAAAAAACGGGGTTTTCCCAAAAACGACCTCATTTTTTCTCTCCATTTTGACATGTTCATTGTTTTGGGAGTATAGACGCACAACAAAGCTGTTGACTATCACTAATAAGCACCCAAATAACTACTGATGCTTGGCTTCATGAGTGTAAACAATAATTAGCCAAGGCATAATGAGACTATTGTTAAGAGTATAAATGCCGAGGAGACGCGTAAATCTGGTGGAAAAGAAGCAATATAGCATTTATGTCTTCAAACAGCCATCAAACTCCAGTGGACGTTCCCTCTAGGTTACACCACTTCAGAGAGTACAACCAAGAACCCAGTAAGAGCATCAAATGTTAACTAGTGTAACCAGAACCAGCCATTCATTTTAGGTTGACTGCTGGTAAGTAAATTAACAAAACCATTGCAAGTCAACCAATTTTGTGCCATTTTTTGTACAACCCAGGTCAGTGTCTCCTCAGTGGGGCTGCAGGGAGCCGGTCTGGCTGAAGCTCAAAATTAGAAACTGGGATACGATGAGAGAGAGTGAAAGAGAGAGATAGAGAGAGAGAGATGCCTGAGGAAGCAGGCAGGCACAGAAATTACTGGCAAGGGAAAAAGATGAATCCCGATGGCAAGGAAATATCCTACTCAAGGAGAACAGAAAGTGGGGGAGGAGCAAAGGCCAGTGAAAAGGGTGAGCTCGCGTGTGCTTCCAAGCAAAGTTGTCTGGGTGGAGAGGGGACATCCTAGCATGCTAACTTATCCAGGAAAGACTGTAAAGAGGCCTCAGGTCATTCTCAGTTGTGAGGCATTTAAAAGATGCACATCTGGCAGAAATCTGAACTATGAAGAAAAGACGTGTAGAAAATCCCTGCTGGCTAATAAATCATTGATTTACTGTGTGAGATCTCGCCTTTTCTGTGACGCAGAGCTTGTGCCGGGAGGAAAAAGTTCATTAAAAAAACCAATCACGATGTCAAAAGGGGCTTTAAGGAAAGGTGCTGATGTGACAAGAAGCAGAGGAAAAATAGTCCTTATCCAGGGCACAACAGGAAGTAGATAACACGGGTAGGCTGGCTTTAAGTGGTGTTTATATGAGATTGGCAGCCAAAGGATGCCAAATATACATGCATATAACATAACCCTGCATATCCATGAGTGCTATCCTAAACTACTCCACCCTCACCTCCACTGGTGCTGTAATCCATCACTTGGAAGGTGGTAGGAAGGACATAAACATCCTTTTCAACTTTCCAGATTCAACCCGGTTGAGCCACTCAGTCGTCCACAGTGGCACAGCGAGTTCACATTCCAGTCAAATCCCAGTCTAAACACCTGCATGGCAAAGACTGCAAACCCACACATGGTTCCTTCCTCTTAGACCAGCTCAGCTCTCAATTTCCCCACCGCCCACTTTTCTCTTGCCACTCAAGTGCGTCTCAGTATCAGATGAAACAATCTCTGAAAAGTCTAATTTTGCAGGCGTTTAGCTGCGCACACTTGAATGCAAGATAATGAAAGAAAAGAAGTGTCTTCAGAGAGCAGGTAGACATCACATATGTTTAATAAAGGTTTTATCTGTGATTTCCTTCTATCCTCCCACAAGAGACCGAAGCGATTCTCTTAGGGGGCAGTTAGAAATGCGAACTAACTGGATTTTACTTGACTTTTTATCCTGTCTTCAAGGAAAAAATCTGAGGGTATGTCTTGACATTTCTGAAAGATTAATTCATTGCGTAATAGTTAAGCCAGTCTTTGTGATGTGATGGTAGTGGGGCTGTGGAGGATCCCACAGGCATGCTGGGAGATCATATCAGGGATGCCAGCGCTGGCGACTGGAGAAGCTGTTGGCTAACGGCAGCAAAACAAAGGCAAGGCGCTGGCATTTTAAAGGCTGCTTTGAGTCGTCAATATTTCTCCCGGTTGCCACGGAAAAGAATGTGGGGACGAGGTGTCGTAAACGTTGGGCTCCACAAAGGTCAGCTCAGCCTAAATACAGGTGTGCATTAACCAGATATCTGGCCAAAGCTTTGCTTTCTTACATAATACTGTGTTGTGTAGGTCGCCACACTTGACAACTCTGTGAATTAGTGTAAAAACAAAGCAACGTTATTATGCGTTAGGAATGAGCTGAACTGGAAGAATCTTTTGAAGTATTAAGTTGAATCTGACGGTTTAACCATTCATGGCCCTATATGAGGGTCTTGCCGGATCGCTGACCTGTAGCTGTTCAGCATCATGTCAAACATTAAATCCACCCTAATTGGCTGCTGAAGTCTTTAGAGACCGAGCGATAAGCAAGATGGGGGCGGCTGTGTTTGCTCTTTGTGTTGTGTGTAGGGGGGATGAGGGACGGTGGGTGGGTTATCTGGCTTTTATGGTCGAGGGGTGACTTTCCACCTCCTTTTAAGAATAAGCTTAATTTGTCATGGCAGCCCTGTGGCCCACACTCAGAGCTCTATAGAGTGACGACCACTGGGAGTCTTATTTGATAAGAGGGAAAAGAAGGGACACACAAACAACCCTGAAGGCAACGAGAGAGTTTACCTTCGTCTCTAATTCCTGCAGCAGCAGCAACAACCTGGTGCCTGCAACAAACGGGAGACAAACACAAACCCTGTTGTATATACCTGAGAATATACACGAGGGCAGAAGTGATTTAGGTGAATGAACCATGTCCACGTGCAACCCACATTCAGAAGCACTTGCTCTCGTGGAGGGTCCAGCCACAGGAATGTAAAGTGTAATCACTTGCACGTTTCCCTCAAGCAACTTCAACCTAATTTAGAGAACACCTCTATTCATAAATAAACACGACCTCATCCTACTGAGTCCCATCGCCCCCTCGTTTTTCTCTCTCTCTCTCTCATCACAGCGGTCTTGCAGGCCAATTTAGGGAACACGTGTGGGGTGCAAGGTCCCTGAAGTGCAAGCGAGCGGTGTGGTTTCCTGGTCGTTGGCTTCTTGGAATGTTTGACTTGACAGAAAAGGTTCAGAAGAAACCACTTCAATCGTGCGCTGAGCAACAGAGGGGGCTACGCTGCTGAAACACAGGCAAAGTTAATGTGAAGCTGTCAGTATAACATGGACAAATGACCCTGGTATATAAAAAAGTGCTGCTAGTGAACAGACTGAGAGGTTAATACCAGGCTACAAGCTGAAAACTGAACCAAATCACTATAGTGGAGGGTTTGGACAACATCTGAATGAAGGCAGGAGGGCACGGCATCTTTTCTGGCTGGGAAGAGGGGGAAGGTACGGGAATAAATGAGTGAGTCTTTGAAATCTGCTCTATAATTAGCAGGCGTATTATATCTGCAGGTTGTCAGGACCTGCAGAAATATGCTGATGTTTCTGATAATGAGAGAGGGGTCGAGGCTCTCGCTGCTTTTCCAAACATATAATCCAAGAATCACTGATGTATTTCTTTCATTTAAGTCTCCCCTTTTGCTGTCGGAAAGACAGAGCCCGGTGCCATCTTTTCTCATCTATCCCAGCCACAGTTGACTTTACTAGAGCCCAGAAAAGCTCTGATTTCACTCACTGATGACAAAGATTATCATTCACGCATGCTTTAGGATCCTAACGCAGACCGAGTCAGCGTGCATTGACTTGTTGTTGTGTCCTCACTTTGTAAATCAAAGTCCCAGTAATGGCTGGAGTGAATCAATGGAATACGAGGGAAGGACAGTCAGCAGCCTAATGTGTTTTCCTGCTCCGAGCTACTCTCGTGGAGTTTATAGTAGTAGCACAGATGATACATTACAGCGCTCCCGTCCACAGAAACACTCGGCCCCGGCCACACGGCTCGCAGACGGTACTGAAGTGGATCACTGAGAGACTGCGGAACATAAATACATGGCGCTCATTCCTACTCAAGAGGTTGTTTAAGCGTGCGGTGAAGTATCTTAGATAAAAACACAACATGCCTTTAAGCAAATAAGGAGCTTCAGGCTCGTGTGTTTTCTTAAATCTAGGGCCACGAGGGGTTAAGGAAGGAATTACTGAAGCTGGAGTCAGTGTTCACTCAGCACTTGACAGCTCTAATAACTTTAAAGGGACATTCACCACTTTACTGACTGAATAACAAGTCCGCACATCTTTTCTAGCAGAAGGACATGAACGGATTTCCGGTTTTGCTGTATTGTTCTTGGTTTAATCTTGAATATTTAATATTTGAACACAACAATAATAATGAAAGGGAATGATGAATTTCCTGTTCTGACTGCCAGTAGACAGGACAGAAAGTATGTTTGTCATCTAACATGTATGCTCTTGTGTTTAACGTTGTTGGGAACTGCACCTTTGAGTGCATCCAGTCTTCAAAGGGATGGTGAAAGACACGTGTTGTGGGACCAGAAAAGCCCCGGAACCCCTTGCAGCCATGAGTGCAGCTCATCCAGGAGCACCAAGCCTGTGTAACTTAAACCCCAGCAGAGCCAGGACGCTGATCAGAGAGCTGGAGCGCTCCTGTCTGTCAAACACCGACCCTAGTGGGTGTTACACAAGTATAAGTGTGTAAATGTGTGTTGAAGTGAAAGGCAGAGGTTAAGAGACTAGTGGGAAATGTGGAATTGTGTCAATTGGATTTTCCGAGTTTTCCTCTTCACTATCCATTTAAGTGCTGGGGATCATTTTGTTCCTTTGGCCGTTGGATATCGGAGGCTGGAATTTTACTTCCAATTACTCAAGCGCGTTGTGCTTGAATATTTTTGTACCGTGCTGCCCGTGCACACCCTACAGCAGCTGTGTAACCTTTTCAGAGACTCACTACCTGATTCTGCACAATTCAGCGTGGCATCTGCAGCTGTGTTCCGTAGCAGCCGACCCGGAGACAGGACACAGTCACATCATAAAAGCCCGCACCCACCCACGGAGAGCTCTATTTACACTGATTGTCATTCAGATTAGGGAGGACACTGTTGTTTATGGTTGCCCCTGACACCATTAATATGAAAAGCACAATTAAGAGTAATTAGGCTTTTCTAGGAAAAGGAGGTTAGCTGTTGGAAGTTGCACGCAGACGTCCTGCGTGACATGCACCAATATAGGTTATGATTCCATCCCAGTATAACCTGGAATGGCGCTTCTGGTATGACAGGCATATATGCAATGTTTAAGCTTAAGCACATGCTGGGTTCCCAACAAAACGAGACAAACAATGATCTGTGGGAAAATAAATAAAATAAAGCCGGGGCGCGCTGTCACATGCATGCACCCGTTATCACCGTGTAACGACGGATCTCTACGAGCAGCAAACACAAACCGATGGAGCCACTTTTGATCAGGCTCAAACTGTGTTTGTGTCCAAGCAGAAAATCGGACTCTCCGAGTAACGACGTCCCACCGCCGCTCCAACCCAACCACGAGGCCTGCGAACAACCTCTGCAGACACCAGGAATGAGAAGACAAGTGGTGGTGGTGGTTGGGGGGTGGTGGGGGATACCTTTAGGCTAAATAACCAGTCACAGACCAGAACAGGAAGCAGGGACTATGGAACATGCGAGGACATGCTGAACCTAAAGCTGGGACAGATTCACTGGGCTATGTCCAAGGGCAGAGGAGATGCTCTTTAGGTAGACTGCAGAACCCGCTGTAACACACACACACACACACACACACACACACACCACACACACACACACACACACACACACACACACAGAGTATCATATCACCTCTTGTTTGTGTGTGTGTGTGTGTGTGTGTGTGGGTGGGTGTGTGTCCAGGGGAGGGGGTGCGGGAGCCTGCCGGTGGCCACATGCTGCGATATCTGGGTAATGAATTCTTAGCTGTGGCCAAGGAAAGTTCAACAGGAGGAGCAGGAGGTCAGCAGAGCATCGTTTATAACCGAGTAACTACAAAGAAGTTGCGTTTTGTATCGGCTGAACTTTTTAACTACTCCTCAGACCAAAGTGCGTCATCGCCAAAAATCCACCTGTAACACAACTAAAATGCAAATAAAAAAAAGGATTTGAATCATCTTGAGGCTTTGGCCCATCAAGAGTAATAGATTAATAATAAAAGTAATAAAAGTGCGTGGTTATTAGCACAAACAAGAAGAATATCCCCGCTGTCACACGCCCATAGCCCGGTATTAAAACAACACAGCCATGTGATTAAATGCTAACGTAAACAAACGCATATTAGCCCTAAAATGAAAGAAAGGCTTCATTCACTGTGTGTAAATATTAGTTCTGCGATGACCTGCACCGGTTCGACCCACGTCCAACTCGCTGTAAACTTAGTTGAATGCATTTTCATCTGCGCCAGTCATTTAAAAGACAGAGTCGCGGAGTAAAGTAACGCGTTACTCACGCACTGCCTCCTGTTTGGGGTCCAGTTCGGAACAAGTGTGTTGAAGTTGGCCAATTCTGCCCTGAAGCCCCCTGACTCGCTGGTTGGTGGTGGTGAGGTCGGTCTCCAGCTCCTGGAATATGGAGCAGGCATGTTTGGCCAGGTCCGACAGCTGTCGCAAGGTCCGGGACAGAGCCACGTTACTGATGGAGACCAGATCCTCGAAAAGCAAGCTCTCCTCGTTCGGGATCTGATACCTGCACAGCAACTGAGGCTCCACTATTCGTTTGGCAAAAGGCATGTTGGTTCGGACCGGGGTGTAAATCCAACAAAAAGTGGCTGAAAAGTGAGCAGAAAGCAGTTCTCTCCCCTCAAGCCCTGCTCCGCTTTCTGCGGATTCAGCTGCGGCTGCCCCTGCCGATGCCCCCCATCCTTGCAGTGGTCACGGAGGACTGTGGTGCTCCTGGCTGCGGCGCCGGGTCATCTGCCGTCCCGAACGCGGCTGCGGCGTGTGGCTCCGCTCGGAGCTCCAAACTGGAGGTGGTTTTTAAAAAACGGTGGCGGGGAAATCCTGGAACGGATCAGCGGGAGACCGGATCGGGACTCTCGGCCGTCTCTTGAAAACAAGATTAAGTAGCATGAAAATCTGCCATTAAGAGTCAATATTACAAGGACAATATATTATAATATTCAGATATATTAAGTATTTATAGGGTTACTGTCCACTGAGGTCATGTGATAGCCGATTCTAATGAAACTTTGAGGAAATGCTGATAATGGGCCAAGGAATAGATCACCAATTATTTTTTGATGGGACTTTGACCTTTGATAATCATAAAGCAAAACAGCTCCTTCATTGTGATCAGTCTCAGAATTTTCTTCAAATTTTATTGGACCACAACTGTCCACCCTGACAGAAATATGACCTGATTCCAAATTTCAGGTCAGGGATCAAAGGTCAGCACCATAAGAGCTCATGTTCATTCCATGCTTGATAAGGCATGGTGGTGCCTTCAGGAACTCTTTTTCCCCTCCAAATTTAGCACAAGGGTTAAATTATTTGCTTACTTCGTGTTTTCTATTTCTTGAAGATAAGTGAAGATGAGTATTGACCAGGATGGCACGCACACACACACACACACACACACACACACACACACACACACACACACACACACCACACACACACACACACACACACACACACACACACTTGCTAAGTTTTTCTTTGCGGTGACAAATTTGGTTTAATTTTCGCTCTCCCCTCTGTGCGCAGACCTGACAGCCATGGGACAAGCTTCATTCACATTTGCTGAATGAGTGTTTAGCTAAATCCCAGCAGCTGACAGCACCAGAATCAGTAGAGGTGACAGCCTCAAAGCCCTTCCTGTTGCCTAATGTCCACAGCAGAAGTGCAAACCTTTGCAAAGTGCAGCCTGGGACAAAGAAGAGACAAGAGAAATGCTGCATGCCGTCATCTTTGAGTAATGGCGCCGCAACAAAAGGCCTAACTTGAATGGACAAAAGCTGGTAATCTTTGGGCGAGTAGGGTGAGCTTTAAATTAAAGCCACCGAGGCTAATGCAATTTATTGACAAGCCTGTTGCATATTTACAGTGTTTACATTACAGTTGAAAACGAATGTATTTTATTCCAACAAAGAATTAGACATTTGTATTCCGGTAACTTACAGTATCTTAGATATTCATATGGAGCTTCCTGGGGTGTTAATTTTAATTGTATTTGTTTTAGTGTGCAATAAATACCAGTGTCCCAGGTTGTGGGTAATAATAAGCCAGGTTGGGACTCTGAGCTGGCAAATTTATCCAACTGGCACCTAGTTGAAGACAACCCATGGTTAACACATATAGGCCCCTCTATGCAGGCAGCTGTCCTGTATAAATGCAAAACAAACACTTAAATATTGTTTATGGTTCACAGAAGGTGGCTTCCTGCTTCCTTTAGTCCACATTCACACCACTGTGCGGATGTATAGAGACAAAATAGACCCTACAGGTGGGGGAGGAGCTGCTATAGGATGTGGTGGCAGGTACCGTCATGCAGGCCTGTTCCAAACATTGATTATGCCAAAGAGGATTTGGGACCTTCTTGTCATCTGGCCTCCTCTCTTTGTCTTCCACGCTGAACTCTTTCACCGCTGCTCATTCATCATGTCACATTCATGCACGCTGCCTTAAGAAGGCTTTAAACACGCTGCTGCTGCTTTCCTTAGATGTGTCTTTTTTACTTAAAAGAAAACGTTTAAGCTCTTGGTTCTTTGCTGGTTCACATCCGGTAAAAGAGCTTTATACTCATATTTCAAGGGAAAATAAGAGTCATGCAAAGTCTAACCATGTCCAGCTGTGTGAATGGACAAACGGTATTTTATTCAGATTAGCAAGCAAATTTTTGGCTTGACTACGGAAACAAAAACGGAACATTACAATGGCCTTAAAGTCAAATCAACTTCACGAGGACTATTTTAACTGATAAAAGCCTGATTTTCAATTAAAAAAATCTATTAAAAAGTAATTTACCAAAACAATTCCAGGCTCCTTTACTGCTAAAAAAAGCAGCTTAATCAAAGATCTTGCAGCGCAATCGCTCCATTTCTACCTAAAACCCAGCGTGTCAGACCTGCTGACAAGTTTAAAAGCAGCTTTGCGGAGTGAGAAGTAGGTGTGAGGAGCCAAGTGTGTCACTGAGTATTTTTGGAGGGCAGTGGCCGAGGGTCTGGGAATCCGGCCATCGGTGGCGATCTGCTTGACCCGTGACTGTTATGTCTGTGTCAGAGAAAGCGCAGCTGCTATGTGAGCCGGAGGGATAGAACCGCTCTCTGTTTGATCTCTTTCACTCTAATGGCAACGATAACGACCTCAGACATCTGCTCTTGTGTCCAAACTTGAATGTGGGCTTCTTAAACGCTAAACTGGTCCCATCGCAGGCTTTCACCTCCTCTTTTAGCTCCAGCCAGTCATGCTCAGACCTCCACCAATGTGATTTTGTGACGTATGTGTGCATCTACAACAAGGTCCGCCGCAACACTTCAACAGTAGCAAAGAACAATGGCATCCGTTGGTTCAGTAAAGTATTAACAAGTCTTAAAAATAGACAACTTTATTGATTTCATTAGCCCAGAGCTCAGTTGTGCATGATTTCATTTACAGTCCAAAGGCTTACATCATTCAAGCATGCTGTCACGGATGTTAACGACGTCATTTACCATCACAAACAGTCAGGATGCACGGAACATTGTTGTAACGGAAGCTGAAGTAGCACCAAATAGATATTTGCATAGATATAAACAAACACCTTTAAATCTTGCACTCTAATGCTTCGCTGTGTTTGCCAGGCATCTCTTCAGGTCATCGTCTGTTTTGTGAACGTAAAGGGACTCAAACTGATGACATGCTGCTTGCACGAAGCGTGAAGCTAATTTTCAAGTAGAATGGCGACAGATCCAGTGTCAACATTCGTCGGTGTCAGCGCTACACGCCAATAATCCGAAAATGTAGCTACATCCCGATGAAAGGAGACTCTCCTTTTAAATAGTTTAAGTGCAAAAAGTAAATAAATTAATATTGAGCAACGTCGCACAGCGCCACCTAGAACACAGAGCGCTACTCGAGCCGTGGCAACACGCGTGGTCAAGGTCCACTATAGGTGGACAGAAAAATAAGTTAGATCGTCACAGAGGCTATTTTATACTTGTTTAATGCCGAAAATGCCACAAAGTAATATGATAAGTCCTGACTGGCCTGTTATCGACACCCTTTTACAGTTACTGCGAGTACATGACATTGGGGCTTGGTGGATGCTGGAGCCGGGGAGCAGACGTCTGTCAGGCTGGGGCCAGAGGCCGCAGGAGCTCCAGCTGGGACTCCAGAGTGACCCTCTCCTGGTGAACCACCTGGAACCGAAAACACACTCCCTTTAATCACAGCCACTCAGCAAGTGAGGAAATGGGAAATACACTGAAATCGAGGACTTCGATGACCAAAAAGGTCATCGTTAGTATGAAAAAGTGTAAATGATTACAAGTATTCTAACATAAGAGCACCATCTCCATGACAACCCAGAAGTGGTTACAATGTTTGTGTCTGAAAAGTGAATATTCCAGTTATTCTAAGCAGCAGCGTGAACGAACATCTTCAATTGCAAACTGGCTTTGGAGCGTCATGAGCAAACTACCAGCTGCAGACCAGGGTGACACGCTTGCTGGAGTGGGCCGTGTTGGCTGGGATTCAGGAAGCGTAACGGATATCTTCATGTGTCCACTGTGGAAGCTGCGAGCGGCTGATTCATAGTTTTACTGAGGTTTTTATGTTGTCAAGGTGTCACTGGATGGAGGCTGTGGGAGTTAAAAGAGTTCAAAATCTTTGATCATCTGCTCGTCCATGGGGGGGTTGAACACCGCCGAGCTGCAGGAAAGGTCAGAAGGTAAAAATCACCAGCATCTGCCTGTTGCATTATCTGCCTTGAGAAGACGACTTTGTGCACTGAGGGTGAAATAAATATAGTGAAATCCTCAAAATGACATTCAACAATGTATTTTAGGAGCCACGTTCCATCAGTGGAAGGAGAGAACTTATGGAAAGTATTAGAATCAGACGGCTGTCTGTAGATTTTCCCTGTAAATTCATCAGCAATTATTTCCGCCATATCAAATTAAAGGATTCGTGTTTCCAACGTGGACATTTTTTTTAGCAGGATAGTTCAAATTTAGCAGAAATTCTTGTTTCCCTCCAGCTTCTCCTCACACACCCTGTTGCTGTTGGATGTCTGAGCGGCCGAAGCTCTATTTTGGAGAAGACATTTGGGAATGCTGATGGCTGTTTGGGATAACATGGCCTGAGTCTATATAAAGCCACGTATGCGTTTCTCTGCAAAATTCCACAGATGCTTTAAGAATCTAGCAGAGGCAGGAATGAATAATCCTGGATTATTTCTGAAAGGAAGGACATTCCTCTTCTAAACAAAAAATAGAAGCCTCACAATAAAACTGCCCAATTTTTGCATTTTAAGTCGCTGACAGAAAAACCACAACCGGGGTGTGTTTGTGTCTGTGTGTGTGTGTGTGTGTGTGTTGTGTGTGTGTGTGTGTGTGTGCATGATAGGACGGGCTCAGGACTGGATCATTTACGGAGAGAATGGGAGGCATGCAACATGTGTTCCACACGTGAGCGCGTGTGCTGCGGACACATCCCCTGAGCCAACCATCGGTTCAGCTGCCAGTGATGGGTAATAGATCAGCCAGCCGAGCCTGAAGCTTCTCGCCGTAACCGTGGCCCTCGCTGGAAAAGAGGCAGCGCTAAACCCCGAGGTGCAGCACCAGGACCGTGGTCGCTCATGTCCGCGGTGAAAATCTGTATATTTCCTTTGTATATAGTAGATTCCAGCACCTTTAACGGGGGGAGGTGCCTGTAAAACGGATTATTTTACTGAAACCTACCACCAGAGGGCAACATCGCCTCTCTAATGTCGCCCGCGTTGACCTTACGTCTGCGGTTTCCAGTGAAGCGTGCGTCAGCAAACAGGATATGCTCTGACCTTCAGTTGTTGTTGGAGTTCGCTGTTGAGACGAGTCAACACGGCGTTGGTTTCCTTGTTTTTTCGGATGGCCATCTGGATTTCCCTCCTCTGCCTGGGCTGCAGCCTGGAAGAGTGTTTTTAGAGTCAGATTTTTGCATCTGTAAAGAGCCAAAATATCAAACCGTACCCGTGTTTGGCGCAGCTCTAGAGGGAGCTCACATCGACCCAACACGCAGCTCCCTCTCCAGAGCTGTCAGGTTTATTTAGGGCCAGACAGGGTGTTTGGAGATGGGATTAAAAGCCCTGCCAAACAATGGGATGCTGCCTTCAAGACCGGATGCTTGAATTCTAAGTTGGGGAGGGGGGAGGGGAGGTTAAATCCATCATCCAGCCATCGCTGGCAGGCACAACTCTTATTGATGGCTACCTTTTACTGCGGTGATGGCTGGAAGGAGGCGCCTCATCAACAGTGAAACAGGACCACACATGCTGGACTCATTATGACCGGACGGAGGACATCCAATAATGCTAATCACTCTACGGCGCTCATAACAGCAAAATATTTGAAATGCCACTCATTGAGAGGCAGCAGGGAACGAACACAACAGTGATAGGCTGTCATCGTTTGATCCCCGTTTCTGTTTCAGGTTCTTTGTTCTCCACTAACTGAATGTTGCAGCACGCAGAGTCAGGAGGTGCCAGCTCTGTCTTCTGTTCGGTTCTGGGCAGCGGACAGAGGGGACTTTTAGAGACGATTTTAAAAATTGAAAACAGCTGCACGCCGGAGCCACAAAATAACAGCAATGGAAACGATGAGAGGAAATCTAACCATTAGAAACATGGGCCATTACACCAAAACAATAAGCCACGAAAACACTGATTAGAGCAGCTTTGGCCAATGAAATCTGGAGCCAGAGCCACGTTTAGCAAATTATCCACCTTTATAAGCTGAGAAACTACATTAAAAACATGGCTCGACTAACTTTTGAGCAGCCTTGGTAGGAAACGAGGTGCCGGTCGGCGGAACCGTCTCCACGCTCGGATTTTCTGGGTGATATTTCCTTCGGACGGGCTTCTGTGGCACCTGAGAAACTCCAACCCCATCCTGAAGGAGAGTTTCATTCATTAACCACATTAAATAATCATTACCTGACCCCCCCCCCCAAGGAGGATTTAATGGCATTAAACTAGAATACAAATTTTTGGACTTTGGACCTGTTTTGAAGCACTTGTCAGGTCTTCGGTACTTGGACCAAACCTGGACTTGGGGCCTGCTGTGTCAGGCTTCACGCTGCTCTCCTCCTGCAACACAGGAAACAGACACATGAGCAAAGAGGGGAAAATAACAGCAGGATCACCCCGACGGCCACTTTTGAAGCCTGCGTACTCAGCAAATATGCTGCTCTTCGTGTGGTTGTGTTTTAAAATGAGAACTTTGGCTTAAATTTGAGTAAACAGACTCTCAGGCAGGCTGAAGAAATCTGTCTAATCACGTAAAGCAAAAGCAAGAAACACCAAAGCCACTGCTCATCGTGGGCAGAGGCTGGACAGGTTGTATGAGGAAGGAACGCTGATGTTTCCAACATTACGTTCATCTAGGAACGATCTTGAACTTGAATCCGGTCAGCCTGGTGTGACCGCTGCCCTCTTCACCTCTGCTGGCCGCTAATCCTTGTGATGACAGATATCTCGCTGCCTCGCAGCTCTGCTGCCAGGATGAGGTTAAACACGGCGCCCACGGCTAAAGGGACAGGATGGAGTGTGACCTCCCCGTCCCCACTCTGGATAAATCAGTGCAAAAGGCGGCGATCTACTGCTCTCCCGGCACGGCTTCCTGCCCGCCCAGGGGCATCCATGATAGATTAACTTGCTTTTATTGCATCTTCCTGCTGTATTTCAGCCGTGTTCTCCTCCGGGGGGAACACATGAAGGATCCCCACCTGCTTTCACTCAGCAGAGAGGCTCACGTGCTCAAGTGTAACTGCAGGTTCTCCACAACAGGAGCCGGTCCCACGATGCGCCGATGCGGACGCACCTCGGCTAGATGGGAAACTACCGCGCTTTTAAAAGTTTCCCATGAAAGAGTGAAATTTGGATCTCGTGGGCCGGATCCGCTCATTTTCTTCGCGGCGTGGGATCAAATTCCGTGGCTTTCCTGATGCTTTAAACAGGCTACTGCCGCCGCTCGGAACTCTACCCTCAAGAAACCTAAAAATCCATTTGGCCCGAGCAACGCGGCTGGCGTTCAAACTCAAAGGGATCCGCTGCGCCGCTGGATGCGAACTAACAACCACAGTGAGGGAACATTAAAGAGGAGCAGAGTAGCGGCGGCCGGCGCCGCGGCGATAAAGCGCAGGGGGCTGCGGGGGCTGCATGGGTGGCCGCCTCAGAGACGAGGTCAGAGGGATGAAGAATTACTGCTGCCATCGTTACATGGACCTTTAGAGGACAGGCCCCGCACGCACGGGACAACTGATTTCACATGAAACCCAAGAGACCAGTATGATGGAGACGGTGGCCCCGCCCACTGTGGACAGACCGCCAGATTAGAAAAAAACAGATTAGGTAACAAACCCAACGCTATAACCTCTGGGCTCAATGGAGCAATTTATAGTTGGCTAAAGGGAAAGATAGTCCTTAATGTTCCCCTCTAGATACATTTTATATTACTGAGAACAGAATTTTCCCATGAAAGAAGGCAGCAAACGTCTCTTCTGCTGCTGTGTTTTTGGCTTCTAGATCTATGAATCACAGGACCGGCGCCCCACCCACCAACACTGTTTACACTAGTTTGACAGCTGTTATGCTACAGTCTGAGTAGAGAAATATTTATCATCTCCGACACGCGAAAATCCCAGATATAAAGCATATTTGTGCGCCAGTCAGTCTTAACACACACTACATTATATTATTGCTCAAGTGCTTTAACTTATACTGGAACAAATAACCTTTTCGGACAGAGATTGTCATGAAATGACGTCTTTGAAGGAAGAAATTTGGGGAGTGGCAGATTTAAAGTTGTGTTTAAGGACTTTCACACATTTGTGAGGTCATGACCATCGTCCCAGTCCTCCCAGTCATTTCCCTCAGATGTTAAAATGGGAAACAAGCGTCTGTGCCGCAAAGAATAAGAACTAAAGATTCAATTTGCTTCAGTGCTACATTTAGACCTGGTTTTGTCAAAATTGGATTAAATCTGCTCTATATTAAATAATACTGAATATAGAGCATTCAGTTTGGATTAAAGTTTTAGAACCAGGAGATTTGTTCATGTTTTAAAAAATCTATTACTGAACAATTTCATGACTTTTGTGAGAAAGAGGTTTTTTTAATCATCATATTAGTTGTGGGAATAATTGGAACTCCAGCCTGACGTGATCTTCCCAATCCATCCGTATAATCTGCATAATTTGTTTAGACTTTTTCTCTTCTTAACCGCTTTATCCCTTTTGGGGTCATGGGGAGGACCCGGAGCCTCTCCCAGCTGCACATGGGAGAAGGTAGGCCACACCCTTGAATGGGGTTTTGGGGGTTTAGCGCCATGCTCGAGGGTACCTCGGCAGTGAACTGAAACTGTCCTGACACCTGTTACCAGAACACTTCCCAAGTTTCTTCCAAAGAGCGGCTTGAACCGGGAACCCTCCGCTTTCAGCCAAGCGCTCCACAGCCCTAATTTATAGATGCTGTTAGCCTGTTAGCTACAGTAGTTGATCTCCTGATTGATGACATATTTATTAGTCTGTTTGCATGTGCATGACACTTTGTGTCTGCTTTTCTTAATGTGATGCCATAAATATAGTTTACAGATATCATATGGTTCCCAGATATCATCCAGGGGAGAATATAATGCTTTATTCAGAAAGCTCAGTGTTTCCGTGATTGACAGGGGGTCTTGAAATAGTGAATTCAACAGGTTAAGCCAGGTGATGTGAGAATGTGTTTGGTTAAGGAGCCTGACATCACACATCAGTGTAATTTAAGCCAAGATGGATTAAATATTCACCATTATGTTGGGGAAGCTATCATTTCCAGCTGGGCTTTGGGCCGGTGTGAGTTTCACCCTGTCTAAATAACTGAAGCGCAGACACGAAGCATGTAAACCTCTGGATGAATGAGTAACCAGACCCTCAAAGCAAACTGAGTTTTTTCCAGGTAACTTCTACTATAAATGAGGAGGACTGGGCCGTAGTGAGCCTGCACAGGCTCGGTTTAAGATAAACAATGGAGAGCAGCCCAGTAATGGAGGAAGGATTTGAAGGCTCGCATGGCCTCCAAGATAACAGAGGAAGGATTGAGTCAGTGCGTTTGGGTAAAATTAGGAGCTGCAGTGCCCTTTGACCTTCTAATTACATGTGATCTGAACGTCCCATAAAGTCGGAGACCCCATCTGACCAGAATAGTACGGAAGCCACAGAAAATTGGTCCTGCTATACCTGAGATAACGCAGATATGATGATTATCTGAGAGGACGACATTAGCTGTCCTGTCCCAGCATCAGCATCTGACATGTTGTCTATGTCACTTTCTTACAATAAAATCACCTAATAGAAGGGAAGGACTTTTCTGATTTTTCATGAGGGAGAATTTACTAAATAATAAAGTCACAATAGACCATTTATGGTCTCGAAGCCATAAAAACGAGTGAATCTCACTGCAAATTTATTCTTTAACTCAAGATATTTTGTTCCTAAACTGCAGTTGTACGTGTTGTGTTGGAGCAAAAGAAGAGAAGTGGACAGACGCTGAGGCTCCCATCAGCGTTTTTGCAGAAGAAGACGTCAAAAAATGTGAGTCTATGGGAGAAAAGCCAACCAGCCGCAGTCTTCAGATGATGCTTTTAACCCATCCATTGTTTTCCGTCTCTCCCGCCCTTCTGAAAACATAAATCACGTCGCTCTTCGCTACAGCCGGAAACCCAAACCAGGACGGATCCGAGCGGAACATTTCATTTCACGCTCACCTCCTCCCTGAAGTGGCTGAAGTCTGCAAAGTTTGGCTGCTGCACCTTCTTCAGGGGCGTCTTCTCCGAGACGTTGACAAAGGGAGAAACCTGATGATGGGGAGGACGAAACGCGCCGCTCAGTCTGAGCTCTCCCTCAGGGCTCATTCATGAGACGCTCGTGCAGTTCAGAGGAGCTGCTGTTGGTTTGATCTAAGGGCGAGACGTGCGCGTACCTGTGAGGCGGATGGTCTCGGAGGAAGGGCGGGAGGAGGGGGCAGCCAGCCGCTTTTCACCCCTGAAACCCAAACAACATACCACTGAGCTATAAACCAGCGGGGTTCTAATTCTGGGTTCTCGCACATGTGTTATTTGTAATTTTGGGCCATTTCAAACTCCCTTTTTTTTTTTTTTTGGAAAAGCCGTAAATCTTTACCCGGAGCTCCCTGCTGGAAGAGCTTGTTGAGGTCCAGCGAGGAGGCGCGAGAGTGAGACTTCTGAGGCCGGGGCGGAGGGGTGGGGGGCTCTTCCGCTTTCTTCATGGCATCTTCAAATGATGTGCTGGAGTAAGACCTGGAGGTGAATGCAGAAAGAACCGTGAAGCTACAGAGCCGCGCCGCATTTGAGAGTTTCTGGAGCGCCTGCTGCCGTCACCTCGGCCTGGTTTTCATCCTCATCTGCAGGTCCAGGTCGTGAGGTGGGTCTGGGGGGGAAAGGAGGGGGGGGGTATAGGTCAGAGTTGCTTGGTTGACTGGATTTAGATGAGTTAGTTAAGTCGTAGTTTCTGAACTTCGCCAAAGCTGCAACAGACATGAAGTACAGGGAGCAGCATGCGTTACATAAAGTGGAACTACGGTGACCTCAGCGATGGATTTTCTCGTGCACATATATTTCCTTTCATTAAAACGAGCCCCACCTGGCCTCAGAGGTTTCTCCTCTGATGTTACCATCCTTTTCATCGCAACATCTGTGACACAGAAACACAATTCAGCGGGTCAGTTAGAAAAAAAAAAGCCAGCATGTTAAAAACACGTCAACGCATAAATCGCCGTGTGCCACATGCACACGCTGCTCTGATGCAAAAGATGCTCCACCTTGAAACATTTACCTTGCCTGCACTTTTCTTCCTTTTTTAGCTCTTGTTTAACTGCTTTTGGGTTTGACTGGAGCCTCTCTATCGCCCGATCCTGAGGAAATATAAACAGCACAGATAGGTGATCGGTTTATCGTATAGATGACCGCACATTTATCAGAAAAACGAAGTGAAATCTTTTAAAAGACGTGCAGATAAAGCAGCAGATGAGGTTAACTTGGTGCGCTGCTGCCCCCTACAGGCAGCAGCGAGGACTTTTTGTCACAGTTGCTGCAGAAGATGAGAGGAGACGTACCCTCTGACTTGGCCTCGGTTCAGCATCCTCAAATACGATAAGAGGCTTAGGACTCTGCACAAAGAGAACACTTTCAGGCTTAGTCCTGAAGTCAAAGCAAAACACAAGGACGCTCCGGTGAAGTCTCTCTCACCTCAGGGGTCTCTGGCAGGTCCTCCTCCTGCTGGACGAACCCCGGCCGCAGGGACGGGGGAAGGCCTTCTGGAAGCGGGTAGCCGTTCTTGCGTGCCACGATCAAGTGAAAGGCTGTGCAGAACTCAGAGAAGGTGAGCGCTCCGTCTCTGTCCACGTCACTCAACTCCCTGGCGATGGAGATGGAAGAACAAGGTTACATTACTGCTCATCCTGGCAGCCCCTTATCTGGGAGCTGCAACCAACTATTCTCTCCCCGTTTATGGAAACAATGTCATTATCTTGGTGGAAACTCACAGCAGATTCAAAACATTATGTTCTTTGCTTTCTCTTTAGTATTTTAGTCTTTAGCAATTCACTACAAAACTGTTAATAAATGTTATTATATTACAGATTCCCACATACAGAGCTCACAGGGAGACGTGATGGAGAGATGGATTATCAAGATGATTGGTGTGTGTGTGTGTGTGTGTGTGTGTGTGCTAACCAAATGACAAAAAAATATTTTTGTCTAAGGATGAGATGGCAGCAAAATTCTGCACTTAAAATAGAAGCCTGTGTGTGTTTGTGTGTGTGTGTGTGTGTGTGTGCAGGCTTGCCGCTCAACAAAGAAGGGCCTCGGTGCCTGACAGCACCTACCAAATGTGGGAAAGCTCTGGGATGGGCAGCTTGGACTTGGTGAAGAAGTTCTTTGCGATGGATCCTGGAAAACAAGCATCAGTGCTGGAAAACGTTAAAACGTACGTTACGTTGTTGCACGCGACCCCCGTCGGGAGAGATCAGCGCAGCCGTGGTCGACCCTTACCCAGGATGAGAGCGCCCAGGTCAGGCTGTAGACTCTTGAACTGGTTTGTGTAATACTCCAGCTGTTCCTCAGTGATCCTCCAGGGGTCGCTGTCGGAACCGTCCGCTTCGGCCTGCTGGTCCAGCTTCTCTGATGAGCAAGTCTGGAACGGAAGACGTGATGCAAACTGTGACGCACAGCGGAGCAAATATTTCAGTCATCGTGTGCGGAAAAAACAAAACCTACGCGAGCCATCGGGGCGTGCTCCACTGCGGGCGGGACCCCGTAGCGCGCGGACGAGGCGTGTGGCTCCAGCTGAACGATCCCACGGGAGGCGCGTTTGCTTTCATACGCTGGCGGACGGAAGAAGTCAGAATTAGTTTTCTGTCGAGCACAGTTGCAGATCTGAAAGACCTGCGGACCAGATTAATCTCCGAACCTCCTTCTAAACCATCACAGATCCCATTAAAAAAAACAAAACAGAGCGGCGCAGATAAGAACGGGCTTCGTTTCCACGGCAAAATGCTGGAAATCAATTTACCGCTCTGTGCGTCGGCCCCATTCCTCTGCTGGCTGTATGGGAAACCGCGGTGGGTCGGAGGCGAGTGAGGCGGCGAAGCGCGAGGTGACTTCGGCGACGAGTGAGGCTCCTAAAGGGAGAGAGATTCGTTACGCGGATCACGTTGTTCTTGCAGAAAGAACCACAATTAGCTTTAATGCTATCACTTCCCTTCATGGACATAATAATCCTAACACAGTCGTTCCTGGAACCAGCCATAATCTGGGCCTGCACCGCCCCCTTCCCCAAACACAGACCACATTCCAGAGCAAAAGCTCAGGTTTATCTGGGGTGTATTTAGTCTCAGTCCGTGTTCTGTGTGTTGTCTCGCTACATGTTGACGGTGCGTTCAAGGACACGTCCTCTAATCTCTCCCCGACTCCTGATAAGGCAGAAGAGCTCAGGCTCTGACTCTCCTCAGTATTTAACATCCAACCCACAGCCAGCAAACGCGGAGCAGCTGGAAGGTGTCCTTGCCTTTTTCGTGCTGACCTCCACCTGTCGGATGGCGCTCCTGTCTGCTGGACACCGGGAGACGGAGCTGGTACCACACAGAACCCCCTGAGCATCTGGGCCGGTGGAGTGTCGCACCTCTGAGTCGCTCTTCAGGCCGACGAATCTGGGCAGAGGTAGATCTGAAAACGGAGACACGCTTTTATTGTATTTACGTGTTCACCTCAGTTTTTATTCCGTTTCCTCGGAAGCTAAATTAGTAGAATGTCCCTTTAAAACATCCGGGATTAGACTGGGGATTAATCAGGATGAGCATCTTTATATAATTCCATTCTCCTGAAGCGAGTCACAGTGGGATTAATCTAAAACTATGAGCATATTACTTCTCCTAATCCCGCGCTGCCGCGTGCTCGCCCCTTTTCCTCAGGTTGGGAATGATTTTACACTCCGTCCCCCTCGGCCCTTTCCACGCGACTCGCCTCTCATCCAGATTAGACCAAATCCCGCCACGTTCCCGTAATCTCCTGATCCCCTTTTGCTCACATAAGACGGCGGTCCACTTACTAGCCGTGACGCTGTCCAGGTGGACGGGGAGGCCGGACTGGGCGGCCGCCAGCAGCTTCAGCGCCACGTAGAACTGCGACGGGCCGAAGTATCCCAGAAGCTTCGCTCCGCACACTTCGGTCACCTGGAAGAGGAGAACAACGAGGGGAGACAAGTTGTGAAGATCCTGCCAAACTGATGCTATAAACGTCTCTTATAAACATGTTATAACATGTCTACCATGCAAACGTGCTACTTCTACCACAATAATTGGCAAAATGTAGCATTTTAAAGTGCAAACTCCACTTATTAATAGTCGATATGCATGGATGGACGTAAATGTTGGTTAGTCTGCAGCAAGTTGATGTCTTCTAATGATAAATAACTCCATGCGTGGGGCTCCCACTTCTGTCTTGAGAGTCAATATCACATGTTGCTTCAATAGTCCCCGACTACGCACAGAACATCAGGGGCGGCTGCCTAAACGTTTACATTTTATCAGACGGAGTCCACGAATTACGGGTTGTTCAGGCCGACTGAGCCTGCCAGAAACAGTAAGTCAGGGATCAGCAGCACTCTTTTGATTAGAGGTACAATGGGCCCCATGGGGGAGCAAAGAAGATTAGGATTATGGAGGACAATCAGGGAAACATTCCTCAAAATATAACTGGGGGAACAATGTGAAACAGGGCCCACGTGGCTTCCAACTCTGGAAGCAGCTGCTGCCCATAACGGTAATTAGCGCCGCGCGGGACTGTGCACGCTCGCACACGTCTGCATTTTGGTGCTGGAAACGGCTGCGGGGGCCTTTTGCTGGAACTGCTTTTGGCAGATGGGAGGAACTGGAAGTGGAATGCATTTTACGGCCATTTTGGTGAGCGAGCCTTCCTGGATGGGGGAGTTGGGGAGGTGTGGGGAGGGTTGGGGGGGGATGCTGTGTGTGTTAAACACACACTCTTGAAAACGTGTAAAGTGACACCTGCCAGCAGGTGGCAGCAAATCTTATCGGCATTCATCTTAATTCCAAGAAGAAAGTAAAAAGATGGAATCCCCCCCCCCCACCCCATCTAGTGAGGGTGACGGCTGGGGTAAAGTCACGCTGCTGCACCACAGATGAATTCCGCTTGACCTGCATTGTGTTCACGGAACGGATTTTCACACGCAGACCCCAAACTGGTGCTCGGCAGAGGCCCAGGAGCCTGGACCAGTGACACCAGTGACACCAGTGACACCAGTACGACCCTGGCCAGCCGCTGCTCATTAGTTAAGGAGAACCACCGTTAACGATGCGCCTCTCAATAAAGGATCAGGATAAATACGTTCAAATGTTTTCCGTGGTCATCGGCAACGCCGTCACTCTGAAAACCAGGGCGTGGCTACGCCATCAGTAACCATAGCGACCTGATGAGCTGACCACAGCAGAGCGTTTACAAACATCTTCACCTCTCCAACAGAACACCGCCATCTGGTGGGACGCTGCAGTAACGGCATAAGCTCCACCCACACCCATTAGATCATTTCATATCAAGCGCCTCCCATCCGATACGGAGCACTTTGTTTTGGCCCAGCGAGGACGGGAACCCATCAGTCCATATTTCACTGTCCCGCTCTCTCTCAGAACTGCCATCGTCATTGAGTGACACAACCAGTCGTCCCAGTAGCGCCAGCAGGGAGTCCTGCCGAGTGATCCGGGCCACACCCGAGCCAACCAGACAGGTTCAACACGTTATTACGGTCCGAGCACACAGGAGACGCCAGCGTGACCCACCTCGGTAACAAATATGAGCGAACGCAGACCTGCATTTACCAGCAAACACACGCCTGTTTGCATCTCGCCAACAATGTGTTGAAGGGAAAACTGGAATAATGTGTGAATGTGACTGGAATAAACAAGGGAGTCCAACTGCTAGGGACGACCAGAACCAAAGCAAACGCAGGCCTGAGCCGCAGGCGGCTCCTGGACGGCGTCCTTTTCCGGATTTTTGTAGGTGATTTGCAAAACAAACCAAAAAAAAGTTAGCAGATGAGCTGATTTCCTGCAGGGTCATCTATGTGAGTCACGGGCTCAGCAGGAAGACGGGCCGGGCCTTGACTGCTTATCTGCCGTAAACACAGCCGGCACCAGAAAATCCCTCCTCAGCCAATTTGCTTAATCTCGCCGTGTTATGCCTCCACACAGCGTGAGGGAAAGGGCGTTGGTGACGAAACCCTCCTCCATGACCACGGAGGAAACCTGACGTTGGTGCTCCTCTGAGCCCGTTTGACACGGTGACCCCGGACGCCAGGCCTCAGTCCGGGAGCGATCCTGCAGGCATCCTGCAGCAGAGCCAAGCGCCTCAGAAAGCTGGGTGTCAATCAGCCCCGCGCCATGGCGGCCATCCAGGCCCGGGCAGGAAGGAAGCGGGGGCTCAGTGCCGAGCTTCCTGACAACCACGCAGAGGGACAATGGGCTGCGATAGCCCGGGAGCAGGCCCCGCGGGACCGTGACCCCCGCCGCGCTCTTCTCAGCTGGAAAAATGGGCTCATGGCCCTGCAGCAAGTCAGCAAAATCATAGAGGCAATTAAACAGTTTACAACTCAGCATTTACAGCAAACGTGGACGTTGCAGCCCTTAAAGGCACAGACGTGCGTGCACGTGGCTGCAGGGTTTATGGATGTTCAGATTTATTTTATTTTTACTGGATTCACGCCCATTTTAGGTCCATTTTCTGGCTTCTGACTTTGTGTCACTTCTACCCCCCAAAATGACCCGATCTTGGTCCTGCTGCTGTGCAGTCTTAATCTGAAATCAACAAACATGTTGACGGGACGGTATCAAGTTATAAAGCTATTCTCAGACTCATTAGTGAACTCATTTCCAGCCCAACTGGAATTCAATTCAATCATTGAACGGGTGTAATTAGTAGGGAAGCAGCTGCTTTAAATAGAGGAGATTATCCAGACGTAAATCTCGGGTCTGGGTTGAACCACACACACACACACACACACACACACACACACACACACACACACACACACACACACACACACACACACACACACACACACACACGGCAGATATGGATCCTCAACCCGGTCCAGAATCCCAATGCGCAGCATAATGCGGGTGGTTCCGGTCCGCGGGTCCGGGTGTCGGGCGGCCGGACGCCTCCATCCACACAGGCGCAGATGTGCAGCCGGACTCACCTTGTGCAGCGACTCTGGAGGCAGCTGAGACGCCTTGAACAGCTCCGCCACTTTGCCGGACGACAGCTTCCCCGAGGCGTCCGCCTGGCACAGGCTGTGCAGACCAGAGTAATACCTCTGCTCGTGTTCATTCAGGGGTATGAAACCCGCCACGCCGGGTTCCTGCTCCATACCCGCTGGGGAGGAAGGAGGGTGCTGCTGGTGCATGCAGGGCCCGCCGGGAGAAGCGCTACGAGCACACGGCTCGGTGCATGGTGCGCGGGGCTTCCAGTCGGATGTGGAGAGCAGCAGCTGCCTGTCAAAGCTGGCGTGAGTGCTCGGCTCGGCTCGGGATCCTCCACTCCCACCGCCGGCTCCTGGAGCTGCTGGGGGCGCTACTGATCTCCGCCACACGGGGGCGCTAGAGCACAGGAAGACGCGCCATTGTGAGAGGAATAAAGGATTTCTTTGTCCTTGTGTTATGGGCTGTACAGAGAGGACATTGTAGTCTGATCGGTCTTACAAGAATGAGGAAATAACTGCAATACCACTCTCATACTTTTATTCATTTGCATCGTGGTATTAAAATAATATATGATCCCAAATCTAATCACTAAAAAGCAAAGCAGACATAATGTATACATACTTATCTGACACATATCCTCAGGATATAAATTGTGCACTCAACATCCCAAATTCAACAACATATTCTAACTTTTCAGATCACATCTAACTTTTAAAATGTTTTCTGATGAAGCGAATCAGGGTTGCTTCTTAAATTAGGGTCGGAATAATCAGAAAATTAATCCAAGCAAGAGAGACAGAGACAGATTTATTAGTTTAAATTAGCCAAATAATTACTGTTGCTATGGTGCCAGTATTTCAGATGACTGAACACAAGAGTGAATCCTGCTCATTATTACAGGACCTCCAATAATTTCAGTGCATTCTCAATAGTTGTGAACCCCAGAAGACATAATCCATCCAGTAATGTTGGGACCTGCAGTGGGAATGCTAAGAACTCTTTAAGAAATCTGGTGTGGTTGTGGGGAACAGGGTCACTGCCTTACAGCCCTTACAGTGTTGGCTGGTTTATGGGCGATCGTGTTGCTTGATATTTATATTGGAGCCAAAAGATCCTTTATTGTGGAGGATCTACTGACGCAGAGAGCAACAGCAGACTTTGCCTCGTGCGCGTCCTGACTGTTAGTTTCTTATAAATGTCTCCGTCAGGGGTTTGTCAGCACACACTGAGTGAACAATTAACCTCATGTTCAGCTCCAGCTCTCACACAGACTGGGGGCTGATCAATATTAAATAATAATGCTGTGGGCTTCCTCTCCTAATCATGAAAAAGGAACCAAAAGACCAGTTCAAACAGGAGGTCTCTTATACTGAAGGTTCTTTCCTTGGCTCTTCAAAACCCTTTATTTATTTAAGTTCCTCCACTTCTTCCCTAAAGAGCCAAGCTTTTTAAACACATAATCAATAATCCAAACCTCAGAATAGAACGCCGTCATTGACAGATAACATACCGCTAACTAAAATAAGGGCCTTTATTCCTTTAGGAGCAGCATAAGGTTGTGAAGTTAAGCCTTTTATAGCATTTTCCTCCTGATCAAGGTCCAAACATTCATGCTCGGCTGGTTACATTCAGGATGTGCAGCAGGTTTATTGTGTTAGTCTGTTGGGACAAATAGAACTGTGAGCCCCATTTACATTACTGTAAATCTAATGGCCCAGAAACCTACTATATAGATCCATCCATCCATCCATGCATCCATCCATCCATCCATCCATCCATCCACCCATCCACCCATCCATCCATCCATCCATCCATCCATCCATCCACCCATCCATCCATCCATCCATCCATCCATCATCCATCCATCCATCCATCCATCCATCCATCCATCCATCCATCCATGGTAGACAGGCTGAACTTTTAACCAGTTTATCTTCTCCCTGAAGGTCTGAATCTGCTCGACAGTGTTTTTGCGACAAATTAAACTTAACCTGATAAGAGCGAGTGCTTAGTCAGGCATGTACCACGCTGGGGTCACCGTGTTCCGCTTTTCCGCGGTCCTTCGCCCCACGAAGAATGCAGATGTGGTCAGGCGCCTCCCTCCTTTTCTCCTTGAATCGGTGTTTTTACCATTTTGCTGAGGAGGGGAAGGCGTCTGCATTGTGGTGCCTATCGCGCTGCTGTGCTGGGTAAACAGAAGCAGACCTGGTGCTGGGCTCTCTCGCAGGAACACGGCGGCGGTGTTTTCAGAAGCCTGAACAAACACTCACGCTCACCGGTCTCCGTGTTACACAGGCTGGCCGAGCGGCCATGTTTTTTAGAGAGAGGATGGGCTGGGGTTGAGGTGTGTCCTCCAGTTTAACCATTAAACTCAGGCTTTAACCTGGCACGTTCCTCTGCTGACCCCCTCAGACCTTCTCACCGTCCTCCCATTGTTGTTATCCGCTGCCGTCTTCCCGCCTCTCAGGTCCCTGAGGAGAGATGTTGGACAGGATCCTACTCCTGCTCTGTCTGTCACCTGTTTTAGCCCAGGAGCTCTGTGCACCAGGTAGGAGACCACAGCAAATGCACTCAGATGTTTATGTCAGCGCAGCTTCTCGGTCGTCCTGGTAGCCGAGAGCTTGAATCCGGGGGTAGCTGGACTCCTGTTCTCCTCTTCAAATAGTTTTCCCTCTCACCCAAAGTTCTGCTGTTTACATCTTTTCCTCTACAGTAAATCATTTCCTGGTAACTGCTGAAGCCTGGAATGCAGTTTTAAATCCGACCGGGCTGGATTACACATAACTGAGATGGCGGCTTCTTAACAAAAACCTCTATTGGAGCCCCCCCCTCCTTTGAAACTCTCAGCAATTCTTCATTTAACAGCTTCCTGGGATAAAACCAATGCTTGGAATGATGAATTTGAATGTGTTTTCTCTCTAAAAGGTGCTCCAGATGGCTACAAAGTTCGAATTAGCGTCAAAACTGCTCTGGGAGACGATGCTGTACGTATTTACCTACATTTTCATCAGAATTAAGTGTGTGATAAACACTGCAGTGGCACCGGTCCTTAATAATCCACAATCCTTAAACTGTAGTAAAGGTCTTTGTGATGACCGCTCAACTTAATCTGCTAAAAGAAAGAAATGCTCCGTGTTTTCGCAGTACGACTGGAACGACAACGAGATGTTCCTGTTCCGGGCGTCTCTCGCTTATGCCATGAGGAACCATCTCGTCGACCAGAAATTTGAGTGAGAATCGTTTTCTGCCCTTTGAATTTTAAAAATGACAACGACTGTGTCGTTTATGAGGCAGTAAAAGACAGAACGCAACCCTGTCAGGACAACAATCCTGAGTCACAGTCTTTTACAAGCCTGACGTTGTGTTTACTGTCCGCTGGAAACTCACCAGGGTTCAGAACATCGTCCTGTGCAACGACACGGCCAGAGTGTCCTTCTGGTTCGTGGTGACGTCCACGCAGGACTCCTCAAGCCTGGTGAAAAAGGAAGATGTGGAGCAGGCTGTCAGGTAGGCGCACGGCTCCTCTCAAAATTGGGATGTGATGATCCCTTTTTTTGTGTATTAGCGACATCATGTTGCTGGAACCTGAGTAAACTGTTAAATCAAAGTTGTTGACCGAATTTACGACTTGATGATCTGAGTAGATTAGCCACCGTGATCTTGATAAAGATCTTGATAAAGATCTTGATATAGAGGCAAACAAGGGTACTTTAGAGCGATGATTTTATGACGTGCACATCATATTGACAAATTGAAAGTAACAATAATCGCCCACATATTTGAGTCACTGTACTGCTATAATTATAATGTATGGAATGTGTGGATGATGTGGCACTCTGGGGTCACCAAAGCTGACAAAAAGATCGAACTTTCAACCTATTTCTGATCATCAGGAGCAATAAATATAGACTCTTATCGGCACCAGCGGATGGAGACAATAACGATACCTTTGTTTTGCTGTGTGCACGGAGTGGCTATGAGGAAGCAGACGTCTGCAAACTGTGACTGTTCTCAAATATTGAACAGGCAGACCAGCCAACGTGCTGAGTCTTTAGTATTTGTCACTCCTCAACTTTAACTCATCAGCATCCTCACTGACGCTGACTAAAGGAAGGGGTTCTGGACCGGTATTCAATTCCTGCCATCTGCAGTCTGACTGGCGCCTGTCGGAGTTTGGATTTTGAAGATGCTAAAGCTCTGAAGCTACGCTAATGAGCCACCCACGCAGCTCAACCTGACTCCTGACGACCTTAGCCTGACAAGTGTTTTTCTCTGAACTCTAATTCTTCCAATAGAAAGTCCAGGAATCGCATCAACAATGCCTTTCTGCTGACTGATTCAACCCTGGAGTTCATCGACATCGTCCCCACCCTGGCAGCGCCGGTCTCCTATGAAACCCCCCCGTGGCTCATCGTGTTTGGGGTGGTCATCGGTGCAACAGGGGCCGGGATCATCTTCCTGCTGGTGTCCACTGTGGTCCAAAAGAAACGGTACAGAACTGTCCACACGTCAGCTTCAGCGTCCTCGTTTATAATGTCCTGCATGTCTGTCTCAAAGTCTCTGTCTTTATCTTCTAGTAAAAAGAACAAAGATGTCGATGAAGAAGAGAGCTGCGATGAACAGATGGAGGTAAAAGCTGTGGACTGTGGCTCAAATGAGGGGGTTCGCAACATGTCATTCTTAGAAGATGACAGCTTGACAAAGATGTAAAAGGATTTTTCATGTAATCAAGAGATGGAAAATGGAGCCGTCTTTGATGGCCCCGTGTTGCTCCGCCACCTGTAAAATCAGTTGATGAGATGAGGAAGTGCTGCAAAATTCTACATTTGTGTTCTTAGAAATGTAATGTTGTAAAGTGTATGCCTGGCACCACTTCTGGCCTTTTTATGCTTTTGTGAGGAGACATTTTACTGCAGCTTTAACGTAAATCCTTCTTTCTGAACAGCTGAGTAGTTGTAGTCACTTGTAACGTTTGTCTGTGCTGCCCCCTGCAGGTCACACCTAGTACCGCAACAAAAATGCATTAATTTCTGTCATCTTTAAAGCAAAAATAAATTATTACTTAATGCCTACAAAGTATTTTTCCATGGTGATAAAGAACAAATTTATTTATCTATTTGGCTCCTTTGTATGTATGGGTATTAAAGACAAGACAAGATATGTGATTTCCAGCACAAAAGCAACAAAATCCATATACTCTTTAAATGAAGGTTAATGTAGTTTCATAGTTGAATTTAACATTTGTGGAGGACAGAGGCCCTCAGAGTTTCACGAATAAAGAATAAAACAAAACAGTTGGTTTGTGTTGCCATCCAATCATCTTAATTATAGCAGCTAGGGCTCGTTCAGTCTTCATTTATAAAGCACAACATCCCAGCCAGAACTAAAATGTGTCAACTTTGGGAAATCTGGTTGTTCCGGTATGTAGTCGCTGCACTACTCCCGTTCTCCTGCTATCCTTTCAAAAAATGCTGCGCTTTCAACACAACAAAGCTTTAGAAACACTCTGTGTTGACAAGCAGCTGAACACACAAAGTTGACACATACTCATGTGGTGGGAGGTTGTAGAAACTGCTTCAGACCAAGGCCACAGTAGGAGACCATGACGCATCGCCAGGAGCAACGCTGCCTGCGGGGCAGCCGGATCTGAAGGTTCCACTCCTGAGGTCCTCGAGCAGCCCACAAGATAATATGAAGTTATATCCAACCTGCGTAGGAGATATGAATTCATGGACCCCTTGCTGGATAGGTCTAGCCCCCAAAATGACGCCTCCCTGCCATCATGGGAAATTTGGGTACAAATACACACACACACACACACACATACCCGTGTATGGGATAATTTTATGGGAAAATGGGGAAATGGGAAGATTTTATGGCATTTATAGGACCCAAAATGATTCCTTACACAGCTCATACTAACAGGAATTACAAGACTCCAGAGGAAGCCCAACATCCAGTCCACCAGTCACCTGACCTTTATAGGGAGAGATTGAAACTTTAAACTGAACTTGACCTTTGGTCAACAAGAGAGACCAAACAATTACTACTATTTTAGTGAATGGGGGGACAAAGCTGGCCGTCTGCTTGTCCAACAATTGAAATCTAGGAGTGGTGGATCGGACAAGTCCCTAATAATCCAGGTGCAACCACCTCTGTCCCTGGTGAAAGTAACCGCACTTCTCAGGGAGTCGTGTTCCCATCTTTACACTTCAGAGGCAACGGTTTTAACTGTCACAGTTCTTTGCCCAGCGAGACACGCTGAAAATACTTGATGGGTTTTCAGTGGAATTTTAAAAATTAGCATAGCAATCGGCCCCACTGTTGGAAGAGATGTCCCAACAATCGCAGCAGCAACAGGGCACGCCGCCACCCGCTCGTGGAGAGGCTTATTTTTCTTTCATCCTCAAGGAGCTGTTCATTGTCCCGTCATATCCCTGCCATTAGTCAGTGTTAAAATTCTTGCCATTGTTTAGAATCTTTCGTACCTTCAATCATACAAGAGGAGTTTGGAGTTCCTCCTCCATGAATATTCGAAGGCTACTTAACATCATTCATGCTTAATCTTGCCAAGAAGGCCTTTGACAGTAGATTGGACGTACCTGTTCTCCACACTGAGTGGGGCTGGCTTCTGGGACAGCTTTATTTACTCTAAACGTCTCCTCAAGCATCAGTAAGTGTGAATACTCATCGCTCTCAATGATTCCCTCTCTCTGGTGTTGCACACCAAGGGTGGCTGCTTTCCAAACTTTCATTTGCAGCTGTCATTGAGCCACTTTAAATAGTGTTGAAATCCAAAACCAGATCCCTGGTATCCAGGTGGGGAATGGAGCCCAAGGTTTCCTTATATGCGGACGATCTACTCCTATATGTGTGTAGCCCAGAGAGTAACGATGAGTCGGAGTTTACACTGAAACTACCCTTCGTTTGAAGCGTTTTATATGGACGCCACCTTATTTGAAATGAATTAACTTTTGTTCAGAACACAGGCAGTGAGGAAATTCTTTTTGAAATAACAAAGATCTAAACGCTTTCACAAATGGGGCCAAATGATGTCTCTGTTTCTATTTGGGAGCAGAGCTGTCAGTGTCACTTTGAATGACACCTTTTCACACCGATGCCCTGATGTTTTCCACCAAGATGTCAAAGTCAAAGCAGCGCGCGGCGCTCTCTGGAGACGGTTGAATATTCCTTCTCTGTAAAGATGAAGAGCTCTACCGTTGCTCAAAATTGACACAATTGTGACTGTTTGGTTCCTCCAGCCTGTGGCACAAACACACACCTCCCTCTCTGACTTCTCCCACTGTGTCAGTTTATCTGTTGCTATTTCCGGCCCAACCGTGATGTTGTCTCATTGTTATTCAGTAGTTTTATGTCACAGTTTCACCTTAGATGGCACCATTGAGCCGCGAGCTGGACACACACATTCTTGTACTTCTATCTTTGTGAGGACTCGAACTGAACTGACATAGCACAGTGGCCAGGTCCTTACCCCGCCCATCCCTGTTAACCCCTAATTAGCTTAACCCTCAGACTGTCCTTTTGGAGCTGTGAGGCCCAGCCAAAATGTCCCCACTTCCCAAAAATGTCCTCAGTTTGCTAGTAGAATGTGTATTTTGGTACAACACACACTTGTCCACCTCTTCACACTTACCACCGCTCTTGGCAGTTTAAGGTGTGCGCGTTTGGCAATAAGCCTTTAAAGCATTTGAATTTCAAACACAGTTTAATTCACTGTTATTCTATTTTGGTCGATTTTATCTTTGAAGTGTTAATGCAGAGCGTCTTTCTGCCACACGGCTATATTTAGTTCATTGTTCAATTAAATCCGTCCCTGATGTTGAGGCTACGTCTCGGATCTTATGTCTAGCTCATTTGTGAAACGTTATCTCAGGGCGGGCGTCCAGTGTGCGATATCCCACCCTGTTAAGAGTCTCACTCTCGCCTGAGGACGCCGGTCTATTTCACACCTCTTTCTTCCTCTCGGGACGACAAAAGACGCTCCGTCAAATTCAGTTTGAAATCATCAGGATCCTATTAGAGCCGCAGCTCAGCGAGAGCCAAAAATCCCACTGTAAGAAGACAAAACGTGGAAAATAATTGCAGCGAAAAACATTTGATCGCATTATTCTGGAAAATGATCTGGATACCTTCCGAGCAATAACATAACATGGAATTACGGAAATGAGTCACAGCGAAAGGCTGATTGCCTGAAGATCGCACAGTCTTGAAATAATTATTATGTGTTTTGTTCTCATCACCAGTAGGACGTGCGCGTTGCCTGAATTAGTCTCTTTTAACCGTGGGAGATAAATGGCTCTTTGGAGATAACTGGAAACACGCAGACCCAAACACAATAGTCAATCCTAAATAATCGCGTGGGTGAAATTAGGAGGACCATTTTATGTTGCAAGTTGGGAACAGTTTAATAACTGAACATCAGTTGCTTTGTTTTCTGTGTGGATTCCATTAAATCTCCTTTTTTTTCAAACAGAACAAGCAAAAGTCCACTCTTGATCAACAACCAGTGAAGCACAAATTTCTGAACTATCTACAAATGGACATTACTCACTGGACGTCCACGACATCGTTGACGGTGACGAGCTAAACGTTTCTACTGGAACTGTGTGCGGCTTGCATAGTGCGCAGGCTTTGCTACTGGAGGTGCGAGGACTTGCTGGAGATGCAGGCTAGAACGGCGTGCGCTGATGGAGAGGCTCTGTGAGCTGGTGACTGGTGCATGACTGTACGCTTCTGTGGCTGAATCTCTCCCCTTCAGATGCAAATTTGTCATTCAGATTCCGAGTACTTTGAGTGAGTGCGCCTCTATTAAACTATCAATATTAAATATTACAATTTGAGTCAATTTTTAATGAGGCCTATTTTCTAACAATGCAGCTTTCAGGGCTCAGAATCAATATTTAACATAAAAAGTTAATTTTTCATTAACTTTAGCTTTGAAAGCCCAAGTGCATTATTAATATTAGTTAAAAGAGTGGTGAGAGAGGTGTCAGATTCCATATGCATTTCATGCGGAGGTGAAAACTAGATGCTGTGCACCGACTCCACCACAGTTCCTTTGTCACTGGCGGCTCCTGGAATTTTTCTGTCAGAGGGGGTTTATTTTCCCACCCTGCTGTGTCTGAAATCCATCACTGTCATTAGAGTTTCCCTTTATAACCTCTCCTCTGAGCAGTTTAGAAATCCCATTTCTGCTGTTCCTTTGCTTTGTCCTCTCTTTGTGCAGTAATCTTATCCAGGGCCTCCCCTCCCGCCACCGTCTCCTTCTCCCTCTCACTGATGATCTCCACTAGCCTCTGAAACTTCTGGTTTAACTCCTCCATTCCTCCAACCACTCGCCCGTCGTCCTTCTCCCCATCGCTCTCCAGAGAGCTCAGAGACTCCGCCCTGGAATCGCGGCCCTCGAACTCATAAGTCTGCAGTGAGTCATAAGGCGGCTGCGACAGGTCAAAGGTGACCTGATCGAGGCGGATGTCTAAAAGGTCCTTCATGCGCAACGACCGAAGGTTCGTGGAGTCTGTTCGCGTCGGCTCCGCCCAGCCTCCGCCGTCTCCGACCGCCCCTCCGGGTAGAGACAGCGAGGTCAGGTCCTTCCTCTGGAGCGTGCACATGTTCAGGAGCGGCACTCCCGCAGTGTACAACCCGGCGCCGCCCGTCCCGTTCACGACCGTCCCTCTGCTGTGGGGATTCAGCGAGCCCACGATGCTGTACGTGTCGTAAACAGGAGGGTTACTTTGACAGCCTTTTGGATAAAGCTGCTCCGACACAGAGGGAATGGAGGAATCGGTGTCAATGTCATCTAATGTGCAGCTGGTGGCCGTGGTGCTGATCTGCGTCTGCGCCGAGCCCGGCCGCCCGTCTTGCTGCTTTGAGACGGAGGTGCTGTGACTCTGGCACGAAGACTCATTTGGGTCACACTGTGGCAGATCTGCGACGATGTCTGCTGCCAACACCGTCTCTGCAGCCGCGTTTATCTGCTGAAGGCACAATGGGAGGAAACATTACAGATGCAGCAGTGATAACAGTGCAGAGGCAACAAAAGCTTGTAAAGATTTCATTTGCTTCTTTTTAGCACCCAAAAAATGGATAATTGTGATATTAAATCACAAATGATTTCAAATGTCAAAAGTTATCAAGCCCCGAAGCAACAAAAGGTTTAAAGTTCCGCTGCTACTGTCTGCCTGTTAAATAGTCAACCCTGATGAGAGAACAGATTTGTACAAATTCACCAAAGCAGACAAGCAACTCTGATATAAAGTTATTAAATTCTTGAATACAGTGGAATTCGTATGTTTCCATCTGAAGGCCGATGTTACAGACTCTGACGTTTGCCCAGCCAATCACGGTTCAGCAGCCTTTGAGTCACAATCACATGACAGATGGTGTTTCCACAGCGACAACAGTTCAAATCGAATTAAATCACACACATGAATTTCTGATGAATCATATCCATATGTACTGACCCATAAACTATACTTAGTCTATACTCTGGAAAAGAGCAGCATTATGATCATTTTGAAGTGAAGTCCTGTTTATTTTTGTGGAGTTTTCTGACCTTGCTGTGGTTTTGAGCCTCTTTGGGTTCAGATGCACTGCCTTCCTTTCTATCGATCGTTCTGTTCTTCGCCACCATGTACTCCATGTAAGACCTGGCGCTCATCTGAGGGGCGCTCAGCAGAGGTTCAAAGTTGGTTTGGTTCTGGACCACAAGGGAACTGCCAGCTTGACCCCCGGTCAGCCCCTGGGTCAGCCCCTGGGTCAGCCCCGGGGTCAGCCCCGGGGTCAGCTGCGTTAACTGCAGACCTGCCTCCAAAGGCCCAGCTGGGTAATCTCTGAGAACAGGCAGCGTGTGAATGCCGTAGCAGAAGCGACCGTAGAGGGGGGCGGAGCCCGGTCGCTGCTGAGGGTCCAGGCCGGGCCGCAAGTTGCGGCTCCAGCTGTACGTCCTGGCCCTCGGCGGATTCTGCTGGGTGTACCATCTGTGCCAAAAGATATATGTCAGAGAAGCACACGACCCAATATAAACAAGCACACGCTACCAGGAGACGCGCCTGACAAGCTCACTCGTGTCTGTAAGAACTCACATGTTTCCATTGTTGCGCATGTGCTGTATTCTGTGCATGCTCTGCAGCGCCGTGATGTCAAAGGCCGCGGTGTCCGCTTCCCCTCCCCCCTCATCATCATAGGAAATGATGTTCTCTCTTACATCATCCTCCTCGAAGGGTGAGTGGGAGTCTCGCTTTTGATGGCGCAATGACAGCGAAAGCGCGCACACCACTAAAGGGCAAAGAGGAGACACAAGCACACGATTTTCCGCAATGTTTGGAAGCAGCCCCCCACGAGTCAGAGTCCCTGCAAGGCTTTTTGTTTTTGACTGCTGTGAAAAAAGCCCTGACTTGGCCTGACTGGCCACAACAAAATGGCCAGCATTTAAAATCACACCAAAAAATGGAATTTGTTGTAATTTCTCTGAGGTGCTCAGTGAATGTAAACACTCCCAAAGGAAAGTTTCACACCTACCCAGCAGGGTGGTGACACAAGCCAGCATGGACAGCAAGGTGACCAGGCTGAATATGAGGGATGTGGAGGGGGACGGCACTGGCAGGCAGACCATGTGTTTCTCCCATCTCCTGTCCTTCTGTTTCCCCCTATCCTCTGTCTGCATCCCACCCCGCAGACAGGGACAAATGGTCACAGTGACTGTGCCCGTGTTAGTTAGTCCTGAAGCCCCATCACGCAGCACAACTGGCACATAGAGGGTCAGTAAGGATGAAGAGAAGCCAGGGAGGGGCTCCAAGGCTGACTGGAGCACCAGGCTGGCTGTCACACCTGATAACGAGGCAAACACACAAGTCAAACACGCTCACTGCGCAGCAGACACGCACCAGTCCTGGCTGCTATATTTTAGGGCTGCAAAACAGAGGTAGTCAGAGTGACCTCCGCTCTCACGGACAGTGAGGTTGAGGGCAGAGCTGGACTCTGGAGGGATGCTGAAGTGGACCTGGTTGTCCTGTCCTCCCTGGTCTCTGTCGATGGCTCTCAGAACCTGGACTACCTGCCACACACAGACCAGAATGTGACTGACATCTTTATGCTGACGCCATTTCTCTGACTACAGTATCCCACTATAGTGATCATGATAATAACTGATTGGCCACTAGAATCTTTTCCCAATTGTGCAATTAATTAATATCTTGTCATTTTCCTTGATGTGTTGATGATGCCTCAAATCCAGAAGCTCTAATTTAATTTTACATCAGGCTTATACGAGCAGTAGAGATAATACCTGACCAGGAGCGCTGGAGTCACACACTGACGTTGTGTACTGCCTGTCCAATTCTGGTGCATTGTCATTCTGGTCTAGTGTCTCTATGGCAACCACGACCCTTGACACAAGATTGGGGTTGTCTGAAAGAGAAGGAACCCGACACTGAAGGTGAAATGATGGCTAAATTTTTACCATTACCACTTTGTACTTCCAGTCCCTGAAGGGGATCTTAGTGAAATATGATAGCGAGCTGTGAGCTGCTCTCTGTGCCTGAGGGCAGAGGTGCAGACGCACCCCTCTGTGCAGCGATGACTGTGATATTGTGCCACTGCTCCTCCTCACGGTCCAACTCCATCACCGTGCTGATAAAGCCTGTGTCAGAGGCGATGCGGAACAGAGCCTCAGGGTCTGACTGAGGATCGATGGAGTACCTGAAAGAAAGAAAGAAAGGGGGGAACGAGCATACAGAGAAAAATGATTTTGGGGGGGGATTAGATCCACAATATTACCAACAAAAAAAAAGCATCGTGATGTCAAAGAGTTCTGGACAGTGAGAAAAAGCTTTATTTTTTATTTGCGGTACTGACCTATGTGAAAGTGATTTATTACCGGGGGGGAGCCTGAAACCAAGGTCCACGTTGCGCTGTTATTTTTAGATTTTATGGGTTTGTTTGTTTTGTGTTTGGCAAAAATTGTCCAAATTTCCTACATTTCACAAACAGTCATCATTCTAACATACTGATATCAATATCTATCACATTGTGAGCTACATAATTACATATGCAAAGCTATAATCACAATGCTAAGGAATATTTTCATTGAATCGAGTAGTAATTTGCTAGCAAAAGGAAGGAAACGACCATGAAGAGAGGCCTTAGTAAAGACAAGAGTGACGGCGTAAAGGCCACCTGATGTTGCTGCTTTGTCCTGTGTCGGGGTCCACTGCAGAGACACGTCCAACCGAGCAAACAGGAGGGCAGTTCTCGGACACGTCCAGATGGTAGCGAACCTGGGAGAACTGCGGAGGCTCATCAGCATTAAGGACCATGACTCGCACTGTGGCCTGGTCCTTAAAAGGACCTTTCTTTAGGTAGCGGGGATCCACTATAGGGTTGGACACTTCCACAGAGAAAGTGTATGAATTGCAGGCCTCATAATCCAGCAGCTGCGGAATGAGGAATTAAGCAGCTTCAATCTCCAGAACAGCATTCAAGCGCTTCTAGAATTCTCCCCGATAATAATCTTTCCGTGTGGTTTTGTTGATCTTTTGATAAACTGTGATGAATAAATCTGTGGCGTTACCGGGAATGGCTTCAGTTAAAGCTGGGAAAGCTGCTACCTTCAACAAGCCCATCTCATTTGAAGTTAGCTCCATTTTTTCACACCCTGTCTTATTAATTCACAGTTAGTCATTACAGAACTTGCTCATGCAGAACCCTGGGAACCTGTTGACAACCCAACACCTGCTGAGGAGAGCAGCAACATTTTTGAAGGGCTTTAAAGTATATTCGTAAACCAAGGCAAATTAGAAAAAATCTCTTGCATTTTAGATCTTTTTAGCTGTTTTACTCAAGAACTTTTGAGAACCTGCAGCCTGTCGTCTCTTCCTGTATCTCAATAATCACCTTGCTCAGGACAATGACAGCCTCTTTGTCTTTTCTGGTAAGGTTGAATATTTCAGCCTCCTCGCTGTCCAAGATTGTAAACTCCATCAGGGCATTTTCTCCCAGATCGGGATCAGAGGCAGTTAGTCGGCCCACCTCCACACCCGGTGCTGCGAGCTCTGACACAGAAAATGACCACGCACCTGCGGGGAAGAAAGTATAACATATGCTTTAATGGTTCTGAGCAATGTGGGAAAAATAGTCACAGCAGGAAGATTGTGTGTTTCTTTTTTGGGGGGGTCGTTAAACTCTGCTCTCTTTTTTCCCCTTCCTTTCTTCAACACATTAAAAGGACAAAGTTTGATTTTATCTTTCCGCATCCAATACTCATACAACCATACGTATGCACATTAAAAGGATTCATCCTTGGACATGGCTCCAGTCCATCACACCCCCACTCGCTCACATCGAGGGGCATTTTAGAGTCTCCCTTCAACTGAACGGGAATGTTTTCGGTCTGTGGGAGGAAACTAGAGCGCCAGGAGAAAACCCACACAAAAACCCAAAAGAAAACATGCAAAAGAAGAAGAAGATCCTGAGAGAGCCTTTTTTATATGAGGCAACAATGCCAAGCGCTGCAGCAACAATAGCCACTACACGTCAACTGTGACATCAATGCGTGGACCCGAGCGGTGCTACATTAACCCACCCATGTCCTTGCTTTAGCTGTCAAGTGTAATTGTCTCTATTCAATTCTTGCTGTGGAGGGTTTATCCCATTGCCCTTCTAATATGTTCTCTTGTTGCATACCAGATTCTGATCATATTTCTTAATTTACTTGTTTCCCAGGGTACAAGCCACTGGTTCTATTCGGTGCCACGTGTTCATTTTGGACCTCGGAATCTAATCTGAAATCCAAAGTGGTTGTTTTATCAAGGGCTTTCAAACCCCAAGAACACTTCCATTTCTCTTCGAACAGGAAAGATGTTTGTTGCCCGAGCGCCGTCTTTCTAATGAATTAATCATTACGCTGGGATGGAAAAGTGTAAAGTCATCTGTAATTTCTCCTGGGGATGTCCAGGACAAACCGGCTTGTGATGCCGCAAATGCACGCTCTTTCACGACTTAGCTGCTCGCTTAATAAAATGGAAACCTTTTTATCTGAAATGATAGTTCAGGCGTCGGTGTGTGTGCATCAGTATTGCTGAAGCACAACAAGTCTATTCAATGCCACCTTGCTGAATATCAACCATTCGATGCCCCCCATTATACACCTCATTTAATGACATACCCTTTGCGTCCAGTTTGATTTTCTTCAACTGTGTCTAAAAACAAAATGATGATGGCGGTAAGAGCAGGTGAGGAAGGAAAGATAAAGTCAGATACCAGTAAATAAATAAAGCACTGTTGGCATTTGGAAATATGAAATTGCGCCTATAAAGCCCTGCGTTGCCGCACAATATATCAACCAGACGAAGGAGGTCTTTAAACATTAAGATGAATGGCAGTGAGAGACTCAGAAGAAGGAAGCAGGAAGGGCAGAGTGAACGGGGGAGGAGGCCTATATAGAGAAAAGCAGGGTGCGTCTCAAAGTCTTAGAAGCATTCTGCAGTGATTTTACTCTCTATTGAAGCAGAAAGCACTGAATTTTAAGATGAAATATTAATAGCACAGAACAGGGAAAAGCTTGGATAAGAAAACGCAAACATGATCTTTCACTCTTGCGCGTCGAGGCACAGTCCATTTGAGTCTCAGGTAATGGGAGTCTTTTACCAGTGTTAGTGTCCCTCATCCCGGCAAAGGTTAAAAACAATGATAAGGAGGAATGCCTTAAATAAAAACTGCCATAATGCGCCGACAAGCTACTTTCTATCTCCTCTCCCACCTGTTTACATCCCACAAATATCAAACTGTCATCAGAAATGCCATCACAAGATGTTCATCCATTCAAACCAGTGAGAACAGCCCACGGTAGCGTGACGCGACAGCAGCGGCACTTACTCCTCCTGAAGTGAGGGGGGTTGTCGTTGACATCGGTCAGCTTGACGGTGACTGTCGTAGTGCCCGACAATCCGCCCAGATGCCCTCCCATGTCTTTGGCCTGGAGAACTACCAGATATTCATCTCGACTCTCTCGGTCCATGTCAGGTACGGCGGTGCGGAGGATGCCTGGTAGGAGGAGCACCGAGTGGCAGCAGCTGATTTCACAGTGACAACGTGTCTCTTGATATTAGCATCAATGTGTGCCAGATCCATACATTTAGCACAAAACATGCTTTTAAACGTATAACCCCAGGTCACATCTGTCCCCTTATATCAAAGTGCTCTTTTCCTCTTTGGACAGATGGTAGATAAGACACAACATATGATTTCTAACCGGACCCCTGGGATTTATTACAAAGTATAACCAGGAGCGAGACAGGAATTTACTGGTGAGTGGGTGTGTGATACATGCAGGGCTGCGGTCAGACCTGTCTGCGCGTCTACAGAGAAATAGTCCTGGCCTTGAGTGATGGCATAGACCAGCCGGGCACTGTTTCCATATGTCGGATCATCGGCATCTCGAGCTGTGACTTGGATTATGGATGTGCCTGTGAAAGAGAGGAGGCGACAAAGGTGATAAGTCAAATGACCCTTTTAAGTACAGTAGTTAAAGCTGTTGGCTGGTTCATAAGCTTAATGTGATCCTCCACACCAAATCTGTCTATTGAATACCAAGTACTTACGGCTGCAGGATTAAAGGGATAATGCACTTCTCTGCTGCCTATCTCTAGGATTTCCACAACATTCATCCGTTTGACAAATATGACTAAATAACCTATTTTCCCGTTGAGGATTTGCCCTTGAATCTTTGGCGCTGTGTCAGCAGCACGCTTTAGCCTCATTGATCAGATGCTGAACAGCAGGGAAATCCTGTAATTGGCAATGAAGTTTGGAATAACTCACAGAATTGATGCTTACGCTGATAATCAACTGTGTCAGCCCCTTTAAACAAAGTATCATTTTATCGTATGAGATGACGTTCGGAGAACTACTGATTTTTAAGAAATCCTCAGTTTGAACAGCTCTCTGGCATTATACTGCGTTCAAGCCAAGACTATTGCTATAAACCTGTATATAAACACTGTACATTCAAGTTGGATAACAGTAACAGTGGAGCATAGCTGAGACTACCGAAGCCCATGACAAAGAAAGAGGAAACCTCAAATAAGAATATGGGTTTTTGCTCTCAGGCAGGAGTTTAAGCTTCACTAAAGTCTGAAGCACCACGTCGGTGTTATATGCGAGGGACTTGGAGCTTCAAGGTCTGGTGCCACGGCTGGCTACGCATTCATATCTGCCTTTTGTCAGTTCTCGTTCCATTTCCACAGCAGTGAACAGAGAAAATGAGATTATCAGATACATTTCTGCTCATACTGAATCCACAGATACCTTGTGATCGAGATGGGCATTTGTTCAATAATTTGACGGCCTTAGTCCTATTGTGTAATTCAGTAATTAATGTTGAAAATGTGCAGTTTCCTTTGTAAACGCACAACCTTCCTTTGGCTTCTGACATTTTTGAGCCCGCTGTGGAAAAGAAACAGGGAAATACCCCTGGAAATAACCTCATCATAACAAGACAGACTGGTGGTCAACAATTTTAGGTGTAGAATCTGTTTAATCCATTCATCTTCACCACCCTACCTATGTTGGCCATCTCCGGAACCATGGCAACGTAGGGTTCGTTGGGGAAGACGGGTGGATTGTCATTGATGTCTTGCACTCTGATGATGAACTCGGAGGATGGCTCCAGGGCGCGGCCAGTCTGGCGATCTGTAGCTGTTGCAATTAGCCGGTACTGGTCCTTTTCCTCACGGTCCAATGCCTTGGTGACATGTATATTGCCCGTGTTGCTGTCAATAACGAAGACGGAGCCCACTCCCTCTCCCTCCAACGTGTACTTGGTGCGGCCGTCTCCACCGTCCATATCTGTGTGCAGCTGAGAACAGAGACGTTCGGTAAATACCTCCTTCAGGCAGCATCGGTGCGCAGGTATCGCTCCCCGTTTGTCGGGTTAATACTGCAAACAGGGTCACAGGGAAACGAGCATCGACATAAGGACGAGATGTGCTCAGTGAGTTTGAAATGAACGGCACCAGGTGTGGAAAATGCATGTGGGACGAGGATGAGTACTGATGCATACAGCTTGTTAAATCACTGGACCAAATGTGCCACGGGGGGTTGATGGGGGCAAAAAGGCATCAACGTGGACAGCGGCCCCGCACGTGTCTGACATGTATGTGCACAGATGCATCCTGCTTCCATCCATCTGTAAATCTTTCTTGTCTCTTCTGTCCATCTGTCGCTCTCTCTGTCTTTTAAATCCATCTGCTTGACTTCTGCCTACCTATGAAATCACGTCCTGCCGGTCCTCGTGTTCCTCAGATCCCCTCTGCCCCCCCTTTTGCTTTCTGCCGCAGAAAACACGTTTGCTATTTTGATATTTTAATGGCAGTGAGACTATTAGTGTGAGTTCTATAGGTACACGGCCCAACGTACAGAAATAGAAAGCTCAGGAGCTTACTCAGCTTTCATCACGCTCAACTTTCTGACCAGGAACCTTCACATTTCTATAACCTTAAGGCGCATCCACACATGTTCATAATCCACAAGGCTTAGTCACAACCTCTGCTGTGGACCCCAGATAGTCAGAGAACTAAAGCCTCAATTTGAATTCAGCTGCAGCTAAAAATAATTTTATTTTCAAAGGCATTTACTCATTCTGTGAGTTGGAATTTGTGCTTCAAAGAAATTTAATTGCCTGCACATGATTCAGCCCAATCATTTCTGTGCTGGAGACAGATGTTTACTTTAAAGCATCTGCATATGCAGCATAATGCACATTAACAGCACAAGTGCAATTCACACATGAGCACCCCGGAGGCGGAGACCAGGAGAAAATGCAAGATTAGTCAACATTCTGCATGTGTGTCTGTGTGTCTTGGAGGATAAAGTTGGGGATTATAGAAACTCATGATAGCATACCCTACAAATTGCTAGATAAGGGACTAGGGGTTTCTTTATTCATCCCTACGCCCACTCCCCACTCCCTCCTTTCTCCCTTATAGCAAGCCTCAAGTTTTGATCCCACACTCCACCACGAGAGACATCTTTGTCAGAGCCTGTGCCTATCTCCCACCCCACGCTCTATCCTCTTTTTCCCCCCTCTATCCTTCAAGACCTCCTCTCCTCACTGTCTAATTGCTGGCTCAGTCCTGCTGTGCTTCAGTCAGCATGAAAAAAACACTCTCGCGGTGGGGAAGAAATGTATCCAGCTCGAACAAAGACAGCTGGAAAAAGAGGGGAAATTGTCTCCTCCATTTGCTTTGTCATTTTCTCTCCTACTCTATAATCAGAATTTTCCCCTCCTCTCACTCCCATCCACCTCCAGGTTTATCTCTGCTTTTATAGAGACACATTCTTCATCTCGCTAGCCTGATGGGAGCGCAGATGATTTGAACCGCCGATAACTTGGCTCAGACCTCTAATGCATACAGCGTATGGAGGTAAATAATCCAGTTTGACTAAATGAACTGGGTTCAACCCGACTGGTGCACGGACGCTTTAATGCACGACTGTCAACATGTTTTGCAGGAGAATTAGCGGCTTCGCGTACCAACAGCGTGCTTTAACACCCCTCGCCGACTGTATCAGGAACAACCAGAGAGGAAGATTATACATTTATGAGACGCACACGCAACTAGTAAGAATCCAATCTAGACTGTCACATTAAATTATACTGCTAGCTCCAAAGCAGTTGGCAACATTCCCTGTTAGCGCTATAGCTGATATGATCCTCTGAGTATGCCAGCAGCTGCATTAGCGTGGGGCACCTGAGTGTGAAATTGTACAAGTAAACCCACAGGACGCGAATGGTTCAGGTGTGTCGTGGATTCACCCACCATATAGTTTGTTTGTTGCAACTGCAGTTGGAGTGTGCTGCCATTGTGATTGTAGAAAAAAATGGCACTGGTTTTACGGGAGCTAAAATGATAAGGATCTGTCGGGGACGTGTTTAGATATCGTCACAGTGGTGATAAATTACGATGAGCAGAGACACTTATTTGCACCGACAAACTGCCTCAATGTCACTCTCCATGAATCTATTTGCGTGCTTGTTAATCATCTCTTCACAGGTGGGACAGTTTGCTCTCTGCCAATATCGCTGACACATGTTGACGCTATCTCAGATCGGGATCTCGCGCTTGCTCAGGCAACTTGATTTGTGAGGACAGAACTGGGAGCTGATTTTCAGCGTGAGTGAAAACTTGGCAGGTGCTTTTTGCCTTCCAGACACACAGAAATGAGACTGAAAAGGGACGGAAAGTGGGGGAGAGTGACAACTACAAAAGCCGAGAGGATTAGCTCAATGAAAGTCGTCTCAGGTCTAATCTGTTTTAAAGTGGTACATTGTACATTACTTTGGGATTAAGTACACACAAAAGGTGGCAAAGTTACGCAATAACAGCAACGGTGTGGAAACAGGCCCTGGACAATGGGGCACATTAACGGGAAGTTTATAGTTCGGAAAATACTATTAATACGACCGCAGTACGATAACATTAGGCTTTATTTAAACAACACAATGTTTCCTCAGACACCACCACTATAAAAAAACTTGTGTATAAGTGCTGACAATTATTGCTCTTTGCATAATGAATGTTTCATCTCTGGGGATTTTGGATCTGTTAAACTGCCCGAGAGCCCAGAGACGCTACTTCTATTTGCATGAGGTCATCCGTTTGTGAAGTCAATGGGCCGAGAGGGAACGACTAAACGAGGCCAGTGAGGGAAACACGGTGCAAATGTGCAGTTTGTCCCGAGAAGGGATGGAGACATCTTTGTGGATTATGCTCGGAAAACGATGTTGTTCCAAGACCGGCAGTCTTGGTTTTTTTGGAATAGAGGAATGGAGCGTGCAGGCAAGCAAGACAAACACGGTCCAAAAGGTCTGGACGCACCGGAAAGTGAAGCAGAACACACATTTGTGTTGAATAAGACATCATCACACCCATGTATTTCCACGTACCCGTCCAATGAGGACAGGCTCCGGCCCTCTGTACTCCTCAATCACAAAGAACTGGTTCCAGAGCCAGCTCCTCCGGTGGCGAGAGCGAGGCCCCCCATCTTCAGACTCCGTGACCCACTTTGTGCTGTGCCGCGTCCTCTGGAGCAGAATGCCACTGACACCTGTCTCCAAATGGAGGTCAGGAAGGCTGGCGTGCTCCTCTGAACTCGGCGCGAGACTCCGAGCATTAATTACACCTTCAACCTCTTCATTAGTCAAAGTGCTTCTTTTCTTGCGGTTCAGAGTCAGTTCAAGGCTATGCTCAGCTAATAGAGATTTGGCAGCAATGTCAGCTTTAAAGCCCAAATTATTTGGTTTTCCGTCAGTTCTTGGCAGGGTTTTGGCTTCGCCTTTGACATTCTGATGCGGGATTTCCGAATCTTTCAAATTCGATTCTAAACGAGGTAAAAGTCGCTGTGGTGGGCTCCATGGGACCTGCAGATCTCGCTCCTCCTTCAAAAGACCCGCAGCCACCACCGGGACCTGTCGTTCCATGAAAAGAACCAGCAGAACAAAGCGTGCTGCCATTGCTGCGATGACCAGGTCACTTTGCTTCAAAGGAAAGTCGTTGCTTGGCTGATGGGGTTCAGCTTCTCATGGAGGTCCGTCCAGACTTGAGCCGTCTCCCCCCCCCGGAGCAGGGCTTCATTTCAGCTCCTTCTGTCACGCTGGCTCATGCTGATCCGACCACCTGAGGGAAGTCACAGAGAAGGTCATTTAAACTGCAACAGGTGCTTTAAGCCTCCTTTAAACTTATTTTACTGCTGATTGATGAATTTGGCAGAAAACTGCCTATAAAACAGAATTTGCTTTATGCCAGATGGTGTTAACTTTTTTTTTCCTGCTGATTTTATCGTAAGTGTGAATCATAATATTGATCATTAGGTCATTCGCAAGGAATTAAACACGGTCTTAAAAACGGTTCTATTAATTTTGGGCAGCGGTGCCTGGCAGCGAGGTGGAGCGCAGGTATTTTACTGTCTGGTGTCACCCGCAACTGCCTGAACATCAGTTGATTAATGCCGCCACCAAAGACGCATCGCTCATGCCCGGTGCGGAAAGAAGGTCCACTTAAAAGAATAATTAGACTCATAAATAATTCAATCAATGACCTGTCCTCGTTTCCCAAAAGTTAAATGATGTGAGTTTCTTCATATTTGAGTCGGATCGCAGCGATTGATCTTTTAAATTTAAAGCACAGAAAAGAGACCTTCTCTGCCTTCCACTCATAACTCTGACGCGTCATTTCCTGCAACGCACGTCACTCGCACGCAGCTCAGCCTACAGATACAATAAAGAACAAAGCAAATATCATCAGATAAAGAAAATAAAACTGCAGTCAGTGCCCACCGCCAGGATATGGCTCTGGGTTTAAAACCTATGCCTCCCTAACAACGAACCCTAAAACCAGATGAACCACCACATTTTTAATTCACCTCCACTTATTTGCCTGGTTGGAGATGAAGACCACCTCCAACTGGGGCCGATGCTCTGCTCTTGTTGCAGATACTGACCTACTTTGTTTCATCTGGGGTTTTTGGACAGCATCAAATTGAGAATTTGATCATCGTTGTGATGAACAAAAAGCAGTCGTTTCCCTTTTTCATGTTTCCAGATGAAACCCTGCGCGGCTCGCGCTGGCATCTGTTTGCCGTCGTCGCCTTAAGTCGTGCAGAAAACAAGTGTCTCTTCCAAAATCTCTTTGTCTCCCTCAGCTTCTGTGTAATAGCCTTGATGCCGTCTGCAGCGTGGATTTCTCCTTCCTAGCTTTGCTCTCACACCACGTTGCCAACAGTAAATGTCATCCGCTGTTGTTTGAAGTCTTTAAAGAACGCGTGTGTGTGAGTGAGTGTGCGGAATGTAAGGAAGGGATGGAGGATGAAAGCACGAGGACGATTTGCTGTTGCCGGCTCAGAATGGAATGATGAGTGGTGACATAGCTCTAAATTGCAAATCGCTGTTTCCGTCTCACTTCCGCCTGTGCTGAGTCGCTTCACTGCAGCAGGGCTATTTCACTTTTATTAAAAATAGCCTGTGCATGTCAGGCCTTTTACATAGGGAAAAAATGAGAGCGAGAGGTAGAGAGGGAAGGGGCTGGTGTGAGTGTGTGTGTTGGGGGGGGGGGCTTTTGCTTTCAATGACCAGTCTGCTCCATTTGAACATGTCTGGCATTCACTCTCACCACTGGTCTTAATGCTTACAGGGCACTCATCCTGGCCTCAGTGAACATGGGGGAATCTTTTAAGACTTTCCACATCATACCGGCGAGAAGAAGCCCACCATCCTCAGCACAGCCGTCAGTCACTGCTGTGGACATTTGACATTCCAGCAGTCTTAACCTTTAATAAAGGCAGAAAGAATCTGCTAGACCCTGCAGATGTTTGTCAGGTAAAAGGTGCCCTGCTTTGACGGAGCACAGCGTTTCTGTGCGGGGCGATCGTTTGTTTTTAGACATTATATCAGGCTATCAACACTTTAAATGCCCCAATCTGAGGCTGGGCCAATATTGATGCCAATGATGAGGGAAGAGCTTTTCCAATTAAAGCTGTCTTTGTTTTTTTTCATCCTCTACACATGTTGCCGCAAATCCATTGGTTGATTTTAATTCCATATTAGACTTTCCAAGGGGAAAAAAGGGTTGATTTAAATAATCATTCTCAATAATTTATTGTTCTTTGGATGGAAGGATGGATGGAATTATCTCGGACTCTCCTAAAGTGAAATTATTCACCAAAACATTGCAATCATCCATCTACGCTTGTGTCATAGGACCACTTTAGAGACCGAGTGTGATATGATTGTACATTCTGACCCAATTATTAATAATTCTAAAAGCTAAAAGGAATTTTAAAGGACAAAGGAAGTATGTCAAACTATTGTGGTTGTAACATTAGTGGCATTTGGGGATTGTAAAAAGCAGTCTTGTTGTTTTATGCAACAGAGGACTGAAACAGGATGTTTTACTTTGTAAACCAAAGCTGCTGAAGGGATTAGTTGTCACTGATGATGTGGTAATGTGCAGAAGACATATGGATTATTGGTGAGGATATGGGTCAAAGTAAAACATTCTATTCTTGTGCATCAACGTAAAGAATCTTCGTGTGCTTCTTTTTGAGTCCATGCTAGCTTCAACCGAGTCAGTCACTTCAACTTTAAAACTTGACATTTTGCAATATAGTAAGTATACGATGTAAAAGTTGGATGTTTGACAACGTAGTCAGAGGGGTTAGGATTACATTAGATCCCTTCTAGCTTTACATACAAGCCTGATACTCAAAGCAACTATTGGAAAAGGGGGTGTTTTGAACTAAATACTGTCTTTTCCTTTACCAGGGCAGGATTTATGCTCCTTTTGAGGAGCGGCAGCATCCCTGAGTTACAAACACAAATTTATTCCTTAATACATGTTACTCACTGTTTTGTGATATGATTTGACAAACAGCTTCACTGGCTGCTTCTGACTAAACCTGACAATGGTTTGGTTTGCCCAGGATTAAAAAAAACCCCCAAAGTTAGCCTTTTTCCCCCTGAGAATGCAATAAGATACATTTCTCATTGATGACTCTTTGCAACTTTCCCTTTGGTCTTATCACACACACGCACGCGGCCAATTAGCATATCCAATATACATAGAACAGCCACGAGCGCAACTCGTGTTGTCAGCAGAAGCCTGGGGAAATATATGGCTGATCTGATGTATGTTAATGTGATTAAACATTTGAATATGAAATATTATGATGAACACACTTATAGCCCCGCTGTAGGCTGCTGACCGAAGCTTCCGTCGTTCGCTTATTTAAGAAAACCGCCGTCCGCGTGCGGCGGGGCACGCGGCAGCAGGTGAGTACTTTGATCGTGCGCGCGCACACAACCGTTATCTAAACGGTTCTAATTATTGGCGGACAGCTGGCAAAGCAGATGTAGTTAGTCAGCAAACGTCCTCTCAAATGTGCGCTACTCCACATAGCTGCCTCATAATAACATCTGTTCAGAGGCGGAAGGATCAGTTAGAGCGATTCTGGCGACATAAGGAATCAAGAGCGGCAATAAAGTGACACAGCACAGAGCGGGAAGTTTACGCCTCAAAATTCCCCCCGTTAATTAATTCGTCGTTAATGCGGCGAGTCGCGAAAATGAAGTCCGCCACTCGGGGAAGGAGCTGACCTACCGTGGGACTGCTGCTCTCCGCTTCAGCGGGCTGACGGAGCTCGAAGGACCCAAAGGTGGGAAAAGATGCCGAGGTTACTCTGAGCTGCTCATCATGAGGTCTGTCCACTTATTAGTACACTCTCTCTCTCTCTCTCTCTCTCTCTCTCTCCTCTCTCTCTCCTCTCTCTCTCTCTCTTCCCCATCTCTCGCTCGCGCTCTCTCGCTCGCGCTTTCTTTTTTTCTCACTTTGAATAAAAGAGCTTTATTGGTATGTTTACAGCCATACATAAAATTGATATACATACATGTGCGTAGTCTTTGACACAGACAAACAGAGGGGTTTTTTCATTATTAAGGCCATACTATGTAGCAAGCGGATGTACCAGAATAACAGTTCTGTAGTAACTTTAGCATTTTAATTCACGGTGACTACAAGCATGCATTTATTACAGTTTTAGAGTTTAGTTTTTCTACTGGATTAAATTGACATGCATCATAAGTTACTGCGATAAACCAGGATGGATATTAGAATTCTTTTTAAAGAAAATAATGATAATATTATTCAAGGACTATTATTATTAAAGTATTTCATGGGCTCATTTTTTTTTTAAAAAAAAGAAAAGAATAGAGTGGAATGTGCCGAGAGGTGCTGTGGCTCTTTAAACCAAGGCACATCAGTGTCCGTCACCTTCTGATCCCAAGATCCTCAAGGCTTCTTTGCAAAATCCTGCAGCGTCCCTAAAAAACTGATTTATGCAGCAAGACTTTCAGTCCAGTTGTACTGTACAGAAATGTTAGCAGGAGAAAATGATGGATGGATGGATGGATGAGAGATGGATGGGTGGGTGGATGGATGAGAGATGGATGGATGGATGGGTGCTGGATGAGAGATGGATGGATGGGTGGATGGATGGATGGATGGATGATGGATGGATGGTGGATGGATGGATGGGTTGCTGGATGATGGATGGATGATGGATGGATGGATGGATGGATGGATGGGTGGGTGGATGGATGGATGATGGATGGATGGATGGATGGATGGATGGTGGATGGATGGATGGATGATGGATGGATGGATGATGGATGGATGGATGGATGGATGGATGGATGGATGGATGATGGATGGATGGATGGCTGTAAGGCATAGCTGCAGTTCTACACCCACGGTTTGATATTGGATGTTTAAGATGTTTCTTTTGAACTCAGCACTTTAACTTCCACCATTTTGACCCTTTTATCCTGGACCTAAATGGAGAAAGTGAATCATTTTTTCCAATTAGACTGCAAATATAATTCTGCTCCTACTGGAATAAAATCTGTCAATTTCTCACTAAAAAGCTCTTTTTATTGAGAAATAAGTTTGATTCTTTAATGGAGAGTGTCAGCACACAGGCAGACTCTTTGAGCGTTTGAAGCGCTTGTTTAGTCTTGATGTTCAGTTTGGTCTCCTGAGACAGAAACCCAGATGTTTAACTCCAGTCCTGGTGAAGCACCTGATTAGGCAGCAGAGGTGCAACCCCGGGGTCTGAGATCACAGTGTCTCGAGCTGGGAAGGATGTGCTGATACATAAAAACCAGAGGAGGAAAAAATCCAATAGATCTGCCACGACCCAGAGGTTTAATTTCTTCTGACTGCGAGGATTTTTCATTTTTTACAGTTTTTTTCCCTTTTGTTTATTTGTTGTTTGGGTCAATAATTTTCAAAGAATTCATAGAAAACTGGAGGGGGGAAACAAATGAATTGCTTACGAGGCAGTAAGTCTGCTTCTGCTCTCAGCTGCAGTCAGCAAGCAGCAAACTGTCAAATCTAAACACAAAGCTTTGAAGGAGGGAAGCTTACAGCCGCAGACACGCTGGCTTCTCACCATCTTGAGATTTTCTCATCGATCCTGCTCTCAAAACCCATCCTGTGTTTACAAGTTCTTCACAGCTCGTTACCACGGCACCCTCACCCAATAAGTCCATCCTCGATCAATTCCAAATGGTGGTATTTACGGATGCGATTGGGCAAGGAGGGATTTCTCCTCATCACAGGACTCCGCACTGAAAAATGAGGATTTTACACCAAAGATCTGCTGAGCACCAACACTTGACTCTGGTGGACACTGGGTACGAATATATTCACGCTTTTTTACTGTAGCAAGTTAGCTTCTTCGTTCTTCTTTTTAAACATAGTCACTCTTTAGCTACCTGGGCCCTAGAATTGCCTTCCGCTCTATTGTTTTACATTTAGAAACCTATGCGGAACATGGTTTTAAAAGCCTCTCAGACATGTTTTGGTTAATTATTAAATATGTATAACGTGCTAATGTTTGTGTCAGATGGCTAGCCAGCAGTGGTGTCGTTAGAATACATTTTTATCATCAGAGCAAACAAAATGTCAGCCTTTATTAGACGGAAGGGTACGCATAAAGAAATCATTTGAGGGATTTCCTAGTGTACAACTATCTCTTCTATTCATTAATTTTGCATCTGCAGCAATGACAGCTTTGTGTCTCTCCACAGCCGTCCTTGATGTTCCTGTTTCTTTATCCCGTGCTGTCGTTTGTTTGTTTTGAGACTTCACTCAGACTCCTCTCTCTCCCCCGTCTTTCCTTTTCCCTGTAATACTCTTCTTTTAAGTCCTCTCTTCTCCTCCGAGTCCATCCCTTTGAAGAGATGAGATAGACGTCCACGCAGTTGCCTGAGTATGCGTCCCTGTGTGTGGCTCTGAAGACAGCCTCTCTGGCCACCGACGTGGCCTCCTCCACTGAGAGGTCCCATTCCACTCCTTGGTCCAAAATGGAGTAGGCGTAGGGTGATCCTGAGCCCACAGAGAAGACAGTTCCCTGTAGACGAGTGCCATCACTGCACACGTAGTACAGACTGGGTCCAGAGAAGCTGCTTCGAACACCAGCAGAGGCCTTTGGAGCGCTAGTCCCAGGACCGCCATCGACGGGCGTTCTGAAATGGGACACCTGAGGCTTCATTGATCCTGAATGCATGCTTGCGTTAGCCTTTCCACTTGTGTCTCCACCTGTTCCATCCCAGCCACACAGCGTGGCAGCCACACACAGCTCAGTTCCTTTAAATGGATGCAGCATGTGGGAAAACAACTTTGCCGCTCCTCTCGTAGACAGCCGTCGGCCGTGGCGGAGTTGGTAAAGCCGCAGTTCACGGGCCAGGATTCGTTTCCAGAGGACACAGTCGGCTGAAGTCCCTGACGTGGTCCCCACCAAGTGGCTGTGAATGGGCAGTATCTTCTGCGAGGCCGGACACGCCACGAGCCCGGAGCAGCTCGAACGCGTGTCTGCGGCGGCCAGCACGCCGCCCTGAAATATGAAAGCCAGCGTGGTCGTCCCATGAGACAGGGGAAAAGGAAGAGGAACAGATGGAGAGGAGGCCAGAGGAAGAGTGCTGGGCAGTGCGAGGAATGGCGCGATGGAGTCGGGGGACGAGATCATGCTGGGGCTCCGGGCTGTGTTGATTTGCCCAAACTCCAGTGGATTTTTACCCAAGTAATCTGGAACAGGCGTATAAAACTCAAACAGACTTGTGCTATTTCTCAAGGGTAAACCTAGCGCTTCCCGACAACCCGGCCCTTTCATTAAAGACACCGACGAACCCTCATCGGTGTCCAAAAACGTCTGTAAATGGCAAAAGTCCTGCAACGCCATTGAAATAAATCAAAACTTTTTCCTCCTTTCGCCTCAGCCCTTGAGAGAAACGTCAGATACCAGCAGCTGCGGCTTTATATAGACAACAGGAGAACATTCCTGTGCATGTGGTAACAGGAAAAGAGCATATCGCATCATCATCGTTTTCTGATCCATCATTCCCTTTCCTTTAAAGCATCTACAGTAGCCCATGGGTAATTAATTTTGGTTGCGATATCAGGTTGTTTCTCAGATCAGATGTCTTCAAAGGCTTGCGTGGGAGGAGGCCATGGAGGACGCCGGGTGATGGCAAGGCCTGGGCTCCAGCACATCAAATTAAGTTAGACTGCGAGCTTTGATGCGTCGCTTCCTTGGAAAGTTTCCTATTAGATGCAGGAATAATACGTCTCAGACACCTTCTTTTTTTCCCCCCAACACACTAGAGAGTCGTTGAAGTCGAGCCCAGGAGGTGGTGTGGCTCTTTAAACCAAGATTATGCAAACTGCCGAACTTGAAACACAAGAATGTCAGGTCAATCAGCATAGCACAAGGGCGTACGCTCGCAGCCACCTGATGGGAACGCACAGCTTCTAAACACACATGTTGAGTGGCGCGGATTTATTAAAGCCGCCTAGTTTATTCTCTGTTAACTTGCACAAGTCAAAATGGTCTTAGGCCACATTTATGTTTCCACGGCCGCGATTGTAATGGTAAGAAGATCAACGCTTTTTTATTATAATGAGCTGTTTGTCATGAGTTTGGTGTAAAAGGTAAATTGCACGGAGACACAATTAGAGAGCAGCCTCAGATGTTTCTGGAAACCGTAGACAGAGTGTTAGTATTTCCTTTGCCAGATGGCCAGAAACACAATTTCATTAATACAAACCGCCTCCTAACTATTAAACCAATGACAGCTGTTTGCAGATATGTAAATGTTAAAGAAAAAGTGAGGAAGTTAACAACTGGACTCACATTAAGTTTTATTAATGCTCGTCTTTTAGTCTCAGCCTTTGCACAGGCGAAAACACAGCACTTTGAGCCCCTTATTAATTGTCAGCTAGGGGCATTCTAATAAAATGTCAAACTGCATCCACGCTTATGGGGGGACAACCATATTCTCAGCTGATTTATTACCTCAACATACTGCTGTAATTAGCATATAGCACCAGCCCTGGGTTTGACTTATTTTGCAGTGCCGCATTATGCCCATTCTGCAAATTATTATGCAATTGGTAACAAGAGCTGCTGTAACTCCAAACTGTATTCTACAAGTGATTGATTGAAGGTGCTGGGCTACAAACTGCAAGTGCACGGACGGATTTAACAGAACGGCCCATCAAAGAACTGGACGTCAAACGCTCATCTTATATTACAGTAAAATCAATCCGTGTCTAATTAATGATGCTAATCGGTAACAGGGGAAATGAATCTTTATCCGTGTCTACATGCAGTAAAGTGGACCGTTTCATGTTGTAGACAGTCCTCTCCAGAAGCCCCGCGGCTGAATCCGTGCCCCATAAATCAGTGCCAGCCTGTTTGTCTGTCTTGTTTGTGATTCACTCACTAGACGTGGATTCTATTTTCTCCTTTGGACTCTTTTTTTTTAATTTGCCTTCTTACTCCCTTTGAGTGTGTTTGTGTAATTGCCTAGAGTCTGACATCAGACCATTTCTCATGCAGGACAACCTGTGTTTTCAGAGCTTTTTTAAAAAAAATAAAAAATAGTGGATTCATTTATTTCATGTCATGCATCGAGCTAACACACTTAAAATGTATATAGTCGTGATTTAGTCCTGACCCTGAAAAATAACAAAATAATACAGCGCTCTACAAAAGATCTTAGCCTCCTCCTGGGGGACCCCAATAAAGGGCTGCTTCTGGTAGCAATGGAATGGTTTGTTAACACTTGCTGCCCCCCAAAAAACTCAAATGTTCTTTTTTACTCCTGTTCATCTTAGCTATGAAATGTTAAAATAAAAACATTTTCTTAACATTCATTTAATTCTATATATCTATCTTTCACCCAGGGACTGTGTGTCTCCCAACAAACCGTTTCATCTGCCTGGGCCCGGACCGGAGAGAGCACACCTGATAATTATATAGGCTTCCAATCAGTTCCTGACAGAGTGGCAGACGGCTCATTGGTCCGTCTGCGCTATCGGTGCTCCAGGCCCTGTCGGCTGCGACTGGAGGTGGTGGTGCCCACATTAAGGAAGACAGATTTAGTGGTTTTCAGGAGGAAATGGGCGTGCAGCATAGCCCGAGTCTACAGGGTCCAGCAGGTACGGCTCAGATGGCCCCTGCCTATTTTCCATCAAAACAACTTTATCAGAAGGAGCATTTTGGATGCCCGCAGTGTGACATTTCGTGCTTGGTTAGACCACCGTAATGAATCTGGGACGTACCACAAGTCCTTGTGGAGGATTTGCAGAGTTCTGCAGCTTAAATCATTAGCACGGCATCCAGCTCAACGCTCCAGTGTGTGCCTGTCGTGGCCAGCTCAGCTCAAGTGGAACATGACCAGAAACACAATTCTTCCCTGTGCACACGAGTCTGGTCAGACCATTAATCACTAATCATTAATATGAAATCTAATCTTCGTTAGCAGAACGTTCTAATGGCTTCTGTTGCTTTTTGACCTGTGTACAGGCATGGTTGATATGCTGAAGTTCCCGCTGGCAAGCAGCGGCGAGAACTTTGGAGTGGTCCGTAGATTCCAGCCTTTTATTGACAGAAATCTGGAGAGAGCTCGTGTTCGTGCTGTGACACGACCCAGGTCAGTTTAACACATTGATGCATCCTCTAGTTGCTGTTAGCAAGAGCTTCGTCTCAATAAAACATGAACACAAAGAGCAAGTACGTGTAATACACATTTTTTGTTCTCAAATTGGGATAATAGAAGGTTGTATGATGAATAAACCTTGAACCTAAAAGAAGCTTTTATGCTAAATATTAAATTTTTTTGGTGGTACTACAAAAGAAAAACTTTTTCCTGTTATTTTAGGTTTCGCGCTCTTGCACGACTGCGTGTCGCTTTCAAAGATTTATTTGATTTCTTTATTTCATACATTTAAATTTAAATGGGCCTTTAAACTCAGCGGAATGCATGAAATAACAGGGTGAAGGCTTCTTCTACAGACAATCCACTAAAATAGATATTTCAAGCACAAACGTGAATGGCCTGAAACAGGTGGGAGTAAAACAGTATTACCAACAGGACTGTTCCTCCGGGAACTTTTGTATTATCTGGAGGTCTTGACTCATAAATCAGAGTAAGAAAACACAGAGCGGCACCCACATGCGTCTCATTTCAAGGGAGGGGGAGTTTACTGGGTGACCCGGAAATGATTCACACGTCTAGGAATCCGATGGCTCGTGGAATAAATGAAATGATCTATTTTTGATGAAAAGAGTAGAGCCCCAGGCCACCCTGTTGTATTATAGATACCAAGGAGAGCATTTTTATTTTTTTTTATTATTTATAGTATTTGCTTGTCCTGTCCTGTTTTCCGGGGCTTTTTCCTGAATTCACTGACCTCCTCAATTTGTTATTGGTTCCGTGCCTCTCGATCAGCAGCTCCAGCCTTGGCAGAACCCTCGTTTCATCAGTGCTTTGTGTTGCTGTTAGCAAGTTAGCAGGCCACAGGTGACGCATGCGACCCTGATGAGTTCCCTCTCAGTGCCAGCTGATGCTTTAAATCGCCGCTCTTTCGCTTTTACTTCAGGGTCGTTTACAAGCTTCCCAACACGTCTTCACCTGAGCATATAAGCGTCGTATTTACAGGCAGTGACAGACGCCGAGGTCAGTCATTTGTAGCGGATGGAGCTGTGTTTTGAATTCAGCCGCACGCCTCATTGGCTCAAGGAATGATTCCTCAAATGTCGTTTTCTCGCTTGGTTTTCAGCGTCGCGTTATCGGTGTGGATCTACCTGCTGGAATGGTGTCACCAGAAGCTGTGCGGGATCATCCATCATCTCGATAGGAACGACTCTTACGAGTCTGTCCTGATGCAGCTCACAGACGCAGGTGGGTCACGGCAGCCTGGGCGCGCACCTGATGCCACCTGAGAGGATTAGCTTGACGGCGCCCTGAGATGACTGTCAGCGGTGATGTGTGTTTTGCGAGACGGCGGAACAGACTGTGTGATGTATTAATAAAGAGAGTTGCATCTGCTGTGGTGAAATATACAAGTGCCGCATCTCCCTCGTAGGGGACGTCATAATTCAGGCACGCCTGGCGAGAGGAGAAGATGAAGCTTTCCGAACCAGCCTGCACTTACCCCTGAGGAAATGGATTAGACTAGACTGTTACATACAGGACTCCAAGGTAGAGAACTCTGTGTGCTCCTCTGGGTGTCAGAATTGGGGTGGGGAAGGACCTCAGGCAACAGATTTTAGTCTTTTTGTCTCATGAGTTTGCTCCACTGCCCTCGCTCTGTGAGGTCAGAGCTCCTGCAGGAACAGCTGTAACATCCTAAAAGATGTTTGTTTTCCAGCTGGCAAATGCAGCCCCCACTGCAATTTGGAGCTGTTTGCAGCTGAGTGCTTTTTATGTGCGTGCATCTTTCTCAGCTCATGCATTATTACGTGTGCGTCTTACTCTCAGGTGCTGCTGGATGCCACGTGGGACGGTGACATCCACAGATATGTATATATGTATGATACTGGGCTTTTTGTATTTTTGCACCTTTTCTTAACAAAAGTCTGTGGAAACGCTACAAAACACATGTCGGAGATAAATGATGCAGTGATCAGGAGTTCTGTGGTTTTGAATATCACAAAGGTTTCAAGACAGCGTCCGTTATGATGACACTGATGGGTACTTCGTGATCGGAGGAAGCAGGTTCGTACCAGGCATCCATGGATACTTTGGTCCCACCAAGTACTATCGGTTCGGAATTAAAGAGGTATTTCCTGATTTAGTTGTTTAGACTTTAGATGTTTGGATATATTTAGTTGGAATTCACAGATGGGACCGCCATAGGTACGAAACCCCCTGCCGAATTTACACAAACTGGATGGGACCCATCAGGAGTGTCAGGAAATGGAGCAGCTTACGGCTGCTTTTCTTGGAGCAGTAACAGAGAGTGTCCGCCAGTCACGCATGGATGAAGGTGAAACAGGCGCTGAAACAGGCGTTGCAGCCATTCTATTGTGTTCAGGCTAATAGCTCTATGAAAAGGCTGCTGCTAAACAGGTTTTACGTTTAACTCTGCCAGGCGTCTGTGTAACGCAGTTCCTCAAACTGTGGACTCAGTTTGGAAAGAACGTCAGCCCACAACCCTGGACCTGGGAACAGCAGCTTCAGTACAGAACTCTCTTTAATGTCTTGCAAACACAGCAGGAGGAGATCAAAGCAGGTGCCACTGTGTGTGTGTGTGTGTGTGTGTGTGTGTGTGTGTGTGTGTGTGTGTGTGTGTGTGTGTGTGTGTGTGTGGTATATATTGTTTTCGCTGTCTGTATACATCACATCTGAATTTACAGACATTCACCCCTCCATCATCCACCCACAGGGACTTTGACAAAGAAGCAGCTCAGACATATATTGTTTGAGGAGGCAGTTGATGCAATCTTCACTGCGGATCAGGCAGAAAATAAGATCTCTTCCAGATCTAGGGCTCTACTGCAGGCATCCTCCTGCTTTGGGAATCACCAGGCATCCCTCCTTTTGGCAACTATCCACCTCTCGGGCCTAAGACAGGAAGTTGACCAAGAACAGGTAGAGCCGGCAGCTTTTTAGGATGGACTTTTTCCTCATATCTGTGTGATGTCTGTGTGTACTGTATGTTTAAGGGTCACGTCTACAGTTTGATCGGTGCAGCGGGTGACGACCGCTTTGCCCTCATGCACGCGGGGTACAAGCACACACAAGGAATTGATGGCTTTCCAAAAGACTTGGCTATGGCCTACAGCTACTATTCCAATGCTGGGGCACAGAGCAGCGCTGACAGTTTCAGGGTACACGAAAAGACGGTATGTAACTAATGTAACGACCTGTGTTATTAGTCTTTAAGGGTGACATCGCGGCTTATTCCTGCAAGCGGCCCAAAAAGGCTTTGTCCAACTTTGGTGCTTACTGTGGTTTATTTCAGTGCTTCGATTTGTTGCTACAATGAATTCTGTTGATTAGATATTCATACAATACTTTTATCATTTTCATTCAAATTAGTAGCAAGATGGTAAACACAAATCCTGCATGATAGAGAGGTTGGAGCGCACCCACAATATAAAATGCATTCCTGAGCCCCTTACACTAAGATAAATGATCACAACTAAACTAACCAACTAACCAAAATAAATGCACTTTATCAAAATGTCCTCGCTTTGCTAGTGAAATGAGTGTTAGACAATGTTACATCTGTAAACATGATTCTGAATGTGTGATTGACTCCTGTTGGTCCAGGCATGCGACAACATTATTGGGATTGTTATTTTAAATTCATTAATTGAATCAAATTGTTGGTTGTTATTATTGAATAGGACTCCGCTGATAAGCAGAAGGAAATAAGAGGACTTTTTCCCCCTGTTGATTGCTGTTTATTTACATAAGCGCCATCACTTCAGGGAGGGTTCATCAAAACACTGAAGGAATATATTGAAGTCTTGAATAAGCTGCAGCGACGGAGAAAAGAGTCATTGTGAGATTTGTTTGTAAAAACCATCAAACTCTGTTACAAGAAAATAAATCAATCTCGTTCCAGTCCAGCAGGCCGTTAATTACTGCCCAGATAACCTATTTACAATCAACTCCTCCTAAGACTCTACAAAGTTGCAGATAATGACAAAATGTCCTGCCAGAATTAAAGCTGTGTTCTTCTGTGTGTCCAATGATTGCACGGCCCAGATGGTAAACGCGCGTCAGTTATACGCAGTCTTGTTCTATCAATACAGAAGAAATGTTGTTTCTGTCCGTCAATGCTCATCCAACCACGCGCCTCACCTGTGACAATCGCCAACCTGAGTCCGACAAATGACAGCATCTCTATTAACGTTCGCGCCGATGCAGCTGAACTGGTGGACCCACGGTCCTCCCACGCCACCCAGCAAAGTCTTTTCACACATTATGACACAAAATAGAGCCAAATATGCCTCTGAAGTGATCATTAGCAAGGATCCCACATCACTCAACAAGGATCCTTCCACCTTGGTACAAAACTTGAAACTGGTTAACAGAGCGCCAAAGGAAGAGAAGCTGCCGGCATGAATTCTAATGTAACCTTTAGCTTTATCATTTGGACTTGGTGCGTTCATTCGCATGTATGGTTTTAATGCCATGTGTTTTTATGGGAAATGCCACACTTAAAATATGTTCCCTGTACAGCAGCACAACCTCGAACACATCTACCTGAGCGAGGAAGGTCTCACCAGCCTCGATGTCGTGAACAACGATGTCTTTGAGTATCTAAAGTTCCAAGCAGAGCGCGGCGACATCGAGTCTCAGGTAAGTTCACGTCTCTGTTAGTTCCATTGGGCAGCTGTCAGAGCAGGTAAATAACGTCTGTTTAATCCAGAAACATCTGGCGACAATGATGTACTGGGGTCGACACGGAGTTTCTAAAGACCCAGTCGGTGCGCTGAGGTGGTTTGAAAAAAGCGCTCTGCAGATGAAGGACGCGTCGGCGGTGTACGACTACTCCATCCTGCTGATGAAGGTGCCGTGAGGAATAAAAGCTCCGCTTATATCACAGTGGAACCGAGCTCTGGATATGCTGTCTGTGTTTCTGACAGTTATTGACTGACTGACTGACTGATGCTGATTTCTTAAGGGCCTGGGAGTGAAACGGAACTACACCCGAGGTCTTCGACTGATGGAGAAAGCCGCAGCAATGGTGTGTGTGTGTGTGTGTGTGTGCGTAATCCTCGTAATCATTTCAGTGTGTACCGCATGTGTCTTTTTTAAACTGCTGTTTGTTGGTTCGCTTTAGGGCTCAATTAATGCCTTGAATGGTTTGGGCTGGTACCACGGGATTATACGGAAAGACCACGAAAATGCCGTGAAATACTTCGAACGAGCGGCACTAAACGGGAGCAGTGATGCCATGTTCAACCTGGGAATTTATCATGCCAGCGGAAAAAATCCCAATAGCCCATTTAGAAATGAGGTCTGCCTCCCTCTCACGCCGCCAGTGGCCGATCAGGTGCAATCTATGACCCCATATATTTCCTTAACGGTCCACAGACAGCTGCGTTCCAGCAGTTCCTGAATGCATCTCGACTTGGACACGTGGGCGCCTCGGTGGAGGTGGCGTGGTACCTTTCCACAGGAAACCTGGAAGGCGTGTCTCAGGATGTGGAGAGGGCGGTCATGTGAGCGGCTTTCATTAACTCCATTAATGGATTTATCCTGGCCTGTTGCATTGCCCCCCCCCGGCGCAGGCATCTAAATTCAGTGACAGCGGCTCATTTAACGGCCGAAGCCAGTATTTGCATATTTGAAATGAGTCCCTGTCTTATTGCCTCAGTCAACATTTAGCTTCTGATAGTTATGAATTCAGAGCCTCTCGCGGGCTTTTGTGTAGACTTCATCATTGAGATCGTGTTCAATAATTTACTCTTTATGTTCTGGAATTCTTTTAGATTGCTAAAACGTGTCTGTGAGCTGAATGGACATCTTGGATTTATGATCAAAGAGGCGCTTAATGCTTACCTCCAGGGCTCTTGGTAGGGACATTCATTTTAATTACTTTTCAATTGCCCTTGCTGCTTTATTTTTTTTCCTGCTCTTTGCTAACATCTCCATCCGTTCACACATAAATTATGGTGTGGGTTTTTTTGCACAGGCAGCGGGCATTGGTGAAGTATGCCTTGGCAGCTGAAAGCGGACTGAATTTGGCCCAGATCAATGCAGCACATTTATGCGAGGTAAATGGATGTGGTTAACCCTCAACCAAGAAAATCTCTCAGTCGGATTTGTCAGAGCGTGTGGAAATGTTTGTCTAATTCTGGAGCCAACTGTACCCCTTAAACTCCCGTCATGTGCTGAGAAATGGAAAAGCAAACCAGGTGGCAGCTGATAACCTTCGGCACTGTTCCGCTTTCTCTATCCCACCGCAGGAAGCGCATGTTAGTCAGGATTGTGGGTGGAGGTACCATAACCACTCCATATTAAACTATGATCCCCATCCATCTGGTGAGTTCCCCTCGTTTCATTTTGCTTTAACCTCTCTCTTTGCTGTCTGGCTGATCAGCACAAAGCATTTATCTTCCTCCGTAGCGCTGCTGAAAATGGGTGACTACTACCGCGACTTATCCTCCAGGACAGGAGTAGACTCATTATCCTTGCTTGGCCAGGCCATATTGATGTATAGCAGAGCAGCTGCAGCAGGAAGCCCTCAGGTGACAGATTTACTCCAGCTGTAATCTCATCTTCCTATGATAAACTCAATTAAGCTTCCACGGACGGAGGCCCGCGCAATAAAAAACAACAAACAGCGTTATGCAGTGTTATTATGTGGAGTCTTTGCCAGTGAGTGGTTTTATTTTCCGCACGGATCCGCAGGGTCTGTACAACGTGGTCGACCTGGTGGAGCGAGGGCACGTTCTTCCGGGGAGCGCCCGCAGCTGGTTTAATGTGTCCCGCCTGGATAACCAGGACGTTGTGGTGGAGAAGATCCTAAAAAGGTGCTCGATCAGAAAATATCGTAGTAAGAGAAAAGGAATGGGGTAACTACATCAATGACTCTAACAGGGCCAAACTTAGGGCTGACCTGGAAAAAAGGACCTGGACCCCATGTCTGGACCTTTCCTACAAATGATATTAATCGCGTGTCTTGGTTGTATTTGTCTCATTGTAATGAGAATCTAAACCTATGATGTTGGAGGCCCGTCACGTAAAGAAAAATGACGATTGAATTTAGGGCTTTAAATAAAAATCTCCATTCTCATTAGTTGGGTTTTTCCCATCGTATCAACGATCACCACGTTAGCGTATCCAGGTGAGGAATTCCCAACCATCACCACCAACACCTTTATAGTATAGTTTTTAATCTTCAATTTGTATTTATGGATTTGCATTTACAGAAGAGAGCAGAGTTAAGCTAAAATATGCTGTTATTACTACTCATTATATCACGTACTTCTGTTCCTTCAGATGTGTGCAAACCGAGGATGAGGAACTAATAACTCCCTGCTCTGTAGCTCTGCTCAGGGTTCAGATGAGAAAAGCCTTGAGGAGAATGACACAGAAGAGTGCACAGCTCGTCTTGGTAAGCATAAGGCTTAAAGAAGAAAAGAAGCGGGGCTGCGCTCCTACAGTCCTTTGATACCGCAGCTAAATTCAATAATTGAAACGTGTGAAAGTGCAAGTGTGACTCATTCTGAATAAGATATTATAGAGGCTATAGGATACTACATTCAGACTAATTCAAATCGCTCTCATTCCTCTGCAGGCATACGCAGCTCTTCTTTCTGTGGGTGTAATTAGCGTCACTATTCCGTTACAAAACTGTCTCGGTAAGTCCGCTCGGCACCTACTTGCATGAATTTACCACTAGATGGTGAAACCTCCTCACGCATTAGCTCGCTTTGTCACACGCTCGCCTCAGAAGATCTGTGTAATCACATGTTTCTCCATGAGCTTTTTATCACTCCCCTCCTGTGATTGCTGCAGAGCGAGCCGTGCGACGGCGGGCGAGGGCGTCCTCCGTCAGAGAAGGTGGCAGCGACTTGAATAGAGAGCAGGATGGCGTCACGGGAGGGGGCCACGGGACGCTGAGGGCTCGCTGGGTTAGCATCCTCAACAGGGAGCAGAGGCTGCAGCAGATAGGAGACGTGGCTGTGACTCTGTCCGGTGTGTGTCTGTGCGCTTTCTGGACCACGCTCCTCTATCATCTCTTATGAGGACCCCCCCCCATCCCAGTGACCCAGTAGCCAGCAGAAGCTCCACACGTCCCCTAGCGAGTCGTTCGGAAGCATCAGGAGCGCTGATGTGCTTGCAAGTTTGCTGCTTTGCTCTCAGACTTGAGATAATGTTTCTGCATTTCATTCTTCTTTTGGTGAGAAACTAGATTTAGGCAAAAAAAAAAAGAACAAAGGTCACGCGCTGCTCTTGCTGAGTCTCAGAGTCGACGGGTTCTCGTGAATATGGTGCAAAGGGGATGACGGCGACACTGGGATGGACCAGAATCTGTTCTAATAGGTCAACTATTAAGACTTGTTCTTTGGCCTATCAGTGACATATTGATAATAGGTGTCTCACGTGAGGGTGGACATGGGACAGCAGCATGTAGGGACATTTAAACAGGTTGTCCAAGGCCAGAGGGTGTAGATTTAGCCTCTGCCTGGGCAGGTGCTCCTGTTCAATAAAGATAAAACCCTATCAGTTTTAACCATCTCTAGGAGAGATAACAGGTGAGAAGGATTAGTCGCCATAGCAACAAAGGAAACCGATTAATCTAAACGCGATGCCCCTCTTGTTCTTACAGATGACATATTAGGCACCATTGCCGGGGGAGTTTTCTGTCCACGTTGCTCACAAATGTGAGCTATTTGTAGGTCTTCAGTGATTCCCAGCTGCGGGCGACTGCGGCTGCTGTGCAGTTCAGAGCAGCGGGTGTTGTTGCCGGCCTCTCCGTGGAGCTGTCATTAGTTAAATACGGAGTTCTTCAGTGTAAACAGCACCGCACGGAGCTCCTCACTTTAGAATCAAGGCTCTATAATTTGGGGATTGACTAATGATCCCTCTCTTCTCCGTATCTCTTTCTTTAAGGGCGCATGTCACCAGGGCAAAAACAATGCATATTTTTACACACGTGCACGTCTGTCGTTTCGTGACCGTCGCTATTTTTGTATTGAATTTATATTGTGAAGACGTATTTATTTAAGATTTTAAGGTTGAATTACTGTTTAAAACATCGATATTGTACATTAAAGATGTCAAAAAGGAACCGTTCCACCTTTTTCAAAACCTTTTTCACAAGATGTGTTGTGGTGCGCGCTATTGGACAGCTTAGTATGACATTATTACAACGTAATACCTTTTCCAACAATCACCTGTTAACCCAATAATTTACTGTGGACCAGCCTGAAGTTTGTCATCAGCAACGTGTGCAGCATATTTTCGGCGTGAACAAGAATTTTACATAATGTTTGATTATAATGTGACAGTAATGAGCTGATAACACATTAGCTGATGTTGTGCAGTTGTTCCCGATGAACTTTGACCAGCCTCATTACACCGTGAAGCTCAACATGGACTTTCGCAGCGTTCAATCCTCTCCAGCTGCATTTCCCTCACCACAGAAAAAGCTTTGTTATATTATCATTATTATTATTTACATTCCTGTGTGCAGAGGATGTGCTGGCGACACACAAATGCATGCACGCACATGCACAAACAATCTTTTTTTTCCCTCCAATTATTAAATGAGTGCAGATTAAATCCATTCCTTATCGTACCTCCCTGGACTTTGGCAAGGCCTGTGTCAAATATACCTGCAAACAGTCATTAATGTGAACACCAGCCATTGATTAGGGTGCCCATGTCCCAGTCTGACGCCTCCAAACTAAATAAAGTTATAACTTTTTATTTTTTTCATTTATTTGAAAGGGTTTATCAGAGTTCTTTTGCTCCGCACGGATTTAAAATGAAATCATCTGTGTTGTTACTGTAAAATGGGCTAAAAATACAGTAGTGTGTGTCTATAATTTGGATCAGATGATCGGAGAGTTCAAGAGTCCTTAGCTGTAGCTCAAAGATCGACGATGTGTGTGACGACAGCAGAACCTGGAAGATTCTTCTTCATCATCCTTGTCATCTTCTTCTTTTACTCTTATTATTGTCAGTAGTGCTTTTAAGGTCAGATGCTAAAACGAAATGCAAAACCAGCTACCAATTAAAGCGTTGAAGCAATGATGTCATCACCTGCACACACACACACACACACACACACGTGCTGCACAAACTAACAATTCAAATACATGCTGCCCTTTCATTTCGTATGAAGTCAAATGTTTTGGCAAAAAAAACCCCACAGAGTTCATGTGACGAATTGCATTAAAATGTCAAAACACAATAGCTCCTTAAAATGTGGTATTTAAATGAGTTTTTTCCCTTTTCTCTTGTTTGATCGCTATATCCCTTTCAGGGTCACAGGGAGGGTGCTGGGGCCTATCCCAGCAGGCAGGGATCCCCCTAAATGGGTGGTCAGCTCATCTCAGGGCCCTAGGTGAGGATATGGGAGTCGGCAGGTTGCTCAAGGGCACGTCGGTAGTGCTCTGAAGGTGTTTGCAGACTCATTGTAGTTCCAGGATGTTACCAGAGTTGCATTTTCTGCTCAACGTCATTTGTGTTTCGCCTCGGCTGATTCAGGATCAGCTAACCACGCACAATCTAAAAATGTCACTGGCTACATCGCAGCACAGAGCGTTCCTTCACAGGCCGCCCTGATGCGCTGAGCTCAGGCCGAGTGCGTCCGAGCGTCTGAGTGTGCACGCCAATCCTGGAGGGAGGCGCACGTGTCACCGTCGACGCTGCTTTGTCACCGTGACTCTTCCAGCAGGCAGCGATTTTCTGCATTCGAAATTTAAGGAGCGGGATTTTCCGTTCAATTAGGCCTGATTTGTTACTGTCACGCGCCCGTGCACGGCCCCTATTTTAGAACGCCGTGTGGTGTCTATGGGCTGTGCTTTTGCTGACCTCCGGGGGCGCTCTGCTGCGACGCCGCCCGTGGAGAGTGGAGGTTGTTAGCTTTGAGCAGGCGTCTGATGGTTGGGCACCCGCCCGTCATCCTCACAACCACTGACCAGATACCGCCGCGACCTTTAAGTGCTGAGTTTAAACCCCAGACCTCCCTCTGCCGTCCCTGCTCGCATCCAAACCTTCGGAGAAGAGCGAGTCACCCTGCACAAACTTCAGAAGAGTGAGCGCTGACTACTGGGGGTTCATTTTTGCAGATTTTTTGATATTCTTAGGTTTTTGTAAGGCATTTCTGAATTATTAAAGAGGAGAACAGGCTGGATGGAGCGAGTTTACGTGCAGCAGATGGTCTAAGAGCAGGAGTGACCCACTGAGGCTGGACCTCATACTCCTGCTTGTGAGGGTGAACAATTACTAAAAGGGTGAAATGTGTAGGGAAAGCGACATATTATCATCATAAATAAAAGCTTCCCGGCTTGTTATGTCTTTTTTTCTTACTAAATTGTCTAATATTAATTTCGTATCAGTGGTGGCTCGACTCCATTAAGTGTCCCAGCACAGCAGAGAGGACTTTGCCAAATGGAATGGTCATAAATTATTGAACCTCTGCGTTGCCTCTTCTGACGCATCATGAAACAAACACCAAAAATAAAAAACAAAACTCTGGCGACGCGGCGAGCGCGACCGTCCTACTCTACCAACCACGTATGAATGTTGTCACTCATTATTAGGCCTGCGTGGACCTTCACCCATCAGCAGCCATTGAATAAATGAGCCTCCAAGTTGCCGTAAAAACGATAATCAGACCATAAAACGCAGCAATAAACAGATTAACTGTGCTTTTTTATAAACATCTAATGATCTGGCTGGGAAGGAAGGAAGGAAGGAAGGAAGGAAGGAAGGAAGGAAGGAAGGAGGGAATAAAGGAAGGTTGGTTACTGTTATTTTCATTTTTGCATGCTAATTACAGAAACCCACAGCAACCACGCATCAGCGATGGCGAAGAAGGAAACATTTTACTACATTACTCAAAAAAATGAGGCTAAAGTCACCGGACCAAGGATGCTGCCATCAGAGTTCAGTCGCAAATCATTTCACTTTACGATGCTATGTTAAATCCCATAAGCGATCGAATTTATTCCTTTACTGCACAAATGTGACTAAAGAGACGAGCACATCAAGATGAACTTTCAAGTCTTAGCTGGCTACCAAATGCAACGTGCAAGCTCGGCGTCGCTAATGCTAACGCTCCTTGGTTCGCATCTCCCAAAGAAAACCTGATAAATCTGTATTATTATTTGTGTTTTATGAACTCTGACGGCCACGGGGCTGTGCACCAAGCTGAGGTCAGGCCTCACATGGAAAGTCCTGCGTGGGCGTTCAGGGCCTCGTATATCTAGTTTATGGTCTGTATACATTGGCCGTCACAGTTAATTATTGGCAGGTATAAAAGAGGATTGCCTTTGGCAAAGCGTGACATGAGTGTAACAGTAAAGAATAACACAGAACTACCTACCCGCTCATAGAGGCTGCTGTAAAATACCACATTTGTTCCAAGAATATAAGAAACAGAGGAATCGTAACCTGGTCAGTAAACATGATTCTTGCGTAACAACTAAGATTCACCTGAGAAGTACTTGTGGGAGCCTTTAATGATGTTAATTCTGAGTAATTGTCAGAGATTAATCATCTTTATCAGGCTTATCAGCCACTTCATGGTTGCCTCCTGGTCAGCGAGGTCAAAGATCCATCCCAGCTGTGGAGGTGGGGCTCAAGTCTCATTTCTCTGCAGGATTTAGTGGCTTAATGTGATCATGTTATCTTTACATCTAGCCAAAGCTGTAAATAAATAGTAAACAAATACACAAACATTATTATGTACCACCCAGAAGGCTTCAGAGCCGCTGTGTTAAACTGTTCTTTATTCTGCCATAATGATATCAGAACTTTTACTTTAATCAGGAATGTCTTATTTGATCTCTGCAGGTTAAGATTTCTATGAGTTTACAACATGATACGGTTGATAACGCCCTTTATGGCAGGCTGAGTGTGTGTGTTATAAACTTTGGTTGTTTTCCACGGGTGCATTTGTATTTGGTGTTTGTTTGTGTCATGTAAAGTTCTTGTCTTTAAGACTTTAGGAGTCCGGTTTTAGAACATAAAGAGATGGCGGGATGTTGCTTCCAGAGGATGGAGGCCACCGTGGGAACATCCAGCACACGTTGAAGCGACGGTGCGTTGAGGGTCAGACTGTAACGGGGGAATAAAGGGTTCTGCAGAAGAATCTATCCTCCATTTGTATCTGAATTCCAATCAGCCGTTATTCCCCTGCTGATGTCATTGTGAAGCCGTTTGACTGCCAACGCCACCAGCGCTGCTCGCCAAACCTTTGCCGATGAAGAATCCATTTGGACGGAGAGATAATTCCCAGGACACACACCCACACACACACCCACACACAAAGAGAAACCCAGAAGGAACCATAAGTCAGACTTCTTGCGACAGCATTTGTTCTGCAGCTTGGCTCCGCACGCTTTGCTGCATTTTATCACTTAATGTTTATCTTTGCATTCTTCTTCTGGTCTCCATCTGAAACGCTCGAGTTGTGTAACGACCCGATACGTGCGTGGGGCTCGGGCACAAATGTGACAAAATCCTAAAGCTGGGAAGATAAAATTGCATTACACTTTAGCTGAACTCATAATCCAACCTGGGCGACGCCACAATAACATTCTTCATAGTGTAAAAAAGAAAGAAAAGAGAGCAAGTGTGTGTGACATTTCTGGTAATTCAAATATTTTCCTCAGCAAAAGGCAGAGAAATAAGGAAGTGGAGTCTTGCTGTCAAACTATAACTTTTTAATGTCAACGTGTGTCATCGAATTAGTGCGCTGTCACCACGTCTCGCCTGCTAATGTGACTCAGGGAGAGAAAAGAACAGTTAAAAGTCCACACGGGTGGAACAACCTGAAACAATTAAATGTGAGACATCGTCAGGGTCAGAATTATTCAGTGTCGTGTGGGCGCGATGCCACCAAGAGTCCTCGTGTTTCCTGGTGTGTTCCTGGTGGTGGCAGGGGCAGGGGCAGGGGCAGGGGCAGGGGCAGGGGCAGCGGCAGGGGCAGGGGCAGGGGCAGGGGCAGGGGCAGGGGCAGGGGCAGGGGCAGGGGCAGGGGCAGCGTGGGTGGTGGCGTGGGAGGACACTGAGATTAGACAACATGGCCACACTGCTGTCGCGACAGCGAAGATGACGATGACGGTGCTGCCTGTGAGTGAGCAGCTCACTGGTCACACGGCTGATTTGAATTGTTTTAGCGTGAACATTTTAAAGGGCTGCAATTATTCTACTTCAACAGCTGGTGGTCAAAGCCAACTGCACAGAGATTAGAAAATAAATAGACACAGGTTTGACAATAAAAATCTATAATTCAAGAATATTCATCCTAAATTTCCTTTTCTTTTGTTGGTCGCATTTAAAATATCGTACTGACCCTCCATGAAATCTACAATGATAAGTTTATATTTACTGTCCATCACAATACAAAAATTAATAACAGGTGTATTTATTTTATGGGCATGCTTCATGGATTTGCATTTCTTATAAATAAAGAAGTAAAAGTATTTCACTTTCTTTCCATTTCAGAATTTAAAAAAGTGTTCTTCCCCAAGTTTCCTGGATGGTTTGGAACTGTAGAGGTCAAAATGAGGAGATAAAATTAAACTAAAATAAAAATAGCTTTTTTTTCTATTTATTAATCAATAAATAGAGAGCTGCATTTGAAAAAAAAACACACAGCAGATTGGTGCAGGTTTGTATTTATTCTCAGAAAAGGTGCTTGTATGTCCAGTGTGGTTTATTTTGAGGTTTACAAAAGTTTCCTTTGTCATGGCCTGACAAGTGACCCCCACGAAAGGTCATGAACCACAACCTGTCTATTTAAGCAACACTTCACTCTCTAAATCTGCCCAACCTGCACTTCAGATGTATTTGTTTAAAGATTTTACACCATGACAGCACAGGTGAGTGTAGCAGGCTGTTCCTCGTTAGCATCGTGTGAGGCTAATTTCATATCTCCACATATGAATGCGTTATTGACGTTTCTGTCCCTACCAGGCCGACTGTCTGCCTGAAGGAGGAAGCTATTACATTCTCAGAAGCAGCTTTTATATGGATCCTCCGTGGCCTATCGATCTCCACTCTGACCGCCGTTGACCTGCAGTTTTGTAGCGTTAGCCGGGATGTGAGCAGATCTATACTGTTGAGAACCAAAGGAATCTTATACTTCATCGATAAACTCTGGGTAAAGAACTTCTGCTCATAACAAGTGTGTGTTTTTAACAATAGTCAGACTTATGAGACCCTCCTTTACAAATAATAATTTCTTTATTAACATACATTTAACAATCTTAAATACTGAATAACAAATATTTGAAATGCTACATTAAACTTTTCAATTTTTAAAGTTCAGAAGGAAGAAAAAGACTATTATATATATATATGATATATATAAAAAAAAAAGAGGAAGAGATTTTTTTTATATATATCACCAAAAAGTATAAAAATAAATTCAGAACAATCCGGGACATTATAGTGGACACTTTGTCCGAATAATACGTTTTCCAACATACAGCACATGTGCACCAAGCCCGTCTCCGTCACCAGGACTCATACTGTCCAGCATTATGGGGAGTGTAATAATTACTGCAACACTTGAAATGCAATTTAAATAAGGAGAATTATTGAAAGTCTACAGCCAAACATGCATCGCGCCGATCTTCTCATTTAACTTTTCCTCATTTAAAAATGCGTCACGGTATCCTTTGGATCGTCGTCGAATGACATGGCTGGGTTGTCGTACACCTCCAGACTCCCTTTCCTCACGGCCTCCTCGTCGTTGCGCTGGCAGCAGTTGGAGCATTTGCAGCAGCAGCAGCAGCGGTTGCCGCAGAAGCCGAGCATGGAGGTCACCACCGCGTCCCAGGGCGCCAGCGAGTGCAGCGGCCGGGGCAAGAAGTCCCAGCTGCGCAGCACCTTGGGCAGGAAGCGTGGCCAGCGAGACTGCATCACGTTGACGACGATCACAAAGATAATCAGCACGACTATGGGCACGCAGACGCTGACCATGACGATCCAGCCGGCCATGGAGAGGCCAAACACGGACAGAGGGAGGACCAGGAAGCACAGGATGAGGTAGAGGATAGCGAACCAGCGGTATTTAGCCGTGCGGTTACCCAGCCCTCTAGCTAACCTTATAGGTATTCGCATGAAGGGGATTGGATACCAAATTAAGATACCCATGATATTGAAGATGAAATGGCAAAGGGCAATCTGTGGGGGGGAAACATACAAATATTAGATTTGAGCATCTCTTAGAGGAACTTCCAGGATCTTCATGCAGGCAAACCGGCTAATCTTTTGGAACCATGGATTCATTCGGGACATTCGGGCAAATGCTAAGCAAATGTAGGAAAATGACTAAAATAAGCAGGGATGCCTCTTTTGTTTTTCTGTCCACATATTTTACCTGTAAGGAATCCGACAGGGTATCTCCTGGGCTCGCCATAGCAGCAAGTATAGAGGTAGTTGTAGTCCCGATGTTTGATCCCAGCGTTAGGGGATAGGCCCTCTCAAGGCTAATGACGCCAATCCCTGTGGACCGATAGTTGGGACAATGAATCAAATCGATCCCGTAAAAACAGCCAACTGGGTGCGGAAGGGTTTACTTACCCACAAGAGGGGTGATAGCTGAGGTGAAGACGGAGCTGCTCTGAACAATAAAGGTCATCCCTGCTCCCACCACGATTGCGATGTAGCCGGTAACCCAGCCGAAGGGGAACGGGAAGTCTGCAGGCAAACGGGGACAGACGTGAGCAGCGATCCCAGACAAGTGTGGCTGAATGAGAGCAGAGCCGGCCAGGTGCAGCATCTGTTTCTGAGCTTTCTCCGACACCTCTCAAGACAGACGGACCAGGAGGTGGGCCGGAAGCTACAGGAAGGCTGCGCCTGCGTCGCTCATCGAGCACCACCACAAGGCCGATGTGCCGACTATCAAACAGGCTGCCGCCAGCGTCCCTTCGACGCCACGCCTCCGTCAGGTTTACCTGTGTTCAGCACCTTCTTGATGACCACCGCCACCTGGCCCTTCAGCATGGAGTTGAGCAGCTTGACGATGAGGATGAGGCAGGTACAGAGGAGCAGCAGAGACGCCGCCAGCAGGATGAGGCCGACGGCCAGGTCTGGCAGCGTGGTGTAGGCGAAGATGTGGCTGCCTGTGGGGGACGATCACATGATCACTGGTTAGGAAGGAACAAACCCTCAAACAAGACAACGAGCACCCTGAGGAGCAGCTTTCTTTTTGCACAAGGGAACAATAAATTTGGTGGTCATGTGGCTCTCAGCTGCCTCACGGAGTCGGTATGAATAGACCTATTGAGCAGTGAGGTGAGGGTATGCGCCCCTCTACTGGAAACACTCAAAGGTGGTCATTGTCCGACCACCAGAGGGTCCGGATGAAGGAGTTTGTTGGGTATCATGTTTCCCTTTAGGTGCTTTTTTTTTTTAAAGCGCAGGTATTTTACTGAGGCAGTTATGCTCACATCTCTCAATGTTGTTGGTCATGGTGACGTTCTGCTCCGCCCAGAACTTGCCGCCGTCCTCCCAGCACGCAGTGTAATTAACGCAGCTCTCCACCGACACGTTTTGTAACACCTGCCGGAAGATCGGAGGAGGAGGGAGAGAGAAGCTTTAAAAACAACGACCTTAACGTTCAACCTTTGATTAAACGGCGTGTTCAGAGTGATCTAAGAGCAGAATGAGTGCGGTTGAAGCCAGGGGACAAAATCAGTCATTAACAGGGTGGGGGGGGGAGGGGCACAGGTCACTGCAGCTTCATCATGTGTTTTTACTGTCGCTCTGTTGGCCAAACTAATAATTCATGCACGTGATGCGGCGCTTGTTGATGCGTTACCTTATACTTCTCCACTGTGCACCAGAATTTGATCAGGCTCTTGTTTCTGGCTCCTTCGTCACCCGTAGCGAGGTCATTGATGACCGATTTATCCAACTGTGGACGAAAATAAACAGGATAAAGACGTGACTCCGGTCCTGGTTTCAATGACACAAACACCCAATAAACGGCTTCGCCATTAATATAAACGTAGGGACATAAAATGCTCACAAATCGAGATAAATGCAAGTTTGATGAACTGCTATTGCGCAACATTGTGGTCATGATGATGGTGATCGGCGTAGGCTGTCGCTAATGTTAGAGGAACACACCACCATGCTAACTGCCAAGTTTGATGCATTAAATCTGGGATCAAATTTGAGGATTTATTGACGCACAGAAGCACATTAGCTCTTCACGTAGCCCATAATGACATCATCCTTAATACGGGAACGTTAGTGTTGCTTCATCTTGACGTCTGAGGCTTGTGTTTGGAGGCCTTTCAGGACAATAACCGACTCAGCACTTCAGTACCCAGATCCGCAGCAGCACCCGAGACGGCGCGTCTCTACCTGAATGATAGAGTCGGTGAGAGGGTCCGTGATGACGTTCAGCAGGTCCGGGGCATCCTCGCCACTCTGGATGTTGAAGGACTTAATCAGGAGATCGGTGAGCTTGTAAAGAACTCCTGTAGCCACCTCCAGAGGCAGAAGAATCAACACCGACAGCCAGTTAAAGAAGTCGTGGACGGTCGCCCCAGCAAAGGCCCTAAAACCAGATCGAGGCGTCTTGACCGGGAACCAGCAGCCGTTTGAGTTATTACAGTGTTCGTGTGAACCGACCACGTCTGATTTACCTGCGGAACTCGTTTCGATCCCCCGCCTGCATCATGGCCACGATGGTGTTGGTGACAGAGGTCCCGATGTTGGCGCCCATGATAATCGGCACCGCGGTCTGGACATCCAGTACTGGAACAGAGAGGCAGTGGCCTGTAAAACGTGTACATATGTGTGTGTGTGTGTGTGTGTGTGTGTGTACACGCGTGTGTACTAACGTACTTCCAGAGGACACCATGCTGACCACAATAGAGGAGGAAGTGCTGGAGCTCTGCACGAGCACGGTGACTAACACCCCGATCACCAGCCCAGCCACAGGGTTGGCCAACACCGCATTGCCCTGGAAGATGTCACCAGCAGCTTTGCCTACACACAAACACCCTCTGGTGAGGAACATTACACAAGAGTCGGCATTCCCAAGTCAATAAATCAGGCGTGGGCGCTGATAAGGAGTGACTTTTTCATGGATTTCCTTTAACTGATTCTTTACCTCCCACTAACTGGAATGCAGAGCTGAGAATATCCAGTGAGCAAATGAACACGTAGAGAAATCCAAGCAGCAGAATTCCCTTCCCGATACCCGTAAGAACTCGCAGAATCTTCCCGCGGGTGTCCAGGTCTGCGAGGAGAGACAAACCACGGCATCAGGCCCGTGTTTCAGGGCACAGCCTCACGCTGGGCCGTCCCAGCAGACCAGTCGGCCCGTCTCACCTGACCACTTGATCCCAGTGTCTATAAGATCTGGGAGGTCCCAGGGATCGTCCGCGTCCACGAGATCCATGGTGGAGCGAGCGGGAACCACATCCTTAATGGAGCTCTTCTCACCTAATGAAGTCAAAGCGTGGGGCAAAGTTAGGAAATGTGGCAGCAACACACTGGCGGGAATAATCCGGAGAGAAGGAACGTACTGAGAGCGGCGGGGGAGACAGACTCTGCTTCAGGTCGGGGAGCCATGATCGTCTGGGCAACAAATGTTACGGATACATGAAACAACTTTGATCATCTGTTGGAGCTGCTTGTGCTTTCAGTTTTCTGTTCAAACCCTTTTCTTTCTTTGTTTCTTTGTTTCTTTGTTTCTTTCTTTGTTTCTTTCTTTCTTTCTTTCTTTCTTTCTTTCTTTCTTCTTTCTTTCAACCAAGTATTTTGACTATTCCGACATTCGGGAATATTTTTGAATATATTATAAATTTGAATATGCTGCCTTTTCTCTATTAACTTCCTTCAACTATTCTCACTTTATTTTTTATAAAGTTTGAGCTCATTTTACAATTCAGTTTCACATCAGGCACAAAACGCTAAAAAAAATAGGGCTCATGAAACATTTCAACATTTTAACATGACATCTCAAAATAAGTTCTACTGTGAAATGATGTTAGCGTAGCTCTACTAATGGAAACCTAAATCTCCAAGATCAAACCTCTGTTCAGAAGTTTCTTGTGCATTAAAACACACACACACACACACACACACACACACACACACACACACACACACACACCACACCACACACACACACACACACACACACACACACACACACACACACACAAATCCAAAGAATAAATTGAATTTCACGGATTCCAGAACTCCGTGCAGGGCGGAGACTCACCTGTAGCGGAGAAGCCGTCGGCAAGAAGCTTCTCCTGGATCACCTGTTGCTCCCGCAGAGGCGGAACCGCTTTTATAGCTCCGTCGCGCCATCACACACGCACGCACACGCACGCCAGTGAAGCGATCAGTCCTCTCAGTTCAAAGGTCCCGCACACACACAGGCACACACGTACAGAGTGCAGCCGCAAGTGTGATGATGTAGTGAATTATGACAGCTGTCAGAGGTCAGATGCAGGACTTATTAAGGCAGGGATTTCTTACAATATCGGCACTTGAAGTAGGATTAGAGCTACAGGTGATAGCATCCAGTATGTACAGATTAGAAGGCTGCTGTGAGCACCTTCACTCTCAGCCTCAGGTGAATTCTAGAATTAGAAAGTCTGCCCCCTCGTGGTGGTAAATCCAAATATGTTTTCCTATCGCCACAGCACCTGCTCCAAAATTTTGTATTTGTAATTTTAAGTTTCACACACACACACACACACAACACACACACACACACACACACACACACACACCACACACACACACACACACACACACTCAGCACCTGTCTACAGATCAGCCGGTCCAAACACAACACACACTCACACACATTTGTGTCAAGCATGGACACACCAGCAGTCTTATTGCTCATTAGTTGAGGTTTATGACATGATAGGGCTGCAATATCGCTGTAACAACAAAGCATATTACATCTAAAATAAATGGTGTGAATAGATGTGAATCATTAAGCTGGAATGATCTCTGAGTTACTCCCAAAACTGCTATAAAAGAATTGCCCAGTTTACTCATAAAACCAGTTCAAAGAGTTCAAGAAAAAAAAAACACATAATTTCTCAAGCATGGACAGTAAGCAGCGTATTTGATCTATGACGATGTAATACTCATGGTAATGATGTAATAACACAATGCTTATTCAGAGGCTTCATTATTTGCTTTCAGGTCATAAAATCAAGAGCTTTTGTACCAACGAGATACTTTAAAAACAAACCTGTAATTCAGGATTCTATATATCAGTTTCAGTGACTTGTGTATAGTGTAGTATATTAATTGTGATTATAATGAGGCTCTAATATTGGGGGTGGATCAACCTTGACCTTGACCTTGTCAGTGAGGGCCAGTTCAGTCCTGTGCATGACAGATGTGTGACAGAAAGCAAAGCGTAAAAAAACAGCTGAAAGCTTCTTTCTTTTTTTTTTTATAATTCACCTAGTTATATATCCACTAACCCATTTGGTTCACTGTCATGGTCCTCCCCCACAGAAGCCCCACATATGATGAAGGGTCAACTGAGACATACCTTTAACCTTTGGAATGCTGCCTTGAATTCTCCACCCACAGACTAATATAAATACTATGCAAAGGCCCAAGTGACCTTTGTGATGGATTCATTTTTTTACTCAACTTTGGTCTTTTACTGTAACGCTCGTCTTACTGGACCGAGCAGAATGTGCTGCATTATGGCCTCTAGCCTCTTGGAACTAATGGTCAGAAGGTTGTTTTGCTCTGGGAATTGTTGCGGTATTGAAGTCAATGATTGCCTACAAGGCCGCTGAGCAGATGCCAGTTATTGCCATGCTGGCATAGTCCACTGAGGGTCAGGGGTAGCTGAGGCCACCCCCTGCCGTACGCTTGTAGGCAGCCTGTTGTCACCCATAAAACTATAAAACTCTGCTCTTAGAACTCACCCAAACCAGCTGAAACTCCTGCATTGAAATAGAGCAGCTGCTAAATTTAGAAGTGAAGAAAGTGTGCGTGGCTTTCTACGCGTCCGATCTGTGGCTGCATGTGTGAATTTTGCATTAAACCGTTTGAATCTGTAAATTTAGGTGGATTTACATACCACACAGCTGCACGCTTGCTGTGCTGCTCGCTAAGAATCACCTCACCTTACTGACCCTTGACCTTTATCTGGAGTGACAGAAGAACAGCAGCTGTAGCTCAGGTGGTGGAGTCGCTCGGGTGATAAGGATCATTGGTCCTTGTACTGCTCATGTCACTAACTGTGCTTGAACAGGGTATTATTTAACAGTAACCATCTCCAGTGTATGAAAGTGGGTGACCGTTTATTTCTGCCGATGAATGGGCGACCCCGAGGTCACGTCTGACACCAGGACATAACTGAGTAAGAATGCAGACCTTTAGACAATTTCCCTAATAAAATAGGAAGGCAAAATTCTAATAAAAATTTTAAATATGGGTTTGACAAGACTAAATCGAAGAAAATATGACCATGACTCAATTTAATAATTAATTTAATTTTCAAACACCAGCTGTTACCAAAGCCTGATTTTCTAATTGTAAGCCTGGCTAAAATGTATAACCTAAAATGCTGCTTTTCTTTCACCTTTCACTTACACGTCCTGTCCGTGACAATATCAGGTGAAAACTGCAAGTGAAGGCAACAAAATTACATCTGCGGTCACCTCTTCTTACCGCACTTTTCCCCCTGCCTCGCCACTTTCTCCCACACGATGGCGCTGTTGGACCGACTAGCTTTCGAGCGCTGAGCAGTTCCAACTAGTACCAGCAAGTGAAGTCAAAGAGGAGCCCAGACTGCCTCCTGAACACAAGACCTCGCTGAAGAGTGTGACAGTCTGGTAAAACATCTGGCAGATGTCGAATGATCTCATGCTGATGAGGGCATCTATGTTTACAGACCTGTCCAGCCTCTCTGCCATTAAAGAAAAGGGTCCTTTCTTGGGTCGTGTCCAATCTTTACACCAAGAAATTGGTCTTATTTATCAAATGAAGTCATAAACGTGTATGCTTGATACTGTATCGTGTCTCCGAAAGTTCTCAGGTGCAGCAGCCGACCCCTCATCTGGCCTGTGCGTTGCTGTTGCTGTCATGGCGATGTCGTCCACTACTGTGTGTTCAGCAGCATCGGCCTTGGCCATGATTGAGAGAAAACATTGAATTCATGTCGACGTCTTCGGTCTTCTTTTTACCACACAATAAAATATGAAGTGTTGAGTTTTTATTTCATTTTAAAGACGGCAAAATTTTCAGCACTTTATTTAGATGCCGAGTTTATTGTTAGATGCTGCGGTGTGAGCTGTGCATTATGGACTCCTCAGTAGTGCAGCATGATCTGTGGAGAAAAGAGGACGTTGGACGCTGGACAGTGGTGGTGGGGGAGAACCAGCAGAACTTACATCGCTGAGCCACTCTCTGAAGGCTGAGATGCGAGTGAAGACGGTGGGCTTCTTCACTTCATTGCAGGTCCGGGAAGAGACGAAACTGGTCACCCCGTGAACAAACCATCTACCGTCCTGACCCAAACAGTTCAGAGGACCGCCAGAGTCTCCCTGGAGGCAGGGAAAGGAGCACAGGCTAAAGACTGACTTCCATCGCAGCTAGAGACACCCTTCTTTGCTCTTCCTCACGCACGTTGCATCCGGACACGACGTCTCCACCCGCACAAATCATGGTGGTCTTGACGAAGGAGCCCCACCAGTCGCTTTGGCTGCACACGCCGTGTCCCACCACAGGCAGCAGGGCCTGCTGCAGCTTGTCCGGCATCGGCCCGTTGGCTGTGGGGGGAGGACAGAACCAAACGACACGCATATCGTTCATTCAGGACTCGGTCCGCCTGCAACAGAAGGGAACAAATCAGCGAAGCGGCGACTTTACTGTAAAGGTTGCCCCAGCCGGAGATGTAACAGGCCGTCCCGGGGGGGAGGAGCTCTCCGGCCTCCGGGAGACAGGCCACCCCCACACTGTCGGTCATGATGGGGCTCTTGTCCAGCTTCAGCAGGGTGAGGTCGTTGCTGGGAGACAAACAAATGTCGTTAGACGTTGTTACAAAAGTTTCCATTCTGTATATTTAACATTCCGCAGCGGTTCAGCGTGGATGCTAACGTCTGTTGGTGACCTGAAACTGGACACATTTCCACACAATCACACCAATTAAAACCACAGGGTGCGTCGAGTTTGGCATTTTTACAGCTTCTGAGAGGAGCTGTAAAGTTTTACACTGTTAATGTTTATGTGGGGTGTGACGTTATTTATTCATGTTTATTTTATGTTTCATCGCAGGATCTTTCAAGCCGCTTTTAGAAATATCCTGCAAAAAACATGGCAAACTCATTAAGCACACACACACACACACACACACACACACACACACACCCAAACACACACGTACAAGTAATCTCACCCATCAGCCACGAAGTTGATGTCCCAATTGGGATGGACAATGATGCGTAAGACATCTCTGATCTGCTCGGTGCCCTCCTGTGTGCTCATGTCGTGCTCTCCTAACACCACGCGGTAGATGTCTCCGGGCCTGTCACACACCCATCGAGGGCTCTGATTAATAATCCCCGACGGGACTCGAATCACGCGGACAAATTTCTCATTTGGTGGTGCGTCACCAGATGCAGTGTCCGGCGGTCAGCACCCAGCGAGGTCCGACCAGGGTCCCTCCGCAGGTGTGATGGTAGCGGCTGCCGTGTTTCACCTGCAGGGAGATCTGAGAAAAGGCGCCTGCGGTCAGGGAAGAAGCGTGAGCCCTGAACGCTGCGGGGGCTCTGAGGCTCTGCTACCTGCCACGGCCAGCTGTGGGCGGGCGTCCTCTCCGTTCACCACCCTGCCGGTGTCGGGCTTGACAGCAGGTGTGCCACATCCAAAAACTGCAAACACAGAAATGAGTTCCTCGGTGAAGAGCCGCAGGTGTGCCTGGGTACTCACCATAGGCTGCCTGGAGCAGCAGGAGGCCAAACGTCCACGTCATGGCGTCCGTCTGTCAGTATACTGGCCGTCAGTCTTCGTACACCACCTCAGGATGTCTGTCGGGGTTGCAATGAACCTGCGCACGCCCGTTATCAACGCTCGCTGCCGGCCGAAGCTGGGAAAACCTTCCTCTCCCGCAGATGCACCGGTTTGGGCTGCCAAGATGCGGAGGTGACCTTCAGCGATGGGAACGAACCTTTATCCCACAGGAGGGAAAGAAATCAAACAAGAGACGCAGCGGCGAGCGGCGTGCACGCGAGCTAATGATGCCCGGCTTGGCCGCTCCTGTTTTAGTTCAATATTCCCTTAATGTGCTGGGCTGATGTTGAAAAACCAGCTCATCTGAATAATGGGATCGAAAGTGCTGACTTGGCAGCGGCGCTTCTCTGCTCTGCAGTTTCCCTCATGTCAAATTTCCATGTGTTTATGCGCTTACACACACACACCACACACACACACACACACACACACACACACACACACACACACACACACACACACACACTCTCCAGTGTGAAAACCTTTGCCAGGAGTTTCGGGGGAGTCGGGAATCTTCTGGTGGTTTGAAATAGTACCCAGACATGTAGCAGACTAACAAGGATGAGGTCATACTGAACATCTGCAGGCACCAGTAGATTCCTGTCAGAAACACTGGCCTTGACCTTTGACCCCCCCCCCCCCTCCCCCCACATGGTGCTGACCACTCTAGAGGTCGACGCCAAGCAATTTATGCCACAACCAATATTTTAGCATTTATCTGTAGGGAGACGTGAAGCGGGGGCCTAAAATAAGATCCAGCACGTATGCGTGGAACAAATTGTTCCTGGAGGGAGTTTGTGAGGTTTTGGAAAATGAGAGAGGCTGAGGTGGCTGAAGAGGGAGTGAAGGAAAGCAGGGAGGAAAAGAGGGGAAGCGGAGAACGAGAGGCGTCGGGTTCGGTGCCGGTTTCTTCCCGTGACCGCAGAGCTGCAGAACCGGACCCAAACACCGTTCCCCCGCTTTAATAACGGATACATTCGCTCAGACTGGAGCCAATTCCTCACTCCTGTCCCGGGGGGAGGTAATATTGGCGCTGCGGTTCTCCTGCCTGGAGCCTTTGTCGTGTTTTCTCAAGCGAGATAATTCTCTCCGCGCTTCGCTCTCGGGAGATCTATGTGTTGTGTTTGTGTAACAGAACGACGGGACGGTGAGACATTCAGGTTACAGCTCACGGTGAAGGAACCCACCATGCTGGCTCTCACGATGGTCACCGCATTCATAAACCGGGCCTAAACACGCAGCAGCGTGTAGACAGGAGAGTTCAGACACGCTAACATGCTAACCGAGGCCGCACGGCAGCATCGAGAGGGTTAAAAATGACCCCCAGCGGCCCAGATAATCCAAACACGTCGCGTTAATGATTGAAACGCTGGATAAAGTGCTCGGGCCGGTGCGTTATCAGCCTCTTGGAAACTGTTCCACAGCTTTTTTTGCTGAGCTACACAAGTTTTTAAGGCTAAAAAATAAAACACCGTTTGAAACGGGAGCAGCGCTCCTCCTTATTCAGGAGAGATAAATGACCTGAAACACACCAGCGTCTTTTAGGGCCAAATACATCTCTGAAGGCTTTCAGATACATCAGAAATGTGACTGGCGCCGCCTGTGGAAGGAGGAAGAGCTGCCAATTAGACCACCGGGACGTAAATCACACTTTACTGCTCTGCCGACGTCCTCTGTTCCACCGGAGAAGAAGAACGTCTTTTCATTTATTATGTTGTTTTATTAAAATTACAAAGGTCTGAGTGTGTGAGGGCAGCAGGAGCCTCTCTGGCCTGTTCGGGTCTTTTCTTTCAACAGTGTTTGACGAGTGTGGAACAAAGCTTCACATTAGCCACAAGTTTACTTTAGTTGTTCTCTTTTCATCCTGATGTGGTCGAAGCGTCTGTTGCTGCGTTTCTCCTGTTTCTCCCTGGCTGAAGGTGACGGACCGTCTCCAGTCTGAGACCATTACGCCAGTCTTTCCTGTTCCCTAATGCGCGTTGTGATAAATGGGCTGCCTTTAATCTAATTATCGGAGCAGACGTTGGTCCTTTACATCTACTCAGCCATGAAAAGGAGAATCTAAAAAAAGGCTCATTTTCCACAGCAATTTTGGCTTTTTTTAAGCTTCTCAGTTTCTGGACTGGAGTCCAGGAGCCAAAAAAAGCAAATATCACACAACTTATTATATCAAACAAATATTAAACACCAATATGTGTGGAACGATCCAACGGATGGGTTTCATTTTCCCCGTTCTTTTACAGTTGGCTGCTTTTGAGCAGATCGGGAGAGTCGGGACTGAAATCAAAGCCAAGTGCGGTTGTGAAAACGGTGGCGTCCACGACAAAGGAAACGCCCCCGTCGCCGCTCAGGCAAACCAAAGAGGCGCCTTTGTTCTCCGCCTCTGACTGACATCACTTTCACACCTCGTCTGATCGTTTAAGGGGACACCTCACACCGGGTCCCAAACAGTGGCTTTTTAACTGGTAATCGACTCCATTCGGGGGCCTTGAGGCTCCTGGTGAGCCCCCCCCAGAGGACAACCCGCCGCCTAACGAGAACCGTGCTGCTTAAATGAAGAACAGTTTAGCCGCTGCGCTGGCTCGCATCTCGGGCCCATAAACACAGAACACTGGTCGTGTTCAGAGCGGGGCCCCTGTCATTATCCCGGCTCCCTTGACTCACAAATCAAACTCGGGGTCGACTGTGGGCCGGAATATTCTACAAGGTCATTTTTTTAATATAAAGAGCAGCGAAAAAGAAACGTGCTTGATGTAGAAAGCAGCTCCAGCGGCCCAACAGGTGGAGAGCAGATCAGGGTCCGGTCGGGACGGGAACGTGACGAAGGCCAGCGTGACACTTTGACACCCAAATATGTGGTGGCAGATGGAAGCGAGTTCCGTTCGTCGGCCACTTTCAGAGGCCGCGCTTCTGGTTTTTGTGGGATTCGATTGGAGCGAGCAGATCGCTGATTTAGGGTCTGACACATCAAAAGGAAATTATCTTAATGAGGCTTAATTGCTAACTGTCTGTTGGCGAATGACCCCCAAACCTGCCTGCCGGGTTAAATCAGACCGCTCTGGGCTCAACACCTCCCACCCACAGCTCATATTTGCTACTGAATTTAACACTTAAAGGAGGAATTTGGACGAGCAGCCTTGGAAAAAGCAGCGTTTCTCTGCCGCGACTGACGTGGGACGATTATCAGGACGTCTCTGGGTCCTTTATGTTCCCTTAAGGTCCCCAATGGTGTGGCTATTCAAATAAAACGAGTGCCCTCACACAGCTCATTTCCAAAAGGTTTCTGTTTTCATGCTAGCCACATCGCTATCGGATCAGCAACATCATTCTCCGCCCTGTTCCAGACTGAAGGACTGTCAATGCTGGAGGAGTTGTGAAACTTTAATAAGCACTCAAAGACTCCAGGAGATGGACTCTAATATCTCTGCTGATCTTTGGACCTTCCCGCTGAAGCGCGTCTGCTTGAAGCTCACAATATGGAGCGAACGCTTGTGTTCCTCAAAATTAAAGAAAGACGGACATCCCTGGAGGTCAGGCTCTCTGCCAACAGCACACATTAAATTTGAAAAGAGTTGCCCCGTCAACTTATTTTTTAAACTTATCGTACACGTATGTGTGCTGTGTGAATGTGCTAACGCTTGCCTTTACCCACGTTAGATCAGCACTAACTAAAGTCCTGCATGGTTGTGAAACCTTGAATATCACCATGAGTAGCAACGTGCTAACTCAATTCATGCTAATTCAATTCAACTATGCTGTATTTATAGTGTCTGTTACAATCAAAATTGTCCTTTGCTGCTTTAGAGAAACCCAGAGTCTGACCCCCAAAACAAGCAACAGTTAAAGTAGGAAAACCTGCTTTTAACAGGGAGAAACCTTGAGCAGGACCAGACTCATATGTGGGGACCCTGTTGCTGATGGTCAGGGTAGAAGGGAGTGATAGAACGGGGGGGGGGGGGGGGGGGCAGAAGAGGAGCAGAAACAGACACATTCACGTATGTAACAGGACTGAAAAGACCAGGAGACGCTGCTGCTTTCATTAGTTTTGCTAGTTTTAGCTTTAAACACCCTCCAAAATGCTTCACTCTTGTCTAAAGTACACTGTGAAATTTTTAATGGCTGCGCCTGCGTATTTGAACACACCACAAGCATGTCAGTGCTGGATGTTCTCTGTTGCGAGTGTTTCCAGGCCTGAATATGGTGGTTCTGGTTCTGGTGAGAGGGCTGGGTAACGCCTAAGAAAGTCCTCACAAAGATAGAAGTACAAGGATGTGTGTGTTTCAGGTTCATCATGGACCTGCTGAGCCTGAGGAGGTCTCACTGACACCTGCAACACTCCTGAGCGCTTTAATATACAGAGCTGGGAAGAACTCATAAATCTTTTCAGCGTGGCCAGCAGCAGCTAGAGGCCACAGACGGGTGGAGGCCTCTCCGCTTGGTTAATACGCCCAACGATAAATAATGGAGGTGTTTGTTGGCCTTTCAATAAAACTAAAGGAGCGTTCCAGGAGCGTGAGCCACACCGGAATAATCAGATGCTGGAACTGTCCCAAGCATCCAGTCCGACAGACACTTCCTGTCTGCAGCTGATTACGGTCTGGCTGGTGGAACGAAGGTGCGCCAGCAACCACAAGGTCAAAGGGCGCAACGCTGGGTGACCTCACGGTTGTTGAGGTGGCCAATGTTCGTCTGCAGGCGAAGCTCCCACAAATGCGGTCAAATGCGCTGCAACGTCCACAGACTCTGACGCCATTTCCGGTTGTTTCCTCAGCTGAGAACACCTGTGTATTTATAACCCGACGCAAAGCGCTATATGAATATTAATAACCGGCTGGTGACCCACAAAGCTGTTCCAGCTGAGCTGGTGCTGCTGCACGCACCGCTCATAATTCCCACGCAGACGTGTCCGTAATGTGGATAACAGCGACGGTTTCTGCTCTGAATATTTAAATATCTCATCTCGTCTTTCCCTGTTGGATTTGCATCTTTATTATTATTATTTTAAAGATATACCGGCGCGCCTCAGGGATCAGGACTGGAGCCTGCCAATTTCCCAAATAATCTGCATGCGTGTGTGTGTGTGTGTGTGTGTGTGTGTGTGTGTGTGCTCTGTGCAGTTGTTCGGGTCTCGTTGACCTGCTCCTGCCACCGTTCCAGTCAACACACACCTACACTGATAAAAACGTGCGGCTGTTGCAAAGAGGTTACGGGGGAAACGAGGACGTGTCAATGTTTGAACGCGACACCACTCAGAGAGTCATGATGATGGAGACAGAAGATGTGAGGAGGAGGAAGTGAGCCATGAATACAAGGAACAACAACAACAACAACAAAGTAGAAACCATGTGGATGAATGAAATCTAAAAAATAACTCTCACAGGTTCTGAAATTAGACTGTTGGACAGATGAAACTTGAATCAGCACAATGTAAACAGATCAGAGCAGCTGGTAGTCATGGTGACCACAAACAAGATGCTGGATTACGTCAAAAGAAACTAATGATATGATATAGAAAAAATAATTATTCCTCTCCTCTCCCATCCCATCCCATCCCATCCCATCCCATCCCATCCCATCCCATCCCCTCCTCTCCCCTCCTCTCCCTCTTCTCCCTCCTCTCTCTCCTCTCCTCTCCTCTCTCTCCTCTCCTCTCCTCTCCTCTCCTCTCCTCTCCTCTCCTCTCCTCTCCTCTCCTCTCCTCTCCCCTCCCCTCCCCTCCTCTCCTCTCCTCTCCTCTCCTCTCCTCTCCTCTCCTCTCCTCTCCTCTCCTCTCCTCTCCTCTCCCTCCCCCCCCTCCCCTCCCCTCCCCTCCCTTCCTCTCCTCTCTCTGCTCTCTCCCCCCCCCATCAGCAGGAGGGTCCCCCTACATGAGCCTGGTCCTGCTCAAGGTTTCTTCCTGTTAAGGAGGAGTTTTTCCTTACCACTGTTGCTTGTTTGGGGTCAGGCCCTGGGATTCTGTAAAGCGCCTAGAAACAATTTTGATTGTAACAGACACTATATAAATAAAGATTGATCATAACCTCGTGATGGATGTCTTGTTTTTCCTGTATGAGGAGCTGCTAAGAGGGGATGCTGTGGCACATTGTTCTTCAAATGAGGATGTGTACCATGAGGCCTTCCTCCTACTTCCACATTAAAACAGTCTCTAGAAGTGCCTTGTTTCACCTGAGGAACATCACAAAGATCAGGAAACTACTGACATGGCATGATGCTGAAAAGTTAGTGTCACGGAGTGAGCCGTGCCACTTACGCACACACGTTTGCATTTCATTTCCATTCCGTTCCGTCTTGGTTTACTTGGTTTAAGCATTTCACGCACACCACCTTTTACCATAGCTTCTTATTGGAATACATTGTAGCCGACATGCACGGCACGGCACGGCCAACCGGCATTTATGTTACAATTATTTCCACCCAAGTTAACAACGCACTTCATATTGCCTCACCGTGTCACCTCCCGTCTGTTTAACATTGCCCAAAGAATCACACACACACTATGGCTGTTTAAAAGCATCAAGGTTTATTTGTTTGTCATGTATCAGCAGGACATACCGTACTTCCTGGTACGGGGAAACCGATGAACTGTTCAATGATTGTATACATGGAGGGGTTTCGCGGGGTTCTATGGCACAATCTATTTTAGCGGGGTGTTTTACCGTATAAGAGTAGGCTGAACATGTATTTTACTATGCACTGGGTGGTTTTTGGTGGTGGAAATTTCCTTTGGTCGTTTTCTGCAAATTTTGTATGTTCTTCGCAGTTGTTATTTTGAGTTTGTAAATGTATTAGTTAGCGTAATAATTTTGATAATTGGTTTCACCTGTGGGAGGGGCTACAGCTGTATAAGCCCTGTCGTAGGCCCCAGACGGGGTTGGTTGTTGTTGAGTTGGTTGGTTGTTATTTTGGAAAAAAAAGAAATTGTTGGCAAAAGAGTCAAAGTTGTGGTGTGTAAAAGTGTGCAGGGTCTGTATGTTATTGTATGGATTTAGCCTGGCATCTTCTGACGCCACTTTATTTTTGGTAAATAAAAATACATTTTTGGAGGAAAGAAGCTCCCTTCTCCCTCTGTCTCCTCCACCGCCGATCATCCTTGCGACAGTTAGTCCAGCATTTGTTACTTCCAGGCTGGACTATTGTAATTCCTTATTATCAGGGTGTCCAAACAACTCTTTAAGAAGCCTCCAGCTGATCCAAAATGCTGCAGCCAGAGTTCTGACAGGTATTGACAAAAGAGATCACATTACTCCTGTACTGGCGTTGCTTCATTGGCTGCCTGTTAAATTTAGAATAATTTTTAAAACCCTTCTTTTGACCTACAAGGTCCTCAGAGGCCTAGCTCCATCCTACCTGGAGGAGCTAGTGACACCTTACCAGCCAAATAGACCGCTCCGCTCTCAGAATGCTGGTCTACTTGTGGTTCCCAGAGTCTCTAGAGGTACAATGGGGGCCAAGCATTTAGCTACCAGGCCCCCTGCTATGGAACCAGCTCCCTGTCCAGGTATGGGAGGCTGACTCCATCGCTACTTTTAAAATTAGACTTAAAATTAAACATTCCTCTTTTAAAAAAGCTTATTGTTACTAATTCTGTAGTTCCAGTTACTATCATAGACAGACAAATTATCATACTTAGGGGGTCGTCTAATTATTAGGTCACATCTTAGTCATACTGCTGTAGGCCGAGGCTGCCGGGGTCCAGAAACATGATCACCTGACAGGCCTCTGTCACCCCACTGGGTCATGGTCTCCTCTCCTCTCCTCTCTCTCCTCTCCTCTCTCTCTCCTCTCCTCTCCTCTCCTCCTCTCCTCTCCTCTCCTCTCCTCTCCTCTCCTCTCCTCCTCTCCTCTCCAGACAAACTTCCCAGACAGACCCATCGTGGCACATTCAGACTCTTTATGGATCCTTTTCCCTTGGATTCTTCTGAGCTGATGTAAAGTCTTTTGGTTGGAGGAGAGGAAGAAATCTGCTCAAATCCCAGTGGATTCCCACCGAGTCATCAGATTAGTCAGCGTTGGCCTGGGAAGTGTTATGAGGGGATCCACATCATCTTAAACACCGAGCAGATGTTCCCATTTCTATGGAGTCATATTAATCTCAATAATCAGGGAAGGTGTTAACAGCAACTTCCACTAAAACGGTGGATTTATTATGGTGGTCAGATCAACTATCAATTATCATCATAATCACTGGCATTGACAGACTGCTCTCGCTGTCACCAGCAGGAGGCGCTCTCTCTAAAGGCTTTCGGGTCTACAGCAGCATGAGAGCACTCACATATGTATTTTCCATCTGCTTGTAATTATGATAATAAATTAGTAAAGATAATCATCTGTGACTGTGCGAGAACTAATCGTACACATGACTGTAGCTTTGGAATGTTGTCGGGGAATCTGGCCGACTGAGGAAAGACTTATTTGTTAATTTGTTAATTTTCTTGTCCCGATTAGAACCGAATGTCTCCAAGGTCGTGACCTCAAGACAGTTAGCGGCTCCTGTCTTTGTGAGGCTCACATTTGCTGCTTTGCTGTCCATCTGGTGCTGTTTTTCTGGGCTAAACCAGCTCACGGTCACAAAGGTTTTGTGAGATCATATTTGGATGTTGGCGTAACGATCCTCTCGAGCAAAGTGTTGAACAGTATAATTGGGAACTGGCCTTTATGACATCGGAATTTACATTTCTGCGGTGATTTGGAGGATTCTATTTCTTCAGCGGGGACGCTTATGGAAACCCAAGAAGGCCACCCCTGGTTCAGATGTTGGCTGCAGGTGCTTGAGGTTTGAGGAGCGAAGCGTTCTAACAGCGTCCAGCAGATGGCAGTAGTGCGTAAGTCCTGATCCGTCCGGGACATTTATCGGCTCAGCTGCTGTGTTATTATATTTGAAAGCGGCTGCGCCTCTAATCAATCAATAAATCGATTACAGCTCGTTAGTATCTGTTTTCGGGAAGGGGGGGGGGGGGGGGGGGGGGGTGAAAAGACACTGGTGATTAAGAAACGTGCTTTAAATTTTACATGTTCTATTACTCATTCAGTCCGCTTTTTAAGATACTGTAGTTCCTGTTTGCAGTCCCCAACCCCAGCACACGTGCACACATGCTGGCCTCACACTCTGCATTTCAACAACACGAGAAGTTATTTCACACAAAACCAGACTGTTACGACTGTAAACAAACCTGGGAATGATCAAAGTTTTGGTGCCGGTTAACGAACATTCACAGCGGGGCCTTTTTGTTTCGCAGCAGGTTCCTGTTAGCTCAGAATTAGCAGCCACGCTAATAAGACAAGCACTAATTTAAGCCACAGTAAAAGTGAAGGAGGTTTCGAACCACACGCACTGATGCAGCTTCTGGTAGCTTGAGAGTATTTGGGTTTGGATTCTGGATTGTGTCTGTAGTTTGAGGCAGGTTGCTACTTCCAAATGGTCCTCAGAAATGACAAATTAATTAATGGCTAACAAGACATTGCAGAGAAGAGGGGCTACAATAGAACAAAAAGATGCATGGTTGGATGTTGCTGGCAGAATGACGTCTTCTATGATTTCTCCTAACCTGCCTGTTTCTGAGCCTTGCTGCCCCCTAGTGGCTGAAAACTCGTGACTTTGTTTTAAAAATGTGTCCAGCTTTTAAGCTTCGGTGCTCTTTTGACCTAAAGTCAATGAGTAACGCTGAATTAAATCCACATCAGCACTTTTTCAGATTAATGTATTTCTTTGTTACAAATAGCACAGTTCAATTCAGCCCTCACATAATTAGCTGCACGCATCGGAATTATTTAATGCTTGACATAATTGATGACGATTGACCCTGAGAGGATAGTGGTTTTCATAATAGACAGAAAGAGAAAGTTGCTGGGTGTAAATCAAAGATTTAGAATGTTGACTCAAGATCAATCAGTAGATCCTTTTTCACAGTCAGCTTAGGCTCACTGTCAAAAGTCCCAGTGAGGCACATCTGGATCCATCACACTCACACTGTAGCTGTTTTTAGGTATTAATGAACTGCTTTGGGAGCTTTGTTGCAGCTTCATGCACGTTGTGTCCAGTGATTAATTATTAATGCGGCACACTATGTCTGCGCTGGAAGCGAGATTAAACAGGATTAAATCTATATTAAACTTGGATGCAGAGAAGCAGCTGGTAGTAGCTGTCTGCTGGGTTTTACACTGTTCAGGTTGTCGCCCTGACCAAAAACGTGCACCAACTCCAGCAGCAATTGGTGCACGTAGCTCATTTAAAGCAGCAGAGGCGCAAGAATGACCTCAAAAATGCCACCAAAAATGCAAAACACCATCCCAGAGCATCTTTACCAGCACAGCATACCCTTCTAGTGGGACACCACCCAGTTTGCCCCAGCCTGGTGGCAAAAATAGCAACTGGTGCAAGTGAGGCAAGTGTGTACTGCACAAAAAAAGCCCGCAAAAAGCTGCATGCTAACATGCGATCACCTGCTAGCTGCTACGCTAGCCTCCTGTTTGCCAATGTGAGGTGTTTATGGGAGCCTCTTGGTGAAATCAGATGCTTTCTGTGGCGGAACGTGACCTTGATGAGAGCGCAGAACCACATTAATGGGTTATTTAAAACGTCCTTATTTAAAAATCAAAAGCTGAAAGCTGACGTTAGCACGCCGTACGCAACCATTTGGGCTGCATTATTCCTACCCATTACAATTAAAACCATGGTGATCTTCAACGCTTCCCGACTTCTGATGGGAATCCGATTGGAAACTCCTGATTTGAACTTGAGAAGTGACCGTGTGATCTGTTGTGATGAAGACCTGGGCAACATGTTCATACGTTCATCATTTCCTGTCAGAACAGCGAGAGCCTGACTCCTCCATACCTGTTAGCGCGCGCATACCTCCGTCGTCACACTCACGTTCTTTTAATTATCTTTAAAGGCACCAAATCCAGTGGATACTGATCCAACTCGGATGAAAGGGCCAGTTGTTTTGGCATGATGTCATCTCCAACTGTAATGAAATTGGCTTGGCGGGGGCGGGGGGGGGGGGGGGGGGGGGGGGGTTCAGCCTCGTTGACCTCTCCCGGAAAAACAGACTTTAAAGGTAAAAAATAAATTCAGCTTCCTGAGAGATGACCGCCCCCCATGCGGGCCATTAGCGCACGCAATTATGAGGTTTGTTTCACGGGACCAGCGCTGGAGACAAGATTGGGACCTTTGTAGCCATCGGGGAGCGTTAGCCATTGTTTTGGCCCCCTTCTCCAGACATCCATCTCGGCCCGAGAGGCCACTTCATGAGGCAGCTGAATACATATGATTCACTGTAAAACCAGTTGATCTCTGAGATGTTTGTGCGATCAACGGCGAGCTTGATTTTCAAGATAACCCAGTTTGCGGCGGCTTAGAACGTGTCAGAATGTAATCTTTGGCGAGGAGGGGGGAGAAATAGCGGTGTGGAACGGTTGGTTTTAAGAGTTCAGGCTCGAGTTACACGTTTAAGCTAACAATAACGCCATGCGATCATATGATCCTCTTGATGTCTTTGGCTCTGATAATTTAACTAAAATGAGAGACGTGTCCCCGGCGTCCTTCTTGTCTGCCCACGCTGGCGGAGATTAGGATGCCGAGTGTTTCATATTCACGGGCTGATGTAGGGGTGGGGAGAATTTTACCCACCTCACGCGTCCGCGGCGGCTTGTTGTGTATGCTCGCACGCACCCATGTGCACACAGACACACACGCTTCTGCACACAAAGGCTTATGGAATGGTCTGTGACTAATGGCCCTTCCTTTGGTGGGGCACTTTTAATTGTTTGGTCATCGTCTCCATGCTCAGAGTGTCACAGTCAATAAAGCCACATTAGAGGAGACGGGAGGTGAGGGGTGAGGGGGCCAACACAGGGGGTTAGGACCTCGGCTGGGAGGGAATATAAAGCGGCGGAACCCAACCAAAGTGGCATTCTCCCGGTATCAGAGCCCCCGCCAAGGACGGGCTGTCACTGTGGAACCATTGTGAGGCCAACGACTCATTCTTAGTTGGGGAGCAACCTTTTTTTTTTTGGAAAAAAATGGGGCCAATCCTCCAGGATTTGCCTCAGCTGATGTGTATGTGTGCGTTTGCATGTGCGCACGCCGCAGAATAAGAATGAGACAAAAAAAAAACGTGTAGGAGAGGAAACCGTATCTTTTTACTCAACCCATCGGATCTCATTTGGGTCCCGCTCGCCATGTCGTTGTTGCTGACCTTTGCTAATGGATTCCAAAACAACACGGAGCCTCTCGGGCAGAAAATGAACCGAGTGGAGGTTCGGGTTGTCTCACGTGTTGCAGCCGGGGCCGTTTTACACGCGTGGCTGCAGCTCTTTATTCGACGGAAGTTGCTTTAAAGGTGCTGCCACCGATAGTCACAACACCATCAGCAGAACTGGGAAGTTCTGGCGACTGAGATAACCTGAGCCGCGCAGACCCCCGGCTTTGACTGTCCCCCCCTGAGTCTACGGACCACCAAGCTTGTCCTCCTGACCCCCTGCTGACCTGTCTGAACTCTGCCACTAGGCGCGCACACGCAGGCATCAGCAGCGACCTCGGCGCGTCTCTACCGGTGGACTCGAATAGCAATACTTGAATTCCAGCCTGGTGTCTCGACCGGTGCTGCTGGCAGCCCGATTGTTGGGGTTCGTCTCTGTCCTCTGTGTCTGAGGACGAGTCTGTCTGACACATAACTCACCAGACACATTGTTCGCTCCGCATAAATCCTGCTCCTTTTATGAGCCCCTGGGTCCTGAAAAGCCGTCCCCTCCTCCCCCCCTTCTTTTAGTCTCAAATGTGGCTTTTTGGCGCATATATTAATAATTGAAAAAAGACGGAAACGCAGAAGGCAGAATATACAGATATTTCGACCCTTTTTATCCATATCTGAGAACAAGTTAAACCGGCGTCCTTGTTCTGTGTGGCCGGTTTTGAAGCCGCCTGCCAAAGTGATTTATGGCCCTGTTAAGAAGAACGCCGGCCGGGGTTTGAAGGCTGCATCTCCGGCCTCGGCGTCGCTTCGATATTTCACCATTATCAGGTTATCCCCGGTGGCCTCGTAAAACACCTCGTATGACCACGCTCGCCCGGACGTCCCTGTTGCTGGGCTTTTTATTTAAACTGGGACAACACTGGAAGCACAGTGAAGAGGATGTGTTACCATGGACTCGCTGGACGTCCTGCTCTTCACTTGAGTCTCACTTTCCACGCAAAAATGCACGTGTTGGTTTGAGCGTCTCTAGCTAGTTTAACGGAAGCAGCTCATGAACGTACACTAACAGCGCCGCCGCTGCTCTCACGCGTCCAAAGGAAGCCGTGCGAGACTATAAGGAGGCTTTTCTTTGAGAACTCTTCAAATTTTACTGCATTAAGTTTGCTGGAGTCGACCTGCGAATCACCTCCTAGTTATTTGACCGAGAGCCTCAAAGCAGGCGAGATTAGGAGGAGAACCAAATTAAGATGTTGCGTTCAAAACCCCCTTTTGTGAAATGAAATATTCTAATCTTGCTGAGGACGGCGGGATTGACCTGCCGTGCCAACGCTGCGCTGAGCAGGGCTCAATCTAGACTCAGACAATGGTCTGTTCTGAATTAGTTAATCCCACCGTTATCTGAAAGGAGAGCAGAACTCAACGGCTGACTGACCTGGAATCTGTTTTGTGTCTTCGCGCAGAGTTTTAATTGTATCAAGCTGAGGGCAGGATGTGGAATAGGAAATCTATTATGCCAGTGGAACTTGTTTGGCATGTTTTTTCCAACAAAACGTCATAAACAGGCGCAGATTCCCACCAGAAAAGAAGCAAGGACCACCTTGTTTTACTGGAAAATTGTTAGTTGGGGAACCTATGAAGGACAAAGATGGCCACCGAATGGGGCGGCAAACGGAGCCGACGCGAAGGGTCAAAGGTTTTTGTTGTGCAGGCTGAATGGAGGCACATTGGTGGAGGAATGAAGACAGAGCAGCATTTAAGGGCCCACAAAGCTGCTTTTAAATAAACAGAGTTACGTTCGTCTTCTTTGGGCTCAATGAAGTCCATCAAAGGACATGTTAATGCCCTCCTGAATGGACGCAAGGACTCCCAAACTCCCTCCTTTTCACTTCGTGTGAAAGAATGTGACATAATAAACACCAGCTACACCCCCACGCACACACACGTAAACTGAGTTTTAAATATTTTCTTCCCTGGCTCCTCCCTGGCGTTGCCGCGTTGGGCTGCACATTGATGCTGCTGCTTGAGCGGAGTTAATAATCAGTCGAGGCTCAAACACACAGATCAATAGTGGCTTCTGCGGGGCAGGAAGTGCCCGGAGTGGTGGAAAATATGTCAATTCTCTTACGTCCAATAAAGCCCCATGCGGACAGCGTCTGGGTCACACCAGCACCGGCGAGCATCCCAACGAGGCGTTCCATTAACCCAGAGGCAGGAGTAAATGGACCTGCATCTGCTCCATCTGTAAACCTGAACACACACACACACACACACACTGTTCTTCTTTGAGCTCCGGAAACCAAAAGAATTCATCTTCCTTCCCATAATCATTTGATTCGATGGAAAACAATCGAGATTTTTTTGGAGTGGCCATTTAATGGAACGCATCGGCGAGTCCCGCCCCCTTTCCCACTGCGCGATTCCTCCACCTCGGCCCGCTTTTCCACTGTGAGATTTCAAAAGTGTGTTGAGCAGAGCCCAGATGTGTACAGGAGGCAGCAACGCAGTGGAAAACTGGTATTCCTCCCAGTGGTTAACCATGGTGGCCGATGGCCAACATCCACATTCTCTAGAGCACGAGAAGATCAGGAGGTTCGAGGAGGAGGTGATCAGTGAGGCCCGACCACTCCAGAATGGACTGCTTTTTAAAATATTTTTCTGGCTCAAATCCAGTAACATATAGATTATTTTCGGTGAAACTGGTTGGAAAGTGATCTGTCGACCCAAAAAGGCCAGAACTTCAATCAGATCCAATTCTCCACGTCCACAAAGATGATTTCTCCTGTTGGTGGAAGCCGATTATTTTTCTTTTTCAGCGATCTAAAGGTCGTTGGTTCAATCCTGTGCACCAACTGGAGCAAGAAAAACCTGCATGAAGCTGCTGAAGCTGTATCGCTGGTGTCGGGAACGGTGAGACGTCCTGAGAAAAACATGTCCCCCCTCGATCCATCTGTGTTCTTGACTTTGACCATGAGGACCTATAACAGCTGACATTATACGACCTCTATCACACTGATTCACTGAGGTTTGCTCGGCATGCAACAAGCAAATGAGCGGAGGAGGAGTGAAAGTGATCTAGATGTAATTAAAGAAATCCTCACATTCCGTCCCTGCTCCAAGTTCAGTACCATGAAAATGATACATCAGCGAGCAAGAAAGACATTTAAGGAATTCGTTCCCGAGCTCCAAAAAGAGCCACATGTCAAGTTTTTATGATGACGAACACATGTTATCCACTATTTCTGTTTGCGCAAAGAAAATCTTGTTTACGATGTGGCCTCAGACACTGCGGGTCAGTCCAGACTGGAGACAGGTGCTCCTCGCCAGCGCGCTCCCAGCTGAGGCGTCCGCGCAGCGGATGAGGCGCTTTCGCTCGGCAACAGCGTCCACATACCAAATATTTTTATGTTTTACGACAGACCCCCGGGTGCACCGCGAGGACGCAAGAATCCAGACACCGCGCTGGCTCACTCTTGGCCGCCGTCGCCTGGGTTCATCTCTTTTTATTGGCCGGTGTGTCGACGTAAAAGATCAGATGGAGGACCGAGTGGATCTCGATGCGTTGGGGGCATTGTGATGCATTTATAGGTGCTGACTCGGCTCAGATGGCCATAAACAGGGTGGTTTGTTTGTAGCACTTTGCTTTCTGTCCTGCAGATGGAGGATCTGGCAGGTTGGAGCCCTCCGTCCTCCATGGACATGATCAAAGTCCTCATCAGGGATCCGTCTGCTGAGGAAAAGGCAGAATTGATTGAGAAAAGATTAAAAAGAACACAGGAGGCCAACAGAAGGGAAGAGAAGTGCATGGCCGAAGCGGTGGGGGGGTTGGGATTGGGTGGCCGGAAGCGAGAGGATGGGGAGATCAGTGCAGAGGAGGTTGAGACGTTGGATTAATTATAAGGATTAGAAAACGTTGATGGCAAAGGATGAGAGAGATGGTTCCAGCTGTGGAGGAGCTGGGTTTCAGCCTGGGTTTTCTACTCCTCCAACCCTCTGACTTTGTGCTACAGGATTTCTGCTCCCATATTATTTTCCGATGAAGATTTAAAAGATGATGAAAGATCTGAAATCTGAGTATTCTGCACGCTCGGCTATACGAGCGAGGTCTAATTTGTGATCCAATCCTACCCTTGATCGCGCATGTGTTCCTCCCGCTAGATAGCGGACACTTTCACTGTTCGCTTTTTCATCCATCGATCTGGGAGGTCAAGTTCAGACGAGCATGTTGAGGTTAGGAAGACCTCTGCCAAGGCACAACAGTCCTCTTAAATTAAAATTCCCAGCCCCATCCCTTTATCCAGATCTGCTCTTTGCTTTGATGGGGTCTGCTGCGGTTCGTTCCTCATTCTCCCTCCACGTTTGGAAGAAACTCATCCAGGAGACTTTTTTTGGGCAATTCTGCAAACATCGGCAACAAACAAACAGCCCCTCATGGACCCCCCCCCCCCCCTCTGAGTTTACCAAAAACAGCTGTTTCATGGGAGCTGACAGTCTTACCTTGCAGACCTACAGCACATTTAATACCAGTGCAGCTACTATAGTTCCGGTTTTCATCACCTACTTGCTGATGAATGACAGAGTTGATTTCATCGGGAGGCTTCAGCCAGCATCTCCTTTCTTCAGTTCTGATTATTTATGCACTTCTGGACTCAAATACCAAAGTCTGACGAAAGATGAGGTAAATCATCAGTTATTAAAGCCAGAATGAGCTCAAGCAGCACTCAAAGCCAGCAAAATGTTAACGGGACTGAGTAGCGCAGGAGGCTCGGGATGAACCCGGACTTTTGAAAGGGAAATAAACAGTTCTGTCAGGTTCACCAGAGTCGTGTAAACGCTGGTTTGAGCCTTTGTTAAAGTTCGGCTACCATGACAATGTCTTTGACTTGGTTATAGTACGGTGGCTGGGGTTTTGTCTACTGTCGTTGAGTCAAGCAGAAGTTGTGATTTTGCTTTGACCGGTTGAGGAAAGATGTGGGACAGCTTCTCAGATCAAGCCACGTCCAGATATTCAAGGTTTTCTGTGGACGAATCGAGACAAATCAAAGACAAATCAACCATCTCGCTACTGGCTGCTCATCGGGGTTGCACAAGAATCATGTCCAATATTATGAGCTGTGATAATTGATTTATTTAGAGGAGGTTAGAACAGCCAGGAGGTGGCATTCACACCATAATGGAGGTCGTCTCTGTGTCGAGGTCGGCCTTTGTGATCAGTCTTGTTTGGATTGGCTCCCCGGCTCCGTGGCAGGCTCTGTGACTGACTCTGTTTATGTGGACTTGTTAGTGGTTTACCGCACTGTTGATGCCTGATGATGATTGCTGGCTGCACCGTAGTCACATGTTGGGAGAGAGCGAGCGCTTCCTCGTCCAACCATCTGATAGAAAGCTCAGATCAGATCAAGAATGGTTGAGTGCTGATTGCAACGAAGAAGTACTCGGATTTGGAGAATAAAACCCTTCGTGAAAGATGGATGGATGGTTTCTTTTCTATTTATTTTGAGAGTGGCTGCGGTACTGAAGAATTCCCCCGTAGTTTGTCATGACGTAGGCACTTTGGAAGCGTGTCGAGGTCACTACTGTTCAATTCCATTCCAAATTCCAAAAATCAAAGTGATGTAACTTTGGCAAATGAGGTGACCGGTGAAAGCAGGTCAGGGACGTGAACGCTCTGTAACCAGCCTAGAAATGGAAACTTAGCTGAGGGAATCCTTCCACTTCTCTCAGAAAAACTGATCCACTGGCATGTGTGGCGTACCAGATGGGGTTAAAAAGAAAGCGATGCTATCTAGAATGTGCAGAGTGAGCGATTTCCCATCTTCATTTTGACAAAAGAAAGCAATTAACATGCAGCCAGGAAGCTAATGCTTCTCATTACAGACCTTTGACAGCGTTAGCGCTGCACAAAAGGAAAAATTACACTGGGGCGCATGAGGAGGAGGAATAAATGTGAAGCGCGGCTACACCATGCAGCTATTGTGGGGCCGTCAATGCACCTCCAACAATGCCGGTGAACTTCTGGGTCCGCTTGCAGCTATCTGCTGAGAAGGACCGATGCACCTGTTCAATATGCAAGCCAGCATGCACATGCAACAAAACGATTGTGCATGTCTTTTGTGGAGATTTTCAATATCTGAGGCATTTTGCCGCATCGGGTTGATAGTGACTGAAGCTCGTCCGTTCAGGCGCGGTCTAGAATGCAGTCGCAGCACAGCCAGAAGAAACATGCAGCAACACATGCTGTGAAATAAGTGTTTACCGAAGTCACCTGTAGGTGTCCATTGACTGTGAAGTCCCTGTGGCTGCTCACGCTGGTACCATGGATGCAAGTCAAACCCAGAGGACACGATTTCTCTGGTGTTTGCAGAAGAATATTCAGATCAACTCTGGATTCAAAAATGGCTTTTTTGGCCTGCCTGATTATGGCTCTGTTTATACATTATAAACCAGGGTGGCCAGTTGATCACCTGTGTCAAACCATGTAAAAACAAGGCAAACTTTAAAATGTAGATGAGGGGAAGATGAGGCCATCCATCCATCCATCTGGAGCCCATCCCAGTAAGCCGCCACTGAGAGGCAGGAATTCTCCCTGCACAGGTGTCCAGTCCATCACAGCAGTTTAAATCAATATAACCAGAATACTTAGTTGCTTAAATAACTGATCAGCCATAAGTCCAATATTATCTTTTCTCGACTGACATTTTTGTCCGGTCTTTTATTCCCACTGGTACAATTGGCAGATTTTAAGGCGTTTGCTCTCTCGCAGCATCTGACAGAGTAGGTAAACACACGACTCTGAGCGTAGATAACTGTAATGAAACTTTGTGTGGGGAACTAATAGCTGCCTTTGTCTGTTTGTTCACGACTGACACAGTCTGAACAGCTGCCTCATTCATTATCCCACTGTTGTTCATACAAATGCAACAATGGAAGCAGAGGAATGTCTCTCTCTCTCTCTCTCTCTCTCTCTCACTCACACACACACACACACACACAAAGAAAAGAAGTCCTAGAAGAATGAAAAGTCTCACCTCAGCAACAGGCCAGTAAAATTTAACACGGTAGCTGTGTCCAAAAAGAACTTTCAGTAGGACTTTCTGCTGGGACACACCCGGCTGTGTTTGTGTTAAATGAGAAAACCGGCGCCAGAAATATATGTTAGCATTTTGGTTTAGTGACAATTACAGTGCAGGTTATAGACAGCGGCACACTTAGTGAGAAATGAGAAGTTGGCCCTGTTGTGATCAGAAGCGCTCGGTCTCAGGTTTTCGGCTTCCCTGCCTCGCTCCAGGACCCTTTGGTTCCTGTCAGACCTCATAAGCAAGATCCCGCGTTCTCTCCAGAGGTCTCTTCAAAACGCAGCTCATCCATCATTTTGATTCCTATTATGTCGGGAGCTCCCCGCCGCGCCCGAGAACCGTGATAACGAGACTGCGCAGAAACAGATGTGTGTAAAAGTGATTTGGGGGCATGCCACGCATGGAAAAGGTAAGCTGGAGCACCTGCGTACACCAGGGGGCTTTCGCCGATCGTGCGCTCCCAGCGCACACAACTGGATCTATATGGGCCTGAAAAGAACCCAAGGAAAAGAGAGAGTATTTATTAAATGCTCAGTGGAGCTCATTTGTGTCCGAGTTTGGTGTGACTTTTGGAATGTAGCTAAATACGGAAGTGTAATGCCTGAAGTCAAGGCTGCCGAACTGAAAAATCAACTGCTATGTCGATGATGCTCTTTTGTATTTACGACTGCGAACAGAAAGCAAAAGCTGTATTTTGCTTGACAAAACGGCGTATCTAGACTTCAGATGGGTCTAATTTAGCTTCCAGATGATTTGTTCAGGCTTACTCAGCCGAGCAGCAGGTTTCCAGACTCTGCTGAGCACATGCAGCATTTAATCACGCAGTAATGACTCCAGTAACGGCATCTGTCATCACTGCGTTGGCACATTCAGGCTTTTTGGGCCAGTTCTCAGCTGGGGACCCCTGGCTCACCTCTTTACCCTCTGCTTAATTTATTTGTTTTTTTGGAGGGTAAGATCCTGCATGCATCAGCAGTGGTACCTCTAACTGTGTGGATTGGCCATTACCTCCACTTATCATCTTTTTTTTTCAAGGCGTTTGTTGCAGGGATCCGGGGGGGCGGCCGTTTGCGTTCTGAGGCCCTCTTATTGTCTCCCCTGTGTTTTCACTGCTGTCAGGAGGGAAGTGTGATAAAGTTGCCCTTTTTTTGCCTCTCCATACGACTGTATTGGTCTCCTCCTGTCGGGGTGGGGGTGGGGGGTGGAGGGGTACTGTCTGCACACGGGCGATTGTTTTACACGAGGTTACAGGAAGGTCAGATCCAAAAATCAATGAGGAAACAGCTCTGCTGCCTCAAACTCTATTTCTGCCAGCCAGGATCCTCTGAGAGGAATCTGGATATCATGGGCCCCAAAAGGGAGGATCATTAACATGACAGATAGAGGGATGAGGGAGGAGGACGGGGGGAGAGGGAGAGAGATGTCGCTGGGGTGAAATGTGAGACGTGCAGGTGTTTTTCAAGACAGTGCTAAGCAGAATTTTATCCTCCTCACTAAAACAACCTCCACCAAAACCTTCCTTTGTAGCCACGTGTGCTCATCACAAAAATGGAGGTCCAGGTTTCCTTCCAAACTTCAGTGGTTCCGACAGCACACGCGTTGATGTCCAGCGTGCCGGAGCTTTATAGGAAACCTTGGGGGGTCGCTTTAATGTTTCCTTCCCTCGGCTGCCTCAGTGTAGCGGATATTAGAGGCTGGAAACGCACAGTACGTTTATAAATCTCACACTGACTGTGAGCAGTGTGAACTCTTTTTTTTGTTCAGCGAGGTTGAACCTGGACGTCTGAGACAAATCCTCCCGGCTCTTCTGCCCCGGGGCTTTCGCAGGCAATATTTTTTAATAGTCTGTCAAGTTTTTAATGAGAAACTTAACAGGATTTTGTATATTTATAATTTAGTTGGGGGGGGGGGGGGGTTCTGAGCTAATTGACCCCTTTCAGACAATGTAAATAAAGTTCGAAAGCAAAATTTCACATAACTTTATGGATTACTTAGCTTTTTTTAAATTTATTCAGGTGTGCTATTTTTAGCACAAACCTGGAAAAGGGGAAACCTTTACCACATTTTTACCTGTACAAAGCAGTGACAGCTGATATTTGTTTGTTAGCAAGATAACTGACAATGTTAAGAACTAATTTTAGTGGAATTTTCAGGAAATGTTGGTCATGAGCAAAGGAAGAGCTCATTTGTTGCTATGTTCTGTAAACTTGTGTTCCTGCTACAGTTATTTAATGTGCTTTCCTTGTATTTCTGTCATAATGAAAGTTTCTCTTTGGCGTATTTAACTGAAGTAAATGTGTTGTTCATTGTAGCTTTGCAGGGCTTTTACATGGTGCAAGAGCAAAATGACTTCCTCCCAAAGTCGCTGCCAATAAAACGAAACCAAATAACCCTAACTGCCATTTTTGTTTTTCCAAATATCTGCATTATTTTAACCAAGCGGGATCTTTTGATTTACACAAACCACCCAACTATAGAAAAGCCCATTATTGTTGTTCATTAAAATATTTTTGTAGCAGTAAAGTTTTGTTGTTTGGACTATATTAGGGTGTAAATTCTGCTGTCGCACTGTGGACCCAAGTCAGTTGACATTTTGGGAATAAGGCCATCTAAGTGTTTGAAGTTCCTCGGCGGTAATTGAAGACAGCACGCAAATGAATCCCAAGAATGTATTCAGCTCTCTAGAAGCATCAATTATTGTAGATTGTTCTGGTGGCATTTCAGTTTAGTGCGAGTGGTTTGGCTCAACCAGCAAATCAAAGACACGATGTGTGTTTACCGAGTCCTGACACGGTCCAGGTCTCAGTTGATCCGTCTCTATTGAATAAGTAGGCGTCTTTAGGGACGTCGAGATTGATACCGTTCCCACTGAACTCTGGGATATCCCTGTCTTTGGCTGGGCATGATTTTGGGGGTTTGTGGGTAGTGGGAGGAAACCACTTCCCCTGCTTGTTAAACAAGACCATTAAAATGCATTATGAGCCGGCCCCTGGAAAAGCTTTTGCGTGTCATTGCTTGCATCTGTTCGAGGGTGTTTCAGCGCGCTCTTGTTTCTTTTGATTATTTCTAAATAAAATTCTGCTGCAAAATATTGGTGGCTCTATGGAAACAAGAGGGGGAGAGAAAAGTGGAGCTCAGGGTGATGATGGCCTTCAGTTACTCTCAACTCCAGGCAGCTTTATCAACATCAGCGACTGGCTATTTTCATTTATTGGCGTTATAAAAGATTTAATTCACATCAGGGCAGAAGGGTGTTGATTATTTTTAAATCTGACACATTTCTCAGGAGCTGGGAGGACTTCAAAGCTTGCCCTTGTGTCGCGCAGCACATCCCATGATCAGAGCCAAAGCGAGCCATGTCAAACTATAATCACGTGTTTTCCAGGTTACTCTGGTGGGATTAGAGTTCAAGTACAAGATGGTCCCACAATTCTTTTCCATTACTGGCCAATCACTCAGGACAGCTTTGAACTAGCGTGCCGTGGTCATAAATCAGCTTTTTCTCAGGGTTTCTCAGGTTAGCTTCAGACTGGCCTTTCTAAGACTTTTGCACATCAGAACGGAAGGACGCCGTCTTCTCCTCACGTTTATTGATGAGTGAAGATCGTCAAACACGAGGAAGACATGGTAAATGTATTCAACCTCAACCTATTTTTTCACACTGCAAAGTCGTTTTAGGGCGACTTGCATCTTTATTTGAATTTTTCCACACATAAAGGTAGCATGTGGACACTGAGATCAACACACACACACACACACACACAGACAGTTCATTAAACACATCATCTTCGAGCTCAGTCTTATCTGCACAGTGACGTAATGTTCCTGTCCACTCGTCTTCTCACACTGACACCAACCCTCCTCTCAATATTCTCTGGCGCTGTTATTCGTGTTTCTTGGAATGTTGCTATGACAACCAGCTACTTTTAAGCCACACTGTTTTACGTCGTTGCGGGAATGAACTGATACGATATCGCATCATAATATAAAAGTAACAGCATCCCCTGTCAGAGCCTAGACAGCGATGCTTTCACATGAGCAGCTTTCCATCCCTACATGGACTTTTACAACAATATGAGATTATGAAATTTATGTTTGTGCATCGGTTGCTAAACATCTGGGACAGCTGGCTGCAACTGAGAACTGGAAAAGATTAATAAACCAACACTAACCAGGTCCATTGCTCCTCCCCCAGGACCACATTAGTCTGCCAGAACAACTGGTGCATGCAAAGGGGAGCAGTAAATTGATTAAAATACAGACTGTGTGGTTTTCTGTGAGCTGCAATTCACATTATCAGAGAACAGATTAGCAGACAGTCTATCAATGATGTCCATTTCCTTTATCAACCCATTAATGAAGGCTAAAACCTCCAACCTGTCCATAAAAGAAGCTGAATCTGGACTGTTGGAAAAACTCTGCCTCCAAAGCTATGAGGGACCAACAGGTCTGCCCCCCTCTGGAATGGTTCTGAAGGGGGCTTAGTGTGATCAAGGTCACATCTAAACAGAGACTTCCATGTTGGAGCTCTGAGGAGCGGGATTATGATCTGTCAAACGCGTCGAGGAGCCCTGCACACATCGCTACTCCCGAGGAATCCGTGAAGCGAGTGTCCGTGCTGCTCGGGATGCTTGCTGGTCAAAGTAATATGAGGGCAGCGTCAGCGTGAAAGGTGCTGGGCTCGGTTCCCAGAAACGACACACTGGTGAGGAGGGGGTGAAGCAAGAATGCTCGGAGAAGTGAAATGTACGAGGTGTAACCTGATCCCCTCATCGTTAATGCATGGAAACAGAAAACAAGGACCTATTGCTTTCCTGCCATTCCTTCCACTCCACCGTGCTTCCAGTGGCAGTGGATGGTCCTCTTATTAGGTCAGCTGAAAGTGGAAAATTAGCACAATTCCCTCAGGCTGGGATTTATCCCACATCTATTCCAATTAGCTTCCCGAGCTTCTGGAGATAATTGCATTGTAGAGTGGAGAGACAGAAGCTCTCCCAACCTCGCTGTCGCCACCGCTGCTCCTGCTGCTGCTGCATTCCTCCATTTCCACACTCTTGCACGTCCTCGCACAAGCAGAATCTGCAGAGAGAAACTTAGAGGACTGAGAAAGCAACATCTCATCTCTCCCGATTAATCCGTCTCAGAGGCGGCCCCATCCCCCGAGTCTGGTTCTGCTAAGTCCTTACATGCTCGAGCGAAGAGTTTGGAGTTGGGAGAAGTTTCTGCATGTGTTGTCATTTATAGCGCTATCATCTTTAATGAGGGGGAGGGATTAGCGCCGTTGCCTTTTGATCCTATAATCCGCACTCTTCAAAATCCCAAACTTTATCGGCTTGCGTCTTTGCTGGACCGACTGATCTGCTGGGAAAGACGGGGAAAATGACCTCAAGCGAGGCGCTGTCCTGCGAAATCTCCGACAGGTGACGGCAGCATTTTGCGGCAGCGGCGCAAACGCCTCTGGCCGACGGAGAGGAGCTCGTTGGCTCATCTGAAGCTGGTGTCAGGGGAGATTAGCAGCCTTCCTAAATGTGCCCTTCCATTCTGCGTAGCTGCACATCACCAGGCTACATTAATCGCCGCTGCCCATTTAACCATACTCACATCTGAAGACAGTGGTGGACCCTCCCTGTTCCACCCATGACATAGTATGTCACATGACAGATGCGTAGGTTTTGGTTTTAAAAGGGTTAATATACAAATCCGGGCTTACAGCAGAAGACACCAGGGACTTTTAAAGTCAGGAAACAGCGTTACAGCTACTTTGGCTTGTTCTCAGTTCCCCCAACATGGACTCCTTCCTATTGTGTCCCTGGGATTGATGTTCTGCTCTCGTTTGTGGCTTTCCTTTCCCCGCTGCTTACTCCGTTCTGCTGAGGGAGGGTCAGTTCAATTTCAGCGTCCAAGAGCGGCGACTCGCGATCACCCACCAGAACTAATGAACGAGCCGGGCCTCCGTTTACGTTACGAGCTGCGGCGGACGGGAGCTTAATTACATGGTGACGGGGACAAGAATAGCCACTGAGCGGATAACGTCATGGCTTCTCTTTAAAAGTTCTGCGTATTTCGTGCTCGGCACGTGCGAGGTGAAGGACGGGGAGCAGCCGCTGCCTTTTCCTTCTGTATTTATACTCTGCGTGACTAAAGGCCGTCGCCATTACGCAGAAGTTAACTCCTGGCTTAGAAGCAACCTAAAGCTGGAATTTGTGTAGAATTACTGCCAACAGGCCCGACAGGGTGGCGTGAAGGATTACGCGTTGGAATGGAGCTCACTTTTTGGGTGCCGTACTTGTTACAGTGCAATCAAGATAATCGTTATTTATATGATTACTTCTGCATGTAATAAATGAAGACATTCTAATTTCCAATGTGCCTGCCTCCGCACCATAGTTGCATTCATCTCAGAACAGGGACAAACGTAGCCTGTCACACTCCCCGACCTTCGGCCTTCTGTCATCAAACAGCATCAGGCATCTCATGATGCCCTAAATTACACAAGGAAATTAATAGTCCCGGCACTGAATGCTAAATTTATACGTTTTTCAGCCTTTACAGAAATAATAAATCAAAACTAAAAACATACAAACCTTTCGGATTTCAGCTGTCTCCAGATTGCTCCAAAAAAACTTTATTAACTTTATTAACTAGAGTCACCTTCCTTGTAAAGAAAAATACTACCTAGACTCGTGCAAAGGAGAAAGTTAGCGTGAGAAACGGCATGAGTGGTGCAGGAGTGTAACATTTGATTCAATTGTGCGAGTTGTTCAGTGTTATATTAATAAAGCCAGATTTCTATAGGTAATGCACGATGAGGGGTTTAATTTGTTGTGGGTTTTAGGTTGCGTGCCCGCCTCAGTGGTCGAGGGTTAACTGTACGGCTGGTTGAGCGTTTAGTAGAAAGATCATTACAGTGATCTTGAAATACTGCCACTCTTCCCACGCCAAGACTCCATTTTAAATGTTTTTATGAGTTGAAATGTACACCTGATCCAATGTTACCCAAAGTATGCCCTTGTTGTTTCCCCTTATAGAATAGAAGGTGAAGAAGGGAACATGTGAGGGATCTTTGTTGATCTGTGAGCATAGCTTCTCTTCCTTTAATCTTCTTTCACTTGAGGCCCAAATGCTCGGTTCTCCACCTGCAGCCTGACGCTGTTATTGTATCACCTCTGTTCAAGTCATAATCGGAGACTATTATTGTATATTCACTCATCAAAAAGCTTCTGGGGTTTTGTTGCTGGGTGTGAAAGAGGTTCTGTTACTTCTGGAGGTTCTGGAATTTGGATTTATAATTCACAGCATTGGTAAAAACACTTTTAAAATTTAAAAAAAACAAAAACAAAACCCACCTTGTGCACATGAGGCTAATGTTAGCTAGTCTCCGGAGTAGAAGTTGACAGTTCAATCTATTTATGGGAGCATCTCTATGACATTAACTTGGTGAATTCAATAAAATGCACATATCTGGGTTTATTGATCTCAACGGGTGATCCAGTTTGTTGTAAATCTATATCCCATAGCTGTTTTATTCCCAGCTGTAAAACCAAGACGTGCTCACGGTAAATGTGGAATCAGTTTAAGTTCAGGAATGTGGAAAAGTTCAGTTCTGGTCGTGTTAGTTCAACACGTTTAAACGCTACGTTATTTATGATGTTACATTCCAGCCTCCCGGACCTCACCTGCTCTGGCAGGGACCCCCAGATCCGACCGGCTAACCCCCCTGGGTCACGTGGGACAGACACAGAGGGACAAAGAACGCTCTCGCCGGTGACGACAGCTCCATTTTTATGCGACTGCAAGGACGGAGGGGGGGAAGGAGGGGGGTGCAATCACTGAGGAGAAAAAAAAGAGATGTAAGAAAAGAATAGCACGCAGCTTGGAAAGAGTGGTCAGTCTTTCCTCCGACTTCCCCTCACGATAATCATCTCGGCCCGGTCGCTGCCAAAGCCGCAGCTCTTCCAGAGGAAACCATGAGCAGCTGTGACACAGCTGCCTACATTTGACACTCCAGCATCACCGCGTTTAAACTGCGGCGTCCTGACCTGGTCGTTCCAGCCCAGATAGGGATCTGCAGCCAAGCGCGGACATCCTATCTGGTATTTGACACCCTTTTACCTTGGCACGTCGTCACGGCTGCATGTGGAACAGCGCGCAGCATTGTTTTAAGCGATGGGATCCATGCCCGCTTATGGCTGTCAACACAAAACCGCGCGGAATTTCCCCGCGCTTTGGTAAATGTCATGTCTGGGACTTTTACTGTTGTGCGCGGCTACTGTGCGGATTTGTTGTTGCGGCCTTCCGGGCGAGGCCGGCGCTCAAGATGGGAGGTGTATTTCTGTCAACCGGTGATCAGTGACCCATCTAATTACACACTAATCAATCAAGTGTGACGTCCGGACGGGTGCGGCCCGCTCCAGCGCCAATCGCTGGTCATTCCACACATTCACTCGTTTAACTTCTCACCACGGGCGAGAGCTTTTAGTTCCGTCCAGTGTCACACTTTGACCGACCTTGGGGGGCTCTCGAAGTCGATCACAACGTGCGTGTCTGAGAACAATGCAGGCTTTAACCTCATAAAGCATCCAAGATTAGAGGATAAAGATGAGTTACTCTCTGCTTCTTGGATTCCGGAGTTTTCCCCCTCCTACTGATCTTTAGTTATCCCCTCCTCTTTCAACTCTCCGTGATTTGGGTTCTGGCTTGACGTTTGTGGAATCAGAGCCAAAATCTTAAATGCATTGATTAGCCAAGCAGCTGTTTGGGTTTAATTCCATACAATCAAAGGGTCCTGTTCCGCCGCTCGCTGTCACCGCCACCAGATCGATTGGTTACCGGAGATAAAAGAAACATTTGTGAACAGTCGGAGCGGCTCGGGTTGTTTTACAGTGTCATTAGAAAGGAAGGACGGAAGACTTGCAGATGCCAGTTCAGACAGCAGCTCATACCCTGGCTGCACTCGTTTGTCACCCGCCTTCTTCATCACCATTAGTTCTATTTTAACAGGACTTCTTTCACCTCTCTGTCCAGATCCACTGGAAAAGAAAAAGATAGTAAAAGATCTGATCCGGCCTTTGTTGTCATGGAATTTGACCTTTCCCAGCTACGTGTTATTACGTTTAGGCCCCATTATATCACCTTTCTGACCACCCAAGCGTCCAGTCGTGTTCATATTTTTATGGTTTCTTGCGAAAACAACCTCCTCCACAGAGGAATCTGTCACATTGAAGTCGTCAAACACACATTTATATGTTTATATGGATACCTCTCTATGCTGATATACATATATCTACATGTATATATGGACGCCCCCGTTGAGGAGCTCAGAAATGAAAGCTGTTGGCCACATGCACGGACAAGAGCTCAAGATTTTGAGTTGACGCTCGTGGAGAAAATATGGCTGTGGAGTGATATCTGATATTCCGTGCCCGTGTCATAGGTTCCTCCAGATGGGCTTTTCTCCCCCAAACCTTCTGACCTTTGGAGAGCGGCGGTGGTGTGTGATCCCACAAACACCCCCGAAAAGGCAAAGCCCCAGCTTGTTTTTGTTTTTGGACCCATTTCCTTCTGTTTTGACTGGTTTGCATGTGTGCCAGCGATGAAAATGAGCTCATGCTTCACATAAATGAAGTCATCAGGAGAGCGTATAAATCTCTATTGTCCGATGGGGAAGGCTCTCGTCTGATATCTTGATTGTCTTTTCGGCAAATACGGGGTCACATCTGGAAGTTTGACACAGTCTGTTCAGCATCAGGGGGGGGTTGCATAATATTCTTCTTTTCCTCTCTTTCTCTCTATTTCTCAGTATCCTTTGGCCTTGTTGTGTCGGAGAAATATAAGGATATGGGGTTAAAGGATAAAAAAGCACATTAGGAGGCCCGTCCCTTTGAATGAAATACGTTTATTTTCATACAAAGATCAGTAATAAAACTTTCCAGGCTCTTAAAACTGTCTGACTGAGGGCAGTTATATTCCACCCGGTAAATTTATTTCTTTTTTTTGGATGCTGGACTTGATTTTTAAAGGCATTGAAGAAGTGAAGCCAAACTGATCCCATTTCTGGAAAAGGGCCTTTGATTTTGACTTTTACTGACAGAAATATGCATTGAATTTATTCATAGTCCCCCATATTTCTTCCTTCTGCCGATAATTTTGGGCAACGAAAACTGTTTCTGACTGTTGGCCCACTGGACTGGACACGCTTCAACACCACCCTCGCGAGGGATGGAAGACCTAAACACTTCATCTTGCATTTAGCGCAATTGTTAAGCTATTCTAAAGCAATGACGAGACATTAAATGAAGAGTGGGCTCAGCCTGTGGCTGTGGGAGGATGAAGTCACTCTGAATGAAGGTGATTCCAGGAGACACGGAGGCCCGTGTGCCCTGGCTGCAGGCCGACGGGGTCTCCAAACTCACCCACTCTGAGGACTAATGACATGAATGTGCACTTAGGCTACTTAACATTCAAGGAGAGGATACATGTACATGGCTAACACACACACACACACACACAGTCTCACACACACACACACACACACCACACACACACACACAGTCTCACACACACACACACACACACACATTCTCTTATCAGAATTTTCTGAAGCATGATGATTTAGTTCACTGTCACATTAAGCGAGCTGGCTCCTCGCTCTGTCTGAATGAGGGCATCGGCTCGCAGCCCAAACGCTGTGCTGAGTGTTCGTCCTTCCTGCGTTTTAACACTCACAAGTCAAAAGACACGAGTCCATTTTGGCGGCAAGAAAAGGTCCGCGCAGTCGAACCTGCTGCTTTCAATCGAACCAAACCAGAAAGGTTGAACTGGGTTTAAAACAAGATTTTTTCTGGAGATATCAAGTCTGCTTTGTTTTATTTCTTTTCAAGTTCAGTGAAAATTAACTTCTAAGACAGTCTAGAGTGCTGTTGGACGAATGCTGTCAGATCGGATTTATCCCGACAGCATTGAACACACCGGCCACCTGACATCTGAGGGGTTTGGATGGTTCTTAGGGTGTTCCCACTCAATACAGAAACAGGCAACATGTGTGCACGCATCCATCCATCCATCCATCCATCCATCCATCCATCCGCCATCCATCCATCCATCCATCCATCCATCCATCCATCCATCCATCCATCCATCCATCCATCCATCCAACAGGGACATTGCGCCGGGCCTGAAGTCAATCTCCAAGAACCCTCTGAAGGAGGCAGTGATGGTGCCCCCCTCCCCGGTCAGCCCGTCTGAGATCGACTGGAGGAGCTCTATCTGGAGATCTGATCTGGAGCACAGCTTCTGTTCAGGAACAGCCACAGTCAGTTCCCCGGGACCACCTTCAGTCAGAGGTGAGAGTTGCATTGGATACCTGGTAGTGTGAGAGGTTCACCCCATACTGCCCGTCTACCCCAAAAACTGCAGGGTGCAACCTGATCCTAATTGAGCTGGGAGAGTGTCCATAAAGCCATAAAGTCAGTGGTCGATGCCTGCGTTGTGTGTGAGCTTCCTGGAGGCAGAAAGAAGGTCAGACAGTCGTCACTCCCACAGAAAAGGTGCAGACCCCGCCGTTTAATCAATGACAGAAAGAAGGAAACACAAGCTCCAACAGCCGAGGCCCCTCAATTAAAATGTCAGTGCGGCTCAGCGTTTTATCTGATGTCCCCGTCACCTGAAGTGTCAGACGCAGAGCGGGAGAGGACCTTAGGTGCCTCTGCCTCATCGCTCTGAGAGGTCTCTCATGTTCTCTCCTGGTCCTGAGCGGCGAGGAGCCACTCCAGACTGTAGCGCAGATGTCTCTCATTTGGCTTCCTCTGTTGACATGTCCTGTCTGCGGCGCACGTGAGGGCAGCATTAAAAAAAGCCCAAGCTGAACCCAGCGGGTACGGTTGTCCTCCGCCACTGCCCAACAGACTGATGATCGTCCCTCCATGTGAAGACAGACAAACGCAGCTCTTGTCTTTGGAAATTGTCCATACTGACAAAGTGCCGACTTTTTTGCCTGGATCCGATTAAAGGCCGGACGTGTAGGTGTGTAAGTTTACACTCGGAGCAAAGTCGGTTGAAAAGTGAACCGTTTAGCCCCACTCGTGACACCGCCAGGGTGGCGACGTCAATCTGCTGATCTTTTTGCTTTGAAGGCGACTCAAACATCACAATATGGATATATCGTTGATATCCGTGAAATTTTTAACAGACGTGGAATTTTAATGGTTGGACTATGGCCTTGACTTTTATCTAATAGCAGTCTGATTGATGCTTTTATGTGTGTCTTCTCAACAACTGCAGCCTTATTTTGATGCTGTTATTTATGGCCATCCTGACCACGGTCCAGCTGGCTCGGTGCTGATACACTGGCGTGTTCGTGCGGTGGATTCGCTCTAAAATAGACACAATATATCGTCAAACAAACCCACATTTGGGTTTTCAGGGAAAAAACAAGTGTTAAAGTAAAAGGAGGAGGTTGCTGCTTCAGTAAAAATGATCCTCTATTGATTGAAATTAATTATCTCATTTAAAAACATAATTATTATTGACGTGAGGTGCGATGTGAAAACATCTGTTCTGCCTGTAAGCAGGATAATTCTGTCAGAATAAGACTGTATGATCTGTGGTTACAGGCCCCATTCATCACTTAATCACTAACAGAAGAATGTTTTTATTTATTTTTAGCAACAATGTTTCACTGCTCTTAGTTAAAATCACATTTCAGAGTGGGGACTCCTTCTGTTTGAATAAAGTTTTCCAGGCTTTTGCTTTAGTCAATCAGTTCTAACTTTAAGACCTTTCTCTTGTCACACTCATTCACACTTTATTGCTATGACAACAGTGGAAAAGTCAGATCAAGGTTAAGTCACATAAAAGAAGGCTGGACGTTACCACTACATTCAGTAATAAAGAATTTTTTGCAAGAGTTATTGATCCTTGATGACCACCTATTAATGTCATATTAATCCTTGATGTCCTGTCCTTTCCTTTTACTCTTTCTCATTATAAAGCCTTTATTCCTCACAGCTCCAGTCCTTTCTCCAGGGAAGGCGTCCTCCTGCATATGTATGCCTGCTTCTGCTGAACAAGAGTCGATCTGGCCGCTCTGATGTGCTGCAGGAATGTGACCACATGCTCGCCTCCCCTGCCGGTCACTCCTGAATATGGCTCTAATTGAATTCACTGGAAACAAACAAGTGTTAATTGGGAGGATGACGATGACCACGGCCAGCTATTCAGGGGGCCACCCTCCAAAAGGGAGGGGGGGCTCCTCTTAGCCACCACTGGTCTGTTCTTCCCAGCAGGAGGGGGTCTGTGGGAGGCTGAGAAGCAGGAGGGGAGGTGGGTTTGCAGACCTTTGTGCTTCTTTTTTTTCCAGGGAGGAAGCAATAAAACAATAAAAAGCCTTGGTAGTGGAGTCCTCTTTACTCCGACTCCCCTACGCTCCATTGTGAAAGAAGGGGCCATGTGACACGTCATAACGGCAAACAACAAACAGGCCTGTGTGCGTGTGTGTGTGTGTGTGTGTGTGTGTGTGTGTTTGTGTGTGATTCCCTTCTCCTTCTCATTATTATCACATCCCCAGAGCCATACGCAGATATTGAGTTTATAGGCTTTCATGATGCTAATGCGCCGCAGATACGGCATAAACACATCAATTATTAACCAGGCTTGTGTAATTACCATACACACGTCCATGACGCATCAGCACGGAGATGGATGCCTTCCTGTTAGTGTCAGCCGCCGGCCTGCAGGACTTTGTTAGCCGCTTTGAATATTACCTTTGTTGATGTTATTGCAGCTCTAAGGTTCGTATAAAATTGGCCTGTATCGTTTTAACTGGCTTGGTTGTGTGATTTTCATTGTTTTGTAATAAATTGTTGATGAAGGCGTGAACTCAAAATATTTAAATGCTAAAGTAATCTCATCATCTCGAGGAAACAAACAGCCGGAGGCAGTTGTTCGTTTATATATACATATATATATATATATATATATAAAGTTCTACTTATAAATAGATGAAAAACAGCGGAGTGACATTTTGTTCCATGAAATGATGTTGGGAATGCCGATTATTACAGTCTGAGCTTTTCACATATGACTGTTGACTCTTCCATTTAGATCCCAGGTCTGTACTGGGAGGTACGGAAAAGTTTCAGGTGAATTCAGAACAGGAAGAAGCCGAAGGGCCACATTCTGAATCGTTTTTAGCTAGCATCCGTCAACAAAACCGATTGCGAAAACTCTACAGGAGCTGCACGAGAGGGGGGTGTATGATTAAAAGTGGAATAAACCTTTTTCCATTGTTGCTACATAAAGTCATCCTGGATAGCGAACTCTGATTAGTCGAGACTGATTTGAGTTTCCAAGACACAATCCAACGTAATTCCTGATGACATAAGTGACTGGCAACTTCTGCGTTCAGTTTTAACCCGCTCTGACAGTGAGCGAAGACAGAACACGGCAACAAACACTGAGACGATAATAAAAGCCGAACGCGGACGATGTAGCGCCGCGCCTCATTAGGATGACATGTGCGTCAGACGGCAGGTTGTAAAGAATACAATTACATGACATTTGGACTCATCATCTGCGTTATCATCTATATTCCCGTGGTAAATGGGATTCAAACCCTGCGCTGATTTCACAATCGTACTGCGAGGCTGCTTCCTTTCAGCAGCTCTGCCTGGGTCGTCAAAATGTGAAGGTCTTTTCTTACTCTGTGTCCTTGCTGGCTCACGTCTTTTATACACTCAGTTCAATTCATCTTTATTTATTCAGTCTGTTACAATCAGGATCGTCTCTGGCGCTTTACAGCGACCCGGAGCCTGACCTCCGAACGAGCAACAATGGCAAAGAAAAACCTTTTAACGGGAAGAAACCTTGAGCAGGACCGGGCTCGTAATGGAGGAGGAGGAGGAGCAGGAGGGGACAGGGCAGGGAAGAGGACAGGAAGAGGAGACAAACTGACACATCCATCATACGTGCCGTTCCCTCCTGCACTGTTGGGAACTCGGACTTGAGCCCCCTTTGGTGCGGACGGTGCTGTGGTACAGAAAGGAGAGGCTGGAATCTATAGACGAGCTGTACGCTCGCACTGTTGGAGCGCCATCAGTAACTTCCCCAAGGACAATTTGACACGCTGAGTTCAGAGGTCAGAGATCTAGCCACCGACCCTTGGACAGGGTCTCCATTGTCTGAGCCAGTTGTTCCCCTCTGGTATTAATTCAATACCTTCAAATCTGCCTAGTCGTTAAATTCTAATGACGATTTTGGACAGTTTGAGCACTCCTGCTGTCAGGTAAGAAACTGCTGCTTGAATTAAAGAAAAACAAGCTTGCTCACAGTTAAACAAACTGCAGCTAAGGTCAAATCCATTACCTGAGTCTTTGAGCCACTAAAAGGAGGTAAATGATCGGGCTGTGCAACTCTTACCAACCTTTTAAAGTTTTCCTTGACCTGTCTGAGTGATCTCCTTTTTTTGCTGAAATGCAGAGATCAGGCGATGGTTTTTAGGATCACCTTCCTCCCGTCGGCTCGCCGGGAGAACAAGTTGTCATCGTCTTTCTCCGCGCACAACCGCACTCAATCACCTCAGGCATGACCCTGGACTATGGCAGGAGTTCAAAGATATACTCGGCCTCCGCATCACCCAGAGGAACCCGTCCAATCACCTCTGTCCCCCACTGCCTCCCTCGCTGGCATCTGTCTTCTTGCCATATATCAGAGGTGAGCGGTGGCCATAAAAGGCATGACTCCACAGGGATACTGTCCATCCATTTCCACCATTAAACTGGATTCAGGTGCTGCTGCTCCTGCTCTCCATAGGCGTTCAGTGAGTAATGGACACCCTGGTGCCCTCTGTTGCCCTTTCTTATCTACTGTACAGAGACGCCAACATTCAGGCTCAGGCGTAACTGACGCCTGAATGCAGCACGACGTTCTTTAAAAGAAGAAATCTGTATCGTGACCTCCAGATTGGCCTCACGACGAAAGCTCCCTCCTTCCGTGACCTCCAGATAACTTTTTGTTTCCCTGCTTTTCCTTCTGTCCTATGTGGACGAAGGAAAAGCGAACCGCAGGAGCGTGTTTGGTGACTCCATCACGCTTCACTGCTCCTACAGTGCTAAAAGCCCAGGTCGCAGGGTTGCGTCTAAACACAGGAAGGATTTTTACGGCTCAGAGGTGACGGAACTCCAACGCTACATTAAGTTTGACTGTACAGAGAGGCACCAAAAAAGAAAGAGGTTTCTACAGTTTAGACTTGAGAAAAACAAAATCAAGGATATAAAGTTGATTTGAGTTCACATTATCATTTTTACCTAAATCCACAGTATTCCATTGACAGAGAATCCAAAACATCTGCTGAGCCGCTTCCAAAGACGGTGGAGAACACGTAGACGACAACTTTGTGTTGTTCAATTAGAGCAGGTCCCCGATCTACGTGCAAGTCCGTGCGAAAGCACCCAAACAAGACAGATTGGTGGCCTTGTTTGCTGCTAACTTCAGCTAACGATGGAGACTTTAGGGGTTTGTTTGCTCCAACCTGCTGAAGCTGCCAGATCCCAACTCCAGCATCTAAAAATGTCACCACTGGGAGCCAGATAGAGAATGGAAAGAGGCATCAGTCAGGATTCACAGTAACACGCCCCAGACCGTGTCGGATCTCTCGCCATCCTGCCCATGCAACGCCATCAGAGCCCTGCAGTGACTTGTGGTACCAGCGCGGTTGGAGGCGTTTGTCTTTCGTGTGCTTGTACGAACAGATTGACGTCGTGGATAATCACCCTGATCCGACTGCGAAGAGGGCGCAAGAGGTGGAAACTGCTGCCGGCGGTGGCGCGGCGATTATCTCACAGTAAATTCCGAGATCCTAATGTTTGCAGAGGTTTAACGTTGGAAATGATGGAGAGTCAGCCAGTGGATTCAGAGTGAAACCTACTAATTCAACCTCTTTATTCCTCCTAAAAACCTCTGAACCCCCCAGCACACCTTTGACCCATCACCTTCAAACTCTTCTTCCTCCCAACTCTTCTCGACTGGAAGTCCGTCGGGTCTGTTTGGAAGGATGCACCGATCCAGAGGTGACCCACGCCGCCTCCTCCCAGCACCACAGGCAGGTCTCCAGGTGTAATCATCTGGGCTGGAACCTACCAAGAGTCTTCTCATCTGCACTCGTACTCACTGATGGGAAAAAATCTACATCAGAGGAAAGAAATTGTCGGAATTTGGAGACCCTTTGGAGAGCAGGTCCAGGTTAGCCAAATAAAGCTCGCCTTGTTGAAGGAATGTCAACTTTCTCCTGCTCACAAATCATCCTCCTGCCTCAGGTGAACGCACTGCTCTCCACCTGTGTACCTGTATCTCCCTCAAAAAGCTGTAATTCTGCAGATTTAATTAATCCTGCAGAGTCCTCAGCAGCAAACTTTGATGTTAAAAAGGCGCATTAGTCACTTCTCAAAGAGCCCCCGGAGCTCTGTTAAGGTTGAAGATGATGCAGCTGGGAGGAATCCCAAAGCTTTCCGAACACCTGAAATAGTTTCGGAAGTGCAAGGAATGGGAAATTCCCCACTCATCGGTGAGATGTGCTGTTGTGTCCCGAGGGTGGCGAGGAACACCTCCCAGACTGTAGCAGAAAATCCTGCCAAGACCCCACACGTTACCAAAAAAAGCTGTAAAAGTCCTTTTTATTGCAGAGCAAACTGGATCGTGTCCTCCGACTTGGGTTGAGATCATTGTGTAACTTCCTGTTTCCCTGTTGCCCCTCCCACTAACCTCACTTTAATGTGGTCATTAAATAATAATACCCTGCTGGTCGGCCCGGTTTTCTTTTTTTCGGAGTCGTCGGGCTGACTGGTACAAAAAACTGTGTGGAAAACAAAGGCCTTCCCGACATCCAAGCATTTCTGGAATTTGGGTGAAGTCATCACAAGTCTGCAGACATCACACCTGTGCAGGTCATTTAACACAGCCCGCAAGCCTTTTGACGTTCAGAACCAGATCGTGTCAGCTTTATTAACAGATCTGGGCTGGACGGTTCATCGCCAGAGCTCAGATCAAGAAAAAAGAGACAAAGTGAGAATTCTGCTGACATCAAACGGAGGTTTAAACATCTGTCTCTCCTGACTGGGGTCAACTAGAGGCTTAAAGCCGCGTCATACTGTAAAAAAACAGCTTCAGCGCAGACGAAAGCGGCTCGCCTGCTTCGCCCGTCGTGAACATCTCGACACAAAATTCAACTTTGTGGACAAAAGTTCTGGCTGTTGACTTTGAGAGCACATGGATGTTTAGCCGGTGACGACAGAAGCTGCGTTTGTGTAATTACTGACCCGGGGCCAGACAGTGGGGACAGGGCACCTCGTGACATGTATGAGAGGTGACTGGATGACAGACGCTGACGGCGGGACCTTTGTTCAGACCAGGCAGTCGAAGACAGCGTCAGTCAACACTCGGGATTAGGACTCAGGCTATTAGTCAAGTCAGAGGACCTTCATCTGTCCTTCAGCAGAACTTCAGCACACCAGAGGAGGTGGCGGCCAAACAAACGGGCCGAGTTCTCAGAGACACAGGTGGCGCACAGTTAAAAGAGGAGTCCTGAGACAAGTTCAACGTCATCAGAGCCTCGGTCAGCAAACTTTTAGAGGGAACCCTGAACCCTGGGCAGGTTTCATGACCCGTTTGACCCCGATGGCGAGAAAATGACACGTGAAAATGAATGAATTTTGTTTGTGATGTCCTTATATGGATGTGATGTCCTTATATGGACATTTGTTGCACTAGCAGAAAACTGGTGACTCTGGATATCAGCGTCTCATTGAGTCAGAAACAGGCTGGAGAAGAACTCCCGAAAATAAACTGTTTGGTTCAAAGTAAGGTTAGAATTAAGCAACAGGCAACTGATTCAAAGCACTAAATCTCCTAAATGGGGGCGATGTGCATAACTTTGCTGTTTGCTCAGCAACATGATTCAGAACACAATTATCGCAACGTCCAGTTTTTGATCTCTGACTATCTGGCAGTTATGAAGCCCCAAAACAATCTGACGCCGAGAGAAATACGACTTCCATCCGAGCGTCTTATTATTGAATCAGCCGAGCGAAAGTGACATCCAGAGAACAGCGGTGATGTCATCCGTCAGAGGATGTGATTGATAACGCTAGCATGCTTTTGATTTCAGCCTAATTCGCTCTCTGCGTGAGCGCTACGCCGCCGCCGTCCGGCCCTCATCTCTGTAAAAAAAAGGCTTTATCTCACCAGTGAGATGGTGTTTATGTCCTCTGCGTTAGCGGAGCGAAGAGGGCACGTTTGGCCGCCAAACCACCGTGTCGATGATGTCATCCCAGCCGCCGCAACCACAGGAGCCGCGTCTGCGCCCGTGCAATCTGTTACAGTAGGCAGGTTCGCTTCATTCGCGTCCCGCTGGAAACCAAGATTGCATCTGAGGGTAAACTGTAATTTCAAACACAAATGGGATGGGAAAGGGTTTGTCTCGAAAGAGAATTCTTGTTTTTTTCAATTTGTGATCCCGCAGCTGGCCTGCGGACGTGCTTTTGGCTGTGTTTTTAAGCATTTATGTCACACTCACGTTGCACCATTACATCTACGCTCTCCTTACAGAAAGAACACAATCTGTCTTTTATTTATTGCAGTAGTGCTTGTTTTGAAAAACAGAAACATTCCGCACAAATACGTGCACGCTGGCTCTGCGTCGCTCCACGTTCAATAAAAGGGGAGCTACGATGCTAATGTCCGCCCACCCTCTGCTGCTGAATACGAAATCTCAAGCACTCACAACAAATCTCTTTGTTTTAGGTATTTCAGACCCTCTCCCTTTGGAATTTCACTTAAGGTGATGGAAATCATAAATACCTTAGTCACAGTAGGTTTATTATTAACATGTATTAGCCATTTCATCAATATTAGCCCGCTAACCATTAACAGGATTTCCCACCAGAGATAAAGTGATGGATTGAATGTGGCTCCGCCTCCTACCTGTCTGCAGCTTCTTAGCCCCTCCCACGAGCCCTATTCTGAGAAGAAAGCTTACTCATATAAAAGTAAGCTAATCCCAAAGGAAATGTGTTAAACCGGCCACCTATGAAGCCTGTGATTCCTTTAGATCTTGCTTTGCTTAGCAATGCTAGTTGCTGTTCAGTGCCTTGCCAAAGAGCTCCTCTTCCACACTCACTAAAAAGCAGATGGTTACTGATTCACCATCCCGAGACAGGAATAAAGAAAAGGTTGCACCAGTGCAGCGGTGCAGACATACGACGTGCACATTCCAGAGCCTCTGGAGCTTCTCCTCTCTCTGCTGCGCTGGGATCCGTGAGCCAGTATCTATCAAAGTTCACTGAATCATTCAGGAGCAAAGAGTACTAAGTTTTATAACACCACGGGAAAAAAAACCCTCGAAGCTCAAAACTCAAAATCCTCAGCTGGCATCAGAAACCCCTGTTCTGACTTGACCTCTGCAGCGGGGGTGAACAACATTTACTTTAGCAAGACAACATATATTCACGGGACATAATGGAACCACTGGGTACAAAATGTAATTTTATTAGTGTTTGTATAATAAACAGTGAAAATGAGCCTGCAACACAGTGGCTAATGCCTCTTCCCACAGTTTTTTCTCTCTCTTTTTTAGGTCTTTATCTGTCAAAAACTCCCGTCATTATGTTGTGAAGCTGGCAGCGAGATAAAAGATGCCTCCAGATTTATTGCCGTCTTTTCTTTGGCTCCACCACAGACGACTTTCTGCACCGTCTTTCTGTTTAACACCAAACAAGATGTGAGAACACGCAACACGCAGCGCAAGATGGAACAAGTTGAACGCGATGTGCGGAGGGCGTGCAGATGTGCGTGGCTGAGGCGGGGAGCCAGGTGCCGTGCAGGAGAGCCGTCCGCGGCCCCGCCGCTGCGTACGCTGCAGGCCTCTGACACCTCGCCGTGGACCTGCGCCACGCTAACGGCTTTTACAGGAACATCTGGCAGTCGAGGGGTCTTATCGTCCAGCTCCCTGCCAGTTACACTTACTCTGCACACACACACACACACACACACACACACACACACACACACACACACTGCTGGCAGGTTGGCCGCACAAGGACACAAAAACACCAAGAGAAACCAGGGCTAATCTGTCCATTTTTAAGCCCAAAGTTTATTTTTACGGTCCCCAGCTGCTCTTGCTTCATGTGTGGAAGCAATCAGGAGGAGCGGGAGAGAGAGGAATTATGTTCACAGATCCAAACGTCACCGAGCCTGCAGGACAAACTGCAGGAGCAAGTATGAAAGGCCCCATTGAAAGGAGGTCTGATCGGGCCGCCTGGGCAATTGCCTCCAAATGGATGTCGCGTTTTGTTTTTATTTCCCGGAGAGGTCACTTTGCAGAAACGCTCCGTCTGAGGGCGGCGAATAAGCCCCGAAGACCACTTCAAAGCGCATTGTTGTTTCAGCGAGCGAGCGGGGAAATACGAGAAGAAGCTGCGATCGTTTTCCCTCGTCTTTCCCTCCTTTTGTTTTCACTTATCAGGTCTGGTAAACGTCGTCTCGGCAACAGCAGCCTGGACGTCGTGCTGCGTGCGTTTAAACATTACAATGCAGCGTTAAGGCTGTCTGAATCAAAGGGCGCTGAGATTTCCTTTGACGGCCATTTCGGCGGCGCACTTCCACATCAGTCATCGGAACCTCAGACCGATCGTCTGCTGCTTCTCAGAAACAACGAATGAATATATAAATAGATAAAGGTCTCAGTCCAAGCCGGCGCGGCCTTGAAACAGCCTGAATGCTGGGCTGAATCAATGATCGTTGACCCTCCGCGTGACCCTCGCCGGGCATTCTGCCCTTCGCCTACAGCTGGAGCTTACCTGCCCGTCCCTCACCGGTTGACAAAGTGATCCGCTCAGGAAGCCAAATGAGAACTTTGAACGCAACAACCGAGAAAACTGTCACCTTTGCCCTCATGAGTGGGGAATAAGGTGGGGAATAATAACAGGAGGCTAAAACACAAAGATTCATGGTTCAAATTAGTTACATTGCTGAACTGAAATCAATAAAACCATTTTTAAATGTTCTTCTAATGTGCAGTCATCATCCGTGTTGCATTCACTGCCAGAGAAACACTGTAAAAACTGCATATTTAAAAATGGCTGCCATCAAAAATATTAATTTCTTCCCATTTTCAAAGTCAAACTGACACCTGGATAAATTTAAGAATAAGAAATAAATAAGAACAGATGGGCTCAGATATCTTAATTGATGTATTTTAAAGGTCTTTGGCGCCAAGGGTTCCTCACCGAGGCTGCATCCTTCCTCCGTCAGCCCCGAGGATGACTCTTCTCTGCCCTCGTCGTCATCTGACACCTTGTTGCTCTGATGGATGTTTGCCATCTGGTCGACGTGTCCCTGCACTTTCATCAGGTCGGCAGCGGGCAGAGCGCCGAGGCGAGGGAGCGGGGCGGCCACCTCGCACCTTCCGTGCAGGAGATAAAACAACCGTCCCATGTCACCACTCGGGAGATAAAACGGGGCTCCTCTTCACAGATCGTACATCAACATTATACCATCTGACACCGTGAGCAGCAAAGCATGCTGGGTAGATGACATACGGGCAAAGATGGCTCTCTGGTATCAAAGGGGAATAAATTATCCAGAAAAAGTGGTTTAAGCGTGAGCGTGGGAGGATGGGTCGCTCTGCCTAAATATAGAGATCTACAGCTCTTCTGGAGGACTTCGAAACGCTAAAAAACAGCGAAGAACTGTTTGTGCCTCTAGCGCGCGCTCCAAGTTCAGGAGTGTGTGCGACCGTGCCGTCCCGCTGGGACTCCAGGCCAAAACCACACAGCCTATATGATCTCTATAGAAGACACCGGGGGCACATCTGTTAACCATTGGCTCCGCACTACATTGATTTTTCAACAGATCACGACAGACTCAACAACTGTACCGACTGGTTCCTTCACCTCAGCGCAGGATAACGTTTCCCAGGGCATTCCATAGCTCCGCGGATAAGATAGTTGCTCTCTCTAAAGGGCCATATATATGGCTCATATCATAAATAACAGCTATTAGCGACATCTTACAGTCGATAAAATATGAGATAGTCGTGCTGATGGCTTCTATTCGTCTTAGCTTAAGCATTTATGACCTCTCCGCAGCTTCAAACCGGGGCGGGAACTTTGTTTTCACTTTTGAGGAAGCGAATATGACGGAGTGTTTTAATTTCTCCCAGCGTCCAGCGGCAGACTGATTGTCTTTGACATCGCTCTCACTCGTCTGTTCCTCTTCATGTCTTCCACCTTTCAGACGCGATTAGAGGCGACTGTTCCGTCCTCCTCTCAACGGGATCACACCGCCTGTCATTCCGACCTCGTGGTTTTCATCTCCGGGGTTCGGATTTCCCTTTCTGGGGGGGGGGTGACCGGCCTGCTTTGGTCGGACGTGGGCCGCTGGCGTGGTTGTTTATTTGGGGGACTGGCCCTCACGCCGTCTCAATGACTTCCCAGTCGAGTGCGCCGCAAGCTTTAATTACTGGGGTCTGAAATGAGGCTCCATTAAAATGAATGACCTTCATTAAAGGGGTATTAAGGGGCAGATGCCTGCGCTGGTGGGGCTGAACGTGCAGAAAGGTGGAGGAGCGGGGGGGCACTTGACCAGACGTACAAGTGCCTGAATAAACAGCTCGGCAGGTTTTCCTTCTTTGAGCCCCTTAAAGCGAAGCCCCACTGCGACCGCCGTCGAGATTACAACCACCTGGCCGCGCGCCTGGTTCCCCCTCCACCCCCAACATTTAATCATGGATGAAATTCATTTATATGTTGCGATAATTGCGCTTAATTGTTTCTTTGAAGGGGACTCGGCCCCGGCAGCATCTGGCTGACATCTGGCCCAAAGCCTGAGAGAGTGACTTAGCGCGCAGCAGGAAGCCGTCGGCCCGATCGGCCTCCATCGCCCATTTAGCCGGAATGAGGACGAAACCGAGCCGCGTTTCCGAGGTAACGAAGCCGGCCCAGAACCCCAAGCAGACGAGGTGCCTGGCCGCTCCGTCTGCCTCCACACGCGTTTGAACCTCATTGAATGCGCGTCGCCGCCGACCATTCCAGGTTTTAGCCTTCTCCCAACCCGGCTCCGACTGTAAAACCCATCTGGCCCGCAGACCCGCTGGTGACGAGGCACGACCCAGACACGCTGCGCTTTATCCGTGCACAGATGAAAACCCAAAGACGCACACACACCCTCGCGAGACACGGGCATTACCTTCATTACGGGAGATTTACGTCCAGCAGCCAGTGCCAGCACAGGAAGTGCCGTCCAACGTCCACGCGGGAGACGGAAAGTTCACCCAGTCGTGAGCTTCCAAGGGGAGCGTAATCCTTCTGGCTCCAGTCCTGTCAGGAGAGCAGCTGGTAGACATGCATCCGTTTACAGTGCGGCCAAACAAAGTGAAGTTTCGATTAAGACGTTTGACAGAAACGGTCAGATTTCATGCTGCACATGTTCTGTTTTCCAAACAACAGCTGGACGCAGTGACGTGGAGCAGAAATCAGAGGAGTCGTCGAGCAGCTAAATGTGGCTCCTCCACATACTGTCAGTGGCTCTCGGAGGCGACGGTGGAGCACTCAAAAGGTTGGGATGATCACTGTTGACACGTGTTTACAGCCTCAGAAGCTCAGACTGGGATGCAGTCGCCCTTCAGGGATGAACAAAAACCAGCTTCTCTGAAAAGTTTCACTCACAATAAACTCAGGGGTCATGTGATTCCGTGACTGCAAGCAGGTAGCCAGTCCTTTTCATAATGAAATATGCTCCCTTAAGTTTCTCCCAGGACGTTTTAGGTTGTTTTCTTATTTCAGAAGCTAGGTCTTGGTCCCAACCTGAGTTCCCCGTCAACACAACCTTCCCTCAAAGTGTCAGAGACATGAGCACAAGTTGCCATTCAGGACATGATTATTATTATTTTTTGCCTTCTTGAGTGATATTCTCATTCACACGGAGAGCCTGTCACTCATACCACCGCCCCCCTCCACTCATGAAGTGGCGTTAAAGCTGACACGTCACATCTGGAAGCTCTTCCCTACATGTGGGAGGTGAGCTGGGGAGGCTCCTGTACCGGCCTGATGCAGGTTCCTCTGGAAACGTTCCCCTCCGATGTTGCTGGATCTGGCAAATGCAGGCAGATCGAAAATGGTAGCAATTTGCCGGGAATCCAGGAGTCTTTAACACCTTTTTCCCAGAGACTCTCGGTGCAAAAGTCAGAAGAGCGGCGCGGGTTCGAAGCCGAGGTGTAAAGAGCTGCTAGGTAGCATGTGAGAAAGCATCGGCGCTTTAAATCTTAGCGACATTTGCTGGCCGCCTGGCACTTGTTGATTGTAAAAGGAGGCAGTGGGGACGATTCCAAGTTACTGTTTCCTGTGGAAAATCTATGCTAAGTGCGCCGCTGTGTATAGTTAAAGGACAAGGGTGGTCCCCTGGCAGGAGGAGAGAATTAAATAGCCATAAATAAATCTGAAGGCTAAATGATGTCATGAACGGCGAATAAGTGCTGCTGTCAGGTCTTATGACACAACTGCAGAGTGACACAAGCGTGATGTGTCGCGCACAAATACACACTGCACACCGCACTGAAACCCACACGTGTAGCGGACTCCAGTGATCTGCTTCCAGTTAGGTCGTACAGCGTTCCTGTTGGGCGGCTGTACAAAGGGATGGATCCAGTTTCAGGACATGCTTTTAATGAAACTCAAGCTAAAACACGTTTGTGATTGGAGAACAAAGGCCGGGCATCAAAAGCTGTAGCGGGGGTCACCTGGGCTAAAGCGCCGTTGCAGCTCGAAACTGCAGGTTTTTGCAAACAGCAAACTCCAAACAAGGCCCCTCCGGAGCGTCGCCTGCCTGGAACAACATAAAAACAACGCAGGGGCTTTAAATTCTTGCTATCTAGGGTTACCGCTTGTATTCAAAACTCAGCGGTGGTTGGGCTGGAATTTAGAAGGCTTTCCAGAGAAGAGAAGGCCAAAAGCTGAAGCCACTGAAGCCCGAACAAGCCTTCAAAATGAGAAAGCAAGAACCAGCTGAATGCACCATATTAAGTGCATTTTTTCAGACTAGCGTGTTAGCTTAGAGAGACCAAACAGCTTAAAACACACTTCACTGTGTAGGATTTAGGTGCTCCAACAACATAATATGAAGAGAAAGAGAATCCTGATGAGTTCTCTTCTCTGTGCTGGGCCAAGAAATATCCTTGCACCACTTTTCCACTGCATGGAATTACACACATCACCTCAGACCTACACTTCTGTCAGGCTTCCAGGTACTTTTGTGCCGTTTCTTTTTCTGTAAAAAGCTGAGGTGATTCCAGTGTTGCAGTGCTCAAGCCCATTTTGGAAAAGCTTGGTTCCTTTTACACTTTAACCCAACTGTTGTTTTTTTATGGCAACTGTGCAAGAAGCTGCTGTGATGTGACACGTTGAGCTGTGAATGAAATGACTGTTTATTTTCTAAGAACAATAGAAAATAAGCAGAACCTGTGGGTCAAAGCAACAAATGCTGAGTTCAAGTTGGAAAAAATGGATTTTTCTGGGCAGAAAAGAGCAGCTCGCACAAAAAAACAACTACATCCCTTCAACACACTAATATATAGAGATTAAGCACCAGCGACCCACAAAACGACACACTTTAGCCTACTTAATTGGGATTGGTGCGTTAATGTCATGGAGGAGCAGTTTTAAAGCCCTAAATTATCGCTCCACACACCACTGCACGCCAACAAACAGCTCAGAACTCCATTTTGAGAAGAAAATCTGGAGTTCTTAGAAAGAGCTTCATCAATCCCAGAGCTGATCAGAACAAACAGGAATTTCCCTGAAATGTTGCATCTTTATTAGAGGCGACGCCGGTTTCTTTCTTTCTGGCTGTGCTTGCTGGAATGGTGCTATTTATGGAATGGAATATGTTTCGCTGCGAACCCGTTGAGGGTAAAGTGGTGGAAGAGGGACGGACGGGTGGATGGAATATGTTTCTGAAAATTGCTTCACCGCGCACACGTCTTCCCACGCCTCCACCGCAAATCCCAGCGAAAGAAAGCGATCCTCATCAAAGTCCCCAAGGCGTTCTGAGGCCGGGAGGCAGGTTCCCAGCTCCAGGACTCGCACCTGCAGCCACACCGCGTCCAAGACAGGGAACCAGAGAACAAATGTTGTAAAGAATAATGAGCCGCTGCTTAATGGAGCTTCAAACTGCTTTTGCTTGTTTACTGTGATGAACGGGAGGTTCGGAGCAGCTCTCAGACAGCGTCTCCCAGTGTGAGGGGGCTCCCGCCCTGTCGTGCACGGGTGATCTTGAGATGCTATCAGATGGAGGGGGGAGAAAACCCGGCGGGATGTGAGAGCGACGATTGTAAAGGGGTTAAATATAGGGGTTGCCCACATTTTCCAGGAGAAGCGAGCGGAAAGTCCAACACAAACACCATTGTGCAGCGGCGAGGCACAAGCTGGTGCATCAAAGACTCACTCAAGGACATGGTGGTAAACTGTCTCAGGCCCAACACAAACTGAAACTCAAGAGTCTCAATGAGGATTATTCTGGAGTCGCTATCTGCTTATTTTCACCCCCCCCCCCCCCCCGTCTCCATAAGACGTCACGGCAGAAGTGCATCTGTCGACAAGTGCAGGTTCTGCTCCTGCCTGCCAGAGTGCTGGATTTCATCGCTTCATCCCCCCCAGTTCTCTCCACAGACAAGATTTTATTTATAACAAGGGTATAATTTATGGGAATCTGAAGTCCCTGACTACTCTATAACCCAGGTCAGACTCACTCATTCTTCAGCATGACAACCCCTGGCTCCTGGAGTTATGGGATCAAGGCTGAAGTCTTGCGGAACGCTGCCCAGGGGAACCGGGAACCGCGCTTCCTTATTTTATCAGCGATTCAACGAGTGAAGACGACCAAGGGCCTCAATAAATCATCTGCTTGCGATGGCAGCGCGGCTGCAGCAGGGCAGAGCGCAGTTTCATGTCATTCGTCTCCATTTTTTTCTTTTTTAGAGGGGACACGTGATTCCGTGAATGCAGGACTCACCTGCACAGAAACACCAAAACAATGTAATATATGTATTTTATGAATCAATAAAACACAACACTTATGGTTGTTTGCGTGATGATGTATAAAGACAGTCTTAACATATGATTTAATAATTAGTGTCATGTCCAGCTTCTCAGTTGTGACCACAAAGGATGATGGGATATACTGCTTGGTTAAGGGCAATCAGTAAGACATTGCTTTTCGCAATGCATTATGGGATATGTTGAGTGGATTTAATAGGGTACAGGGATCCTTTAGATAACACACGGTCAACTCTACAAAAGACAGGTCCTAATTAGTGCACTATGTAGGGATTAGGGAGTGATTTTGGACACAGCCTAAATGTACACGTTTAACATTAAATTAGATTTGTTGGTGTGCAGAGAGGAAGAAGGAAGAAGAAAGAGGAAGCCGAAATATTTGCGATGGGCAGCGATTGGGATTGGATGCCTTGCTCCGGGGCAACCAACAACCCTCCTGTTAGACCAATTCCTTTCCTCTGACCCACAAGTTGCTGAGAATGACTGGGGATGAGATTCAAACAGATCTCCACGTACAAAATGAGCCTATTGATTGAGATCTAACCATCTTGATGCTAAAGCAACCAATTGTCTGTTAGCAAACGCGCCCTCTTTTAATTAAAATGACCTCACTTCCTGTTCTAGTCAACTGTGTTTGCAGGAAAGGAAAGGAAACAGGCAGAGATGGCTTTGAGCGCCGTCTGCGCTGCGTAGTCGCTCGTGCGTCTCTGTGGGCGCGAGCGGCAGCCACGGTGACGGTCGACATGACAGGAACAACAGCTTCATTACAGTTGTTTGACCAATAATTTCCTGTAGAAGATAGATGTGTTTTGGCTCCGGCAGCTGTTCACTCTAACAACAGTCACTCCCTTCACATGGTGTCCAAATATGGCAGAGCAATTACAAGTCTGTGCACGTGTGCGTGCGAGTGTGTGTGTGTGTGTGTGTGTGTGTGGTCTGGGTTAACAGGTTCAGCGTGGCTAATTCAGAAGGTTCCGACTGAAATCAGGTCCCACCACCCACTTTTCTCTGACACTGACCTTCTTCATGAAGTTAGCACCCTGTGTGTGTGTGTGTGTGTGTGTGTGTGTGTGTGTGTGTGTGTGTGTGTGTGTGTGTGTGCGCGCTCCAGGTCATACTCAACTGTTTGTTGGACCAAGTCCTGCGTGGGCACATGAAAGGTGTGTGTCTCGCCGCTGTGGCTCTGACAGGAAACAGACCCTCGCTGCCGTCTTCGGTTTCTCCAAACTCACATCGATTTCAAACATGCTGCGAAATCCAAAGCAGAAGTGGCGAATCAGCGAGTCAATGACGGAAACGTTATGCCACCGCTGAGATTGCTGGCAGCTGTTTCAGACATTAGAAATAAAGATATTTGGAGTCTATGAAAGTGTTTTGTTTTCTCGGCCAAAGCCGCGTTTCCTTCTTTATTTATGCTGATCCGAGCGCAAAACCACCGAGATTACGTTGACGGACACGATATGAGCTGAGGGAGTGACAGACGAGCAGCACCCTGAGCAGATTTCTAACAGCGGTGGATCCATCATCCGACTCTCAGGCCGTTTTGGCGGGAGCGCTGGAGTCTTCTCCGTCAGCACCAATCACCTAGCAATAAATCCGCGAGCGGCGTGGAGGAGAGAGGCGGGGCGCCGCAGCAGTAGCGGCCTGGGGGACATCCCATCCGAATGGAGAAAGGCCGGGTTGGCGGCTCCTCGCCGAGCGCCTCGGCCTTGGCAAAGGTCAAACTCTTATTGGATTTGCTGCTTGTTGGACGCCGTCTGTCAGGTTCAATATCCGCCGTGACAGATGAACCTGAACACGGCGGCGGCGGCGTTTAACCCCTGCTGGCTGCATTTTGTAAGGTGACACCTTTGGCTCCGGTGCCTGTTTTGTTGCTTCGGCGATAAGCGACGCAGAGACGGAGCGCGAAGCGAGGACGGCGGCTTGTAATGGCGCCGGCGAGTGATAGCACGCAGCGACAACGCGCTGACGGAGCTGACCAACGGTGAGGGCTCCAGAGGAAGACCACCGCCGTGACTGATGTATTTAACCTTGAACCCTGGCCCCCGTGAGCGCGAGGGGCCTTCCGTTTGCTATTTCCTCACAGCTAAAAAAAAAAAAAAAGGCGACATTGCGGCCGCCGTTATTTAGTGAACGCCGATTCATTCTCAGACAGGTTCATCCTGCCAAAGAGGACAAAACCGGGAAAAGAAGACAATCCTCCATCACTCTTGGGAAGTGTTTCCGGGTTTGGTGTGTAACCTTTGTACATTGTGTAGCTGTTCTCCTTCTCTGGCCGAGGCCCCATTGTGCCCCGGCCCTTCAAATGCTGCTCCTTTTCCTGAAACCAGTCTGAACATAAACAACAGGGCTCCCAGGATCCATCTAAAGTCCTCCACAAAGGAAAACATGAATGAAACACCAGCAACAATGAGCTAAGCGAAAATAGGGCAAAGAGAACATGTTGACTTATTTAATAGCATCCAACTAATGAGCAGTCAAACACAATGATTGTCCATGTACAAGTGACTCAAAAGTCAAGGTGGAATTGGGTTTTACTCCTATTTAAATTAATATTAAAAGTTCTTTCAAGTCTGTTTGTCTGTTCAGAGAAACTGTAGAAACACAAAGAAAACGCCACTTTGTGTCAAACATTCATCCTTTCTTTTGTGTTCGGCATCGAGGCTTTTAAGGTACAAAGGTGACGCAGTCTGTTTCCATGGAAATGTGTCTTTAAGGGACCATAAATCACCGCTAAAGGGACAACCCAGGGTGCCCAGTCGCCCCCCCGCCGCCCCGGATTCTTCAGCGTGGCACTCTGTGCTGGGCACACAGTCCCCTCGGCTCAGGACCGCCCGTTGCTGCGACGACACAAACCAAAAACGGAGGTCAGACAAGCGTGTCCGTGTCATTCCTGACATGGCAGTGGTCTGCCGTGAGGCTGAGATGGTTGGGTAATGATAATTCTGGGCCGTGGGCGGGTCTGGCGCTGGGCTCCGTGGATGCTGGTGGGGCCCGGTCTGGCCACGATCACAAATGGGGAGGCGACACAGGAAACCAGGGCTTCCAGTAAAAACATGTAATTAGGAACACATTGACTGGATGCTTTGGCATCATACGTCCAGCATGAAGAGAATCATTTAAAAAAGAGAGAGAGAGGCTGAAATAGAGGACAAGATCAGCGGGTCAGTGGAAAAGTCTGATGGAAAAGGGCTGAAGAAGAGTCGGAAGGTGTGATGGAAATACAGCCAGTAGTGCAAACAGCCCCCCCACCACTGCTACTGTGTCTTGGGTATAAATGCCACTCAACTGGAGCCTTTGCTAGCTCACCCCGGAGCCCCCGCTGCTAACGAGGGCGGGGGGGGGGTCTCTCAGGGCGACCCGAGCTACGCCCTGCACAGGTCCACATGTGGCCTAAGTGGGGGCACCAACGCCCCCCGCAGGTATCGATTCCTCTGCTGCGGAGCCGCCTGCCAAGAGCGCCGTGATTAGATAATTGTTAAGCAAACAGCGCACGTTCAGAGACCCGGAGATACACATACTGTACCGGGTGTGTGTTTTTAGGAAACCTACACCGTAAGATTTATGAAGCATGCACAGCGGCCAGAGCAATGAGAACCGGCCCCCCCCTCCACTGAGAGTTCAGTCTTGAGACAGCAGAGCGCCTCCGACGGGGAGGGACGTGCAAAAAAGAGTCATATCCAAGAAAGGCAAACCATCAGAGGCACTTCTGAGTGTGCGAATGGTGACTGTGGCCGACAGCTGGAAAATAAAGGGCTTTAATTAGCCCCCCCCCTGCAGTCTGCCGGCCCAAGAATAGGGGCTGGATTAACAAGAACCCAACACTTTTAATCAACTCTCAAAGCGTTTCCTTTCACCCCCACTTCAATGTCAACCGTTCACAAACACATAATTAGAAGGAGTGGAGGAAATGGGTGTTTGCCGGGCGCTTTTATACAATTCGAAACACAAACGTGTGAATGAAAGTTCACATTCTGCAGATGCAGAGGAAGAAAGTGACGCCTCGTCACCCGGGGACAAAGAGGGGCAAACTGAAGCAGATTTTCTCAGAAATACTGTATTTAAACAGCGAGTTGAAAAGCACAGTGTAAACAGTATGAATCGACGCGCACGGTCTCACACACACAAACAGTACTTTATATTCTCCGTGGGTCTCATAAACAGTTTATACGCGGTAACATTAAGAAACTCAGCAAAAAAAATGAACATGACAGTTCTTTAGTGGCCCTCTGCTGGTAGGCTGCAGTACAGGAAGGTAGAAATCCAACCAAACAGAGATTATCACCATCACTGGCAAACAACAGCTCTAAAACAAGCATCCAGTTTCCTCAGCCAGCAAACCCGGCGCCATTCATAGCGTTCAAAAAACTTTATTAATCTGATGTATCAGCATTTCTAAATGGGCTTTATTGCAAATCCTATATGGAGACGCGTGGTGTGGACACTGAATACAGACGGGACAGAAGGGCGACGATAATCCGAAGGTAAAATGAACAAAAAAAAGTGCATTTCCACGTCTTTGTCCGTGGACACTGGCCACAGCTGTACAGTACATGTGATCGCTGGTCAATAAATGCTACTGGGGCGACGTAACCATGCAGAACATGGAAGCAGAATGGCAAAGGTGAGCCGCCACGTTGTCTGTACGCAGACGGACGGCTGCCCCTAGCTCTCCGTTTCCCCGTGCACGTTCTCCATGTGGACTTTGAGGTAGTCGTTGCGGGTGAACTTCTTGTGGCACAGCTGGCACTCCGCCATGGGCCGGTTGGGGTTGTGAGTGAGCTTATGTCTGCTGAGCATCTTCTTCAGGCTGAACGACAGGTCGCAAACCTGCCAGACAGACAGAAAACAGACACGTGGGGCACGACACGTAAATCGCACGTGGCAGAGCTTCGTGACAGAGGCACCCCCCCCACACACACACACACACCCCCAAAACGGCAACAGCAGGACATCCAACATAAATGAGCCGTTTTACGCCGCACAAAAGACCATCATCCTCGATCAATCATCCTAATCCGCCGCCGGCTGGCGTTGGGTTTAGCGCGCGTCGTCACGGATCCCGGCGTGAGCGCGAGCCCCCCTGACGGCACCCAAAGTGTGACAGCGGACTTGCAGAACATATCACACACACACTTTACATCTGCAGGGGTGAGACAGGGGCTGAGACCAGTAATAGTATCACTGAAGCCCCATCAGGCTCTGGAGAAACTTTTTTCTTTATTATTGTTGAAATCTAATTTATATATTATTTTAGTGCTCATCAAGGAGGAATAGAGATCAAAAGAAGAGCAGATTCCTCTTGTGCTATAACATTTATACCCCTGGTCCAACTATTTCTATTGGTTCCAGACTGGTTCTGTATTTATCATAATAAAGGCTATTAGCACGTTTGATGTGCTATCATCGTGCTGAAGAATCCGATCCAGTGTTGGCAAAATACTGCGAACATCATAGGGGAGGCTTGTCTCCTACAAGCTGGTTGGACAGACGCTGCTTTTACGAGACCCTCCAGCTTGTCTAAGAAAATGTTCCTGGAGCTGCGAGAGACTTCAGTCCGACAGCAGCACAAAATCAAATCCACGTGTTATTTCTATCATCTCTAATAGTTTGGCATTGAATTCTACGCTTTAAAATAGCTCTTTGAGACACAAAAGGGCCGCTGTGCCGCACCGATGCCTCACTGACACCGTAAAGGACACTGACTGTGGTCTCAGACGTCTCCAGACTGTTCCCATTTGGAGCTCAAGGCGACGTGATGGAGACTTTTATCAGTGTTGTATTTTACAACACAGCCCATCAACGGCCACAGACGGGCGAGGGTCACGCGGAATTGCTTTCCCTCCTTCCAGACATAAACATCTAACAATGCTGCCCATGAATTTAAAAAAGAGGTTGGCATCCTTTTATCTGAGGATCATTATCTGTTCCTCTTATTTGAGAGATTTAGAATATTTTAATAATATAAAGGAGCCATTATTGGGATTTAAATGTAGTTTGAAGTATTTAGAAAAGGGCTTTTTTTCTCTCTCTGCTAGTGTCTACAGCCCCTTTATGGAGCTACAGACACACAAGATGATTTCGCATATTTAACTATTTTCAGACCTACCGCACAGTCGTGAAACTTTAAAACTGGAATTAGTGACTACCTGTAGACACACAGACACACAGACACACACACCCACACACACACACACACCCCCCAAAACGGCAACAGCAGGACATCCAACATAAATGAGCCGTTTTACGCCGCACAAAAGACCATCATCCTCGATCAATCATCCTAATCCGCCGCCGGCTGGCGTTGGGTTTAGCGCGCGTCGTCACGGATCCCGGCGTGAGCGCGAGCCCCCCTGACGGCACCCAAAGTGTGACAGCGGACTTGCAGAACATATCACACACACACTTTACATCTGCAGGGGTGAGACAGGGGCTGAGACCAGTAATAGTATCACTGAAGCCCCATCAGGCTCTGGAGAAACTTTTTTCTTTATTATTGTTGAAATATAATTTATATATTATTTTAGTGCTCATCAAGGAGGAATAGAGATCAAAAGAAGAGCAGATTCCTCTTGTGCTATAACATTTATACCCCTGGTCCAACTATTTCTATTGGTTCCAGACTGGTTCTGTATTTATCATAATAAAGGCTATTAGCACGTTTGATGTGCTATCATCGTGCTGAAGAATCCGATCCAGTGTTGGCAAAATACTGCGAACATCATAGGGGAGGCTTGTCTCCTACAAGCTGGTTGGACAGACGCTGCTTTTACGAGACCCTCCAGCTTGTCTAAGAAAATGTTCCTGGAGCTGCGAGAGACTTCAGTCCGACAGCAGCACAAAATCAAATCCACGTGTTATTTCTATCATCTCTAATAGTTTGGCATTGAATTCTACGCTTTAAAATAGCTCTTTGAGACACAAAAGGGCCGCTGTGCCGCACCGATGCCTCACTGACACCGTAAAGGACACTGACTGTGGTCTCAGACGTCTCCAGACTGTTCCCATTTGGAGCTCAAGGCGACGTGATGGAGACTTTTATCAGTGTTGTATTTTACAACACAGCCCATCAACGGCCACAGACGGGCGAGGGTCACGCGGAATTGCTTTCCCTCCTTCCAGACATAAACATCTAACAATGCTGCCCATGAATTTAAAAAAGAGGTTGGCATCCTTTTATCTGAGGATCATTATCTGTTCCTCTTATTTGAGAGATTTAGAATATTTTAATAATATAAAGGAGCCATTATTGGGATTTAAATGTAGTTTGAAGTATTTAGAAAAGGGCTTTTTTTCTCTCTCTGCTAGTGTCTACAGCCCCTTTATGGAGCTACAGACACACAAGATGATTTCGCATATTTAACTATTTTCAGACCTACCGCACAGTCGTGAAACTTTAAAACTGGAATTAGTGATTACCTGTAGACACACACACACACACACACACACACACACACACACACACACACACACAGGAAGGTAACACTCACATCACACTGGAAAGGTTTCTCTCCCGTGTGGGTCCTCATGTGCTCGTCCAGTCCCCGTTTCTGGCTGAAGGCCTTGTGACACTCGCTGCACTTATACGGCTTCTCCTGCATCAACAAACATGCACACATACACACTCTGCTTTTAACAGTCCTCCAACATGATACTCTGCAATATGTCCCTGGTTTGACTACTTACGCACACAACTTAAATAAATAACCAGTATAAACACCTTCACAAACACACAGGTTCTTCCAAACAGTGAGGGGAGTGTGAGGAGACTCCCAGAGAACACGTATCACACTTCATCAGTCGACCAGGGAACATTTCCTCTGCCTTTTCTAGAGGTTGGGAGTGTTGATATAGATATCTCCTGTACACGTGTGTGTGTGTGTGTGTGTGTGTGTGTGTGTGTGTGTGTGTGTGTGTGTGTGTGTGTGTGCACCAGAGGCCAGTGAGGAGACGGCAGGACCGGTTCCCAGTGTCACTCTTGTTCCTGACAAGCCTCTCAGATAGTGGATGCTCGACCCACAGGCGGAGCTGTCACAGGAAGAGGGTGAAGCAGGAAGCAAAGGGTCCTGGGAAAGGCGCTATCATGGGCAGTGACATGGGATACAAAAGGAGGTAGAGATCAGGTTCAGTGCGTGCGTGCGAGCAGGGGGGGGTCAAACCGAAATAAAGCAGCAAGCGTGTGGGAGGTCGGCGTAAAGTCCTTGACTTAATCTGTGTGATGCACATTCTCACTGTAATATTCCGCTTTAACCATAATCACAACTTCACAACTCAGGAATAATACTTCTACAACAAAAGCAAAAAATGTAGGGGTGGGGGTGAAAACCCAAAGGTCAGAAAACATATGGACGGATTTAGTTGGTGCTGTGTACCCAGAATGCATCGCTCTGACCCCGGTAACATCGAACATCTGTACCTGGTGACCTTCACTCTTCAGCAGCTGTTCACCCCGTGACCTCCGACCCGATCTTTCCTCTGAATCGAACCCCTCGCCAACGCAAAGACGGGGTTTGGTTTGTTTGTTCCCCAACAGCCTCCTGTCTCAAGTGTCATGTTAAATCTGTTGGTGTTTGTTCAGCAGCACGCTGACAGGACATCAACACGCTCCACTGGGCTTCAGGGGGAAGGCAAAAACCAAACTCGTTATGGACGCCATCTATGAAACTTGCAAAGGTGGCAAAAACGCCACCGGGTGGGGGTGGGGGGGTATAAAAGTGCCGTCATAAAAGCTGTTGACATTTATTCGATGTCACACACAGAGGGACAAAAATCACCATACCGGCTGATATCAAACACAACAGCACGTCCTTATAATGTCGTCTAGTTTTCAGAGTTCTTTGATGATTTATAGATTAAACGAGCCAATTCAGAAGGTTGGTCCCGACCCTCTATAAAGACAAGTACTAGTTCCAGAAACACTGACAGTAACAGATACCCTGAGCACACGAACGCATCGTTTATGGCACGGGCTTCTCCCCCGTGTTGCAAACAACATCTGATGGACGTCCAGAGTCTGTTTTTTTTCCCAATTCAAATAAATGTGATGTTTCAATTCCAAATGTAAATTTGTACATAGAATCTAAGCAAACACACTGATGTTAAGTTCACAGGTTTGTCCGTGCTCCTCTGGCGGAAATGTGAACTTTGGGTTTATTTAAACTTCCATCTGGAAGCTTTTTAAAATGTGACTTTACTTTTCAGCACTACGGGGGGTGTTTTCTCAGACATTATATCATCCAGGCTCGACACACCCTTCAGAAGTCCAGAAGATAACCATACAGTATTGAGTTGCAGGAGGAAGCAGTAGGGCATTAAAATAGAAATAGCGTATGAAGGCCTCTAAATGTAATGCATATCTGAAGCCTTTAGCGTTTACAGCCCAAATCCATCCACTAAATGTCCTCTTTCCTGCAGAATCACACTCCACATGTACTGCAAAATGAAGTGTTTGTGTGTGAAAGAGTTAAAGATGAAAAAGAATCCCTAAACACACAGGTCAGAAACGAAGCCCTCAAAGCTTTTGTCCCAGATAAACGTTCTGCTTATCTGATTTTTGACCTCGATGCAAAAATTCTAAATGCATCCATTTGTGCGTTAATGGTGAACTGCAGCACTTCCTGCCAAATGACATTGGTTCCTCGGAGCCGTGACTTCATCGGGATCTGCTGTGTGTAACTGTTCGGCGCCTTTTTCAGAGCCACGTGAGCCAACACAGATCTGGGAGCATTAGCAAGACAGCGTCATTCAGTTTAATCAGCTGATCCCCAGAAAATGAGAGCTGCCTGTTTCTGCTGGGAGATGTTGACCTGAGGGGGGGGGGGGTCCCTACGATCTCAGCGATGGAGGAAGAGCCGAGAGCGCAGACAGATCGCAACCGTCACACTCCCGATGATGGAAAACTATGAAACTTTGATTACGATACTTTCAAAGTGGCTCACAGAAAACTCACAGACCTCTGGAGCTTCAGTAGGACGTGAGTACAGGAAGTGGCCTCGCAACAAACCTCATTTTTGCAAGTTCAAGCCATTGAATTACTGGTGTAATGCTCCTCCTGAATGCAGCGATCGTCATGGAGCCTGTGGTGTCTCTCCCTGGGTTCGTTACGAGATGATTTATGAAAGAACCTGCAAATGACCCCCGCAACTCTGTGGGGACTGTCACACATCTTCGGTGAACTTTTCCCCTCCAGGAGGCTGCACCCAGGACCATTATACAGCCGTGGAGCTTCTGTACCAGCACCACTGCTTCATCCCGTCAGCAGATGACTGGTGTAAACTTCTGAGTCACTGAACTCCTGCATGCCCACCACGAGAGAATCGCATTCAGCTCCGTGCGTTCCGGTCCATAAAGGCGCTCGCTCGTGTTGGCCTACGCTGCATTAAGCAGCAAGACGACCCTGTGCGCGTACAGGGTGGGGTGACGACTCCGTGTCTGCATTGCCTCAAAAGCAAAAACGAAATTAAAAAAAAGGAAAGGCACCACAGTAAATAAAAGAGCAGAGAGATCAACCGCAGCCTGTGCTGGGATCCAGGAGCATGTGTGTCTGTCATTACATCCCTTTACAGAGGATTTATGCCAACGGCGGCATCCCCTAATGTTTTTCTGACCACCCGCCGCGATCTGAAACCCGCCCAGCCGCGCCGACACTTGAGTGGTGTCCCATCCCGATGCCTCGGCTCTGGGAGGAAGGCGACTTCTGATTGGAAATTCCAAACTGTCTGACCGCCGCTGTCGCTGATCTTTCTGGGCTTCTGTTGTCCACAGCAAACCTGGAATTCTTTCCTTTATTGATATGGATTCAAATAAAAGTAGAGGCAGCAGCTGTTGTCTGGTTGCTTTGAGTCCCGCACTTTTTTCCCCTAAATTATCCGTGCCTGTATTCGTGGGAGCCTTTTCCAGTTTTTCCGTGAAAGCTGACCTTCTGCGCCAGTTACGCCTTTAGGTTTTCCTGTGAAGCCCTGAACACCACACTGAAGACACATCAAGCAGACAGGAGAGGTGGAGGACACTTACACGAGTGTGTGTGCGGATGTGCATTTTCAGGCCATCGTTTTTGCTGAATGCTTTGTCACAGTAGGGACACTGGTAGGGACGCTCACCTAGGAAACAAAAGCCACGAGGAAATGAGAGGTCATTCGGGTCACTTTTGGAGACACGCATCACAGTTCAACATATTCTGATACTGTGCATGATGCTGTGGCTGTCAAGTATGTTTCATTCACAATAAAACTCTGATAACATTGTTACTTTAGCAATTATTATCATGTTATTATCTTGTCATTTGTAATTGGTTCCACATTTCCACTGCAAATAAAATAGCAAAGACATGAATGTATTATTGGCCTCCATGACACGGCGCACCAGACAGGTCCTGGATCTCATTCCCAGCTGGAGAAATTCTTTGCAAAAGGCATTTTTGGCCGTCACGGTGCCAAAAAAGAGCCTTTATCTTATCCGAGGGCTGATTTGCCTACTGCGGGCCAGATACCTTCCACTGACAGTCAGGCTTTTCTAATATAAGATTTAGAACAAAAGCATTGCAGAATTATATCGGAGATGTGGAGACTTATTCCAGGTGCAGCAAAAGCTGTTTTTAGCTCGCATGTTAGATCGTATCTGCTCATCCACCAAAGATGGGAAAAAACAAAGTGACAAGCTGCCACTCAAACAGTCGGCTGACAGCTGAATCCGATTACCATGTTCTGATCGACAGGCCAGATGCAAGGACGGGACCTGACCTGTGCAGTAGATGTTCAGTAACATATAAAACTGCTAAAGCAAACCACAACAGCAAGGACGCATGTGCAAATCCAGCATTAACTCATAAAAACGAGTGCAACAACAACAGCTCCAGCCTCCAGAAGTGGAATGAAATGTTCCCTAGAAAAGGAGAAATCTACAGCCACACGCATGTGTTATGGTACAACAATCTAATTTCCTATCAGCGTAATAGTAATCTCCCTTTAGTGACTAAGTGAGTATGCAAGTATGCCATTTTATTGATGAGGGAGATGCTGTGCCCCTGTAAGTAACAGGGTTAATTAGCTGAGTTTCCTTGGGATTAACGATGCAAAATGCTTATTAAAAATCAGAAAATCCATCCAGGGAATATAGGAGTAAAAATATCCCCCCGGACCAAAGACAACTGTGTCAAAAGTCTATTTTTCTTGTATATAATGGTACGTGAAGAAGGGCTGAGTGGCTCAGCAACCTTCCAGAATTTGGTGTTGGCAGCGAAAATCATTTGTAACCGTGTAACGTGCTGTCGGAGAGCCCCACTACGGCGCTTATACGCAGGTGTGGCGTCTGACTACTATACTGTCATAACACATTTTTACTGCACCGGCTCTCGGCTGTCAGAGGAACAATTGCTATATTTAAAATGCTTGACCCATCACAAATCCTCTGTCCTGCAGCAGAGACGCTGTGGCAGCTGTCAGGGAGCAGATGTACAAATTAGTGTCTAAATCTGCCGTAAATACCACCGCAAACTGGTCAGAGGGGCGCACAACAACCCCAAGAGGGGAGTGGCACCCAGTTAAACCCACAGCCTCGCACCGGCCTGGGACGGGTTAACCAGTCCCTAATTCCCCCCTCAAGGATTTTCAGCCTTTTGTTGACAAACAGGACAATTTGAATCCCAGATGTGTTTGGAGAAAGAGGAGAGCCAAAGCGACATCTTATGTAGCACGTTTGGTATCGGGTTAAGGCCGGGCGCTAGCCTGAGGAGTGCTGGGGAAGGCATTAGTGTGCTATTAGCATGACGCTGAGTGTACTCCATCCCTGTCAGGAGAAGACTATTGTCAGCTAATACACGGCCCAGACAACCACACCCTGGGAGCACACGCGTGGGCGTGTTGCTTCACCTACAGACTCTCTGTGGGACTCATCTACAGAATGTAAACACAAGAAATGATGGCATCTTACTGTCATTTGCCAGTAAACTCTCAATAAACACGTGCTGCTTTGGAACACACATTCTTGCGAACACGGCTCGGTTACTCAAGCGGCCGGTGTGGTGTCTGCTCTGCGGAGTGTTCCTGTAACTGGAAACCCTCCAGTTATTCCCCAGATTGAGCCAGATTGTTTGGGGATTATAAAGGGTGGCTGGAGCACTGAGCCGGAGCTTTACGTGTGTGAACGCGGTAACTGATTTAGCATGTGCTGAAACAGAACACCATCTCTTTGACCCTGGCTGTCTCTCCCCCGGCCCCCGCTGTGGTCCTCGCACTCCTTGTCTGCTAATCGATCCGTTTGGCACCCCTCGTGTGTTGTATAAGTGCGCAAATGCGGCTGCGTGTCTGGTTAGCAGATGCTGCGTCGCCGTAACGCGCGGGGCTCGCGCCTTTTTTAGCTTCAGGGCTCAAGCATTAGCGGCTTTAGCAGTGTCAATCGGAAATTAATTTCTAGATTCCTCCAGTTTCGCTGAAAAGATCTCAAGTGTCCTTCCCCTTCCCCTATCGAGTGTTCTGTGTCACCTTGTGACGGGGGGTGTCGGAGGTGTTGGAGATGAGAGGAGATCATCTTTGAAGAGCCCCAGGAATGTCTGACAACTTTTACACTTGACCTTTCTGTTACATCTGAGGACAATTCCCTCTGACCGTGCCAACGTGAGCTGTGGATGGGACTCGGAGCGCTTCGCACACAAATGGCGTTGTTTTACTGAAATTTTCTGCTAAAGAAAAGCACAATTCAGTAAACCTTTCAGGTTCGTAACCATGACCACGCTCAGGGCAAACACACACTCTACGTCTGCCTATGATCTGCCAAATATCCTTTTTAGGTGAGCTCGTCTGGCATGAGATCATTCAGCGCTGCAATCTTCAGTTCTCTTTTTTTTTAAAAATCTAAATATTGATATGAAAAACCATAACAAATGACTGAGATAATAAATGCCATCTGTCCGGTGCCACCGTTACAACTTAAGACTCCATCTTTAAACTTTTACAACAATATGCTGCAATAAGTTGCAGATTGACACTAATGTTTAAGCGTACATGTGAAGAAGTGGCCTTTCAAGTCACAATGCTAGTTTGTTTCATTGAAACAGATCTAGTTGTCAGGAGTCCAAAATACAGAGCACCAAGTCCCGAGTCCTCGTTTGTGAGGAAAACCAGACACAGGCTTTGACCTGTGTGTGTATTACCTACTGTATACAAGCTGATAATAGCAGAATATAAGGTTTGACAGTAATGATCTCCCAGGGGCCTGGACCAGTGGGAACTGGGTTAGTAGATTCGTCAAGCTTATCTCAGTTTTAATCTTGAAAGACGTGAGCGTTTACTCGGCCGAGAGAGCCTGACAAATGCACAGTGATGAGCTGCATTATCTCACAGGGTTTCGGTCATTTGTAGGCCGCAATACTCGGTCCCTCCAGGATTTTGGAGAATGTTCTGTGTGTGTGTGTGTGTGTGTGTGTGTGTGTGTGTGTGTGTGTGTGTGTGTGTGTGCGCGCGCAGGGGGGGGGCTGCAGCCAAAATGCCTGATTTATAGCAGCGTTTCAAAAGATTTGAACGCCTGTTGCAAAGTTTTAGGCAGGACTGTGAGCAGCTCCTGGACTTTGTTCCCCGCCAGGGAATTTCTGTTTGGATGGATGGATGGAAAGTTTAGCCTTTGTTTTATAGGTATAGTTAGTGACTTAAGGTGATTGTTTTTTGGACGCAACTGCAGTATTTCAAAATTCTGTTATTTGTTGGTTGTGAGGAGGAGGAGGACGATGATGATGATGATGATGATGATGATGATGTTATTCGTACCAATGCTACAATGAGCATATGGAAAAAGGCAAATCCTCACCTTGATTCTCAGTGCATACCATAAACAACAGACTTAAGGTTCTTTCTAAAATAAGAGTTAAATGGCTTGAACCGCCCTCGGTGCCCACGAATGACGTGTGTCATATGATGTCACCACCATTTCCATTGGCAAAACTCATTTCCATAATCCCGCCACGCTTCTTTGCCACATTATGGCCCAGACGGTGGGGAAATCGACTCACTGAGCTCCGATGTGGAGAAGGCACATTTGAAAGGCTCCAAACATCCATCGCTGGCTATCGACTTCAGGGTTGTTTTTTTGACGAGTCGGGGTTTATTAGCTGTCGGTGAGCTCAGGAAGACTGACGCCCGAACGGCACAACAACCAATTTGTGTGACTGATGGTCCGCCCAAACGCAACGGTAACAGGATCCTGGCCAAATATACAGTACACGTCTCGCCTGCTACTTAACACCCTCTTGCTGATGACTTTCTCCTCAATCAATTTCTCACTTTACCAGTTTCTTCCATAATGGTCCCCAGTGTTTACTGGGAAAGTGATACAGGCAGGAATTCTCCGGGGAATCCTCACACGGTCCGCTGTGTTTAGCGGGTAAATAATCAATGCTGACTTGTTCCTGTGCGGCAGGAAGACAAACAAGATCAAGCTTTCCTGTCCGCCGTGCAGTAAAGCGGTGGATTTAGAGGTCTTTACCCCCCCCCCCCCAGCTTTGACACGGGAAAAACGAGCCATCTTTAGGGTTTTGCTTTCGTTAGCGGCGCTGTTTGATGATTTACACGTCTTACTTTTAAACACCTAGTTAGCATTATTGGCGGCGGGGCCGAGAACAAGATGGGCCCTGTCGGGCCTGCGCGAGAGAAAGACTCCAACTTTTTACCATTTCCCTTTTACCCAACACACCGCAAACAACACCCCCTCCCCAAAAAACCTATAGAATGAGGGGACAGATTTACAGCCAGTCAGGGTCATGGGTCATCTGGCTGGATGCTTTCTTGGAGTGGTCTTTTCTTTCCATCCTCCTTTCTTTCTCTGGGGTGTCCCCCTCCACTCCCACCCCTCCCCCAGCATTCCTCCCTTTTGTTTATTCTATATAAATACAATCAGACTGGGAAGCAGCCCACACTGCCATCCCCTCTCTGTCTCCCTGTGTCTCTGTTGGTTTGTCCTTCACACATACACATGTATGAAAACACATATAAACGGCCCACACGCACGCACAAAAGGAGCCTGTTGCCAAAGCGCGACTGCCAAACGACCATCGCCCTGCCCGGGATTCAAACGCGCACATTTTGACACACTATAATCTTGTCGCCACCTGAAAGAGAGGTTTAGGAGGCTTCGTATGTGATTTAGCATCTAAAACGTTCCAATTTAAACCGGGGTGGTGAATGTGACCGACTTAATGACTAACTTATCGCCGCCACGCGATAAACACACTAGCTTCTGCTTCTAAAATCAGATTTAATTGTTGCTGCTGCTGTAATAATGGCTTTGTGATCAGGGTGCGAAGGAACATGTCAGGTCTATAAGAATTATTTCAGAATAAATCCGGTAGTTTGTGTCAATTGTGAAATTAAAAAAGCAAAATGTGAATATAATTCATTAAATCACCGCTCCAGACATGTTTTGGACTGACTTGAGGCTACTGCCACAGCGCGTGTAACACGGTTTCTGGGCCTTTTCTCGGCCTTTTCTCAGCGTCTCAGCACATTACACAAGTCGTTGAGTTTCTAATTGGGGGGTCTGTTAAAGGTTATACTGACGCGGCGCCACCCTCATACTGAAATTAGAGACACGGGTGTTAACGAAATATTTCTTTAGAGATCTATAGACGAGTGGTTTGAGGACAACAACTCTAAAGTTGGACAAGCAAGAGTCCGTGTGTTTGTGTGTGCGTGTGCGTGTGTGTGTGTGTGTGTGCCTGTGTTTGAGGGGCCATGCCAGCCCTCTGCACCAGTCTGTTGGTAAGGAGACACACAGGAATGTGCAGCTTTCTAGTTTAAGGCACTTTAATGAACATCCCAGGCTCTATTTTTGTGCCAGTGCAGTGAGTGGAACAAGTGGTTCGCCACCATGTTGGAATCTACACACAGACGCAAATGTGCTGGTGACCGGTAACGCGCTTAAGGACCGAGCTGACGTCACACTGGACATTTAGGATTCTATTCTCCTGTTATTCACTTTTCCTTTTTTTGCATTTGTGATTGTATTTGAAAATTAATTGACTTTGATGTCTACACGTCACATCTGTGTAACCACCCCCCCCCCCTTTAGCAACCTCTGACGTGGCGCTAAACACAATCTGGTCCTCGGTAACTCAACAAAATCAAATAAAAGCGGCAAATTGGGGGGAAAGGGGCACTTTGTGAATCCAGTTACCTTCGAAACAAATATCCGTCTCTATATATTGCCGTTGGTAAACGAATAATAAGTGATGTTAACGGTTGCCGTGGTGACAGCGTTGATGTGAGCAGTGCCTCTGACCTGTGTGGCTGCGGATGTGGACCCTCAGGGTGCCGTTGCTGGCAAACTTCTGTCCACAGTACGGACAGATCTTCTCCTTCTCTCCTGTGTGTGTCTGGAGGAGAAGAACAGACGTTAAACACTATTTCGCTCGACATCCTCATATTGTATCTAAAGCGACTGGAGGTGAGAATGTGAGCCTGAGGCGTTGTTCGGCCTCCGTGATGAGCTGAGCGCGCCCCAAATCAGCTGGGATGGGCTCCACTCATCCCCCCGTCAACAAGAAATAATTCACTAACGTATGTAAATCCAAAAATTCAGTCAAATGAAGTCAAAATAAAGCCTTTGTGCTCTCCTTGACAGCATTAATGCCTTCAGGGAATGTCGTGCACGGTAACTCAGGCCCTAGAGGACGGAGATGTGCACGTTGTCGTTGCCAGGATCGTCAGACAGGCCACCAGGACAGAGACCCAGGGTGCACGTATCCCTCCATCCCTCTCCTTCCCCATCCTCCTAACCCGTCACCTCCCAGCAATCATCAGCTTCGGGCACATAAGGGCTACACGTGCTGCCTCCCCCCCCCCCCCCCCCGCCAGACCTTGCTCCCTGGTGAAAAGTGCACGCTGAATTCTTTCCCCCCCGGCCTGCTGTAAATTTCCCGGAGCGCGAGAGTCTGAAACACAGAGCAACAGTTTGAACAGGCGCACAACAATGCGGAGACACCTCCTCTCCCACCCCCCCCATCCTCCGACACCCCACTGTGTCCCTCTGACACCTTGGGTGTCTCGTTACAAAGGCTAGATAAACAGAGACACACACATGCTCATGCTGAGCATTAACAAGAGCACACACACACATAACCTTGAACAAACAAATCCTCATCCACGGACACATGTGTCCCAGATGGAGCGGAGCTGCATTATTCCGTTTCTTGTTTGTACAACAGCGAAGCCTCCACCGGCTTCACGAGGCAACAGGCCAACGTGAGCGGAACATCTCGGATCAGGCTGGAATTCACCGGCGGTTCTACGCAGCTCGTCAACATAATAACAGAGAAATAACCGACGTGTCTGTGCAGACGCCGAAGAAGCCAAGCCTGCAATTTTCATTTAATGATGAATTTTTCCACAAACTGCTCTGACGCCGCTGAAACGGCGTAAGACCGTCTGTGAAAACAGCGGCGCACGTGAGCACTGATGCCCCCAGCGTAACAGGAAATGGCACCGCTCTGCCCTAAAACGCTCTCATCTTCAGGCACCTGATCCAGAGGGTCACCTGTACCAGAGTCCAGTCGTTTTTAAACATGGAAACATAGAAACGGCTTCAAAAACCTGCTGACAGAATCGTGAAAAGCTGGATTCAATGTTCGGTTTTCTCGACGTTCAAAAACATTACGCATCCTGTTCCGTTTAGATTTCATTATATGCGGGCATCGACCCTCGTACACAAGCTCATCAATCAGAATTTGAGGCTAATAAAACACGACTGTGAGAACTCTTTCGGATTATTTTGCGGTCAGAGTATCAAGGCGTACATAAAATAAGATGTCGACAATAACCTAGCCAGATGCGGGGTTACTCTCCACGTGTAAACAGAGCCAGACAGTTGTCGTATCCTCGGAAACCTGGTCCTGATCAGGGCCAGAACTCCTGGCAGCCTCCAAAAAAAACCTGTAAGGTTGAACGTGCCGACCTGCCCCACTGTTCTGGGACAACCTCGGAGAGGTTTTCTTTTACGCCGAGCCAAAAACCCGTTTGATTCCAATCTTGATCCATAACCACACTGGACACTGTCAGATTTTCTGCTCATAATCTGCCCTGAGATCTCTTTCAGGTTCTGGAACCCCGCGGAGCTAATGGACAAGGTGCCATTTCTAATCAACAAAGCAATCGATTCGCAGACCTGCGTGGGCAGCGGTGGTCAGCAACGCCGAGGTTGGAGGGCGCGAGGTAATGGAAACACTCTGGGAAAGGAGGTGGGGATTTCTTACGTTTTAAACTCAGGGGGATAGCAGATGATTGATTGTGGACGAGTTGATTTGAAAGGTTTTTGAGCGTAGGTAAACACAATGAGCGGGTCGGGAGACATTCTAAAGAACTATGCGATTTCATAAAGATCAAAATCAAAAAATTACAAACAAATGTGTCCAATATCTTGAATGCAGCTTTTCTTTTGAAATGTCTTTCTCTTTCTTGACCACTTTATCCCTTTCGGGGCCATGGGGAGGCTGCTGGAGCCTCCCCCAGCTGCATATGGGCAAAGGCAGGGTACCCCTCAATGAGGGGCAAGTTCATCCAGGACCCTAAGTAGGCATTTGGGGGTTCTGTACCTTGCTCAAGAGTACCTTGGCAGTGCTCTGAAAGGGTACTGTCAACTTCCCCTTCCAAGTTTAGTAAACACTGGGGCTTGAACCCACAACCCTCAGCCCCCTACAGACTGTGACCAACAACCTCTTTGAACTATTTATGAAGAAATACAACAAAAACTATGACCATAGCCCATATAAATGTTCCCCTTTAGTACGGTTTCCACCTTTCTCCGCCTGTACCATAAAACACACACATTGTGACTTTTTCTAGTGGACAAAACAGCTACAATTTGGGTTTTTATTCACCTTCTTGTGGCTCTTCAGCACAGACGGCGTGACGAAGGCCTTCTCGCACAGGTCGCACTTGTACTTTTTGTGGCCGTCATGAACCACTTGGATGTGCACGTTGAGCGTGTCCTTCCTCTTGAAGGTGGAGTCGCACTGGTCGCACTTGAAGGTCCTCTCGCCTGCAGCCGGGACAACGCAGTTATCACTTGTTGCTACCTTAAAGACACAATCATCACGCGCAGCACGGTGACCACCAATTTCCCCCTCGGCCTGATTGTGCAGGTGGAGGAAGGGTTCATTGGGTTAACCCCACACGGCGCTCTCTAGAACAGTCTGCTTCTGTTTCATTTTTTAACATTTAGGAGGAATTATTAAGGCTTCTGCAGCATATGATTGAAAACAAGAACAAAAAAGCTGCCTCCCTTTATGAGCCACTCCAGACAGCGTTCAGACTGTTCAGCTGTTCACAGAGTGCAGACTGATGTTTTCATTCACACCTCAATAGCGCTGCCTCTATTGTTGTAGCGTGTGTGTGTGTGTGAGCGTGCTCGTGTGTGTGTGTATAATTGCCAAGTCCGCACAATGAAACAGAACACCAGCAAGGCCGAGATCCAAATGGAAACATACAGTCTGCTTGATGATGATAAATGTCAACAACACCCACACAGGAAGCCTTTACACGGAGCAGATCAGACCGCGGAATCGTGCACGTGTCCACATATATATGCACTGTAATTCTCATTTGAACATTCGCACAAAGGAATGATTTAAGGTCTGAATGGTGCGTCGTAAATATTTGGCACGCGCTGATTCTGAAGAGCATTCGAGTCAAGAATTCAGGAGTGGTTTACATATGAAACACGTGTTCTCTGTCTGATTTAATATCAAATGATGATTTCATCAAAATAAGAAAACAAAAATGTGCAGATGTGTCAGCAGGTGAAAGCAGACACCCTGTGCTTTCTCTCCCCAACAATAAAACCAGACCCTCCACCCACCACCCCCACCCCCGCCCCACGTACTGTCTACAAGCTGATATATTATACAAGCCCAGCTATTATACAGACGGCCCCGTGGGACAGGGACAGGAAATGCCGCCAGCTCCACAATCTCTTTCTTATCTGACTCTACTGGGGGAGTAGCGCCGCATCCTGAAGCAACTGTCTGGAGACGGAGTGCTTCCAAGGACCTGCACACAACCTTAACATCACCACAGCCACACGTTTGACAGACTTATGATTATTAATGGGGAGGGGTGAGTTCAGGGCCAAATAAAACAGACGAAACATAATAAGGTCCTTTGCAGTGTGATTTTAACAGATATACTACTTATAATCTTTATTCGGTATCTGTCAACTAATCCTACATCTTTGTCTGCACAGATAAGACGTGGTCTCATTTCATTAATAAATCTATTTAGCTCAATTCTTTCTTTTTTAGAGAGTAAATCTGATGTTTTGGGTCGTATTCATGCAGAAATGTGCTGACTCCGGCGTGAGTGCACACTTACTGTTGTGGATGAGTAGATGGCGCTGCAGGGAGAAGGGGGTGCGGAACAGAGCTTTACACTCCTCACACTGGAAGGGTCTCTCCTCGGAGTGGGTCTGCAGGAAGAGGGGCATGTTTACCATGTGTAAGCGGAGCTGCCTCGGCGGGGACAGTGATGAAGACCACGGGAGGAGATCGTGCGTCTTTGGGTGGTTGAATTGCTGTGGGAAAAGCAGCTCAAAGGGGCTTAAAGTTCAAAGTGCTTCTGTTTTTCTGACTGTCCCCCTTCCCTCGCCGCCATGGCCGACCTGTCCGCCTGAGTGACACCTCAATCCCCAGAGTAAACATGGGGGACCTCAGGGGTGCAGCAGGCCACAGACCTCACAGATCCAACCACCTGTGAGACTGACTGATCGTACGCCGCAGCCATCTTCGGTGGACAGATAAAAGCCGAACAACAATTCCCGTTTTGTAACACGCTCACCTTCTTGTGGTTCTTGTAGACATTGCGGTGGGCGAACTCCTTCCAGCACAGCTTACATTTGTACGGTTTGTCTTCGCTGTGAATGATCTTGTGCGCTGTAACTTGGTCCAGACGTTTGAACGAGCGGTTGCAGATCTCGCAGGTATACGGTCGCTTCTCTGTACAGTGGCACATGTCAGGGGTTCTGGATACATTAACAAACCAGCATCAACCAGTTTCTTTACCCGAGTGCGTGATCATGTGGCGTTTTAGCTGATTGGTCGAAATGAACTTCTTGTCACACGAGTGGCACTCGAATATCTCATGCACCTGAAATAAACATCAAATGTATAAAGTTGGAGTAGACAGAATGTTCCCCGGTAGTTTTATAACACTGTTCTTGCTGGGTGTTGCTCTGACAACTCGACAGATCACTAGCTTACAGCAACAATAGCGTATGCTATTGCAATCTCGCCTTTTCACAGCTGCTGCTGCAAAAGCTTCTTCGGCTTATGATGATAATGGTGATTTAAGCTGCTTTGGAGCTAATGTGTCATTAGTGTGATTGCTCCTCTGCAAGAATAATACTTTATGCAGCCATGGATCGCACTGGAAAGACGTATAATGTGTGACTGCCATAAAAATATACTGGTTTTAATCTGGTGTACTTTAATCTATTCACAGAGCTCTTCTGCCTTTAGATTGCCAATTCAATGATGGACAAGAGGTGACGTATGGACAGAGACAACGCTGGAAAGCACCTCTGCACACATGTTGGAGGAGGTCAGTGAAAAATGCTCCATAAACAAGTTGATTAACTTGGAAGATCGACAAGAGAAAATGAAACATCACAACTGGCAACGTATAATTATGATCTATATCAATGAGACTTGCTTTGATCATATTTCTGCAGCTGTCATTGTGATGAAAGCTGTTCTCTTGATCTACAGCAGATCGGGTTATAACGATCAATAACTGCTGTTATTCACTTTCTTGATAAATACTCCTGTTTTTAACGCAAACAACTATACAAGGCACTGACAGAAACTGGTATTGGATCTGCATATTTTAATCTAGCACAAATGGCCTGATGGAACCACATCACACAGCTTCCAGCCGTGACACACACACTCCCCATCAAAGAACAGCAGAGCAATGAGGGCGTGGGGGCAAAGAAATCCACTAATAAATGTGTAAATGTCATATGTGAAGCATGCTGTAAGAGCTTGGCTGACATTAGACTGAACTAATAGATCGTTCTGAATAGACTTCAATATATCAGTTTAAACCTGGAATCCATTCGCGAGGGAAACCAGCCTGACGCCAAAGTGAAAACCTTCCTGCATGTCAACGGAGCCTCTTAAATTTCACAGGAGCTGTGGGATGAGCTTGTAAAATAGAACCCCCCCCCAGCTGATTGTTTTTCAGAATGTTTTCGCAACAACGTGCTCATAAAGACTCGTCCCAGTGGAGGTGAGGTTACGATACAACAACAGAGGACATCGCCGAGCCTCACCTTTCTGTGTTCCTGCAGATTCAGAGAGGAGGAGCACTTACGGTTGCATATGGTGCACGTGAGCTTGCGGCGTGCACTCCCTGCCAAGAAAAGGGGGAGTAAATGAAAAGGCTGGCGGCAAAATTCAGGAGAAGATCACAAAGCGACATCCCTACAATGACGCTATTATTGTGGGACCCATTTCTTTCACATGTCCACATCTGGACAGAAGGCACCACATCCCCCCTCGCCCACACACATCCCTTCTTCTGACCACAATGGTTGAAATATGAAGGCCCGGGTCATAATCTGACATTCATATTTGGCTCACGTGTGTGCCTGCTCACATCCCTGCCGCCCCACATCCCATCATTAACGCCGTAAGCGTGGAATCCCTCTGATCGTGACAGATGAGCGCTCTCAGAACACCCAGGTCAGCAATTACATAGCACGAGTAATTAGAAATGTATCTCTCCATCACATGGGATTCAAATAATCAGGGAAAAACAGTGTCCGTGTAATTCCTCCAGTGATGAGGCTGCTAATAGATAATTGCCCCCTTTAAATGATGATGCGAAGAAAAGGGAGGCGAGTGATGCGAGCGCATGAGAGACACAGAGAGAAAGAGAGAGAGAGAGACCGACCTGTGTGGACATTTCCTTTATGCTTTTTCAGGGCGTCCTTGCTCTTGAACCTTTTCCCACAGCTCTCTGCTTTACAGATGAACCTGGCGTCTCCTTTACAGGCTTCCTTGTGCTGCTCAAAACTGCACAAATTAGAGAGAAAACACCACGTGAACGCAGAGGCCGTTCACAAGTGCAGAATATGACGGGTATATACACTTTATATTTGTATGCGTGTGTATATAACCTGGATTCAGAGCTGAAGCTGTTGTGGCAGATGGAGCACTGGTGGGCTTTGGAGTCGCCCGATGGATCCGGTGATTCAGAACAATGGAGGACACTGGTGAAGGCCAGCAAATCGGCAATCAGGCCTCAAATGTGTAACAAAAATCACCAAAAGCAGAGAAGCAACCTGACACATTCCACAGATGGCTGGATGAGAACCTACTGGCGCTGCAGAGCCTGCTTGATGGGGAACTTCTTGCCACAGTTCCTGCACTGAAAGTCCTTCTCCTCTGTGGGGGGCCTCTGGTGCAGGCTCTGGAGGTGGGCTGCCAGGATCTCCTCACTGGGAAAGCTGCTCTCACACAGCAAGCAGGGGTGATCCTCCTTCTTTATGATGAGCTCTGCAGAAATGAGAAGGACGCAACTGATTCATCCATGTCTGCTTGGGATAATAAACCAGGATAATAGAGCTCCACTCTACCCATTTCAACAATATGACTGTCATCTTTGTTGTTTTCATCGTCGTCTTTGATGACCTCCTCCTCCTCTTCCTCCTCTTCGTCCTCCTCCATGTCGCTGTCCAGGAAGCCTATCAGGAGTTCAGTGTCCGTCTCAATGTCATCCACAGCCAGGTAAAAAATGTTCTCTCCATCCTGGAAGACAACAGAGCAGCTCTAATCACAGAGCTCACGGACAGAAAGACGGAGAACAGCAGAGGATAAGCGGCGCTGCTAAAAATACAGTTAGAACCATTTATGGAAATGAACACTCAATTCCTGCTGAGACGGGCCGATGCTGAACGTGTAACACCCCATCTGTTTATCCTGATTGAGGCCAGAGGTCAAAATCTCAAATCCTTAAAAATGTTGGCGTTAACTTCCTCTTCCTTAAAGGTCGCGCTAATGAAATCAACGTGTCATTTAGCTTTAGCTACGGGATCCTAAATGTACATAAATAACGATTAAGAAGTGGAAAGCTGTACAATAAATGTCACTGCTGATGGAACGCAGAGCTTTAGCGCACATGGCCGACCTTTAATCACGCCGGACATTTGGGTAATAATGGCAGGAACTTGACCCGCAGACCTGAGATGTTCACCTTTTCTTCCTCCTGCTTCTGCTTTTCTTCAACCAAAGGGGCGACCTTTGCAGACAGCAGCATATTGAGTTAAATTTGAGCTCAGATTCTGAATGTTTAAGGAGTCTGTTCTACCGTTAATGCCTAATCTCCCTTCTGATGCCCTTTTTAAACCACTGTGGCTGCTATACTTACCAAAAATATATGTTTTGCAATTCTCAAATAAAGAAACTATACCTACATCAACAAAGCATGACGTTCAAATTTCACATGTTTATTTCTGGTGTATAATTTAGAAAAAATGATAAAGATGATAAAACTGAGAGCTTCAGGGGTCATAAAGATCTGTAATTTGAAGTTCAGTCTTTTATAATTAATAGAACTCTTTGATATGGCATCGATGATGCGTATGAAATGTCTTGAGTGATGAAACATCATGGGGCCAAATATATATCCCTGTGACCCACAAATCTAATAGAAAGATTGCTTAATTGAAAACTATCAAAAAAAGAACCCACTGTATTCTGTAGGTTAGGAAATGAAGACAAAGAACAAAGTTTGGCTGCTTTCATACAAACCAGAGACAAATAAAGGAGAAAATAGAGCAATAAAACAGTTTTTCTTCATGTGCTTGATTTATTTTCCCGCCTGTATAGATTGTTGAGGCTGCAGTGAGATAAATCTGACATTTTTACAGCAGTAGTCAAGCTTCTGTCCTGCTGTACTCCACGTTATCCACGTTAGCCATTGTTTAAAGGAAGCTTCAAGATGTATTACGTTGCAGTGTCTGTGTGCTCACTACATGCTTTTATTCTTATCATCTAAAAAAATGGCCTCATCTGGTCACCTGGGAAGTCTTTCAGCACAAAAGTCTTTCAGCACCTTTGACCTACATCACTTTTAGAAGGTTTGGGGTAGAAACTCATGGTTTGAGAGAGTTTTGGCATAAAGGCCATTTCTGCTTCTGTGACTATAAATGTATCTACCACTCTGTGGTACCTGAAACACATCATTGTCTTCCCGATGTGTCGTTACAGTCGAGTCTGTGGGATTTACGGTCCACTGAGAGGAAATGTACCTGTATGGCTGCCAAGTTCTTCTGCTCCTGCGAAGGCGCCTGATGGACAAACCGCAGCCAGTTGGCATGACGAGGGTTACTAGCATCCAAAATATACAACACATCCCCTTTGCTTCCACGGACCTGGAAAGAAAACAATAACCACACAAGCTGTCAGAAGTGAACCACCGCTTCTTCTCCTGTCGATATGTGGTCAGAGCGCGCCGGACGTTCGCTCAGACACCCAATTCTGTGTATGGGGTAGCTGCCGATAACAACCTCAAAGCATTTTTGTGAGTGGTTGCCATCAGGGGCTTCCCCACAACATGAAATGAGAGAATGTCATGAAGCAGCTAGTCTGGTTAATAGATCCAAAATGGAATTAAATGATCTTTGGCTTTCTTTCAGTCATGATTAAAGGTACAAAAATATCTGTGTGCTGTAGCCAAAACGAGGCTGTTCAGCACGGATTCTATCCAGCCTCGAGGGTTTCAGAGTATATTTGACTGATTTCAGACAGAGATTTTCCTTTCCATCATCATCATCCATCCATCATCCCTCTTCTACCACTTTATCCCCTTTTCAAAACTATTTAACCACAACTCTTCAAAAAATAGTGAGATATTGATACATTTCAGTATGAAGCTAATATTGATTATTTAATACTTTACTACTGGGTGTATTATTTATTGCTGTAGTAGTTCTTGATGCAGATGATAAATTGCAGTACATTTAAACTAAAAGAACAAATCGCAGTCTTTTCAGCTCAAAACTATTTCACGCAACTATTAGCACTTCAGCATGATGGATAAAATCAATCCAAATTAAAACATTGGTTTAACTGTCAGATCCTAATAAATAAAACAGAAGACATTTTAGGTGCAAGCCTCGTCTTTTTAACTCAAACTCTGCATTTTAATCCCCAAATGCCATGTCCTGTACTGTGCCCACTATTTAGAAAAAGGCTATGACGAGGCTGTGTTCAACTATTCGTTTCATTTTGAAACGAAGGATTTCAGAGGTCGCAGCACAACACAATCGCATGTGGGGTCAACACACAAGTGTAAGGTGTAAAAGAAGCACATGCGTGTGCATTCACCTCCCACATTAGTCTGGTGTCTGAGCTCTCATCCAATTCACCCGGCAGCTTTTTTTCACCAACAAATGGTCCAAACTTCTCACCCTGCAACACAAAGACAGGGATTATTTGTCATGCGCAATAAATCCTATTATATATATTTCTATAAGGTAGTTGATGATCATTTTCGGCAGAACGTTGGGGAGCCTAGCTGGATATTTAATGACAAAGACTTGATAATAGTGATAATAGTGAGTTTAACGCGCATCATTTTGACAAAAGGGGGCGTGGTCACTCTGTGTTGCGTTCATGCTCATCCTCGCACTTCATAACCTCACCATAAATGCATGAACCCATTCGTCCTCAATGACTTCATACTCCCTCTGGTAAAAAAAAAAAAAATACCACAGAGAGTAGAATGTAAGCGTGATGTAGAGAATTTTCACGGTGTAGCAGCCTTCGGTGTCGACATTGTGTTGAACGAGAGCAGCAACTGGAGTCTCGGTATCTACGTGGCACTTCACGTCACAGCAGCCCGGGCTGGAAGCTGAGACCGTTAAAACCAATTCAAGATATAAAGCGAGAAGGAAAAACTCTACAACTCTGGAAAGGCTCTTCAGGAAAAAAGACTCTCCCCGCGTTTACAGTGGGTTATAAAATAGGTCCCGACAAGAAACAACAAACCTTTTTCACTCGTCTCGCTGTGTAAAGACCGATTCCATCCTGGACTTTTGACGATTTCAGGGAAAATCTGTCTGGCACGTACATACCCAACATTGTCATTTCTCGGAAACGCTTCCTTCAATGACAGTTATTTGTCTATAAAGTATGTCAGCGGTGGGCTCGCTTTGATTTAAGAATAGATGGGTTTCTTCGAAAAGTGGTCCAAGTTGAACTTTTGCTGCTGCAGTTACAGGAAGCCAGAGCGGCGCTGTGATTGGTCCAAACTTTGTAACCAGAAGCTACCTTTGCTGTCGTGTTTCATTCATACAGACTGCCCACAAACACACCACACTGGAGCACAGTCATGCTGAAATATACACACCACACTGGAGCACAGTCATGCTGAAATATACACGCCACACTGGAGTACAGTCATGCTGAAATATACACACCACACTGGAGCACAGTCATGCTGAAATATACACACCACACTGGAGCACAGTCATGCTGAATATATACACCACACTGGAGCACAGTCATGCTGAAATATACACACACACTGGAGCACAGTCATGCTGGAATATACACACCACACTGGAGCACAGTCATAGTCATAAAGTACACATCAAACTGAAGTATAGGCTAACTCAAAAAAACACACCAAACTGAATCACAGTCATACTCAAAAATACACACACCACACTGGAGTACAGTCGTCATCAAAATACACACCACACTGGAGTACAATCATACACAAAAATACACACCACACTGAAATACAGTCATACACAGACCTACACACCACACAGGTTGTCTGGATGAAATACTCCTGTACCTCTGCAGGCTACTTTAAGAACTAAAGTCCAACCTTGAGATAAAGGAGATTCCAGCAGTTGCTTTGATGAAATGAGCATCTCTATGAACAGAAATGCGTGTGTAGCTAATGCTTCACTGACTGTAGCTGAAGTTGAACTTTTACTAATGCTTCTTTAGATTATTAGTAGATATTTTGTTGCCCTGGACAGTATATAATCTTGAAATATGGCAGATTTTTCAGTCTGTAATCAGGCTTTGGTTATCTGGATGGTGCATAGTTGTACAAGATCAAACAATGGTAATCTCAAAAGACATCCAACCAAGTCTGAACACGATACCATGGCTGACTTATTTACAGCAATTTCAGTACATGTTATGAGTTTAATTTTAAGCTTTGCTGAAGAGCCAGTGTTGCAGGATTGACAAATATACGATGGCAGAGGTCTGGCAGACACTGCACAATAAAAGAAGAATCTCTTTGTCTTCCGTTCGAAAATGGACGTCAGTTTATTTCAGAGTTTAGAGAAATGGTTTCTTCATTCACCGCCACCTCTAAAACCTCCAGATATTGCCATGGATGTGTGTTTTGGCTTGAATTGCTGCTATAATTCAGAAACCACAGTGTAACAACAAGCAGCAGACCAGGGGTCTCGCTGACCCTTCATCTTCAAACAGGCAACTCTGTGGGCCAGAAACCACAATTTACCAACAATCAAATGTTTCTGGGGTGCATGGTTCCTCTGGCCCGAGGCCGACTGTTAAGAGTCAACTGAGCACGACCTTCCAGGCTGAAGCATTTAGTCTATAGTAAAACACCATAATGAGGACTGCAGGTATTAATTGTATAATTACTGCTTTCATATTCCTGGAAAAAAAACACTGTTGTTACTATGGTAACATGTACATCCTCGGCAGAATTACATTATCTCCGTCAAACATGTAAATATATTTCATTGTTACATTGTGTCACATAGCTACAGTCATCTTATTCTAAGCAACCAGGAGCTACAGCCATGGTATCATGTTCCTGCTGTCCACCAAGCTTAGCTGTCAATCATGAGGAGTCCTGCTGTTCTCCTGGTGTTAAATAACTGATTAAAATGAACGATTGTGGCCTCTTAGATAGACCCCCATAAATTATTTAACTCTAAAAGCTGATTGAACCATCGATGCTTAAGGTTCTACTGGGTCCCCTCATGCCAGCCAATCAGCTCTGACCTGTTGGGACACTGTGAGAGGTCTTCAGGTCCCTGAATGTTCCTTGGTTCTCTATCGCACACGTTCGATTTGGGAGGGGTGTTGTTGAAACTTGAGTTAATTCTGGAAGCGTTTTGTGCTTCTGGCGGGACACCTGCAAACAGTAATGCTGACGTTTGTGATTTTTGTGAAACGAGAATGTCCGTGTGAATGTCAGGAACCCGACATTCCCAGCAGAACATTTGTGTTGTGATGACTGATGTCATTTACTTCTCTCTCAGTCTCGTGGCTGATTGGTATTGTCCATTTTGTGGTTTTTGCCCCTTTTTGTATTGTAACTGCAGTCAGTTTGCACGCGTGTCTGCCTCTTGTGTCGTAGTGCTCTGGTCAAACTGCTCCCCAACGGGTCCAGATGTGCTGGTTTCTTTTTGAAATACAACATATTCTTGAATCGTGAGGTTTACTCAGAAGTCAAGATGGTGCGTTCGAGGTAAATCTGTCCTTCAGTATGGATTATTCTCTCAGACCTCCATTGTATTTGGGATGGTGTCATCATTGCTCCGTAGTCATGATCCAGGTGTATTTCAGAGGCTTAATCCACAGGAGACGGTGACAGGGGGACTTACTGGGTGACATCCCAGATCACTGCACTGAGAGGGTCTTTGTGTGAGTCGGCCCCACCCATGTCCTCCTTGGTCCATTTCTGTCCCCTGTGACCTCTCAGTCGTTGCTTTGGCCTGTCGGGGCAGGGCGATTAAATGTCATGACCCCTTTTTCTTCCCCTCTGTGCCCCCTGAGGACCCTCCAACCCATTAACTTTCACTCAGCTTTCACTCAGATCCCATGGTCCCCCCCACCAGCTCTGATCTCCAACACCTGTCCAAGAGACACAAAGACACACACTCAGAGGGCTTCACTGCTAAAGCTGGGACCCCATTAAAAGATAATAGTAAGAAGGATGATAATCTGGGTTTTTGAAAATCATGGCCTCTGTGCTAACCTGCACAGATAACTTAGTCTGTGCGGTGCATCGAAGTTTAAGACTTTTTTTCCACTCTTAACTGAAGTTGGGGGCAGAGTGAAAGTAATATGCATTATAAAAGAGTCATTTTCTGTGCTTAAAATCATGGTAATTTGGGACAAATGGGACAGTTAATGGCATTAAGGCCAGTTTTGCAGTGGTGATGATGAAACCTACCAAAGCGTGGACACCGTAAGACACTGATGCATGGAGGATTTAATCCCACAACTCCCAGATATGTTTCTAATTCTTAATATTTGGTATCAAGATGCCCGACTCATTCATCTCATAACCACTTTAAACCCAAAAGCACTCAGTTGTGGAATGGAGTCAGAAACGCTAGGGGAGTCCCGAAGGGCCCAAAACGAAAGAAACCACATTTAGAGCATGTTGAAGGAAAGGATTGCGTTGGAATAAATACTTTCAGTTTCTTTTTTTTCCCTTTTTTCCCCCTAAGTAAATATTTTCACTTGGGGAAAACCTCAGTTTGGCCAACATACAAATGGTTCCATACAGGATTTTCCAAATGGAGGTGAGCATTCTTCTGAAATCTCTCAAACCTGATACTGTAGATTGAGGGGGCCAGACCACCTTTTGTTTCATGTTTCACAAACCCCGCAGTCCCTCACCGCGGCTCCCTATTTCAAGGCTGTCACCGAATAGCCGGCAAACCATTTCCTGAATCTCCGGGGTCGCTGGATAAACGATGTTTTCATTCGACAACCTCAGGTCGCCGCTAAAGGAGGGAACCTTTTGAAATTACTTCACTGATGAAGCGTGAGAAATTATGGGCACTTAGAAGCGATTTGGTGAGCACAAGAGAGCACGGGGACCACCCCCTACGCTGCGACAGCAGTCAGGACACAAACACACAGTCCATACACACAAGGGTCCCAATTAAATCACATTTAAAAGTAATAAAAGCGTCCCTCCTGGTCAGACATCACCAAATGCACCTCATAAGCAGAGGATTGACATTTGTGGATGGTTATAAACCTGATGGAAGAGTTAAATGTACAGTAGGGTTACATTAAACTCAGACCCAGGAGCCAGTCATTGTTTTTCCCTGCTTGAGTTATCCTAATGGAGATCGTCTGAGACAGGCAATGCCCGAGGGCTACCAGCCCCTCTCCGCCCTTCCTGGGAAAGGGCTTTTGGTCGGGATGGATTTGGAAAGCAGCTTCAGATTCCTGCCTGCCTGCCCGCCCGCCCGCCTGGCCCTCTGTTAAATCAGCCCTGGTTTGGACCCGAGCCCCAACAATGATGTATCCCCGGAGTCGCCGAAGGCCAATCATTTTCTGCTCCTCTGTACCTCACAGCTGGAGCCGCCTGAATGTGTGACAATTCAAAGCGCCGTCATTTCATTTCAAACTGTTTACCTTGGAGATTTCAAAGGCCGTGACGCCCGTGGAAGGCTGACTCATTTAACTGCTCCGTTTTACAGCGCCGATCACGCCATTCAGCGCGTCGCTTTTTTACCAACAACAATGTTTCGCTGCCTTTCTCGCCATGGGAGTCGCGCTCAAAGCCCTCCCAGTGGGTCCGTCTGCTTGCTGTCCGTCTCTGTTTAGACTCTGTGTGAGCCTCTCCTCCCTTTTCACGATCTCTGTCCAAAAGTGTCACTCACCTCTGAGTTGAGCATTCACACACACGCATACACAAAACATGCTCACAAACGCCAACCTCTAAAGCCCCCCCACAAAGGGACAGTGGCAGTGGGAGTTCTGCTTGTGTTACAAATTAGAACTCCTCCAAATGTTGTGACAAGTCTTTTTCACTAAACTGTACTGTCCGTGTGACAAACTTAACGAGGTGCAGCTCAGCATTGAGGGGAATGCTTATTGGGATGTGTGTTTTTAGGCGGGACACGCTTCGTTTTTCATTAAATCAAGTGCAAAAAATAAAAAAAAAATAAAATTGAGAATGCTTCTGCTGGTCACATCCTACTACAGGAAATGTGGTTGCTGTTACCTGTTAACCTTGAGATGAGTCTCCACGATCCAAAGCCGGCATTTTAAGTATAACATTTGTTAGAAATAGGTGAATTTAAGAAAAATTTGGTGCTGTTTATGGTCTGCACAGTAATCCAGGCTTTATATCCCCCACACACACACAATCTTTTCCACTTTCATAACATTCACATTGGTCATTATGATTGAAACGTCATGGACAATTAAAATTTACCTCTAAAATGAGCCATTCTCAGAGCCCACACAGTTTTAGTGCATTGACCGAAATGACTTCCTGTCTCAGAGGTCCTCGACGCTGTCCCGCTGGCCCTGGCCCTGCTCCAGCTTTAGCCTGTGGGTCACGGAGCCACATGTGATGCCACAAATGCCTGCACAATGACTTAATCCTCGACCCTGAGAGGACAATACCAGTGATACTTAAAATAAACCGCTGATCATCAAGAACAAATCTCAATTTCTATATCTTAACACATATGTGCTAACACACAACACATATGTGCTAACACAGGAAACGCTGATCATCAGCTCATTAAGGCCATTTTTATCATACTCTGCCAATAATATATAAAGTGATAACCACTTTTTATAGGATGTGTGAATTCAATCTGTCTATCTATCAGGACCTTGTTGGTACGTGGCAACTTTTCCACCCAGTATGCAACCTCAGAAGCCAACTTTACTGAATTTAATTTTGATTTAATAACTTTAATTGTTTTAAAGTCAAGTTGAAACAAGAATAACAAAAGCAGAAGCCCAATTCAATGCCAGTTTAGTAGCCGTGTGGCGGTATGAAAGCATGTGTTGTTACCGTTTAATGACACGTTTGTGAACATGAGGGCCGGGTCATAAATTATATCAAAACTGGATGAACAGGTCGTGCTAATTAACGTTGTCAACGTCTGTTTTGTTTTGGTGTAGCGCGCATATTGTCACTTAAAGTGACGGGGTCGTTGTCAGGATTCAAATCTATTTTGTTAGGATCAAGTTTTGCAACTGGTTGACAGACAAAATGGGCAATTACAACCAAGGGTCAAAGGCAGGCTGCATAAAATGCAAAGCCGAGTGCATTCCCACACGCTATGACATGAAAGCCAGAGGGTGTGAATAGTTCATGCTGTTCATGCTCTGGTGAGGAAAACCTGCCTCCAGTTTAAGTTCTAATCACACTTCAGGAAATCTGTGTTTGCTTGATGAACTTAACCGACTCTTATGCGGTGGGAAGTCGAACCAGCCAAACTGGGAATCCGAGCCAGGTCTTCCGTGTTCTCCTGTGATTACTTCACCTCCTACCCGACCGCTTCATGTCTGTCTCCACTTCTCAGCCCACGCCGTGTATGCACATATATACAAAGCGTATACATCAAAGGCCCGCCCTCATTACCAGGCGAAAGATAAACACGACCCCGCAGATGGTTAGCTTCACACAGAGGTTTCTCTGTATCTGTATATCTGTGTGAGTGTTTGTAAGGAGAACTCCTGCTGGAAAAGGGTCTCTGCACACTTTATTTTACATACAAGGATGGGTGCATGACAGCACGAGGAGAGCTTTTATTTGCAGAGGTTTTACGCCGGGCAGGACCTCCTCCACGTTATTCCAGGGCACCAGCAGGTTAATGCAAGCCAGGTGGGGCCTGCATGCATTTCCTCTGACCAGAAGTGAAATGATTGACAGTGAGCCGTGGCTCCCCAGAATCAGGGCCACGATAGAAACGTGGCAATTCAAGCGCAGCAGCTGCTTTTCTTGGCCACAAAAGAGAGAGCATTGGCATTCACCTGAGACGGCGCTTAATTGGAACGTGTGGATATGCGCAATGACGTGCGTCTGGCTTTTCTCTTTTCTTATTTGTGGTTGACTTTCTCTAATGGATGAATACTATTGCAAGTCGCCCAGTTCTCCAGCCTCAGTGTGTTCACTTAAATAAAGGGTAGGGGTCAGTAGAAAGACTGCAGCTCTGCGGCTTGTTGGGTTTCCTATCATCTGCTTTTTATATTTTTGAAAAGGGGACTGTTTCCACAGATAATTGCAAAAACATCATTTTCAAATCATTTTTATTTATGGAGTGAAATGATTGTGTAATGTTTTTTGGTGAACCCAACATGTTTAGAGGGTTCCCTCCCATGGAGTGGACGCACCACTTTTTCCCCCAAGACAAATCAACAGAAAAATCTTCTCAGCCATGTTGAAAACAGTCCCACATTTTCTCACTCCCTCGTGGTCGCAGGATACAGATCGCTTAGGTGCAAATGTGCTGATAGAGGCCACAAACTGCAGAACAAATGGGCAACAGATTTAAAAGGAGCTTTTGCAAAGGAATGGCCTCCCTGCTCGGCTTCTGATTGGCTGAGACTTGTTACCGTCAGCAGAGTTAATTTTAGGTTTCAGCACAAGGAGGGATGAAAATTTGGGGATGTCGGGATACAACACGAAGCTACAGTACAATAACAGCTGACAGTGAGGTTTTAATTGCTGTTTTCTGTCTGATTCAGCTGATCTTTGTTGCAAGACTATAATTTGTCATGTGACTATTGCTTGTTTTCGGTTCGTTATTGTATCGCTGTGAAACCACTCAAAAAGGCTTTTAAAAAAATTCTTTACTCACCGGTATTTGTTTTTTTTAAAACAGTTTAATAGATCAGATCACTCAAGGCCCCACCGTAAAGGTTAGGGTTAGATTTAGAGTTAGAATTGAATGAAGGAATTGAAATAATTTTAAATTTTAGTACTTAATACCGCTACATTTAGTTTCTAGTTCAGTTTTGGTCAATCCAGCAAAAAATTTACCTTCATTTTAACCATATTTTAATATCTTTCTACATTTTTCCCCTTCTCTTGGGAGTACCAAAAACATATATATGTATAGTTTGTATATTTCAAAATACCCCATATATATTTTATATGACAGAGTACCAGAGCTAGAAATACAACAGCCCACTAATTGGTCCACAGAGTATCCTCACCTTAGCTCGCAGAAGAGGAATGTGTTATAACTATGGTATGACACACTTCTACACCGTCTCCCTACTTAATATAACTTATGCAGCAATTGCATCTGACCTACAAACCCCAAAGTGCTACAAACCAGATTAAGGTGCTCCGTCACGGTTTTCAGCTGGGTCTGAGCTGAGCCCCGCTGCTTAGTGCCGATGTACCGATGCCCTCCCGCCCTGATGTTTATGCTGAGAAGCACTTTCAAAATGTCGCAAAAGAATGTCTAAAAATATCCTTACCCAAAGACAAGGAAATGCAGTGGCGCGTGCGTTACAGTACAACAACGCTACTTTATTACGATGTTCCAGTGTGAATATGTACACCTTGTGTGACTGTAACATGGACATTTGCGCGGCCTGAAAAAAAGTGTTTTAGCAAAAATAACTTCAAAGGATCAGGTTTCATTTATGTGACCCCCCCCCCGTTTCACACAATGTGCGGTGTACGCTTTCGTCTCCCAACCTGTGATCTTAACTGCTTGGCAAAAGAACATGACACCCAGGGTGACAGAGGGATTACTTGTTCTATATTTAGAGTTTATGTACATGAATATTGGCAGGACATCTCTGTACATGTGACACACGGTGACTATAACACGGATCTCCAGCACATTTTCAGGATGGGCTCTAGCGCAAACACTGGCTGGGATACATAAGGGAATGTCTGAGCTACACCAAATTCCTCACCGTAACAGTTACTATTGTCAGTAACAAAAAGACAATCAAAAAGAGACTGAGAAAAAAAGTATAAAATAATTTAAATTCCTCCTAAAACATGGATATGCACTGAGGGAGATCTATACAATGCGGGTAGCTACCGTATCTCCTTCAGTAATTCGAACAAGGGACGTACAAACAGGACGGACAAAAGCAAACGCCATGCAGCCGACGGAGGAAAATGTACGAGATGAAAGGTGATCTTTGAAAATTCTGAGTCGCCGGCGGCAACGTGATGTCAAGACGAGGAGCATCTCACGCGATGGGCTACCCAGAGGTGCCTCAATGTAAACATAAATATACAGGTTGAGATCTTTCTTGACAAACAGTTCAGTTACTGTCACAGGCCCATCCACTGTGTGAGTAGTCAGTCTGTATACACTCCTTAGTAGAATATCACTTCGAGTTAAATAAACTTATTTAATATATATATTTATAATAGATTTCTTCTTTGCAGAGTCATTTAGCAGTACTTCCTTGTTTTCACCAGTTTGCTCTGGTATTTCACTGAGTGGCCACTGTGTCCCACCACGTAAACATCCAGCAGGTAGGTCTTTCCTGGCTCCAGCCCTGTGACGGTCTCTGTAGTCACAGCTTTCTGCAGGTTCGGGCTGTGGAAATACTTGCACAACACCTTTTCTGACTTCCTACGGGTCTCTGGCCCGGCGCACTGGTTCTGCTCCCGGCGTCGCTGCTCCTCTCCGTAATTGTCGGCCACCTCTTTGCGGTAAATGCAGTATTTGTTGCGGTCCTGCGTGCCCAGCCAGGCCACGGTGGCGGAGGAGCAGGTGCGCAGCTTGTCGAAGGCCTTGATGCGCATGTCCTCTGGAAGTGAGGGGAAGGGCTGCTTGCTGCTGGGTTTTGTGGTGGCCAGGATTTTCAGAGTGGAGGCTCCTTTCCTGCTGCCTCGCAAACGGATCAGGTACTTGGCTTTGGGCTTCCCCCTCAACTGGAACTGCCGTATCCCCTCTGCATTCTGGGAGAGCAGCAACTTGCCGTCACGCCTCACCTGCACCTGCACAGCGTCCAGACACGTGTGGACAAAAAGAGTGACCCTCTGGTGGGAGGACACAGGGGCAAAGCGGAGGAACTTGCTGCCCTTTCTCTTGATGTACACTTCCGACACTTTGCCATCCTTGAGCTCCACCGTCTTCTGACGAGCCTCCTCTTTTGTGCGGGCAAACGTGCCCACGTACGCCGTGCTCGTGTTGGTTGCAGAATTTACAGCAAAGACATCAAAGTAGTACTGAGTGTCTGGCTTCAGACCCGATACGGTGAAAATGTTTTTATTGCCGATGCACAGCTTCTGAATGTCCGCTGGTTTGGGCTTGGTGGCGTAGGCCCGCGAGATCTTGTTGCTCGTTAGGCCTCGGTCTTTACCAAAGCCAATTTCAGAAGGGACAAAGCCAAAGTGTGCAAAGTCAAAGGGACTGAAGTCTCGACCAGGTTTGGGAGCCAGCACAAAGGCATCGTCGGCGCTGATTTTAGCTTCGGCTGCACACATGCTCTTGAAATTGTGCTCTTTGTTGATGACAACACAGTACTGCACAGGCTGACCCATCAAAGAGCCTGTTGGTGTCGGCTTCCAGGCCAGTGTGACCGTAGTGCGACCCAGTGCCGTCACATCGACGCGGGGGTCGTAGGGAAGCTCCGGGTAAGGCTGATCAGATTCGGGAGTCGTGGTAGCGTACACCTTGAAGTTGCTGTCTTTCTCTGTGGAGAGAAGCTCCAGCTGGTAGAGGCCGGAGGGCGTGCTGGCGGCCACATAGGACTCCACATCGTTGCCCTTGTAGGCGAAGAGCTCAGTCCCCTCGTCCACTGTTACCTGCTGTTTCTGCTGGTCCAGAGGTTCTGGCTCCCCTGGAAACCCAAAGCAAGAACACGAGTGAGACACAAGTAAACTCTTTGACTGGCTCACAGTAGTATCCGAAATACAGGCATGAAAAGTTTCATTAATACAAAATTAATGGAAATAACTGAATACTAAGGGTACTAATGTCATTTAATAGTTTCATTAAATATTTCTTATTTGTATTTTTTCTGTTTTTCTGTTGTCGTTTTTTTTCTGACGTCATTGGCTGTTTTTAGGGAATATGTCATAAATTTGTGCATTTATGACTACAACAATCTAAATATTTTGAAAAATAGAGATTAACGCCGTGGGGTTTTTGGTTTTCACGTTTGAGGGATCAGTGAGAAATAATTTCCAGCCGTGCTAAAAATAAAGAAACGTGTTGATTCTGAGGGGTAAGGGTGAACCTCTGCGAGCCCAGTGGATGATTAGCCCCTCACATGGCAGCCATGTTTTCACTCCAAACATCCCCAAAGATCACAGGCCAGCACTGACTTGGCTTTTCAGGGGAAGCTGTGCTACAAAGAGGTGCCTTGTAAGGAGACACAGCCCAAGCATAATATTATGTTTGTCAACCAGAGTGTGCTCAGTGGTGTACTAAAAATTAATGCTCAAAGATTTGCTCCCGCTAGAGCTGCAAAGAGGGGAAGAAGTTCACTGGTTCAACTGGCTAACGCTCCCTCTTTCCTCTGGTGATGCTGCGTGCGTTGGGTCCCAATCTGCCGCTATTCTTCTACTTACAGAAACATTCTTTTCTCTTGAGGCAAAGCGCAGCAGCACCAGCACCAATAAATCATTTTGTAATATCTCATCTGACAAGTGAACAGACAGAGGCCCAGGTGCTCCATGTGTTGATATTCAAATATATGCTCACATCAAACATCTACACTTTAAACCGCAGCTATGGTCATCTGCACGCTCTCCTGCGCCCTCCAGATGGAGAAAGTCTTCAGATGAGGCAGAAGGGAAGGAAAGAAAAAGAGCAAGGAAGGCAGCGCGCAGGATTTACGTAAAGGAGACGCAGGCGGGGGGACGCGGTGCTCCGACTGGACAGAGCGACTGCAGCAGAGTGGAGCTCTTCTCCCAAATTACAGACGTCAGCTCAGACATCATAAGTGGTCAGACTAGACGCTACGACTGTGACTTAATTAAAACCCACCACAACAGCAAACCTAGCATCACTGCATCATTTACGGTGCGTAGTGGATAGCGATATTTCCACATAACATGCCATTAACCTCTTCCATGGCTGCCTGGTGTCAATTATACCTGAGCCCTCGCCGCTGGCCTCCTCAGGCAACTCCTGCAGGGTGAGCTTCCACTCCAGAGGAGCGTCACAAGGTGTCACCGTCACGGACAGGGGGGTGTTGTCTTCCTCCACCACAAAGTAGTACCTGCGGAAATAAGAGGTTAAAACGACCCATCCTGGCATTTCTTTATCCCATTTGATGGTACGGACGGCGCGGTCGGACTGGCAACACTGTGGCTGTTGCTGCCCCGCCGACCTTGGGTAACTCTCAGCTCCGAGCAAACAGACTCTCTATTGCACAAGCACGACTCTCTCATTTATTATTTAACCTTTGCATCAACATAATAGATTATGTTCCGCAGCGTCTGTTTACAGGAAGTGGAGTTGTGCAGTCAGCTGCAGACGTTCAGCTTATGATAACATGTAGACAGTTTGAATCGTTGGGGTTGTGCAACTTGTTCGGTCGGTGTTTGCCGTACCTTTTTGGTGTGTCCCTGAACAGGTAGCCGCTGATCTCGGCTCCATCTGGGATGACGGAGGAGTCGTGAAAAAGCGACTTGTCGCGAATCTGCATCTGGAAAAGTCCCTCATCCCTTGTGGGCAGCTTCTGGGCCAAAGCTCCAAGTCCCAGCAACACCAGCAGCGCCACGCTCCAACCTTTAGGGTGCCTCATTCTGGAACGACAGAGGATTTACCTTTCAGTCCGGACTCTGGTGTTTGCTGCGAGGGCTGCAGGTTCAGTTAACTCCACGTCGTTCATTGAATGAACCAACGGATGACCTGAGAGTCCTCCAATACTAAAACCAATGCGTTCGGAGCGCCCCCTGGTGGTAGGCGGCAGTAACAGAATGAGAGCTGCCTCTGCTGTGATCTGCTTGTGATTGGACATGGAGCCACAACTGCATCTGGAAACCACAACCTTTTTGTTTGTTTGTTCTCTGTGTAACGAATGATTTTTTATGAAAGTAAAAGCTTCTGATTGGCCGGTTTTTCTCATTCTGAGCCAGAGTCGCGACCATTGTTTAAGTTAAACTAATGCATGATTAAAGAAAACACTCTCGAGGATCTACAACTGTCATCTCGTATGACTCCCAATGTTAGATACAAATAAGCATATTACTCATATTGTGTAATTATTTCTTTATTTATGTTATATATACCAACATTACCAGTGCATATAAATTACACTCACATCTGTTACTGCCATGGAAGTTCTGAGTGTGTGTTTTTTGTTCCTATCTTCCCTTTCCTTTAATTAAAACAAAACTGTTCCGTTCCATTTGGCAAGGCACGGCTTTGGCACCAGACATTACAGGCTTCTGCTTTCATTTTCCTCCACTACACATGTTACTTTGTGTTAAGGTCTGTTTCCAATTGTCATTTAACTTTTTGGTTTTAATGACATTTAAAATTCAACTTGTGTGCCAGCGAAATCAATTGGATAGAAATTTGAAGAAAAAAAAGGAGTGGTGAGACACAGGCGCACAAAAAAAAAGATCTGCTGCAGGGGCTCGTTTTATAACACGCTTAATATAAAAATCCCCAAATCCATGTCATTTAAGGTTTATTGACGCTCACATAAAATAGTTTAGCGTTGCAGCCCGCCGACTGTGCCGGGGCTCAGGAGGAGGTGCAGCTGACTGTGGCTGAGTGCCTCTCACGTATCCCCTGTCTATTGATTTTACCCCATTGATTGCAGCTGATGGGAACGCCAAATCCCTGGTGATTTAATCAGTGTAATGATGGCAGATTAGCCAGATACTTTACTGCCATTTACTGCAAGTGAGACGGTGTCCTTTTAATGACCCCCCTCTTTTCCCTTTCTCTCCTCGCCCTCCCCTTTCTCTCTTTTGATCACGCTCTTTCCACCAACGAGTAATCTCTTTTTGCACAGGCGGCGTACTCTCTTCGCTTGACTTGGGCCATCTCTCCAGGTCCATCACAGAACTCAGGCTTAAAAAAAAGCCCTATGACAACATGGCTTCATCCCTGCAGCCTCTGCCTTTAAATACCCCCCCCCCTCCCAAAAAAAAGCCTTGACAGAGCCTGTCAGTGTCTCTGTTTGTGCTGTCTGAGCCCAGCCTCCCACTACGTTGCAGAGCTTCAGAGAGTCAAGGGGAAGCCGCCTAAGTGGGACTTTGAGGTTTGACTCACAGAGAGTGGAGATCCTTATCACCTCGCCTCGTCTCCTTCCACTTCAGAAGCGTGTCAGTTGGAACAAAGACGAGTCTATTAATGCACAGAAGAAGAACTGACGCGCGGCCCTCGAAACCCACAGAGACGCGGCTCCGCCGGCCGCTGACGTCGTTACACTAAACATCTTCTGTCGGTCGCGCAGTTCCCCGCTGCTGTCATCATCATCATCATCATCATCATCATAATGTTGGGTGCCCCCTCGCAGTGAGCCTCACATGTGACCTGGCTGATTTAGAACCCGTGACTGGGCCTGTGGCCCATTCGGGCCGCAACCGCTGATCCCCTGGGTCTGTATTAACTGTCGATAATGCAGAGATGACAGCTGAAGGCTGGGTCACCGGCACAAACACACAGTCACGCAGTTCTGTCACCAAAAACACGTTTTAAGAAAACTGCATGTGGAACAAATTAAGCCCTGGTGCTTGATTAGAATCATGAAGAATTGCATTTTCACCACAGCCTTGTTTTTTACGACACTTCTAATTAGCTTCACTTCTAGCGTTTTGCAGAGACATGTGAGATACGAGTTAAAGGGGGTGACTGCAGCGTGGAATGGAGACAGAAAAGTGGAAAATAATCATGGCCGTTATTCCCACAGCTGCCTTTGACACGTAACACCGAGAAAATGAGTGAGGAAAAGGAGCCCCTCTCCGTTATCCATATGTATGACCTGAGAGGCTGTATCCTTTCATTTCAGCTGCCACTCTAACAGCTTTGACCCTAATTCTGTGCCATTACAAGCGAATCATGTGCAAAAGCCGGGCCGAAGTATACTATTCACACGGCGTCCCAGGCGGGCACATTAGCTTCACTGACCCCCATCAACAGGACGATTAAAATCCTAAAACATGATTAAAGCTAAAAAACATCAGCGGTGAGCAGGAATCCAGTCCTGGAGTGGGACGGCTTGCATGGTAAACTGTGTGAAGCATGGACCCCAGTGTGTGTGTTTGTGTATTGTTGAGTTTGTGCGGACCAAAGTGCCCCGACCATCACTTTCTCTCCTCGTTTGTGTTCCCGCTCTCCCCCTCGCCTACCCTCCAGCTCCCTGTCAAGACGGATAAGCCTCCTTCCTGCTGCCACATGGAGCTCATTAACAGAACGGGAGGGAATAAAAGACAGTTTAATTTCAACACAAATAAAGAGACATTTCAGATTCCACCCTACAAGAAGCCTGGCGGGACTCGGGGGACCCGGAGCCTCCGTGTGTTTGCTTTAAAGCAGATTCATGGCGGCCCTCGATCGCGAGCGCCGTCGCAGCTGTCACTCCGGGGGCCAGCGCACAAAATCCACAAGGGCCAAGGATGGAACCACACAGGACCGGGACCAAGCAAAGCAGGTTTGGTGTTCTTGGACAGCTAAACAGCTTGTTAACATAGAGACTGTGGCGAGGGCTCGGATCCAGCGCCTGAGGGTTTTATTTGCTGTGTGTAAGCAGACTGCAGGCCTGTGTAAATGGTGGGCCTGTGGACGGAGTCAGCCACGCCATCTAATATATATTTAGAGGGGGGAGAGAAAAAAAAAGCAATATCTGCTATTAAATATGGGGCGGCATCAAATCCACAGACAAATTAATCCTTCATAATCGCCGCGCTTTTCTGCAGTTTGATTCCAAGACAGCGATTTAACCGCAGATTACACTTCTCAGATTAAACATCCATATGTTGTGTTTGTGCTATATGCTGCAAAATAAAGTGCATGACATGTGTGTCCAGTAAATCTGCCAGCCCTCCCCCCCAAAAAAGCACACATGTGTAAAGCGTCACAATGCTCCATCCACATCGCTCCCAGTTTGACTTTCCAAACATCATCCCAACAGATTGGCTCAACGCAACGACGGAAAGTCGAGCCCCCATATTCCTCCTCTCCATCTCTGGAGCATCCAGAACTCCATCCTGGAATGCGCCTTTAAGGAGAGTCAGGTCGCAGGGCCGCTTTCCGCAGTTAAAAACAATCCTATTCAGAGAGAATTGAGGGGGGGGGGAGTGAAAGTTGTTAGCGGCCCTGACTGATGCGGTGGCATTATGGGCCCTGGGGGTAGTTAAAGCCTCAGAGAGAGGGGGAAAAATGCCCCATGGGAAAGTCATCCACCCACTGCCCATCATCCGGGGCGCACATGCACCACACCCGGCTGCATCGTGGGAAGCGAGCGGCGTTATGGAGATGCAGAGACGTGGACGCTGAATGCGTGATCCGCTCAGCGCGTCCATCTCACAGAGTATAATGGGGGGCTTTGCAAAATGAATGTGCCCAGGGGGACCCGGGAGCGGGGTGTGGATATAATGAATAATTTAGGAAGGAAGTAAAAGTTGGCGTCCTTAATCTAGCAGCACTGACTCTGGATGGCTGACACAAAGACAGTACGCGCACCGCAGCCTGTCACTTCTCCTCCGGACGCATAGCAGCAACGCTGGAGGAATTCTTTCAGCCGGAGAGTTTTCATATGCAAATCACGGTTTAGTTACGGTATGCGACGCAGACCTTCCCATTTTGACTGTTTTTTTTTTTTTGTCCATGATTCATTCTCTTGAGAAAGTAGAAGGGAGGCAGTGCGGCTTCAACCCTGCTGCTAAATACAGTTATTCAAATCCCCGTTTCGGGTATGTCTCTCATTAAAGCCCGGCGGAGAGGGAAAAACGCGACTCTCGCATGCACCACATGACGAAAACAACTCCAAACTGGAGCAGAACTGTCATTAGGCTGCCTTAAATCGTTTATATTAAAGGGAATGCTCGGTCAAATATAGTGAAGTTGCAATTATGAAGAATTCTAGTCGCCGTGAGCTCCACAGACTGGGCTCCTACAGGTGCGCGAAAGCACAGGAAGGTGTTCAAATACAACCACAATCGACCCAGATTCCACTTAATAAAAGTCCAGATGCTTTTTATAGGTTGTAGAGAAACGCGAGGATGGAGAGGACGCCGCACACAGCGCGCAGGCTGCTGGAAGTGCGGCGCGTATTGATAAATCGCTTCTTTGGGTGCCGTGTCACCCCTGGGAGCATGGGAACCGTTTAGGAGGCACAAAAGCAAGAAAGTTCTCATAAGTTCATCCTCGTCGGCAGCATAAATACCCACAGCGAACCCCCCGGAATAAACCGCGATTAAAAGGAAGCGAGTCCAGACTCGACTGAAACGCGTTTGAAACTTTGGAGTTCGCGGAGTTGTAAACCGCAAAAACCTCTTCCTCGCCCCTCGCCTCACTGGCAGCCGTTTCAAAGGCACCGCTCCACTTGGTTCCGAGTTTCACAAGGGATTTCAGATACAGCAGAAGCTACTGAAAAGTTCAATTAAACATATTCTTTTAACAAACATACAAGGATGGAATGAGGTTGTCCTGGTTGCTCAAAGGCTGCGGATGCAGCACAGTTATTCTTACCTTTCTGAAATGAGACGTCGGAGTTTTCTGAAGGATGATTCTCAAAGTCAGTCTGAGCAAAAAAAAAAAAAAGTAATAAAGGAAAAAAGACCAAAAGTTGTCTCCGGTAGTTCCCTCCGCTGTTTGGCTGCTATCAATCGGATTATGCGAGCGCTCTGCGGCGCGTATGCAGTTTTCTCGCGGATTTAACTGGTCTCTAGTGGGCAGGGGTGCGTGTGTGAGTGCGAAAGAGCGTGTGCATGTGTGTGTGTGTGTGTGTGTGAGTGGGTATCCTCAGTTGCTGGCTGCGCGTCCCTCCCCTGCCGAGCTGCTGCTATTGAAACCTCTACTGGATTGGAGGCAAAAGTGGTGCGAACTTCTTCCCTGCGCGCTCGGAAGGAGGACTCCAGGACGGAGAACCAACCCACAACCCACTCCTCCTTCTGCACGCCACAAGTTAGGGAGAGAGAGAGAGACGCACTCTAGGGTTTGTCTTGTACATAAACTGTAAACAGAAGACACTATAGGATTCTTATTTTATAGAATTTAAACAAAGAAACTCATTAAAAACACGTTTTCAGATGTCACCGGGGCATAAATCCAGACTGAGTTTCTGTTTTTTTTATTTCCTAGGTGTTTACGCTGATGCCGACTGGAAATTATAAGTGTGGGCAGCAGCGCAGGAGTCACGCAACCCTCAGGGCTCCGCGCAGACAGGTTTTTATCACGGGTGTTGACGCCTGCGTGTGCGCATCGCGAACACGGCTGCTCAGCATCGCTGAGGGTGGGAACCCTGAAGTTCAGTGGAAATGAGGCGGAGAGCAATTGTGGGAAGTCACAACGAAGAAGATTCGAAGGCCTGGGAAGCAAATATTTATCTAAGATAAGAACCATTGTCTCCGAACTGAATTGCCCACCCAAAATTTATGGCTTGACGGGGGGGGGGGACCCCCGTGGAACAGGCAATCTACATTCAGAGGATGCTGCTGTTTCCTTCCCATGGAGACAAGCGGGTGTTAAACAATTCACTGACAGAGATGAAGAGATAAATAGTGACATTGTGACCTCAAATACCACCAGTTTGTGAAATGATTTAATCTTCTATTTCTTTTTTATAGAGGCTTTTAAAAAAAATAAATAATTAAAAGATGGTTCTGAAGATACAGAACATATGTACGCAGCCCTGAGGCCGCTTATCCAGCAAACTTACAGACTCGGAGTGTCGGTGCAACAGCGTCATCTAGCGGCGGCGGCTTCGGGGCCCGTTGGGGTCAATCAGAAAGGTTTTCGTTGTCGTGAAAACAAGTGAAGGAAAATAAACGTCATGGAGGCAAAGGCGCGTGTGCGCGTGCGCGCGTGCTGTGGCTGTTGATGCCTGGGTTTATGATTAGCGCGGCCGTGACTTTTACATCTCCGGGATCAAAATAGACGCCAAATTGAATGTGCTAATCTCCGCACCACCAGCGGCCTGTGGAAATGAATCTACTCCAGGGACAAATATCCTCACAGTCACGCGCACACGCACGCACGCCCTGACCCAGCTGCATGGCTGAACGTTGAAAGTTTATCCACACCAGGGACAGTTTAGTTGGGGTAAGAACGGAAACTGGAGAAGGAAAAGGGCTCCTGTATAATTGTAATCCATCTGCAGCATCCGAGCCGCAGCAGAGCCCCAATCTGAGCTCTCTGTGATAGATTCACTGATCAGAAACACCTCGCCTGTCTGATTTTCAGCTCCTCCTGAAGGTTTTCCACTGATCTCTGGAAAAGGCTGTCAACAGTGTACTGGCTGATCCGTTTGTAGTTTGTTTTGGGGTTGGTTGGGGTTTCTTTCCCCCCATTATTGCTTCGGATCAAATTCAAACTACTTTCTTGATTTATTATCAGTAGTTTGAGTCTCACGAAACAGGTTTTATTTTTCTGCTTGCATCAGGATTTGAGTTCTAAAACAGTCGTTCACGCTTCTGAAAACCCTGGACGAGACATTACACGTACATTTCATATATAGAGATTTTATATCTCGTTTTAGAGGTACGCACAAACTCATATGTGATTTAGTATAGCAGCACTTGTACAGTTTATAGTATACAGTAGTCACAGTATGAGTAGAAGCACTATAGTCGTAGTAATAGTAGCAATCTGTTTAATTGTGGAATACCAGATACATCTTTGGAGTCAGAATTATTTTTGTCAACATCTGCATCTATCAAAGGAGAACAAACAGGTTTTTTTGGTTAAGAAATGACATGTGAAATGAAGCGATCACATATTTGAATCATTCTGATCTCCAATGCTCAGCAAATAAACGTGTTTTGGGAGTAAAATCTTAAATGTGTGTGTATGTGTGTCTGTCTGTGTGTGTCTGTGTGTGTCTGTGTGTGTGTGTGTGTGTCTGTCTGTCTGTCTGTGTGTGTGTGTGTGTGTGTGTGTGTGTGTGTGTGTGTGTGTGTGTGTGTGTGTGTCTGTGTGAGAGAGAGAGAGCATTCTAGGACGTATGTGGAAAGTGGGGTCATTTTTGCTGGTCCTTACAACTTCAAAGGCCTGTTGGAGGGTCAAGACGTGGGTTTAAGGTTAAGGTTAGAACTGGGTTTGGGTCAGGGTCAGGGAGTTGGTTGTAACAGTTGGGGTTAGGAGTTAAAGGAGGTAAAGCGTCATGTCGATGAAAGTCCTCACAAAGATAGAAGTACACGGATGCGTGCGTGGGCATCGAATGAGCGGCGTCTTGCTGGTGAATCAGGAGTCAGGAAAAGCAGATGTCTGCTGAGATTCAGATGCTCTTTGACCCCGGCGTGTTTGCTCTGGGGGATAAAGTCTGTCTCCAACTGCGGCCTCACCTGACTGATCTCCTTTACATTCGCGCCATCAGCTCAGGTGATCCATTAAGGCCCCCCGGCTGGGAGGGCACCAAATGGAGGCTGAAAGCTGTAATCTTCATCAGTCAGCTGACATCTATTTACCGGCGTCTCAGAGGCTCTCCATCACTGAGGTGTGGCTCCGTAGCGGCCCGGCTTCATCATTAACGGAGCAGCGCGCTCCAGGCAAACATCCACTCTGTAAACATTTCCCCCCCGACTGTTCTTTCCTCTATTCCTCCCTGCGTGGGGGGAGGGAAGAGATGAGAAACAGATGATGTTGCACACTGTCATATTCTCTATCAAACACGCCGGGGCGGGAGAAACAAACCGGGTGACACCGAGAGCATCATCATCCCGGGCGGAGAGGGAGGAGAGGCGGAGGGTTACGGTTCAAGGGAAAGACTGAGGGAGGGGAGGACAGTGACGGGAAACCAGGCTGAGTTGTGAACATCCTGGGCTTTACCCACCTGGCCCTGTCTAAAGCTGTGCGCAGAGATAACGCAGGCCGGGAAGCTCGCAAATGCTCAACAGCTTTGTCTCCTCCAACGGCCGAGAAGGAGCGGCTCGACTTCTCGCTCCCAAGTTTGAGGATTAGAGGAGATCTAAAGTAAATGATGGTGGTGGTGCTCCAGAGTCTATTAGCTGAGTCAGAGTCAGATTGTGAGATGCACAGATCTGACTGGGCTTTAGGGGCGTGGCTTAGATATGACTCGCCTTTAGGCTACTACAGTTTGATATGTGATACGTGAAGGAAAGGAAGAGGGATGTGATGCCACCAGGTGCATCCTTGGATCCGAATCAACCGTTTCCACCAGCATTTATCATGAACTTGCTCCACAGCGTTGTTGGAGTAACATATGGCGCATGTGTCTGGGACACCGCAAAGGTCACCTCTGAGCGTAATTTGAATCTGCAACCTTTTTCATTTCTATATGTAAGTCAAAAGCTGAAGGCTCCGAGTTTTTGCGGCAAGCTCTTGGCAGATGACGGGTCCGCTTGGCCGATATGAGGAACTCGCTCTATAGGCGATCCTTTAACCTTCTCATCTGCTCCCCGTCTTCAAAAGCTCCTCCGGCTCCCGATGCTCCAAAACTAAAACCCACAATTGAAACCAGATGAAAGAGGACACAAGTGAGGAGCACATGTCGAGTCAGCCTCTGACTTCCTATCATTATCCAATAAGAGAGCAGCGCTGTCAGCGTCCCAACTTCATCCTATTATCCAGAGAGGGAGCGGCGTGTCCCGAAAAATACCGGGGGGGCCGAGAGACATAAACAAAGAGCAGAGTTTAGATTCCCAATCACACATGGAGGGCTGACGTGAACAGGAGTCCGTCCCGGGCCTTTTTGGTGAAACTCTAGAGCGCAGCAGCTCCAGGCGTGGTATGCTGATTGTAAACACAGCCGTGAGGAGACAGGCGGAGGAGGATGTGCTCTCCCCACTCTGCTGTCTGTCTGCAGGCCACATGCGTTTGAACTTAAACCCTCCGTCCCCGCGTCCTGGCCGTATTAGCCTCTCCTCTTTGTTTACGTTCCATATTTACTTAATGGAGCTGCGTCTTTGCGGCGTTCTGTGCGTGCACGTACATCTTGAATCTGTTTGCGGTGACTAGACACACTTGCCGTCCCTTTAAACTGGGAGGCTGCGCCGAGACTGCTGGCTACGGGACAGCAACCACAGGTGCTTCCTAAATCTTCCGGGACTGAAATCCTGAGACAATTAAGTGGATCTTTTTTTTCAGGGGGGAATTAGCAATAAGAGCTGGTGTAATCGGACCACGGCCGCATCTTTGCAACAGTTGCTACAAAGGTGGTTTTTAAACAAGAACGCTGGAGACTGATAGTTCCTGGTTCCTGTAGGTTGCCTCATTCCCACCAAGGCCTAAAGTCCTGGGCAGATTTGGACTTGGAGTTCTTGTGGACTTGTTTACTCAAGTCACAACCATCTTGTCACTGGCCGATCTGTCCACAGTTTGCTTCTCCATCTTGGAGCGCAGCAGACTGGAGTCCACTGCTGCAGATGGCTGAAACCAAATACTGTGAGTATTTGTCCCTGCAGGCAACGCTGCTGCCCACTCTATAAAGTTCCCGACCATCTCTGAGCAGCCTCTGATCCGGGCACAGAAAAAGGGGTTGGACATAGGTTCTACAGTGCTACGGCCTCGTGTCATTTACGCACAACAACCAGCAACGACAGCAAAACAGGATGTTGTGACGGGAGCTAAATGTTGTCTCGTCTTTTGCGGTTTCCTTGATGAAGGGGATAATGTATGTTTTCATGAAGGTATGTTTCTTATATGGCACATGTTGAGGTTGAGGTTGGAGCTGCTTCGGTCGTGGTTCTGAACCCACCAGAGCCTCTGAAGGCCCAGTGTGCTCACATGTGGGCATCACATTTAGGCTGCACGCCAGAGATGTTAGGTCCACTTTAACTGCACCAGAGTTTCCTTGTTAGGGAAGACGCTTCCAAGCGGACCCTGGAACAGTTCACTTTCAGTTTGAAGGCAAATGGGATAGTTGACACAAAACTACAGCCGTCACTCACACAAGGCAGCAAGAGAGCCTTAAAAGGCTCCTATTTGCTAAATTAAAAGAGTTTTAATATCTTTTGAGTTCAGACAAGTCACTACTTTTTACAGTGTAGCTGTCGGGACTGTTGGGAATTATTTGAATGTGTTTATGCTGGACTGATCGTGTTCGGCCTCCAGCTGTGCTCCACCAGTGAAAGATCCTTTTGACACGTGTTCAAGGACACTGATTTGTTTTATTTGTATCCAGAGCCGCAGCAGCTTTTTTTTTTTTTTTTTTTTAGACATTCGAATATTTTAAAAGATCTGGAGGAAGAAAACAGCTTCTCGTTTTAGAAATCTGCTCAGTTTTCATAATCATCTCAAATCTGTGTCGTGGTTGCTGATTTATGAAGATTTATGATTCTAATGATGTGACGAGCCTGTTGCTTTTTTCCCTAGAAATGATTATCTACACATTTGATATTGATCCCTCTTCACTTTTGTCTTAATTGAACATGGCTTTCTGTAATAAAATGTGTACTATACACATTATAAATTTTAATATAAGGCCTTCTTCAGTTCCGCCTATGCAGGTCTTTTGTACTACTCCTATTTTAATTCATGTTGTGAGCGATAAACCATTCACCGACCTGGATTTCTCATTTCTCTGCCGCAGATTCTACTCACATTAAACTTACTGTAATATTTTATGGTCCAGCAAAAACAGACGCTGAACTGGAAACTTACCTCAGACATAAATCATCATTTCCAGTGGACACATTTTGCAGTTTAATGACCATCTCAGAACTCGGCGCTGGAGCTTTAACCTTGTCTTTAGTGCACATCGCCATGCTGAGTAATGTCAGTGCAGAGGTTCTACCGGTGTAAAGACCTGCCGTTGTTTCCTGTTTCTACCCAGAGAGCTGAGAAGGCCCCGCGTGCTCCTCAGGTTTTATTAGATTTGTTCTGTGGCCGTCATGAGGGAATTGCTACAGATTCACAAAAATGTCCTGACTGGCTGTTCAGAAAGATTTTCCCAGACGAGATTTGACAGGAAAAGGCTGTAAAATCCTTTCAGAGAGCATTCCAGTGACAATATCGCAGGCCGACAGAGGCCCGGGCCAAGTGTGCTGCTCCCATATGCTGTTGGACAAAGAGAGGAGGGCTTACTTTCCTGGGCTTGGAAAAATATATATAAATCAAATGAATTATAAAAAAAAATGTTTTATTGACTTCATTATGAGCACATAAGAGTCAACGTGGTTTAACAGCATTCCAGTCTCAAAGCTGTGGATCGAGACCAGGGGTCGGCAACCCGCGGCTCTGGAGCCGCGTGTGGCTCTTTAGCGCCCCCCTAGTGGCTCCCTGGGGCTTTTTCAAAAATATAAAAATGTAAAAAGATGGTGTGAATATATGTTTTGTTTTAATATAATTTCTGTAGGAGGAAAAACACAACAAAGACTCTTCAGGTTTTCCAATGCTGTAAAAATGTGTATAATAAGGATTTAATGTCAAGATCTCATTATAATGGAAGTTAAAGCGTCATCGTGCAGCAGAGTGGCCACGTGGTGCGTCATTCTCTCCAGGATGCTGCAGGGAAAATAAACATTTAATCATGAATGCTCATTATGTATTTGTAGCCTACTGATCATTTTAAAAATAGGCTAATATAGCTTACATGCTGTAAGTGTCTATATTAGCCTATTTTTAGCCTACAGTGTTGCCTTCATAATAAGGATTATATACGGCTTTTAATTTATTGCGGCTCCAGACAGATTTGGTTTTTGTTTTTTTGGTCCAATGTGGGCAATGTTCCCTCTAATTTTTCATATGTCTGGGCATACAGACAACCTTCCTGAGCACACTGAGGACCACTGTGAGCAGCATCAGAAGTGCTCGCTGTGGCCACACACCAGTATCACACCTGGGATCATAGAACGTTTCATGGCTCATTAAAAGAATCAAATTACAACTGCAATTTCCATTAGTTTACTTTTAATATAACTCATTTGGCCCACTTAAATAGTGCAATAATGTAGCAAACCCTTTTCCCATCTTGAGTCTTCGATTCCAACAGCATTCAAATGACTTTTCTGCTGAATGTGTCGCTTGAGGTAGTCCAGCTTCCATTTTGTCCATATTTTTCCATCAGAAAACTCCCTTACAACTTTAGCTTCGCTGCATGTTTTGCAGAGCAGACCTTTCTCACTCGAAAAAGAAAAGATCTCACCCAGTTTCACTGCTTGTTTACACATACTCCGACAGCCATTCCAACTTAAAAGAACCGCAGTTCTTTTTTACTTTGGTTTGGGGAGTCGATGTGTCACATTCACTGCCCGCTCGTTTCGTCAATGCCGTGATTGGCTGCGTAGCGTAATTGCATCCTATCGTATCGTATGATTGGCTGGACACCTGTCACCTGTCACTCACTGAATTACACAGAAAAATGATACAGAAAAAAAGTTATATATCTAATTGATTTGCAGTGCGCTGGATAGGTTTTCTTGTGCGCTGAGAGTGTGCGACCAGTGCGCAGTTGCGCAGCTTAGAGGGAACATTGAATGTGGCTCTTCCAACATTTTGGGTGGCCGACCCCTGATCTAGACAGCATGTGAGGCGGTATGAAAGGTGACACCGCCCTCTAAAGGCCACTAAGCAGCACTGCAACTACTTTGAACGGTCAACCCGCCATGTTAATATATAAGCATTATTTTAATAATTTTTTCCATGTGGTTTTGCAATTCAAGCACTTTGAAGTCTTTTTCTTGCAGCTTTTGTCACATATTCTGATGATTTGAATGCATACAATCATTATAACATAGAAAATATACACATGAGAATATCGTTTCCTTCACATATGCGTCAGTCAGGGTGGGTTCAATGTTAATGTTCCAATGGATTTTTCCCTCTGGGCTTTTTTTGTAATTCTTTTTTTCTTCTAAATGTAGTTCCTGTAGCATTTTGATTTCAGATGATTTATGGTTCTGCTCAAAGCCCCTTTTGTACAGCCTGTTTTAGTACAGTTCAATATGGCTGGGTCATTGTACCGTCTCCTCTGGTTGCTATTTTTGGAACACTCGGGGTTGTAGATGATGCAGAACTTCCCTCTAATCTAAAAAGTTATTAAAGTTATTGCCTTCATCACCCTATTGTACAGTCCCTCCGAGTTATAATCCCCACCTGTGTGTCTCTGTGTGTATGTGTGTGAGTTGTAATTCCCCTGTTATAAATTATGATTTCATAACGTCAGCACTTCAAGGTTGATCTAAAGTCATTGTAAAAGCTGGCAGGTACATGGAGTAGACTGTAGCAATACATCTTTGTTATTTAAATTATTCCTGAAGGGCTGTTTAGTAATTACGTTTCTTAAAAATGTAATTAACAGAGACGCCAGTTTAAACGCTATCATTTCACTGGCGTTATCATCTCTTACAAACAGATCTATGAATCTGCTCAGGGGACCATTGCACCAGCTGCTTGTCTTCATTCACCTCCGTCAGTTTTCTCTGAGCTTTCAGTGGATGAACATCCAGCTGAGCCACAGACGTGTCAACAAAGCCAGAGGAGGGTCAGCTGGGGGAAGGGCCTGTTTACTTCACAACACATAAAGGCTACATTTGCAAGGACTTTTGCTGTCAGCTGCACTGGGCCTGAACTTTGGACCAGTTGGAATTTGTAATGCACATGATGGGTCTGCAGTACAGGAGGTAGTCTGCTGGATATATAACCCACTATTGCATAAAATGTAAACCAGGAAAATCTTTAATTACATTGTGTTTTCATACCTTAGATGCACTTTACATATAACACAATACTTGACTGTTAATACTTACCTGTATTATTATGTATGTATTATTATCTTTTATCTACTGTAATGTATTTTGTAGTCTTGCCATTTTGTCTACGTGCACAGCAGCTTTGATCACTTTGGAAAATACTAAATTACCATTATCGTTATTTTTATTACTATTATCAGTGTTGACAATTCTGTCAAATACTGTACAAAATAAAAGCTAAATTAAAACATTATCTCCACGATTATCCCTCACAAACAACATTACGATGGATGGATTCATAACTGCACAATAATGGTTAATATATGCAAAAAATAAACTTTCTATAATGTTCCTATACTGACAGAATTGGGTGGGAAAAGATGCAGTTGGCGCTTGAACTGTAGGTGTGATTCGCACCGCTAGGTGTCAGTAATGCAACTTGTGTATCCCTTTTCTTCTGTTACAGCTCAAAAGAAGAAGACCAGCTTGGCCGCCCCGTATCCACAGCCAGTGATCCACCTCTGAGTCAGAGTCCTCTTAAAATAAAAAAAAACCTAAGCTCGTTTGAACGATAGTATTTTCATTATTCACCACAAATCAAGACTTTCAGTAAATCAACCATTAAAATGAAGTGTAATTCGTTTAACGTTTCCTTTCATGTAAAATGTAGATTTCACCTGCTTGGTCTAATAAGGCATCTCGAACACCTGTCACTGTTGACCTCTGGCCCCCAGCTGCAGCTCTGTGTTAGGGACACTTGAGATGTCAGTGTCAGAGTGGTGCAGATGCACATGCAAGAACTGGAGCACATGCATGTACAGAGACACAGGCGTCTAATTACATTGCCTGCAAATAATGCAATAATGGTTCGTGGACCAGCCAGGTGCTCCACAGACCATGTGTGTGTGTGTGTGTGTGTGAGTGTGTGTGGGTGTGGGTGTGTGTGTGTGTGTGTGTGTGTGTGTGTTTCCTTTATATATCAGTAGAAGCACCCCCATATGTCTGATCCTACTGTTGTGTGATGTCAATTGTGTTTGTGTTTGCGCGCACATGCACTTATGTGTGTGTGTGTGTGTGTGTGTGTGTGCGTGTGTGTGTGTATTTGTGTGCAAATAAATGGTCCATGGAAAGCAGAAGGCTACAGGCTGTTATCTGTTCATGTGCGTGTTTGCTGTTAAAACAGAGCTCTGGCTTCTGTGCAGCAACCAAAGGAGATTTGCCCTGACATTAAGATAACGCCATGTCTCTCCCTCACACACAAGCTGCAGCCAGAAGAGCAGACAGATGTAACGTGAACACAATCGCTGAAGAGCCCTCGTGGGAATATGGGGAATGGGATTAGTGACAAGAGTCATGAGACAAAGACAAAGAAAAGGGGATCAAGTCGATCAAAGATGATGAAAGGTAAATTGAGCAGAGAGTTGATCTTTCGAGATAACCATATTTCTGTAGAGAACATTTTAGAATCACTGCCTTCAGCTCTCTTAAAGAAGACAAAAAAAACATGACAGATGTGCTTGGTTGGTCCCAAGCCTCCAACCAGACAAGTCACCCTAATCAGTGCTGCAAGCCTTCTGCAGTGGGCCATAAAATGCAAATGTGCAACTGTGATCTCAACCTGCTCATTCATACTACCCATTACAGATGAGAGGACCCCTTTGATTGATTCAGTGTGAACTGGTAAAGGTGTGGTCCAGTTTGGATAAGAGATAAGCTCATCCACTGTCACACTGTATGTCAATGTGTTGGTAATTTGCGTCCTAACGTGGATATAACATCGTCACGCCGATCTCTGCGTGTCTGTGTGAGTGTGATGACTGTTTGCAGAAGCTTTATCAGTCAGCACACAAAGAGCTATTCAGTGCCCACAGAGATGCAACAAAAGGACAATTTACAGCAACAAAGGGACCTCCGTCCTGGAGGCCATGCTGGATGGAAATGTGAATAAAAAACCCTCCCATGACCTGGCATTAAAACAGCAGACCGCCATGCAAAATTATAACCTCGGGTGAAACAAGAACAGGCGCACCGCGAGCACGTAAGCAGTTGTAAAGTTTACATTCATTTATGCAACCCTTCCCCTTGAGTGGTGCCTGTGAGATTTTGGTTCGCTTATTAACCAGAATGTAGTAAACAAAGACGCCTGAGTGGTCAAGGAACAAAGAGATTTTCTTAAAAAAAAATCTTCAAAACATCTGAAACCTAATAAAGATGATTTAAACAGAGCTACAATATACGTTTCATTATGTCCTTTTTAAAACAATTTAGTTGCATTTGGTTTTAGTCAATGTGAAGCAGCCTGATTCATTCATTCATTGAAAGTATCAATTCCCATCAGGTTGTTTTTGTCTCTTGTAGAAACATTATTCAGCCAGTTATTGTCTAAAAAAGTGCTACAGTGAGGCGTGATGATCATTTGGGTCAATGACACGTCCAGCTCTGTGAGACTACTTTTGTCCAACACGCAGGATGGGAGGCACATTTCTGGTTTACTGTGACAGACAAAACTAGAACACACCCCACCTATCCCATAATAGAGTTATCAGGAGTCGGTTTGTCAGAGGATGAGCTGATCAATCTGCTCCGCCCTTCAGAGGCAGAGAGAGGGAGAGAGAGAGAGAGAGAGTCAAACATAGTAATCAACCCCACAAAAGGAAATGCAGATTACCTGTTGCTATGACGACTGCAGCTGCAGTGTGACAGCCATCCACACTCATGCAAACCTTAATATTTCAGGCTTCACCAGCACGGTGAAATTTGAGCTTTCTCAGTGGGCCAGGTGCGTGCTAAAGACCAGCACCGCCAGTATAACCAGTTAGCAAGCTCAAATGCAGACCAACGTGAATGTAGCTCCCATAATAATCATAATCACGAATTCATGCGGGTGATCAGGTCTTACTGCATTTCTGTGTCCATACCGATATTTGCTGCGCCCACATCACGCGTTGGCATCGGTGAGTCACATTTCAAATGTTACTGGGCAGCTGCGAGTCAGTGAACACCCCCCCCAAAACCATCCCTCTGTACTGAACAGCAACGCCATTTCCACCCCAACCACTCTGGATGGAGCCCCCCCCCCCCCCCCCCCCCCACCACCACCACCACCACCACCACTTCTCCCTCCCCCAGCTCATCATCGTCAGACACCAGCAGCTGGCAGGTTGCCCAATTTAACTCCCCTCAGCACTCACTGGGGCTGGTAATCATGGGTGTTCTTCACCATAGCCACCACACCTGCCCCCTCACTGGTGGGACTGGTGTCCCATCTGGGACCTCATGATGGTGCATTTTCCAAAAAGGGTATCTTCTTACACCTTAAAATCGCCGTGACAGTTGTCGTTATCCGCCTTCACACCACTTAGGAGGAAGTTCTCACCACCTACCCAATGTGTGGTGGAGGGAGCGAAGAGGGCAACAGTGATGATAATTCATGTGTTCATACTTGGCAGGCTCCCAGCATTCAACGTCAACATATCTCCTGTGAACTGTGATGCTTTTATAATTAGAAGCCTCTGATTTGAAGCACACGTTGTGTGGGTGAGGATGTCATGTGGAGGCTGTGTGTAGCTCTGTGCTAAGCTAAGCCCCCATCATTAGCAGCCAGCAGATGGGAGGTTGATCCTGCACATTGCTTTGCAACTCCACTATCTGTCTTCCTCATTAGGAAGCACGTTCACATGACAACAGTTTAATAATGTGTTCAGTCTGGAAATAGAAAAGTGATGCAGATGTGTGTTTCATATCAAATCACTCTAATGGGGTGTTGTTGCTAACAATAAACTGAACTTGGGCTGAATCTAATTTGCATCTAATTAGAAGTAAAACTTGAGTTGTCTTTTTTTAATCTCCCAGGTTTGTGCAGCTTAAGTAATGGAGTTAATCAGACATGTTAATAGTCATATCCATTTTCAAAAGCCATTAAGCCAAACTAATCTTGATTCCTTCTCTACGAATCCTGACATATTTAACCTACACACAACTATCGTTTACCTATCTATAAATTATCTTACCTATAAACTATCGTTTATTTTGCAATTGAGTTCGTATTACTTATGAGGCACGTAGTAGGGCTGATTCCTTTTTACCATATGAAGATGAATCACCAGCACTGGCACAAAAACTATATTTAGCGCCTGTGCGTAAAATTACGCGGGAGTGCGCGCTGTTGTGGACGGAATACAAATGGACCTAACCCTGGAGGAAACTGTGGACATTGAGCATTTAAGTATTATGAAACTATTCTTAAAGTCATTTTGACATCAGTATTTGTATGTGGAAAATGTAACCTCGTGCGTGTGTGCGTCAATGCAGTTTTAATGCAGCAGACCTTGTAAACAGCATGTAGAGTCGCTGCTTGCGTTGTAAAATTAAAACACTTACGGCAGGCTCGCTCAGGCTTTATTTGGAGACTAGTTATGACGTTTCTCTCTGTAAATCAGCCCTCCGGCGCTGAGTGAGGGTGTAGGCCAACTGCACTTTATGAATAATGAAAAAAAAATGACGTAAACAATGCGGTTCCTCTTTTCGGCTCTGGCTCGAGGCTGGCGGAGGCGGACGCATCGAGGAGTGACGCGGCCGTGACGTCGCTCGAGTCGCGGACCTTTAATCCTCTGCCGCAGCAGCGCAGCCGGTAACCAGAGGAGGGGGGAGAACGGTCGCACCGGAGCGGACCAAGCTAGTCGACAAGGCCGAAATAAAAAAAAGAAAAGCTCGGTCTTTTTTTTTTTAAAGATAAAATATAATATCGCCGCGTTAAAGCGACACCAAGACCTGAAAGAGCCGACTCCCTGCGAAGGCCTGACCCCCTCCTCTCTGTCTCTGCTCGCTCCCTTTTCGGTTTAAACTGGGCTCGCCGAGAAACGAAAAAGCTAAATATAGATTTAAAAGCATACAGGTATTTGATTCGGGAGACGGATTCGGTTTCCATTAGCCGACTGACCGACATTACGCCGGTTTCCTGGGGCCAGTCACATCCCGGTTCGCCCTTCAGACGTCGCCTCTCTGTTCCTGTCAGCTGCTGCGCATCAGCAAAACATGCAGGATGAGCCTGCGGGGGTGAATAGCACGAAATTACCCCCGCCAACCGAGGAAAAGAGCTGCACCAGCAAATCCGGGAGAGACCAGAACCAACCCCGCGGCCGACTGGACTCATTCGCCACGGATTATACCCGCCTCAAACAGAAGACGGTTTTCGCCGGTTTCGGTCGAGATTTCCGCCCGACGCCGTCGATCTGTGACCTTCAGCCCGGCCAACAAACGCACCCGCAGCCGCTCGGTCAGCACTCCGAGTTCCGCCCGGCAGAGTCGCCCCCGCCCCGCGGAGCTTTCGGTCACCTGTCGCAGAGGCAGCTGGAGCACAGCGCCGCCGACCCCCGCGGCTCCCCGGTGGAAGAGGCTGAAGTTGATGCTGCGTCGTCATCGCCCACTTCCGTGAAACCGCACCGGCTCCAAATGGACTCCCCCATCGCCCACCACATGAACGGCAATGGCAGCGGCGGCACCGGCAACATGCTGTCCGGAGGGCTCGGCGCCGCTTTCCCGAACCTCCCCGCCCAGGAGATGCAGAGCGCCAGCGTAGGCTCCTCTTCGCCTTCTCTCCCCGGCTTCGGAACCCCGTGGTCCGTTCAGACCAGCTCATCGCCCCCTCCCGCGCCCAGCTCCATCAATCCCATCCACGCCAACGCCATTAACCAGATCCCCAACGCGGACTCTGACAACGGCTTCTACCCAGGTGTCCCCTCCTCCATCAACCCGGCCTTCTTTCAGAGTTTTTCGCCGCTGTCAGCTAATCCTTGTGCCGGGATTAATGTGCAAGGCTTCAGCGGACCCTTCTCGCCCCAGATCAACGTCCCTCAGCAGGCTCAGAGCCGCAGATCCCCGGTCAGCCCCCAGATGCATCCCCAGCAGGGCGCCTTCCTCCAGCAGAGGAACAACTACAACCAACACCAGGTGAGCTGCTGCAGGCCGTCAGTCACGTGAAGGTGACACGGCGGCCCCGATCTTCTCATTCATCCCTCTCACCGTTTCCAAAAATGGAACACAGGCGCACCACAGCCCGATGTTAACCTGCGTAAATCGAGCTGTTTTGGCCTCCTAGTTCACAGCGAGCAGCACCGCAGGATGTCTGGAGGTCAGGGAGCGTGGCGTGATGGAGCGCCCGCCCTAAAAGGCCTCCGCGTCTACATTCTTTGGTTATAATGTGTTTGCTGCTCTCTCCTCCTGGGCCTGTGGTTTGAAGGGAGGGGTGAACTGGGAAAATGAGGGAGCATCGCTGAATCTGGCTGTTGTTCCACCCTGGAAGCTGGCAGGGGGATGCAGTCACATGATCCCGACTCATCCCGGTCGGTGGAGGGCCAAGCTCGCAGGGATAGGTGTCCTAAATGGAGGGACGGTTGGGTGTAAGGGAGCCATCTTGGTGCCGCTCGCCGTCCACAGACAGGTCTTCATCGTGCGCCCTGGTGTCGGACCTGCGTGTTAGTATCCCACAGGCTCGGGTTTCTCATGTCGTTTGCACATTGGGTGTGTGTGTTTGTGACGGGTGTGTGTGTACGTGACTGGGTGTGTTACTGTAGAGCTGCTATTTCACTCACCTTTGTTGCTCCGCTTTGATTGTTCTAGTATTATATTTGATAATCCCTCCAAAAATAACCACTGTAGCACACACTTATAACAATTAAAAATACAGCTTCTGTGTTTGTCCTTTGTAACAACTGTTAATAAGAGTAAATACGCTTTTTTAATATATATTGGTATTTTTAATAACATATTAATTGTTCCAAAAAAAAAAAAAATCGGACTTTTCGGACAATAAACATTAGACAATTAGGACCAATAACCAACATTTTGGTGTGTAATGTAGGAATGAAGAGGGATGTAGTAGGATATTCCTCTTATTTCAGGGGGAAGACATCCATTCCGTGAGTTGTTGCCGGCTGGTATTAGTGATATTAAAGGTTGTTGCACGTAACTGTTACATAAATGTGAACTAGCCTCTGAAGAATGTTTATTTCTTGGACCGACCCACATTATCCAGCTGTCAGGACTGGATTTGATGGGCCTGGATATCTGACATGTGTACGGTTGGACCCCAGGTCCAGGTGGAGAGAGAGTGGGACTGTCACTGGTGGTGTGGCAGCGTAGCGGATACTTGGTATTACACTCAAAGCCTTAAATCTTCTTATCTCTCCACCCGCTGCAGGAGCAGATCAAGCTTAGCTGTGGGCCGGCCCACAGAGAGATCGGCCAGAATGACAGAAATCTTAAACCATCTGACGCAAAGTTTTTGTCCGTGATCAGTTTTAACCTTTGCCCTCTATCCCCCTCCTCCCCCCCACCCCTATGTGTCTCTACAGCCCATGGTGAAACCGTCTCCCTGGGGCAGCCACCAGGGCAATGGCTGGGGTTCCGGGGGGATGTCCTGGGGCCGGGACCACCGTAGAGGCAGCGGGATGGGTGTACCTGGCTCTGTTAGCCACGCCTCGCCCCTGAAGAAGCCCTTTTCCAGCAACGTCATCGCTCCACCCAAGTTCCCACGATCCGGAGGATCACTGGGGCCTAAATCCTGGATAGAAGAGAACATCTTCCGCACAGACAGCAACAGCAACTCTTTGTTGCCCCTGCAGGTACGACAGTTTGCTGTGTTTCTGCAAACGGGCGGGGCTTCGGCCTGGGCGTTGCGCCACATTTGGCGTCGGCAGCGTTCAAAGGGTAAAAAAAAATGATCACTTAACTACGAAACCTTGAAACCAGAGTTTCCCCAGTGAAGGTGAAACTCGAGCAGGACACTTTTCAACCGACGCTTCCGATGCAAAGGCATACAAATGTGTAAATGACCACCCAACGGGGTTTGCATTTCAATTGCATGGGTGGGTGGGGGGGGGGGGGGGGGGGTAAAGTCGTTTGCTCCGCAGGTTTTACAAAGGTGTAACAAAGTGGGGGCTGGGCAGAAGTTTAACCTGTAGTAGGGGTGAACCAGGGGTGGCCAACGCCGCTGCAGCTCATATATATATATATATATACATTCTCCTTTCTATATGTGTGACATATTTAAGGCTTCTGAATAACCATTTATTGTGTCCTATAAACAGGCTAGAGTTTTAGTTGAGACCTAAATAGGATCAGTCTGAGACGGTCACACTTCTGTTTTCCCTTTGCTGATGTGAGCCACAGTCTCTTCGTGGTCGATCAGGTAAATGCTGATAAACGCATATCAAAAGGCCCAGCAAGTCCCCTTCAACATGGTCAATTACACCTATTGATGCAAATTGCTACTGAAAAGCACAACATATGGTTCCGTCACCGACAAAGTCCACATCGATTAATAGTCATCGCGTCCACTTGAGACGTGCTGCGATTTATCTCAATATTATTTGACAATAATTGAATATTTTGCCGGCAGTTTTTACGGTGGGTCGAGTGTACACACCTAAATTTGTGTGGGGAAAGAAAAAAAAAAGTAGTTAAGATCCAGGAATAGCTGTTAAAACAGCTAAAGCCCCCTGGCTTTCTTCCTATTTCTGGAGCTCATGATGTTCACAAGACTAAGCGTCTCATCGTGCAGAAGAAAGTACTTCCTGCACCACTGTGAGGCTTTTGGGGGACAGACACGTTTATGTTAGTCAGACAATTGTCACCAATCTCAGCCAAGGTCTCATCTCATGACAGAGCCGATGAGAAACAGTCTGACCAGAAAGTAGGCTCTCATCCATGAGACACTTGGAGCTGATTAATATGTCACATTGACGCAAACAATTAATAACACATTATGATCCGATGATATCCACCTAATCACATTTTCTTCATTTTGATTTGAAAATGAAAGTGCTGTGTGGCTCTGACACACATTAATAGAGTGGAGTCTGTGCAAGGCTGCTTAGCAAGATCACCATGTGATAACAGGACCATAAAAGTACATTCCCAGTTATATTGACCCTCTTTGCCCAGGATAATCCAGGCCGTGCTGCGAGCACATTAATGAAGCAACGCTTTCTCTCTGCTAAACACCAAATCAGCAAGAGCCGAGTTAGCTTTGTTAGCTAAATGGCTAATACTTGTTGACTTTCTTTTTTGAATCTTTTACACAAACGGTTTTTTATTAGCTTCTCATGACTTCTGAGAACTTCTCATTAACGTCTCTATTATCGTTAGTGTTACAAATACAGAGAACATTCATTAATGTGACTCCTGATATCACTTAAATAACAATGTGGCTTCATGGATTTACTGTTGCTAAGTATTCAGATTATTAATGATCCAAGTCCCGAGAAGTGTGCTTCCGATTCCAGGAAACAGGCCTGACTCCATGGATTGTTAATTTCCATAAACAGTCTCAGACCTAGAATTTTTTAGATTCCAAGTCCTTTCCTTCCTTCCTTTCTGTTTAGTGTTTGGCAGTCAGTGATGAATCTGTCCTGCGTCACGTCTTAGACTTCCCACAGCGGTCCAGCTTTCGCTGGACTTTGTTTTTAATGCGCTGTCATGGTCAGCCAGTAACGCACATCCTTAGCAGGGAATGCTGGATTCTTACGCAGGAATACCCAAAGCAAACCTTTTTTCCTGCTGTTGAAGCCGTTTCGGTCTATTTTTGATCTCTCTGTCATAACTCATCCAGACTGTAGCAGATAGAGTTTGAGGACAGAGAGTGAACGTTTGTTGTCCTATTATAATAAGAAAGCAGGTTTTCCTGTGCTAGGGTGGGGGTTAAATGATAAAGACAAAGAAACAAGACCAAGCTAGGCAATTTCTCTTTAATCTGAAAAAGTACAAAAGAAAAATCAACTTTGCACAAATGCATTATGTTAAACTGATAGCTGGTCAATTTCAGTCTCCGTCTGTCTTCCTCTATTATCAGGATGGTACCGATGCTACGGATAGACTCTGAGTGAGCATGATTTTTGGAAAAAAATGAGAAAGAAATCCTTCGCACGCAGAGTCTGCCATCAGCACACACGGTCTTACCTGGCAAATTATCTAGCTGCTAGTGCTCTATCTGATTATGTCACCATAATCCAGGCACCGCAGCTGTCCCACGGCTTTGCAGGCTGCGCCTGTCCGATGCCAGCCTGGTTAGCATGTTAGCATGTAGCTCAAAGTCTTCTCCTTTATTCTAGGAGGTTTTTCTTTTTAAAAAAAAATCATTTACCTGTTCTTTAGTGGTTATACTCCTTTTTTGTTCTAACACCTTCTTGTGAAATGACCACAATTTGGATGAGTTGAGTATGTGGGGCCACAAAGTCCCTGAAGACCACTATGATGAACAGGAAAGACCAAGTATTTATTTAGCCACAGACCTGCTGTATGTGCTGATTTGATTTTTTATAACGTCAGAGTGTCACCCCATGGCTCATCTGGAGATGCGTCCATGTGTGAAAGTCATTTCAGATGTGATGAGCTGTGCACAGTCGGTCATGTGTCAACTCTCTTCTTGGCTCCAGGGAGCTGCACAATGCGAGCAGAAGACAACAACTTTAAAAATGAAACTAATGTGTGGGTGCGGCCCTCTGGAGCTCCGCTCCGGGATCCAGACTCAGAAATTCCACGTCTGCCGAGGCTTTTTCAAGATCACTGTTGCTCGTCGTTTATTTTTAGCACTATCAAACCCTGTTTTTTCCGACAAGTACAGATGGGAAAGCTCGATGGAAGCTCGTTAGGCATCAAACGCTCCATCATCGGAGGATGAAGTGCCGGCCTTTTCACTCTAGTGGCGTTGGGCGTGGTGAGGCAGGTTAGGCGATCTGTGATATTTTAGTCACCACAGTTTTGCCGTATGAGTCAGTCGTAGTTATTGATGCTCTGTATTTGTCTCTGGACTCCCTATATCCAGGGAGTGGAGTTCCAGGGATCCACATTAGTCTAAGTGAACCAAAATCCCCTCCGTAAGACTGACAGCACATGTGATTTGTGCTGGGACCTACTGTTGTTTCCTATATTTTCACACGTCCATAAAAATATGGAAAGAATGTTAATCCAAGCGTGAGCTACTCGTTCTCGTCAACTCCTCGCACGTTAAGCCAAATACCCACGCTTCAGAGGCTTTATTATTTCCGAGCCAAATCTCAAACGTGTGCTCGAAACATGAGGAATTAGCCCCTCGCCAGCGACATGTGTTGAATGTTTTCACCCCGCCCCGCTGACACCTGTGTGCTTTTCCAGGACCGCTCCAGAATGTACGACAGTCTCAACATGCACTCCCTGGAGAGCTCTCTGATCGACATCATGCGCGCCGAGCAGGATCCTATGAAAAGTAAGGCGGCCTTTCCCTCTTTTCTGTGTCCATCCGGGGGGAGGAGGTGGTGTCGTGGTGGGTGGGGGTGGTTGGGCGATCATGTTCGCCGGAGAGGCCCCAGTGGTTCGGTGCAGGGAGGTGACAGGCCCCGCTGCTCCCAGAGCCGTGTTGTTTTTCCACACGCCAGCTTATTTTCTCCCCTGCTTAGAGCTTAATACTTGTGCCACCAGCTGAATGTTAACATGACCTTCCAGCTCCTGATCCTGCTGCTGCTTAACCTGAGCAGAGCCCACGAGGGGGACACGCTGGCGCTCCTCACCTCCCTGCTCAGGTCAGCCTGTCTCAGCGGCCGCGGGTGTGAACAAGCGCACAAGTAGTCAAAGTATCCACGCGTTCGCTCCAGGGCATCGGCGAGTCACCATGGCGACGGCTCTCTAAGGATACACAGGCAGTGATTAGGGTCACGTGTGACAAGTCTGAGTTGATTCCGCTTGTGTAGGAGATGGTGGACAACAGACGGGATTCAAGACAAACAGTATATTTCATCCATGTGTAAATAGCGTTTTAAATCGACCTGCTCGTTTGATGCTCAAGAAGGATGCCAGAACACGACCCTTCATACCACAAGAAGACTTTTTGTCCCTTTAAGCGGTATTTGTGCGGGTGATTTTTCCACATGATATCGATACGTGTCCCCGAGTGTGTGGTCTGTCCTGTATTGTGACACTGTCCCAGCCTCCTGGACTCAGCTGCTGGACATCAGAGGAGCTGCAGTCTCAAATGACTGCACCATTCTTAACCTTCTCTCCTGCTTGTAGCTCACTTACGGCCTCACTGGTCGGCTAAACTTTCACTTTAAAATGGGACACCGCAACAAAAACGTCCGCGAGCAAATCCTCGGGATGGTGGGTTTGTCTTTCCCCACGCGTCGTCTCCGTTACCGACCTTTGTCCGGCCCGCCTGGTCCTTTCTTGGTCAGTTGTCTTGTGTTTTTTCCCTGCTCAAGCAGATGGAGGGGACATAGGGCAGGGGGGGGTCTGGACTAATTTTAGCCCCGATCACACTTTCACACACTGTGCCTGACAGCCGAGAGAGGAGATGAGGGGGGGGGGGGGGTCTTGAAAGGGTAGGTTCTGCCATTTATAGCCCTGCCGCTGCTAACAAGGCGAGCAGCTCCACCACCCATGACCTGAGAAAGCTGACATTTACTACCTGATTTTGTTTTTCTAATTTGCATTTGTTACATGGATTCTCATTACATTTCTGCATTTTGATATAACCTTTTTATATTTAGCTGCAGTAAACCAGTGCCCCCCTGTGGCAGAATGTCAAAAAATGGCAGGACAGGCAGCAATACCTGCCCTCCCCAGAAACGGCAGCTTTCCATGATGCCAGGCTGTCCTCCCATTAACACACTCTGGTCTTACCCCCCCCCCTCCCCCCGCAGAGTGTGTGTGAGAGAAAAGAGAGGGCAGATGAGTGTTGGCTCACAGGGGGGCACCACAAATATTCCTTCTTAAGCTGGCATCTAGAAGATCACACAGCCTCAGCGGCCAGAGCGTAGCTCTAAAATGGGAGCCATCGATCCTGCTTAAAAGCACCAATTTGTCCGTGTTAAATGGAAACAAATGTTTCATTTTATAAAGTTTGCCCCGATTTCCTGTAACGTCAGCTCAGGGTATCATTTAACAGAATAAGAGCTTTGTGTCTCTGGCTGAGTGCGGTGTGTGCTGCAGACATGTGAGAACACTCCCAGATTAAATTCACAGACAGGCATTGTGTGTGTGCGTGTGCGTGTGTGTGTTTGTGCGTGCCTGTCTCTCATGTCGGGCCGTGCGGGATGCCCCCACCTCGGGGCTGATGGCCTGCTCGTGCTCAATGGTCATTATCTGTCGGCACCATCGCGCTCTGCTGTGAATTTTCTGTGTTTCCGCTCAGCTGCTTCACACATGTATAGACAGTCTGCTCACTGTGGATCTGCTATCATGTGATCCCACAGATCACATGATAGCCATTAGAATCGCGTCTCCGTGGGGTCACGGGAGGTGACGTGTGGTAGGTTTGGTATCAGCAGAAATTGAGATTTAGACCTTTTTGTGGTTTAGATTGATGCTAAAATAAAGTCTTCTTGTATAACAGGATCAGTGGGATACAAATCAGGATCAAATGGCAGAGAAAATCATTTTGAGCACTCTTCTTATGGCTTTTGCTTCTTATAGTTCCCCTCCAGAGGCCCTGCAGTCAGCATTTCCTTTGGTTTGGCTCACGTCTCTGAGAGCAAACGTGCTGCTCCGGTGAGCCGCGTTGTCCTTGGCGACAGAGGACACCCGGAGCTTTTCAGTGACGTAACGCGTAGAATCCCGACAGCTTTCCTCGTGGATTCCATCATTCGTGACACGCATGACGGAATGAGCCAAATCCAGCCGTAGAACCTAGTCGTTGAATCTTAGTCACGTAAAGGCACCAGAAGCTAAAATGTCTTCTTCTTTTTTAAATAAATCAATGGGTTGTGTGATTGGATAGTGATTGATTAACTGCTGAGTCATTCCATGCGTGTTTTAACCTGGTCCAGATAGCTGAAACTTGCACTTTGTACTTTTCCACATGCAGCCAGGAGCTATGGGAGACGCCGAGGTAAACCCGTCTAACTCTTGCCTTTTCCCTTGTCGCATGTTTCGCTGCTTCGATGGATACTGACCTAAAGCCCACAAACCTCTGTCACTGCTGGTTTAGTGTCCGGACATGCACAGTGTCAAAGGTTAAAGGTTATCGAGTCATTTCTCTGAAGCACTGACGGTTGTGTCTCTGCTTTATGGAACTATAAAGTTCTTCATACAATAATCTTTTGAATATAAACTACATACATTTAAATTGTGACCCAACAGGAGTCACTCAAATGTACCTATATTTTTATTCATCGCATGTTAAAATGCTGTAAAGTCCCATTTTTTGTATACATGTTGGTATTTCTAACTCAACCAACCTGTTGACTTGCAAGGTGCTTTATATTTTTTATTCTACTTGAATTCTAATCTGTAAATCTGTAGAGCCCTCCAGTGCGCCGCCTTGGCTGACACACGTTATTCTGCCTGTAACGTCCCCCTGATATCTTCTAATAGCTTGCTGTGATTTACTTGACGTCGTTGAACTCGTCAGGGCTCCATAACGAGGTCATTAACAGCTTTGACCCACAGTTCTTACATGCATTACTCAGACAAAGATGTGTCCACCACCAGGATGGTGCTTCGCCTCAGAAGTCTTGAGCCCACCTCATTACCGTGTTTACTTGTTTGTCTGTCAGTGTGTGTGTGTGTGTGTGTGTGTGTGTGTGTGTGTGTGTGTGTGTGTGTGTGTGTGTGTGTGTGTGTGTGTGGAGCACGTTTGATTTGTGCCTCTGCATGTGTGTTTGTGTGATTGCACCACACGAGGTTTAGGTTCAGCTACGATTGTCGTTTTCCCCAACAGGACGTTCTTCTCTCTTCCCCATTGATGACAATCTCCTCGACGACGGACACGGCAACCAGGGCGTCCCGGGAGTCCTGGGCTCCCCCAACTGCTACCCCCACCAGAACGGGGAGCGAATCGAGCGCTTCTCGCGCAAAGTGTTCGTCGGCGGGCTGCCTCCCGATATAGACGAAGGTGAGGGCGACCGGCAGTGTTTGAGGATTGTTCCTGCCTTTGCTCCTCCTCACCTTTCTTGAATCCACCTCAGATGAAATCACCTCAAGCTTCCGCCGCTTCGGTCACCTGGTGGTGGACTGGCCCCACAAAGCAGAGAGCAAATCCTACTTCCCCCCGAAAGGTAAGGGAGCTCCTTTTGGGTCGATGCTGCATTCAGAGGCTTTGACAGCACGGGCGACTGTCCTGTCGGGTGTTTCCAGGTTACGCGTTCCTGCTGTTCCAGGAGGAGAGTTCCGTGCAGGCTCTGATCGAAGCCTGCATGGAGGAGGACGGGAAGCTCTACCTGTGCGTCTCCAGCCCCACCATCAAAGACAAGCCGGTAAGGTCACCCTCCTGAGCCGCGTCAACAGTTGCCGGGGAGATTTAAGCTCCAACGCCACTTTGTTCAGGTGCAAATCCGACCTTGGAACCTGAGCGACAGCGACTTTGTGATGGACGGATCTCAGCCCCTCGATCCCCGCAAGACCATCTTTGTGGGCGGAGTTCCTCGCCCCCTCAGAGCTAGTACGTCATGGCATCCCATCCACCCAAACTCCCGTCCATCCCTTCGCTGACTTAACGAATTTCTGTTCCATATCTGTTCCTTAGTTGAGCTGGCCATGATCATGGACCGCCTCTACGGCGGCGTGTGCTACGCTGGGATTGACACCGACCCAGAGCTGAAGTACCCAAAGGGGGCGGGCAGGGTGGCCTTCTCTAACCAACAGAGTTACATCGCTGCCATCAGCGCCAGATTTGTGCAGCTGCAGCACGGAGACATTGACAAGCGGGTACATTATCAAATACCACATCTGTCACGGAGTGTGTGTGGCTCATTGGTTACTAGGGTGTGTATTCCACACTCTGCGCCTGCTATTGTTGCTATGAAGGGCCGAAGCCCAATATGGCCGAGTGTCTGGGCTCGTTTCCTGGGCCTCTGTGGTAGCAAGCGCGCGTTACATGGCCTTCCGTCTGTGTTCCACATCTGTCCACAGGTGGAGGTGAAGCCCTACGTCCTGGACGATCAGCTGTGCGACGAGTGTCAGGGCGCACGCTGCGGGGGGAAGTTTGCTCCTTTCTTCTGCGCCAACGTCACCTGTCTGCAGTACTACTGCGAGTTCTGCTGGGCCAACATCCACTCCCGCGCCGGGCGAGAGTTTCACAAGCCCCTGGTCAAGGAGGGAGCCGACCGCCCCCGCCAGATCCACTTCCGCTGGAACTAAGACGAGACGCGGTCAAGGGAAATGCAACACCGGCTAGCTGATATAAGAGCGTCGCGCGGCCTCTCCTGCTCTCCTAAGCTATCAGTATAATCAAGTATGTAACACGATACAGTATATGCTCTATATATCTATTTATCTTTTGTAGCAGCCAAACACAACAGGCCTCAGTTTTTCACCAAAACCCCCCTCACATCTCAGGCTCTACAACTCTTTTGTGGTACTTTCATCTTTTCTAAGAGGATATTTAAAAAAAAAAAAAAAGAGATTGATTTTTGTAGTTTTGTTTTTTTATTATTACTGTTATTCTTATTTTTGTATGTGAGATTTAAAGTAGATATGAGAATGTTTTTGCATGGGGGCAGCTTGTCTGTCTGTCTGTCTGCTGCTAGCTGTCCTACAGTGCGTGTAGTGCACATTTCTTTCTGGGAGAACCTTGATTCTACAACGTTGACGCCTGCCCCACGTCATTAACCAAAGGTAGCAAAATGATAGGAAGCTTAAAATTGACACATTTTCAGCTAAACGGATGTTATTTTAACGTTAACAGGGGATCTTTCGTTCTCGCTAGAGGGTTTATTGAAAACAAAGATTATAGGGTTGTTCCTGCACACCCGCTGACCCATCCAGTGATACCTCAAAATGCTAAATCCGGTTTCTTGCTAACGGTATCATCAGTCATACCTAACAAGCTATTTTAGAAGCTTTGCTGCTATATATATATATACATCTATATGAATAAATGTGTACTGTAGGTATTATATTTAATGCCATTTATAAACCTGAATCATGTAAAATGAAATGCAGTATGCACTTGATGATTAATGGCCCCCATTGCCATGGAAAGTGCATGTTATATTAGGCCTAGTTACACAAATAGCATATTTATAGATAGATGTGAGAGAGAAAAGAAAAACAAACCACTGAAACCCTAATTAATGTCAATACATAAACGTCTAGTAGCATGAACATCTACTGCAGATGCCTACGTGGAGAAAAAAATCAGACAAAGCTAAAAAAAAACCTATTTAAACTTGCATGCGTTGATGTTTATCTGTTGTTTGATCAGTTATGGACATGATATTGATTCTACTGTAGATTAGTGGAGGCCGTCATCATGAGGACATGACGGCGCGTGCGGCTAAAAAAAAGAAGAGAAGCAGAGTGTCGTCGGGTGGTTTGTGTTCGTGTCGTCTCTGTGCTGTGTGAGTGTTTTTAGCGTAGACTGAGGCTCTAGTTGAGTTAAAGTACAGATTACGTGGAGGAGAATCGGACCTCCTGCCTTCACTCTCCCTGCACGGCGCGGTTCTAAAGGCGAGCAAACGCAACTCAGACAGCCGACCTGGATCCTCCCCTCCCCTCCCCTCCCCCGCCCCACTAAGACGGCGGCACCGGCTCTCGACTCCCGTGTTTTATTGGCATCGTTCGGTTGATTTTCCACCGTCGCTCAATAACCACCTTTTTTTAGGGACAATCTTTCTGTGGGGACGGTGGTGTAACCCGTCCGTCTGGTACTGTACCGTGCTGTGCGTGGCTCCGGTGTCGTGCTCCTCGCCGTTACCCTTCCCGTCATGCCAATGAATGGGGTCGTGTCCACCTCTCACCCAATCACTAGCCCTTTATGACCTACCTTCTAATTTATATTATGCACTACTTTTCTAGTTCTTCTCCACCCCTATAAGTGACTTGGCTACTGGTGTAGATTCTCTAAACTTCCACCTATTTATTATCCTGCAGATGATTTATGAAATTTTTATTTTTGTCATGGTTGCTTATTTATAACGTGTGAAGCAGTGGTCTTAATTTATCTATATTCTGTACGAGTAGAGCAGCCGTCTGATATAATATATGATAAATGTCGTCTGATTGTTCTGAGGACCGCAGGTGGAATTCGAAGCCCCCCCCCACCGAAGCCCCCCCCTCCCCGCGACCCTCCGTGGCTTTAAGTTCTCATGATGTGAACCCGCGTGAATATTTTCACCCGTGAAACTTGACTCGTGCTGTTTTTGTGAGGTTCTATTTTCTATGTTAAACACTGTTGACTTTGTTCTTTACGCGTCCTTGTTTTTGTAACAGATCATATTTATTTCACTATTTTTGTAGACGGAAAAAAAAAACACACACACAAAACTATTTGATTTTGATTGTATTTTTCTATTTGAATAAGACTATTTTACGATTTCTTTCACCCCCTCCACCCCCCCCCAACCCCCGCCCACACACACACACACACTCACACTCTCTCAGTGCTAATTTAATGTCCAGATGTTCTGAAGAATCCCACAGAATCCCGTCATTAATAACAGCATCCAAGTATTTGATACACACTTGATTCTTATTTTTATCCACAAGGCACATTTCATTTGTAGGAGGAAAACATGAAGGTTTTATTCTACTCTTGGAAAACACTTGAGATTCTCCCCTGTTGCATCGAGGCCCCAGCTGCCTGTCCTCATAGATGCTCTGAAACTTGAATATAACACATTTTGAAAGGCTGACTAACCTCGAATCTGTGTTGTGATGTGCAATACTGTTTCTAATGTTTGTATAAAAGTAAGAACTACAGTGTAAACCTTTTTAATGCAGATTTATTTTTTTCATTGCATATTTTGCAGATTTCTGATCCACAGTGTCATTTTTTACTGTCAGAAAAAAAAAATTAACCCCGTTTTTCATTGCAACTATTTTTAAATCCAGATATCTTTGTACTGATGTAAATGATTGTAGTTATTTTGGATAGTGTTTTGCTAACAAAAGGAGAGACTTTTTCATGCATATTTCTGATTTGATTTTATCTTATTTTATCCCACATTTTATTTAATTTAAAAGCGGAATTCTTGGAATAATTTTTCATATTTAAACGTCATTGGTATTATTTTGTATTTTTATGTGGAAATACACTATATATAAACTTTAAATGCTAATTGCTGAGATCTTATTTTGAGTTTAATTATTTTTAAAGCTAAATATTTGTAATTTTAATGTTAAAGTGACTAATTTCTAAATCAAAGTTTGTGTATAGATTCACAAAAGTGGTTTATGAGGTGTGTGGATTGTAATATTGCTGAATGGTTCTTTGATATGCAAAATGAATATCATGTTTATTTTTATTTTTGTTGGTTTTGTATTTCAATGGGGTGTTGATTACTATCCTTTTTTCTTTCTTTCACTTCCTGAATAAAGACCCATTCTGTTTGAACACATCAGGCCTGAAACTGGTGCTTTTCCTGGGAACAACAGCTGGAAAGATGGTTAAAGCTTCCTCTTCCGTGGGTTGTCTTCCTCTGTTCATTTAACACCCCCACGCTTTAACATCTGCTGCCAGTAGGTGGCGCAATTACAAATGGTAACAAAAGCTTTATGATGGAGCCTTCGAGTCAACTGGTGAGATATTTCAAATGTTTTATGGGTTAGGGTTAGAGTATTGCAGAAGTAGAGTCATGGCCAAAAGTTTTGAGAATGACTAAATATTACATTTTCACAAAGTCTGTTCCTTCAGGGTTTTTAGGTGTTTGCCAGATGTTTCTATGGTATAATGACATACAATTAGAAGCAATTAGAAGTATCAAAAGCTTTTATTGACCGTTTGATTTATCACCAAATTGCCCCTGGATGGTTGGGAGAAGTTGCTCTCGGAGGACGTTCTGGTACCATTCTTTGTTCATCGCTGTGTTTTTAGGCAAGATTGTGAGAGAGCCCACTCCCTTGGCCGAAAAGCAACCCCACACATGAATGGTCTCAGGATGCTTCACTGTTGGCATGAGACAAGACCGATGGTAGCGCTCACCTCGTCTTCTCCGAACAAGCCTTCTTCCAGATGCCCCAAACAATCAGAAAGGGGATTCATAAGAGAAAATGACTTTACCCCAGTCCTCAGCAGTCCAGTCCTTGTAACTTCTGCTGAATATCAGTCTGTCCCTGATGTTTTTGCTGGAGAGAAGTGGCTTCTTTGCTGCCCTCCTTGACACCAGGCCTTCCTCCAAAAGTCTTCCTTACTGTGCGTGCAGATGCACTCACACCTGCCTGCTGCCATTTCTGAGCAAGCTCTGTACTGGTGGTGGCCCGATCCCGTAGCTGAAACAACTTCAGGAGACGGTCCTGCCGCTTGCTGGACTTTCTTGGGCGCCCTGGAGCCTGTTTGGCATCAATTGAACCTCTCTCCTTGAAGTTCTTGATAATCCTATACACGGTTGACTGAGGTGCAATCTTAGTCGCTGCAATAAACTTCCCTGTTAGGCCCTTTTTGTGCAATGCAATGATGGCTGCACGTGTTTCCTTGCTGGTAACCATGACTAACAGATGAGGAACAAGTGTCAAGTCACTCAATCCTGAGAGATTGATCTCCAGCCTTGTCCTCATGAACACCCACACCTGTGTTAATGTGTGTGACACCTGTGTTTCATTGAAATTATGTTAGCTGGTCCTTTTGTGGCAGGGCTGAAATGCAGTGGAAATGTGGTTTTAGTGATAAAGTTCATTTTCAAGGCAAATAGGGACTATGCAAATAATTGCAGTTGAGTGGATCACTCCTCATAACATTCTGGAGTATATACAAATTTCCATTATAAAAATTGAAACTGCAGACTTTGTATAAATTAATAGTTGTGTCATTCTCAAAACTTTTGGCCATGACTGTAGATGTCAACATCCATCCACCCATCCATCCATCCATCCATCCATCCATCCATCCAGCCTTTTTCTATCCCGCCCAACCACACTAGCTTTTCATACATGAGGTATATTAAACAGTGGTAGTTCAGTCTGTTGGGACCTGGGCGGTGAAGTGGAGGGTTCTTGGTTCGAACCCCAGTGCAGGAAAAAAGTGGTAGTAGAACACCTTCAGGGCACTGCCCGGGTACCCTTGAGCAAGGTACCAAACCCACAAATGCCCCTATAGGACCCTGCAATGAACTGGCCCCTCATCCATGGGTGGACCTGTCTCCACCTGTTGTGTACCCTCCCTGTGACCTGGAGGGTATAAAGCAGTTAAGGTGACAATCCTTATTCTTATTGGCAAAGCTCACAAAGAAGCAATATGTGATTAAAATCCATTTCTATTTAATATATCTGTCTGGATTTAAAGACGTGCCCAGACAGCATAAGGTTGAATGCAACATGTCTTTAATTAACTGACAATCTTGGCACATAACAACCTGTGACTGTGACGAGTGCAAAGCTTTTGTTCCGGAGGGGTAGAGGAAGTTTGAAGAACCAAAGTTTCGCTTGAGCAGTGAGCATACAAATATCTGTGAGGGAATTCCAGTCGATGGAGGCAACATCTCGCACACGGAGCTGAGGAATCTTGCAGGTTCCACAGGCCGTTTAGCATGTTTGCTAACTCAGAATTCAGTCTGGGCTTTAGGTGCCTCCTTCAGACGGTTCCTCCTTCAGAACGTCTATTGTGCTCGGAGGAAACGGCACCATATGGGGTCTGCTCGCTCCGCTGGGTGCTGTGTTGTGTCAAGTGACGTTCCCGGGAATACCAGGATGAAGGGTTTCCCAGCACAGTTATTTACTTTCGCTGCCCTGGTTTTAATGCAGTGGATGATTTGTGCACATCTCCATATAATTGCACTCTTCTATCAAATGTAATTATATTAAGGTTAACCAGGCCCTTTATTAGCTGCAATAAATCCTCATGCAGGGAAGCTCAGCCTGTCAGGCGAAGCGCCACCTAGAGGTGGATGCTGGAACTACAAGTGGGATCAAGACAGAGGTCAGACAGGCACAATCCAACCTTTCATGGATCGACAGCAGCCTTATTGTGCCGGATCTAACTTTGGGAGTTTCATACTTAGGGAGTCGCCCTGTGTGACATAATGGAGATGATTCCGCATTCAGGCTTTTGCATGGATCACTGTGGCCTGCCTTGGGAAGGCAGAAAGAAGGGAGGGGAGAGGAGGAGGAGGAAAGGGAGGGAGAGCCCGCAGAGAGAAGCCGAGCCTCCGAGCTGTGCACGCAGATGTGTGAGAACACGGCAGGAAAAGGACGAAGGACGCGCTGACCGCGGGGTCAAATGGCCAAAAGGAGATCAGGACACGAGAAGAGAGGAAGAAGAAGATGAGGAATCTGATCGGAGAAGAGCAGCTGCCAAGTGTGTGGTAAGAACACGGCTGACGGGCTGTAGCTGCCTGTGCAGGTTGACTCGCATTGTTCATTTACAAGAATAATGGACCCGGGCTCAATAGAGCAGATACCTGGAATACCTGTGTGTGTTTGTCATGCCTCGTGCACGCTCGTGCCCACAGCAGAGCATCCACACTTTATCTCCTTGGCTGTGCCACTGAACACACATCTGCACTAGTTATATTGGAATTCTTGCAACTGAGTGGGACAAGATTAACCTGTTTCAGGCACATGGAGCCGTTGGAGAGACTCCAGGAGAATCCGAACCTTTGGATTGAGCCACAGACACGGAGTCCCCTCAACGTGTCTCATGTTGACGTCAGTGTCACAACGTTAACGTTCCTCTGTTATTGCTGACGATCCGGCCATTCGTTATGGAACAGGCATGTACAGCCCGTCGTAGGAACTTTCAACACCGTCGTAGGAACTTTCAGTCCGCTCATTCGCTTCTGATTGAGCGGAGCGGTCGGGCGGAGACCTCACACCGCTTCCGTCGCCACTTCATCGCTCTGGGAGTGAAAAAGACGCCACACTTTGACCACGCAGAGGCCGTGTGAGCACTTCCTGTTTATTTCCCATGACTCCCTGGGTGCACAGAGCCTCCCTGAAGCGCTGCTGCCTCGCGCAGGATGCCAAGGGAAACAGTTTGTAAGAAAGAAAAAAAACAAGACAAACAGAAGTTGTTGACTCTGCGTAAACAGGACACACATGTTTAAGCTGCAGCCAGATCTGAGGGCAGATGCGCGGCCTACGTTCCCACTCACACATGGCACACACACAAAACAAGTGCGCACGGCCCATAAATCTTCCATAAAAGAGAGGAGGGGGCGACCCTGCAGGGGAAGATTGAAGATGGAGGGATGGACAGATGGTTTCATTCTGGAAGGCTTAAACATGTGGAAGGTGTCTGTTGCCATTGCCTCCCATCGGCCTTATTACTGTAAAAGGACTGGAGCGTTGGCTTTCCCTGCGTGGAGCGTGCAGCAAATGTTTCGCTCCGGTCAAGCGCTCCGTGATGACGTTCCCCTGACAAAAAGCGCGCTGCGTGTTGTGTCATAACTCGGGAATGCTTTTGGCAGCTGACAACACTTGGACCTGAGACAATGCGGCTTGTTTCAGATTTTCGCGTTCGCTTCAGCGCTGGATGAGTCTATCACTAATTGTTGCATCTGGCCGTGTTGTGCGCTCGATGAGGGGGCGGGGGGTGCACAGGAGCTGCATTTCTTCTGTTTGCTACCATTTAAAAACCCACACAATTCCATCTGTAATAAGTTATCCTTATACATCCACAGATTTACAGCTGCGTCACAGATGCTTGCGGGTCATGCTGGAGGTTCTATGACACTTTCTGTGCATTCACAGAGCTGAAGATGTGGGCATTGATGGGAGCGGTCTGTCTGTGCCACTGTGTGTTTGGGCAGCTGTTGGACGCCAGGCAGAGAGGAGGCCCGCGTCTCGTCTGCAGCGTCCCCGGCTCGCCAGGCCTGCCAGGGAAACCAGGCCCCAGTGGACCCCCGGGTGCAGATGGCAATGTGGGTATCCCAGGAAGAGATGGCAGAGATGGCAGGAAGGGGGAAAAGGGAGAGAAGGGAGACGCAGGTATATTATTAAAAACCAAGAACATTAAAAAAAAAAGAGTCACTGTGTGATCACAAACAAACGTTACTGTACGGGTGAAGAGCAGCACTTGAATTCTGTAACTAAATGCAGCACAGATCAGGAATAAACTGGGATCACTGTGTTTCTGTGCCTTCATGTTTTCCAGCGTTGGCTCAAGAGCCCAGCAGATATTTCTACCAGAGCGTTTGTTCATTCCTTTGTTAAAAAAATATCTCTGTACTAAAAATAATCTTCGACTATCCTCCGTCACTCTTTGGTCAGAAGGGACTGTTTTTTAGGGGGAAGCAAACTAAACTACACATATGCCTTGATTCTTGTTCTCCGTCCACTTGGTCCCAGTTATTCAGGTTCCGGTATGCGTGGACTTCATACTTTTCGTGCTGATTTCCTTCCCATGTTTACCATATTCAAACGAGGCAAAGATCTGCACGTTCAAACGTGAAGGCGGGCAGCGACTACTGCTGGCCTCTTGTGACTTGAACACGTTTTAATCTCTAATCCTCACAGGACACAAACAGACCCTGAAACGTCACATTAGGTAATCAGGGAAAAATAATTGAATAATTATGGATCCAAGCACATCTTCTGAAACAAGTGATAAGGATTGTTTGAACTGGCCACAGCAGGCCATGGGGATGAACCCAAAATGTGAGCTGGGTGTACGTATAAAGATCGTTTTTAAAGAAATGTTTAGACAAAGTTCATCCATCATCGAACATTCGGATTATTTGTTTTGGTTCAGATGCATCTTTATCACTTTTATATTGCATTTTTACACTGGCTGATAGATGAAAAGTCTGACACTCAGTGAGATAATGTTTGAAATTCCTAAGATTGAAACAGTTTTGCAGATTCGATGGCTTTTCCTCTTTTTTCTTCTCTGCCGTGCCTTTCTCTGGGCCTACAGCAGATCCCCACCGCTGATATCATCCATGGATGATTTACAGAAATCTGATAGCGGTTTTTGGATAGCGATTTGTGTGTGGCAGAATTCATTTGATCACACCTGCTTTCGAACATGAAACGGCAGATTCAGAACCCGTCCTGCTCAAACAGGCTTCGTGGAGCTCATTTGATCCTTTGGCTGTTGATGCTAATTCAAGGCAAACGTAGCTCTGTTCCAACAGTGACTTCATGCTTGAAGCAGGGTGGGGATTTTGTGTTTTCATTCACTCTTCGTGTCACGGTTTGGGCGAGTAAATGAACTGAAACGAAGAGGAAAGTGGAAATTTGCCTTAACTGAAAGCAATCTTCTTACTGTTGCAGGACTGAGGGGGAGAGTCGGCCCAACGGGTAAGATCGGAAGCAAAGGTGACCGTGGGCCCACAGGTAAACGAGGCCCTACCGGGGAGAAAGGGGATCTGGGTCTACTTGGTCCTCCAGGCCAGGAGGGGGACAAAGGGGAAAAGGGGAAACGAGGCTCTCGTGGAACTGGGGGAATATGCAAGTGTGGCAGCCTGCTGCCAAAATCGGCCTTTTCTGTGGGGATAACCAGCAGCTACCCTGCAGAGAACACACCCATCAAATTCAACAAAGTCCTTTTTAATGATGGTGGCCATTACAACCCACAGACAGGCAAGTTTATCTGCGCATACCCGGGGGTCTACTTTTTCTCCTATGATATCACAGTGGCTAACAAACACCTGGCCATCGGCCTGGTGCACAACGGACAGTTTCGCATCAAAACCTTTGATGCCAACACGGGAAACCACGACGTTGCATCCGGGTCGACTGTGATGTACCTGAGTCCTGAAGATGAGGTGTGGCTGGAAATCTTTTTCCATGACCAGAATGGCTTATTTGCAGACGCTGGTTGGGCTGACAGCTTGTTCACTGGTTTCCTCCTTTATGCAGACACAGACTATTTTGATGCTCTGGCAGAGGATTATACATAAAACTAGCAAATCATCACACAGGCAGTGACATTCATGGTATAGCTGGAAATATTGTTTTCAATAAATATTTGTACTGCTGGTTATATATTTACAATACATCTATTTGCTTGTCGAAATATTTGGAATTGTATTATTTAATAAAGCTTGACTATTTCTATTTGGCTTTGGGTAAAATGTATAACTTAATACCTTAACAATAACTTAAATAAACTTTGTGTTTACTTTGTGGTTTCTTTCATCAAAAAAGTATTTATGAGACAACAATCCACCGTAATGTGGAATGAAATAAACGTCGTATTTTATGTTTTTGTCCCTTATGCGCAACTTAATCTGATGAGATTAGTGACATTCGCACAGCACTTTTGGACCTCTTCAGATTCCGTAGCAGGCAGAATTCTCGCGACAGAAATTTTCTTGATTGACACAACAGTGAACCAATAGAATTGCAAATATTCGAAATTTCTTTTGGAATCGGTCAAATTGGTCAAGGTAGGTTGAGAGGAAGAGTTTATCTCGTTACTAAGCAGCGCCGTATTATTACAACGATGGAGGGGAATTTCGTGGAAACATGGAAATAATCGACACTTGCGGAAGAATTTATTAGGTTTATGTGGCTAGTTTGGTAACTAGCATCGTTTGCTGTGACAACACACACCGGACAACATAATGATGATTACCACAAGAGTTTTCGTCAATCTGGACAATTTGAAAGAGCAAATTGCTTCTTAGATCTGCCAGCAAACTAAAACTGCAATGGAGGTTGGTGTGGTTTTTTTTATCTTAGCCCGAGGAATACAAGAACACTCCGTTCTGTCTGAATCATCCTGTTTAGTCTTTATATCCTTCGGGTTTCTCTTTCTTTGCGCCCAGGGCACCGACGAAGACCCAGGAGAGACTCTGAAACGCACGATTAAAGCTCAGAGACGCAGCCGGAAGAAACGGGTAAAGCTGCCTGTTGCATCCGTCTTTGTAATCCAATAATATTTGCCAATAAGCACTAACAGTAGCTATGTGGACTTTACCAGGTGCTTGAACAGATTTCAGCCCAGCGGTTCCGAGATGACGATGTTGATGTTCAACACAGTGAAGCTGAAAAACCAGCTCCAGAACCTGAGCCCGACCACAAGCCAAAACACAGGGGTTCGTGACCTAAATACACTTTCTGTGATTACCCTTTGCCCATTTTCACTTTAACCATGCACTCCAACTATTATTATTTTATTATTATTAGGAAATAGAAGTGCAATGACCACTGTAGAGGGATTGTGGGATGGGACACTGGGTAAAAATGACAGTAACAAAGTGAGTAAAACATGTAACTATTGCTGTTGTAGGAGCTTCCTCAAGATTTAAACCCACCTCTGACTCTCAGCAGTTAAATGACAGTCTGACAGAGCGCTTGCAAGAGCGACTGAGAGCAGCCAGAGTAAGCCCTACCTTTAAAACGGAACGATATGGTGAATACGTGAAAAGAAGTAAAAATGACCTCTCATTTGTTGCAGTTAAATGTTGATAAGCAACAGCAACAGAAGGCCTCTGTTGTCCCAGTAAGTCGCCTCCAGGGTCTCAGAGACAGAGACACGGTGACGAGGTTTGACCAAGAGGTGAGTGCAAGCCTCCAGTGCGGCTGCACATTATTCAAGTTATCCAGCTCTCTTTATAGCCAAGTAATTCATTATGGGCAAAACTCAATCTTCTTTAGGCTGATCTGGACAAGCCTGAAAGACGTGATGTCTCATTGACCCTCAGTAAAAGGGTCAAGTTCCAAGAAGCAGCAAGACAAGTAAAGCTGAAAAATTGTAAATAGGCTACAGTGCATCTGTGTTGGTCATGTTTACGTTGGTATTCATTTTTCCAACTAGGTTAGAAAAGGTCTACCGACAGCTGAAGAGGCCTACAATTTCTTTACCTTCAACTTTGAGCCAGAGCCACAGGATGGGAATGATAAACAAGGAAAGACGGCAACAGATGCTGATAAAAATGATAGAGAGGAAGCTGAAGAGCCCAGTGGTGCTAATGTCGATGAGGAGAATCAAGACAGAGTTGAACACCAGGTAAAAACTTGTGGCCGATGCTTGTTTCTGCATCATCTGTAGCCCAACATAGCCCCGATGCTTCGTCCTCTTTATCCCGCTGTAGAGTGAGGAAGCTCCACTCGTGCGTGACGGTGCAGAGGATTTGTTCATCATTGAACAGTTGTCCCAGGACTTTCTGGAACTGAAAAAAGCAGAATATGTTGGGTACAAAAAACGCGTTCAGCAAGAAAGCGAGCTCCTCTTCAAGCCAAGTGTTCGAGCAGGTATATTTACAGATATGGAACAACTGATCTACAATGTGCAAAATCATCCATGTCTTTATGTATTGGGTTCATCTCGAATTCACGGTTACAGTTCCAACCTCCATCAAGCTGCCTGAAAATATGAGGCCTCGCTATCTGGAGGATGAGGGCCTGTATGTAGGAGAGAGGCCTCAGGTATCCGTGACCAACGAAAATGTTCTGGAGAACCGTGTTTTGAAAACAAAGGAGGTACATCTGAGCAAAAGCTGAGCAGCGTTGCTGCTGTGGCTTTAATTCTTTAACTATGTGTTTATGTGATGTTCCATTTAAAGGGCAAGAAGTGGTTTGGAGATGATGGCAGGATCATAGCTCTGCCCGACCCTATAAGGGAATCCTCCACAAGACCCCCATTCTTCCACATAGAGGGGAAACTGGACCCTGAGCTCCAGCCTGTGTACAGAAGGGTCAGACTCTCACTTCCATCACGCTTTATTTGTCAACCATGCTGATGATTACAGCTAATTACTGTTGTGTGTTTGCGTTTTCATCAGACTCTGATGAGGCCTTCATGTGATTTATTCCAAATTCATTCCTTAAGGGTTTAAAGTCTACGATCTTTTAGGGATTTTCCTTGTACACATTCTTTTCTCTGACACTTTTGTAGAACATTGTTTAATGGATCCTGTTTGGTTTTTTTTCTTCCTTCCAGGCACTCAAGCCCCCCAGTACGAATCTATATGTTCCTGGTGGAGCAGAACTCGAGGGAGACTTCCAGCTCGATGTTGATGTTTCTGGAGTGGTCTTCTCCCACCACCCTCTTTTCAGTCGCGAGCACGTGCTCGGAACCCATCTGACACAGCTGTATGATCATTACCTCACCAGGCAACACCATCATCTCACCGGACACCTCACCGACAAGGTAAAAAAAGTTGCCATGGTTACTCTACGACCCAGTCCTTAATAAATCAGGACAGCTCTCGTATGGATCGATGAAAGACAGATTTAATATGGTATATTTTTGGATGTGGTGCAGTTGAACGGACTGAGGAAAGCGATGCAGAACATGCTTGGTAGTCACAGCCTGACTGAAGCCATGCAGCAGAGGATCACCGACTACAGCTTGGAAATCAGGTCTGTCCCCCAGATTATTTCCCTTCTGAGGCTTCTTACCACAAGATTAATGCTCCAATTGTGTGATTTCTTCTCTCCCTTAAAATCTCAGGAACACCAGGCAGTTGCGAGACAGTGAGCAGGAGAAAGACCGGACTCTTCTGAAGAATATAATCAAAGTGTGGAAGGATATCAAAGCCTTGAGAAGCTTTCAGAACTATAGCAACACGCCCTATAAGCTCTCTCTCAGAAGGTATTTGACACTTGAGTTTGTGTTTCTGATTACTGTACCGGGCTTTGGAGCTTAGAAGTGATTAAGTTCTGGTTTATATCTGCATCAGTAATCAGCAAAAAGGTCAAGGGCGAAATGAGGGGCAGTCTTGGACGAATAAAAGTGTCGCCTAAAGAAAATCTGATTTCTTAACAGTCGCAGACCAATCATAGTCATTCTTAGAAGTTGAGCTGTGCTAAATGAAATGGTGTTATGGATTATATGTTGTTTTGATGCAAAGGATCAAAACTCCTGGCATCATCATTAATGCGATGGCGTTTTTCCACCTTGCTTTCAGAGTGAATGTGGATCAGGAGAAAGATGAGCAAGAGTATGAAGATGAAATTGTGGCGGAGGTTTTGGACTTGGAGCTGGAGCTTGAGGAGGAGCATCAAAGGAAGCTCACGGAGCACAAGAAACAGCTAGAGGAGTGGAAAGCCTGGAGAATTAAGCAGGTATCTGTCTGTTTGACTGACTGCTTGCATGTTGGTACTATTTCACCAGCTAAGACACTTGTAGGGAAACCTTTGGATCGTCTGACATTCCAGACCTTGACTCCCTCATGTGGACACCAGCCCAGTAATAATCATATTTCTCTCATCAACCATGATGTTTCACACAGTTTTGTTGTGCCAAGTAACTCAAATTGATCAGAAATTCCATAACAGCTCTGTGAAAATTAGCATGTGAATTGACCTAAACCCAGTTTCTGGAATTTGCGTTTGCTTCGAACCTGTTTGCTCTAAATGCCTTCCAATTTTTGGAATCTGGCATTGAGCAGTAAAGAAGTGGGACCGTGGAAAAGGAGGCAAAGCTCCTCTTGCAGGTGAAAGGAAGTCAAACATACACGTATTAACATGTACATATTCTATATTCACCTTGTTCAGAAATCCAGAAGGAAAAAGAAGAAAGAGCGGAAGAAGAAAGGTCCGGCAAGAGACGACGCGGAACAGGAAGAGGACGGCGCTGAAGATGTGAGCGAGGAGGAGGCGGCTGTGGAAGAAGCTCCCCCGAAGCCGGAGCCTCCAGAGAAGCCGGAGCTGGAAGCCATCAAGCAGCAGGTCAGGGAGAAAGCCTCCAGGATCCGCAGGAAGCCAGGGGAGCCCATCTTGATCCCCGTCCTGTCTGCATCGGGAAACATCACAGCCACCGAACTCTGTCCCCGGTACCAGCAGAACCCCTCTGATAGTTACCTCTTTACTCTAGAGAGGCATTTTTAATTGGCCAGATTTAGGAGGTAAAGGAGCAGGAGATGGGACATGGTTTCCTTTTGTTTTTCAGGGGGGAAAAAAATCGACGCCAGGACGTCGCCAGGCGCTCTTTTTTCGTGAGGATCCTTTACAATGACAAGGAAGTTTCCCGAACAGAGAGTCGAGCCCTGAGCAACGATTTCAAAATGCACTTCGGACAGATGTTCAATCTCAAGATCGTAAACCTTCCCCAGAGCATCAATTTACAGGTAATACAGGACGTGTTTGCCCCAATTTCAGGTTGGGCAGCGCACACAGCCTTGATGGGTTTCTACTTGAGCGGTGTGTGTGTGTGTGTGTGTGTGTGTGTGTGTGTTGTAGGTGTTTGAAGAGATAGGCCTGACACGCTCCCTCTTGGCTCAAGTGTTCATTCCGGTGCCGGAACCCTCGGTGGTGACGGGTCAAGTCCCCCTGGAGGAACTTGAGTTTAGCAGCAACCAGAGGGTGATGTTTGACCACGAGGGTGTGGGAAGCGGTGAGCAACCCTCCGTTTTACACATTTTTCGCCCAACATTTGTTCAGGAAGCGTCTCCAAAGACAAAAGAACTGCAACATCAGCAACAAGACAGAGATAAAAAGAAAGAGACAGATAAAGAGATTAAATTCCGCCAGTTGTATCCACGTCCTGATAGTGCAAGGTTCTTTTCTAAGAGGGAAAACATCTCACTCTTTAATAAAATGGTGAAATAATCAACCAATACGGTTGTGTTCTTTCCAAATCTCATTTCACTTCACTGGATCCATATTTCTGTATGATTCATTGGCCACAAATGTGCTGCGCTAGGCGCTTGTTACTCCAACTGCCTGCGCCTCACTCGCTCCACCTCCACAGATGTGCCTGTGACCTTTGAGCCCGACGGCAGCAACAGTCAGACGCTGCTGACCTCCGGGAAGGTGTCCTGCTGTGCCTCCTGGGGGGCCGGAGAGGATGGCGTCCCACTGGCCCCTCCAGTGCATAAGAAAACCGGCGGCATACACAAGTAACGTCACTGTTAAACTATTCCCCGCTCTTTTTAGGCCTTGATCACTGGGGGGGAGGAGGGCCAACAGGAGAACCGGAACATTTTTATAGTTTTATATTTATATTTTATATTCATATTCTATTTTTAATTTATTCTATTTTATTTTATTTCTTATTTTCTTATATTCTATTATCTTTAATAGGTTTGATGGGGGGAATGGTGGTGGGAAATTTTGTAGATGCTGTAGATCTTTGGAGATGCTAATTTCCCTGGTGGACACCCCCTAAAGGGATCAATAAAGTTATCTTGAATCTTGAATCTTGAATCTTGATGAATAGCTTTGATTTGACCGTTGCATAGTTGTCACGAACTTCAAACCTGTTGATCTCAGACCAGTGCAACTTTTCCAAGCAGCCACTTTTCTTGCAAACGCAGTACTTGGAATCGGAAATTCCCCCGAGTGTGACTCATCTGCAGACACGGGACATTCTAAAACCGGACTGGGTCGGACTGGAATGGCTGTGCTTAAAATATTCTGGCGTCTGAGGTCAGCTGCGCGTTATTTCATTGAGGTTCTACGATGCGGTCCGGATGGTGGAGAATCAAGAGTGGGACAGAACAAAGAGTAGCTGTAGCATAGAGGCTGCTCATTGGCTGCTATTGTGTTTTTGTGGTTTCAGCCGCCTGGATGCCGTGTCCTGCATCGGTGCCTCCGGACTGTATGATGTGAAAAAAATTGGTGAATGGGCTGCGCAGTCTCGCCTGGACCCCAACGACCCGAAGAACACCTCCATCATGCAGCTGCTTAAGGTAGGTGATGAAGAGGAGGGAGCGGCCGGATAGAAGCAGAAGCACAACCGCCCGGACGTGACGCGTTGCCCTGGGGTTGGTCAGGTGGCCAGAGGCGGAGAGGTGACCACTCCAGAGTACTTCCGCTTGGAACATCTGCAGGAGGAGTTCAACTTCGTGAGTGACGAAGAGCTGGAAAGGTCCAGGAGATTCCGAATGCTCCAGCTCAGGAACCAGGGAGTCGCAGAGTTTCGAAACTACAAGTTGATTCCAGCTCAGGAGCGGGAGGTCACCGACAGGATGTTTCAGGTCAGCTTTTTAAACATTTACCATAGCCGCGAAATGGCGGCTGCAGGTGTTCATTTCATAATGATTACAGGAATATGAGACGAGACTGAGAAGAGGAGAAATAATCGACACTAAGGAATATCTGGATTCGCACCGAGCCTTGGTAGCCAAATATCTGCAGAAGGTAAACGGCCCGGTGTCCTCCTGCTCTCTCAGGCACAAACGGTGCCGCTTTAAAGCGTCTTTAACCCCGATTTCCTCTGCAGATCCGAGAATCTGTCATCAACAGGTTCATTCTTGCCAAGCACCACTACCGTCTGTCCGACATGGTCGTCGAAGAGGAGATCCCGAGCATCGGGTAAGCGCTCCCAGAACGTATTAGTCTGCTCTTATCAGCTAAAGCGGACACTTGCTCTTGTTGTGTCTGCCACGTGTTCATCTTGCGAAACCTGAAGTTGTCATTTATGTATGTATCCAACACGCTCCTCCCGGTTTCACACTAATCAACCCTGAAACCATGTCTGAACCTCCCCCCCGGTCGTTAAAAAGCAATGAGATCTTACAGTGATCTGCAAACCCCTATCAAACCCACTCAGGAGAGAGCAGGCCTGATATAAATCACCCGCTGATCTAAGTATGTTTCTTGGCCCGTTCTTGCTTCAGCTTATTTGATCTTGACCTCGGGACCGAATCTCCTTGGCTGGAAGTGTTTATGCTTTATGTTGTCAGCAGGCTTCGGAACATGTGGAGACAGAATATTAGCACATCTGCACGTGTCGGCCTGTCCCTGCTAACCGCTGCTGTCGTTAAGTGATGCTTTTGATACTGTGTTTATGTCGAAATTAAATATTTCTTCATTCTTTTTTTGCTTTTCTATCATGCACTTTTGACAGTGGTGCAGGTCCAGGGTATGTGCTGAGAGTTCTTCTCCCCCCCCCGACCCTTTTTCTTTAGCCTGACCCCAGTGCCGTAGTGTCAGTAGACCTGTAGCCGCCAGTCCTTCCTGTTCCATCTGTGCTTTGTCAGAATTAGAGATTCCTTTTTAGTCCTTTAGTGTTTTCTATGTGCGTTACAACTGTAGTACACACTGAGTATAATACACTCACTAAACTGCACGATCTAAACTATTTAACTTTGGTAGTGCCATTTCATAATTGCTGAATGTTTCAGGCTTGTTCCCAAAACAAGAACACAGTCAGGTCCAATACAGCTGTGTATCAACATGTTACTGATTTGGCAATTGTAAAAAAATAAAAAAGACAGACTACAATAGTAGCCTTTGCTGCTATTAGTGGAGGTCTCTTTCCAGCTAATCTTGTTCGATTAGCTAAACTTCACCTCCCAGTTATTGCGATTCTAGATCCTGAACTCCTGGAGCGACTCACTTCTGCCTGTAGAAAAGATCCTCCCCTTGTGTTGAACGAGAACCGCTTCAGTCGCCGTTGCATCAGCTCTAAACGTTGCAGCTCCAGCGCCAACAGCTCTCTGGAGTACAGCTTTTTTCTCGTTCTTTTCAGAATTCTGGGAATCAACTTGTTCCAGCTGGCTGAAACCAGGCGGCCGCTGAAGCCTCAGAGGAAAGAGAGAAAGAAGATGACGACCCAGAACTTGTCGGACGGAGACATCAAAGTTCTGGTCAGCGTCATCCGAGGCTACGACATCCCGGTCCGGAGGCCCCAGAGCAAGTGAGGGTTTAGATCTTAGAGATCCCACTCAACAGAAAGATTCATCTTTATGACCTGACATCATGTTTATTTTGTGTGTTTTTCCCAGTAAACACAATTTGCAAGGCAGCGAATGGATCCTCAATCAGGTACGCAAAGAAAAACATTTAACAACATCGAGACGTTCCACCTGATGGAGGATCTCTAAAGCGTCTGTGTGTTGGTGATGCAGGTGCAAGTGAGGCCCTTCGTGGAGGTCTCGTTCCAGCGTGCGGTGCTTCAAACGAGCACAGCGGAAGGCCCCAACCCCAGCTGGAACCAGTACCTGCAGTTACCTTTCAGGTGAAACCTGCGTCAGTGAAGGTCAGTCAGTCCCGATTCAGCAGCCAGTGGCTTCACGCGTCCAACCGTTTCCTTCCCAGCGCCCCGAATGGAAACTACAGCGCCACCAGCCTGCAGTCGGTCCGAGACGAGCTTTTCATCAACATATTTGATGAGATGGTTTATGAGAGTGGGGCGGTAGGTAAAGCAGCCAAATCCAGCTCAGCTGTTGTTCGTCAGCATGGGTTCAGCCTGTTGTTGGCGCTCCTCAGAGCGACGGGGAGAGAGGGAAGTCCGTGCACACCCGGGTAGAGAAGCACTGGCTGGGCTCCGTCAAGATTCCTTTCAGCACGATTTACTCTCAGTCCAGGGTGAGAGTTGGACGTTGGAGTTTTCACGTCTTTACCAGCTCAGGAGCTGCTTCACATGGTGACTTTTTGTTCCGCTGGGTAGATCGATGGAACGTTCAGGGTGAACACGCCAGCAGTGCTGCTGGGCTACAGTAAGGAGCGGAACCGAGGTCCAATCAGCGGTTACGACCCTTTCTGGAACCAGAGTCAGGGAACATTCATCACACTCTTCATCACCATTGAACCTCTGCTGGTGCCTGCAGAGCCCGTGAGGGAGAAGGTATGATACTGTTAGACCTACCAAGACTCTGGCTCTCATTAATGAAACCATCATAGCTGTATAATACAGATGCAAACAGAGGCTTTAGTCCTATTTACTAACATCTGTTTACTGCCACAGCGAGGGGCGGGTGAAGCGCTTAGTAGTTGGAGAAAAATGGGTTGCAGTCTAATTGAAGCCAGCAGGGGGCGCACCTTCAAGAGGAGGGCATTGAAAACTGTCTGGAGCTCTTGGGCGTGAGGTGGTGTCTTGTCCCTGACACATAAAGTCATATGATGACCTGCACTTGTTTCTGTGCTGGTTGATAAATGAGTGCCGGTGTCTAACTTCATTTCCATTAGCGTGAAAGTCACCCCCTGGTTTCTGCCCACCAAGAAGCAGACTATGCATTGATCTTCCTAAAATCTCATCCTGACGTGTTGTTTATTTACTTATGCTGCCTCCTGTCATAGATAAAGGAAGTGAAGGTGAACATTTGCCTTTTTTTTTAATTTCACGTCATTGGTATTAGCGTAGACGTTGCCCCGTGTTTCTCCGGCGGTCCCCTGTGAACCCGTTTCTTCCTGCAGTTTGACAGCGAAGAGGATGAAAGCCTGCTGCAGGCCTCGGAGAGGTTTGAGAAGGATGCGTCCAGGTTTTACTCAGAGCGACCGTGCATTACCACAGTCATCGATCTCACGGGGAAGACGGTCTTCATCACACGCTACATCCGACCGCTCAACCCCCCTCAGGAGTTACTGGACGGAGTGGCCAGCAACTCCCAGGAGGTCAGTCGCTCACCTGAGGAGGAAATGGGTCTGATTGCAGTGGGAGTCCCGTAGTCACATGACGACTGTCCTTGCAGGCCGCGGTCGCCCGGTACGTGTCTCTCATCCCTTCTCTGCCGGACAGAGTCTTGTTTTCGGCCTCCTGTGACCTCTGGAGCACATGCGACGTGGGTAGAGTCTGGCTTTTGTCATTTAACAGGCCATTCCGTACCTTAACCTTAACTTTTTTCCTCATTTATTCTTCTGTTTGTAGCAATTCCTCACCCTGCTCGCAGGAGATGAAGAAGAACACGCTGTCCTTTTGTGCAACTACTTCCTGTTTATGAAGAAGAGAGCCTGGCTTATAATTGGCTGTGCTATACCAGAGGTCTGCAGCGCTAATCGCTATGTTTAATATGTGTCCGCGCAACATCGCTGACATCATCTGGCTCTTCCCGTCCCAGGGGCCCACGGCGTACGTCCTGACCCACGAGCAGAACCACTACCTGATCTGGAATCCCAGCAACGGCCAGTCTTACGGCCAGTATGACGCCTTCTGCCCGCTGCAGACCGTGGGTTCCCTGGTCAGCGCCGATAACGTGAGTGGAGAAAGGACCACGTGGCACAGTTGTACCCGTACATCCCTTTTAGCTTCTGTCCAAATTGCGGCGCAGGTGTGGCTCAACGTCCAGGAACACACGTCACCGATGAGGATCAGCTTTGACGTTGCTAACGGCAACCTGTGGAAACCCTTCTTCTCCCGATCCTTCTCACACCCTGGCCTGTCCAGTGTTCAAGTCAGTATTCGTGTATAATGTTTCTGTTTCATCAGAGAACATTCAAGCCACAGTTTTATCAGATATTTGTTCACCATTTGTTAAGATTTTCAACTGAAACTTTCACCTTTCACCACAATTAAAGCGTTTTTGTTGCCGTCTTCAGGGCAGCATCTATAAATTGGTTGTTGTTTCGCCATTTCATGAAACACCTTCTCTTCTAAATCATTGTAGCCAGAGGAGTTGGTGTATCGGCGCTCAGACAAAGCGGCGGCAGCGGAGCTTCAGGGGAGGCAAGTTTGGCGTCCGGTCGATGGGCGGGCCTTTAATCCTGCAGGAAACACTCTGAAAGTAAATTTCTGCCTCCGCAGAATTGAGAAGATCGTGAAAGAGAAGATCATGGAGTGGAGGCCTCGCCAGCCAACCCACTGGAACCGCTACTGCACCTCCATCCTGAAGCAGTTCCTGCCCAGACTGGAGCTGAGCGAGGGGCGGGACACGGCCGAGGAGCACCGTCAAGAACTGCAGAACCTGCTGGGAGACATGAGGGTAAACGGGCTGGCTGTGGTCGGACATCTGATGAGAAGCGCTCTGCTAACGCGCCTCGCTCTTTTGCAGATCTCTGGATTCCCTCTGCACCAGCCCTTCTCGGAGATCCGGCCCATCATAGAGGCGGTCCACAGCACCGGGGTTCACAATATTCAGGCGCCAAATGTGGAGTTTGCTCTGGCTGTGCATGTGCACCCCTACCCTAACAATGTTCTCTCTGTGTGGGTGTATCTGGCCTCGCTGGTGCGCACGTGACACTCGTCCGAATGTGACGCCCGCCTTTGATACAGACCGTCTGTTGCCTCGTGATGCTGCCAGTCTTCATCCTGATTTGGCGAAATATTTGAAGTCAAGAGCAACAAATCACCGAACGACTTAAACTCCCCCGAACTCATTTTTTTCCTTTGGTTTGAGCCCAGTTTGAGTTTTTATGTTTGTTTTTACTGTTTCATACGAAAGTTTTAGAGTTGATATTTTGATCTTGTGTACAGCACTTTGGTACAGTGTTGTTTTTAAAGTAATCAAGTGGATTACTTCCAGATTCCAGGAGTGTCTAGTTCTAAATGTTTGGCTTTTTCAGTCTGAAAAAGCAGCTTAACTATGTTAACTATTCTACAATATATATATATTTATATATATATATATAAACATTTTTTGTTATACATGTGTCAAATAGTGTGTTGCCATGGTGATCTGCATATGTTCAAGGGACTGACAAAAGGTGTAGAATACATTCAGACTGAGTGTGTGTGTGTATTTATGTATATCTCTTAGCTTTGATCTTTATAAGGTCAAAATTCCTCTAGAAATTGGAATGTCGCCAATCTTTGGTGGCCGTTATCAACATTTCCTGAAAATTTCATTAAAATTGAGTTATTTTGCTAACAGTCAGACAAACAAGCGCCGTCTGTCACAAAACCTGTGATGGAGGTTGAAATTGTGTACTTTTGTTTTGTGGACGGACTGTAAATATGGTAACATCGGGTTTTGCCAGAGTAAATAAATAAAAAAAAGCATTCTTAACGCCAAGATACTTTTATTGAGCATTTCTATGGGAACTCATGCAAATCTTGTGAATAAGGAATCCTGCTGAAGTCATCAAACGGCGGTAGTTTAAGCAAACTGCAGTTTTCTCAAAGCTCTCGAATTCCAAATGAATGCTGGTTTTTCCTGTCTGGATATGTCGCGGAATTAAATGGATCAATCTGTCAACAACAGGGTCAATTTAAAGCCAGGAAGCTATTTCCCCTCTTTTAGTTCATGAATTAGTCACCAGTAGATAACAGAGCATTAAGAGGTAAAAATTAGCTTCAGAATTGTAAATTTAAAAAATTGATCTAAGCTGCTCATCAGATGATGGTTTATCTAAACACAGCAGGAAAGAACCTGTAAATAAGGACAGTTGGAGGAGAGAAGCCACAAAGCCTGACTGTGGACGACACAAAGTACTATTTAATGGTTTAAACTGAAAATAAAAATGCATATTTTAAGCCACTTCAAAACTCGTTAGCAATTTTTTTTCTTTCCTCATTTCTAATTCACGTCGGCTAAATTGGAAACAACGGCAGCGAATTTGGTTTCTTCCAGAGAGATTTTGTTTTCCTTTTATTTATTGAAACAAAATACAGCAACCGGCATTTCCAGGATAAAGTGCAAAGAGCGAGGAGACGTGAGGGTGCCGGAGAGCTGCCGGTTTGTTTGGAGGGGGGGGGGTGTCACTCTCCGGAGCGGCAGCAGGCCCTGAAACCACACTGCAGGTTCTGGCAGCCGCTGGCCGTGTCTGAGTGAGGACCTGGAGACAAACACCACACTGGGGTCATCCGCTGGACATCCGCCCACACCATCAGAGCCATCACTGCACCAGTAAACCCCAGTCGTCATAGCGATAACGATAAAGACGGAAGCAATGCTGGCTGACTACTGCGGTGTTTACTTACCTCCACCTCAGCAAACCCCCCCTTATTTGGAAGGACACACGCTAAACAAGCGGGGTTAGTGATGTTTTCACAGCGTCCATGCACACTTCATGATAACTGCTTAAAATCTGTATTTTATCATCTACACTTGGTCAGATAGGGCCTCCGTTTACGTATGGAATGCTGATTGGGCCTGAGCGTTAGTGCACCGAAAGCTAGATAATTAGGGATAAACCAGGTACAGTCAGGGCAAAAATCCAGAATGATTTTCCTGGGAAAAAGAAAAACCCAGCGCTTTCCCTTGTGTTACCGTTGATGTTGTCGCAGTAATAGAAGTGCTCGTCATTGAGCGACGGACAGGCCGACACCAGCTCCTGCAGCCCCACCTCAGTGATGAAGAGGCAGCCGGACAGGTTGAGGTGCTCCAGAGCAGGAAGTCCTCCGCGCTGCGCCAGAGCCCTGAAACACAAGCGCAGTCTGAGACGGGCCCACGTGCCCTAATCTAATCTAAGAAACAGGAGTTCCAATTTGCTGGAGATTTATTCATACAAGAGCCACTCCTCCTGGGTCAGAACCAAACCCATGGAGAGAAGTTGAGGGCAGAGTTAGCCAAGACAAAGAGTGCAGAAATGACACCCACACCCAGTTGTTACAAAATCTACCTAGAACTAAAATAGCTAGCTCAGCCGTGGCTGATCAAAGCTGGTTGGCTACTCTCGCTCCGCAGCGGCGATTTCTGGTGGCGTTTGTGCGACGACCCGAGTCGCCGTTATTTAAAATGTGGGTTTTCACTCGGGGAGGGAAGAGCGATGGTTACCTCAAGCCCAGATCTGTGATCTGATAACATCCAGAGAGACTGAGGAACCTCAAGGAGCGCCTCACGCCTGACGGCTCAGTCCTGGTTTCGTGTCCGTTACACCGCCGACCCCCAAATGAGGGGCCTTTAGTCCGAAACTCTGCAGTGCTGCTTCTGAGGGCGTCTGATCCAGACGGGGGCCCAGTGAACGTCCTGAGGGCCGCGTCACTCGTGCAACAAGTCGAGTGACCGCAAAAGATCTCCCCCGTCATGGCGTAGCGCTGCTGCAGGTAGGCGGCGTTCGAGCTAGTCCTGTGTCCGCGCCTCCCGCTCCTCCTGCAGCAGCACAATCCTCCCACCAGCTGGGTCTCTACAAAAGTCTCCGCCTCGGAAAAAGGCGCCCCATCGCAACGGCTCCTCTCCACAGTGTCCTCAATGTCCGCCAGGTCTAAGGAGTCCAAGACCCAGACTTGGGTTTGGGTCCGGCGGCCACCCCAACGCCCGGGCCCCTGCTTGAAAATGATGGCACGCCGTTTATGCTCCACCGAGCCCAGGCTGTCCTCCTCCATCAGGCTGATGGGTAGCGGGGAGCTTTTGGCGTGCTTGTCTCGCCGGGACGAGTGCTTGGCGGGAGCGGTGAGGTCGCCCAGGCCGACAGAGAGTTTTCTCAGAGCGTGGTCGGAGATCTTCTCGCAGCCCGACAGATCCAGGTGCTTGAGGGACAGGCAGGCTCCGAAAGAAGACCAGCTGCACCAGAGGAGGAACAACAGCATTTAGAACCAACTGTGGTTCCAAAGGAAAAACACATACCTTCCTAAAAAAATAAATATATATATATCTACCTGTCAAATGCAAAATCTGTCACATCGGTCTGGGTCAGGTCCAGGTGGGTGATGTTGGGACAAAGACTGAGAATCTGACGCACCTAAAAAAGTAAAACATTTGGGATGTGACAAGGCCGTAAATGTCAAAAAAGGGCGTTTTCACGGTGTAAAAACGAGATGAGACGTACCATTTTGCTGGAGGCTGTGGAACTGTAGGCCAGAACAATGGACGTGACAGATGGACCCACGGCTGGCAGGAGGTTGTGGATAATCCCGTTCAGGAGCCTCTTCTCTCGCTGAGCTGTGCTGATTGCTAATGAGCCTGGACTTTGCCCCGAAATGTCTAAAAACAAAGATAAATACCAGATGTCACAGATTCCTGGTTATAGATTTCTGCCGCTGATTATCCAAGCGTGTCCTCCTGACTTACTGCTGCCACCAGAACATGACCTAGAACAGGAAGCGCTGACCCAAGATCAGACAAACACCTTTATCTGATGATTCCTGCCTGAACGACACTGTAGGAACATGAAAATGAACCCTCACCTGACTCGTCCACATCAGCGTCCTCGTCCCACTCCTGATAGGCTCGGCCTTCATTTTGCCGACTCCTCACCCAGTCCTCATCTGGTTCTTGGTCCAAATCTCCAGGGGGGCCACTATAGTAGTCCCCTACATTGGACATGCAACATTTATCAGCATTCCACCACTCACAACGACTCCAGTAATCGGTGGGTTACCTCTGGCCCAGCGCACGGGGTAGAGGTGCCTCCACAAAGAGCCGGTCTTGGCCAGTTCTGACCAGGAGCTGCACACCTGACTGCAGCGACACAGGTCCTCAGGGCTCAAGTAGTGGAAGAGCCTCAGCATGATTTCTGTTGGAAGCTGGGAGATGTGAGCTGAAGAGCTCCAGGTCTTTTCCAGTTCTGAGGAAAAGGACAAAAACAGGGTTGATACTCTAAAGCTCTGCTTGTTAACAGACACCTCAGTAAAACAGATATTACGGGCTTTTTTTTTTTTTTTTAACAAAAAAGAAAAAAAAGAAACGTGATTTCACCAGCTGTTCAACCTGGAGAAACCAGGCAGGACATCATTACACTCAGTCATTTTATCTTTACTGCAGCCAGTTGTGAAAAGTAGAGCCTGAATATGAAGCTAGGATGTAGCAGGAAGTAGATCTAACACCCTCATTGGATTTACCAGTTTTACCATAAAATGGATCCACTAACCGTAGTCTGTCTTCTCGTGGTCAGAATACTTGAAGGCTTTCTGCAGCTCCTCCGCCTGGCTCCACAGGCTGAAGCCCTTCAGCACCTCGGCAGCACAGTCCCACTGCTGCTGACTGCAGTGCTGCGCTATCACCTGCTTTTTGATGTCCTTGAGCTCCTCATAGGTGAAGTACTGCATGAGCATCGGCTGAAACACCTGCAATACATCTCTTCAGTTTACATCGGCCTACTGGGGATCGAACAGTTACGCTGCTTCCTTTCAGCTGAATTCCGTCTTACCCAGCCATTGCATAATCAATTAAGTTAGGGATGTTTACGTTAGTTGACATAAAAAAGCAGTCCGACCATATCATACCTCCTCTTCTTCCTTCATGTGGGGTATGAAGTCCTGAGTGAAAGCGTCTAGTCTCTCCTTCAGCTGCTGAGCATAGTTAAGCTGCTCATATTCACTCTAAAATTAAAACAATGGTTAATTTGTGTCATAATCTTAACACGGGATGACTTGTTAGCATTCTCAATCCAAAAGTATGGACTGTAATTTCTGGCTTCCCAGACTGAGCACATAGTGGAAGTAAATATTTTACGCAGTTGCTTCATTCTGGGTTTGCCTGTGGCTTTAAATAACTCCGCTTTCCTGATAAGCGGATCACAGAAATGCTCCTGTTGTCGGTGGCAAAACTCCTGATATAAACAGTCAGATTAATGAGAGTAAAGTCATGATTTTCGGACAAAATCAGTGTGGTGAAGATATTAACTCTTCAATTAACAGAATTATACACAAACATATCTCCAGATGACCACACAAGGCAGGCGTGTCCTAGGTGAGGGGGGGGGGAAAATAAATAAATCTACACATATTACCTTAATGTTATGTAGGCCCTTTTCAAGCAGTGACAACATCTCTGAGAGTTTGTTGTCAGAGTGCACATTGTGCACGGTGCAGCGCTGTTGCAACAGTCCGATGATGTACTCGTTTTCAATCTGCTCATGCATCTTGAACTCCTTAAAGGTTGCACACAGGGACTTAAGGAATGAGCGGAAATCATTGTTGTTGGAGAAGTTGGTTTTTGACAGCTGTGGAAGCCCAAAGAAAGCACATAAATCACATGCCTCAGCATTGCCTCTCTGGACATCTATTAGATTGAAAAATAAACAAACAAATAAATAAAAGCCTTTCACAGGAAATGGAATTTTGCACCAGAGAGCCATCACATTTGGGCCAAGCACAGATCACTTTAGCCGCCTGCGCGACGCTAAGCACGTCCGCCATATGCGTTGGTCAATAAGGTGACAGATTTCTATCACAAAGTAAAAATTAATAAAATAATACCAATCATCACATGTTTGCGCAACTGCCTTTTGCAATAAAACATATTACATAACACATTCATTTCCTAATAAGTTAGCTAGCAAGCTAATGTAGGCGGCCAGATGGGAAGATGACGTAATGAAAGTTTGGGGGCTTACACAAAATCCAGTGTGCTTTATCAATAAATGCATATTTACGCTAATTCCACGACCATGTGTCGACTCAAAGGCCCTGAGTAACAAACTCCTGCTGTCCGGGTGCCACGACCGAGACACTCCTGTGCTAGCTAGTGTGCTAGCTGGCGTTCAGTCATCAAAATAGCAAAAGGCCGTCAAAAATTCCGTTGTTAAACTTCAGACTAAAAGCCGAAGACTTATGTACACAAACCTTTTCGCAGTATAGGCCCACCAGCTGCTTCATTCGCCAGTGTGGCCCAGTAAAAACATCCACCTCGTCTGGGAAAGGAGCCATGTTCAGCCAACCTCAGTGCGTCATCTGCACCGAGAGCGATACAATCAAACAGGGGGGCGTGTCTATACAGTCATGTGACCCCAAGGCATAAATAAACCCAAACCGTTAGCCACGGAAATGTTTACGCGAATGTGCATCGAATGCATTTTAGTATTGCGAATGTCAATTTAATGTTTAAATAGATTACTTATTTCTCATTGCACTTGTTTTCGATTGTACTTATAATACTACTTAAAATATTCCGCTCTTGGTTAATATTCCTAAAATGAGTATGCTGAGAAACCGTTCATTCTGGCTCGTTCGTTCTCTTAATATTCTTACATACACGATAGGCACAGACAAGTAATGTATTTCTCTTAAATCTTGCCATGTAAGGGCGCTGATTTGAAGGCTCCGCGGTCATTTGGCATATGTTCTTAAATAAGGGTCGATGTGCTCCATTTAAATAATAAATATTGGGTGTCTAGATCTTCCCAGACGTAGTTCTATGGCGTTTAGTTTCATGGTTGACTTGTGGTTGCCATGGAAAATGTTTCACGGGGCTGGAGACGTGGACGGTAAAAATGAAAGACAAGTGTATCAACCAATCAGCAACCAGAAAATATTACAATAACCAATAAAATAACAGCAATGTGGAATGACGTCAAGAAGGCGGAAGTGTTTTGCCAAGCCCGTATGAGACAGTAACGATACTGTACGGTAAGACAGTTCCTTGCCACCTAGTGGAATTTAAATATATTTAAATATCGACATATGGATCAGAAATATTTATATACATTATATTTACTCTGTATTTTAATGAGTTTTATTATATAAAATAAACCATTGCTAGGTTGCTACCAGCTAGGCTACTGTGTGTTGTCAGCGTTATAGTCCGTAAAGCGAGGTTCTTTTCTCTTGTCGGGACTTAACAAAGCTAATGTTACATCACGTATACTGGCCAGTTGTAGTTTTAGTTTATACCAGCGGAACGATCCCTTTTACATCGGCTTCAAAAACATTGAGAGCCTTTGTTCAGCTTTGTGACTAAATCCCCATCCATTAGAACGCTGTGTACATGTGTGTAGACGCAGTATGAGCATCCTGACCCCGTGACAACATGGAGAAGTACGAAAAGGTGAAGAAAATCGGGGAAGGTTCATTTGGAAAAGCAATCCTAGTAAAATCCAAAGAGGATGAAAGTCAATATGTCATCAAGGAGATTAGCATTTCGAGGGTGAGCCCACATGCACGCTGCTTCACAAGGATCACATCCTGCTGGTAAGATTCCCCACTTTATATCCTTGTTCTTCTGCACATATTTTGGCAGATGTCAAATCAAGAAAGGCAGGAGTCACGGAAGGAGGTGGCTGTTCTCGCCAATATGAGACATCCCAACATCGTACAGTATAAAGAGTCTTTTGAAGGTGAGTACTCCCTCCAGACATGTTTCCACTATTGCAGGAGATTCGTTCTAGCATTCTGAATATGATTTACAGTCTTAAAGGAAATGCCTGTCTTTACTTGGCTGGTCGCTCCAAGTTAAACTATAAAACGTTATCCGTTTGGAGATTTGGAGTCACCTTTTTTTTTCTTTAAAACAAAATGTGTGTTTAGGTTTTCGCTCTGCATGCATGATTTACTCAGATTAGTCAGGTTAGACTAGACCAGCCCAGGTGCAACAAATTAAGCAAATCTTTTTTAATGTCGTCACCCACACCCCCAGTGCTTTAATGTGCAACAAGATTTTTCAACTCACTGTAATGCAGTTGTGTTATACATATCATACCCTTTTACCCTTCGTACCCTAATTTTTTACATGTAATGCCATTTAT